>NC_044551.1:168238449-168850949 GCF_007565055.1 Rhinopithecus roxellana
TCATGGTGGTGGTTGTGGAAGTGGTGGTAATGTTGGTGGAGGTGGTGATGGTGATGGTGGTGGTGGCAGTGGTGATAGTGATGGAAGTGGCGATGGTGATGGTGGTGGTGGTAATGGTGGTGGAGGTGGTGATGGTGATGGTGGTGGCAGTGGTGATAGTGATGGAGGTGATGACAGTCATGGCGGTGGTGGTGGTGGTGGTAATGGTGATGGTGGCAGTGGTGATAGTGATGGAGGTGGTGATGGTCATGGTGGTGTGGTGGTGGTGGTAATGCTGATGGAGGTGGTGATGGTGATGGTAGTGGTGGCAGTGGTGATAGCAATGGAGGTGATGATGGTCATGATGGTGGTGGTGGTGGTAATGGTGGAGGAGGTGGTGATAGTGGTTGGTGATGGTGATGGATGTGGTAGTGGTGACAGTGGTGGTGGAGGTGGTGTTGGTTGTGGTGGTGGTGTTGATGACAGTAGTAGTGATAGTGAATGATATGGTTTAGAACTGTGAACCCATCCAAATCTCATGCCCAGTTGTAATCTCCAATATTGGAGGTGGGACTAGTGGGAGGTGATTGGATCATGGGGTCGGAGTCCTCATGAATGGTTTAGCATCATCCTTTCAGTGCCATTCTCATGATAGTGAACAAGCGATTTATCATAAAATCTAGTTGTTTCAAAAGTGTGTAACACCTCCCTGGCTTCTCTCTCTTCCTCCCGCTCTGGCCACATGAAATGCTGGCTCCCCATTTGCTTTCTGCCGTGGTTTTAAGTTTCCTGAAGCCTCCCCAAAAGCCAAGCAGTTGCTGCCATGCTTCCTGTACAGCCTGTAGAACCATGAGCCAACTCGACCTCTTTCCTTTATAAATTAACCTGTCTCAGGTATTTCTTTATGGCAATGTGAGGATGGACTAATACACTGATGGTGCTATCTTTTGCTTTAATGACTCCTACTGTTTTCAGTTCTACTCCTCACCCTACCTCAGAGCCACCTGATATCTCTAATTCCTGAGATATTTCAGAGTTCTCTGGCTTCTCTCTTATGTGCTTTCTCCAGTTGCCAAAGGAGTTAGTATTCACCCATCTGCTTCCATTTTTCTAAAAATTAATTGATGGCTTCAGTAAAGTTTCAGGTTAAAATAAATGTACAAAAATTTGTAGTATTTCTATACACCAATAATATTCAAGCTGAGAGTCAAATCAAGAACACAATCTAATTTAAAATAGCCACATACAAAATATAAAATACCTAAGAATACACCTTACCAAAAAGGTGAAAGATCTGCAAGGAGAACTACAAAACACTGCTGAAAGAAATCATAGATGACACAAACAAATCTAAAAAAACAGCCCATGCTCATGGATTGAAAGAATCAATATTGTTAAAATGGCCATACTGTCCAAAGCAATCTACAGATTCAACGCTATCTTTATTGAACTAGTAATATCATTTTTCACAGAACTGGAAAAAATTATTCTAAAATTTAAATGGAACCAAAAAAGAGCCTGAATAGACAAAGCAACCTAAGCAAAAAGACCAAAGCCAGAGGCATCACATTACCCTACTTCAAACTATACTATAAGGCTGCAGTAACCAAAACAGCATGGTACTGGTACAAAAACAGACATATAGACCACATGGAACAGAATAGAGAACCTAGAGAAGAAGCCTCACACTTACAGCCATCTGATCCTTGAATAAGTTGACAAAAATAAGCAATGGGAAAGGGCTTCCTGCTCAATAAATGGTGCTGGGACAGTTGGCTAGCCATATGCAGAAGAATAAAACTGGAGCACTACCTTTCGCTATACACAAAAATTAACTCAAGATGGATTAACGATTTAAATGTAAGACCTCAAACTACAAGAATCCTAGGGAAAAACCCAGGAAATACCATTCTAGGCACTGGCCCTGGGAAATAATTTATGACTAAGTCCTCAAAAGCAATTGCAACAAAAACAAAAATTTGACAAGTGGGACCTAATTAAACTAAAGAGCTTCTGCACAGCAAAAGAAGCTATCCACAGAAGAAACAGACAATCTACAGAGTAGAAGAAAATATTTACAAACTTTGCATCTGACAAAGGGCTGATATCCAGAATCTACAAGGAACTTGAACCATTTAGCAGGAAAAAAACAAACAACTCCATTAAAAATGGGCAAAAGACATGATCAGACACTTCTCAAAAGAAGACATACAAGTGACCAAAAAACAGAAAAAAATATTCTACATCACAAATCATCAGAGAAATGCAAATCAAAACCACAATGAGATACTGTCTCACACCAGTCAGAATGGCTATTATTAAAGTCAAAAAACAACAGATGTTGGTGAGGCTGTGGAAAAAGGGAATGCTTACACATTGTTGGTGGGAATGTAAATTAGCTTAGCCATTGTGGAAAGCAATTTAGAGATTTCTCAAAGAACTTAGAACTAGCATTTGACCCAGCAATCCCATTACTGGGTATATATTCAGAAGAAAACAAATCATTCTATCAAAAAGACACACTCACTCACATGTTCATCACAGCACTTCTCACAATAGCAAAAACATAAAATCAATCCTAGTGCCCATCAACAGTGGACCAGATAAAGAAAATGTGGCACATGTACACCGTGGAGTACTACACAGCCATAAAAAGAATGAGATCATGTCCTTTGCAGCAACATGGGTGCAGCTGGAGCCATTATCCTAAGTGAATTAACACAGGAACAGAAAACCAAATACCGCATGTTTTCACCTATAAGTGGGAGCTAAACGTTAGGTACTCATGGGGATGAAGATGAGAACAATAGACAGTGGGGACTACTTGATAGAGCAAGGAGGGAGGGGTCAAAGGTTGAAAAATGAACTGTTGGGTCCTATGCTTATAACTTGGCTAATGAGACGATTCATATCCCAAACCTCAGCATCATGCAATATACCCATGCAACAAACCTATACATGTGCCCTCAAGCTAAAAATAACAGTTTAAACAGGAAACAAAACAAAACAAAACAAAACGAAACAAAACAATTTAACAGGAAAAAAAAAGAAGAAGATGATTCAACTTGGAAGAGAGAGTAAGTAGAGGAGAGAAATTTGTCTGCCAGGTAAACCTTTCTTCATTTGATGGAAGCCCCACCCTTTTCATTACCCCCCACAGCTCCTTCACCTGCATTCCTAGGTAGAAGACTCATTTTGTACCTTGCTTCTGCTGCTTTTAGTTAGAGAAATGCTGTGGGTTCCCTGGGTCGGCTTTGAGCCTGCAATTGTTATTTCAGTCATTGTTGGATGACTCCGCAGTGTCCCATTTCTCCCTTCCTCCATCCCAGTAGGACCCAGTGTTCTCTCCACCCCATACAACATGTGTGTGTGTGTGTCTTAAATAACATTTATTTCTGTTATTGGAGGACTCTCACCCACCCTTAGCTTCAGAGCACGACTGTGTATGTCAATCAGCACATTCTGCAGTCTTTGGTTCAAGGTAGGCTTGTGTTGGGGGCTAAATTTTGTGTATCCCACACCCCCTGCCAAATTCATATATTGAAACCTCTACTCCTAGTACCTCAGAATGTGACTATATTTGGAAACAGAGCATTTAAAGAGGTAATTAAGTTAAAATGAAGTTGTTAGGGTAGGCCCTAATCTGCTCTGACTGGTGTTCTTATAAGAGGACATTTAGACACAGAGAAGCACCAGGGATGCTCACACACAGAGGACAGGCCATGTGAGGGGACAGTGAGAAGGTGGCCATCTGCAAACCGAGGAGAGAGGCCTCAAAAGGAACCAACCCTGCCTATATCTTGATCTTGAGCCTCTGGCTCCCAGAGCTGCAATAAATAAATGTTATTTAAGCCCACCCCTCCACCCCACACACACACACACACACACACACACACAGACACACACACAGACACACACATAGACACACACACACACAGACACATACACACACACATAGACACACACACATACACATACACACACATACACACACACATATACACACACATAGACACACATACACACACAGACACACACACATAGACACACACATACACACACATAGACATACACACACACATACACACACACATAGACATACACACACAGACACACACACATAGACACAATACACACACACATACACATACACACATGCACACACACACACACACATACACATACACACATATACACACACATATATAGACAAACACATACACACACATAGACACACACACACATACACACACATAGACACACACACATATACACACATAGACACACACACACACACACACACATACACACACACCACACATACACACACACACCACACATACACACACACCACACATACACACACACATACACATACACACACATAGACACACACACATAGACACACACACATAGACACACACACACACACACACACAAATTTTTTTAATAAAAGAGTAATTGACCTGCCTAATCTCCTATTCTCTTTATCTTTGTAAATTTAAACCTTTCTTTAATCCATTATCATTGTCATTTTAGTGTGGTTTGAAGAAGAAGCAGATATAAAGGAATGGGTGTGATTTTCATTTTAAAATGTAAGTTCCCCAGTGCCCTTTTTAAAATACAGATTTTGCTCTTTTCATCTTATTTCCTGATTTTTTCCCTATGTAGTTTATTTTTAATATAAATAATAGGTTCTATCTCCAAGCACATTGAACACCCCAAAATGCAGTGAGGCATATGAGCTTGCCTCTGTCCCATACACATTCGGACATCAGGGGCCTGGATTTCTCAGAGAGTGAAAGGGACTTGGGCCACTTCAATTTTTTTGTAGTTTATTTGAGTATACATATTTTAAATGAAGACATGCTGAAACAAAATTTAGAAAAATTGAGATATATTTTACATATTTCCATTTACCAAATGTATGCTTTCAACACTGAAAAAATTACAAAGCAGCGTAATTATGCACTATTCACAAGATAATTACAGGATTTATTAAAAGTATTAATTCATAACGCACAGCCAGAGTGATACAGTAATGTGATGCAAGCTTAAACCAGTGTGATGAATATCTTCTTTGAATTCAGTCTCAATTCATTTAGAGGTAATATCTGCCTTCTAAATGTTAGGATTTCCACTGCTATGGTGGCCATGGTTTAAGCTTCTGTTCACTCCTGCATGCACCCCTGCCTCAACCCAGCACACACACCTCTGCAGTGAGTTGGGGCCTGGAACAACAACTGTGCAACTTCCCCTAAAGGCAGTGAGAGCAGAATGGCAGGAGTGAGGAGAAAATAACTGTCCCTGTGCCCTGGGCCAGGTGGGCCCAGCTGGCTCTGCAGCATGCTACGCCGCAGCAGATACTTTCTGCTGCCCAGGCCCAGGTCTTACACACGATCGTGTCTCTGGAACAGAATAACCCCTGGGCCCTGAAAAGTGGAAGAAAGGGAGTTAGCTGACCAACATGGTTTGCCTTCCTTTAAGATGTTCACTCTACCAGAGACAACCTCAGAAGGACTTGGAACCTCAGTGGATTCCTTTCTTTTCAACCCACCTTAACATTTCAAGAAATACAAAACAGGAAAAAAACTCATCCACCCACCATCTCACTCCTCACCAGCCAAATAAATCATCCATTTTTATTTTTGCACGTTTTCCTCCTGTTTGTATCATAGGCAGATACACACACACACACACACACACACACACACACACACACACACACAGATTTATTAATCTTGAAATGAGCAGATCACTGGCTCTGAAGTCAGACAGACTCGGATTCTAATCTTGTCCCTCTCCCTTAACAGATGCATGGCCTAAGGTATGCAAATATCTCTGAACTTCAGTTTTCATTGTACAAGGGGAGCAATAACAGTATCTACTTCATAGGATTATTGCAGAATAAAATAATGTGGCATAATATATGGAAAATGCCAATGACAGTGCCTGCTGCATAGTAGGTGGTTAATAAACAGTAGCCAAAATTATTTCCATTGATCTTGTAATTCAACAAACATTTAGGAAGGCTTCATCACATGCCAGACGGCAGAGGATAAGACAGAGTGTCTGTCCTCCAAAAATGCATCATCTGGGGCCAGAGGTGGGGACATAAGCAGACAGTGAGTGTGTGGTATACGAAGGACTCCCATCACATGTGTGCTGGCAGTGATGAGGCCCGAACTGAGTTGGGCCAGGAAGATAGAAAGGAAAGAGTAAATGGGTCAGGATTTGGTTAACACAGGCTGTGGATCATCGGGAGAACTTGCAGAGACACAATTTGGTATTCTGCTTTTTTATACCGAACATCAAATTACAAGCACTTCTGATGTTGCTACATAATCTTCCCGTCATTTTTAATGACTGCATAATATCATACTGCTTCGAAGTACTGTATTTTCCTTCACCTTTTCTCTGTCATTTGATTTTGAGGTCACCAATTTGGAGCTATTATAGATACTGCTATGATGAACATGCATGTGACAGTTTTTTCTTTCAAGAATTATTTCTGCAAGATAAATTCTAGGTCAAAGGGTATGAACATTTTTTAATAGCTCCCACAGCTCACTGCCAAATTGTTGTCAAAGGGTTCACACACTGGATAGTACCGTAATTTTATGTATTTTGTCAGAACAGGTAAAACTGGTCCTTCAACATTATTTTAATTTCCATTTCTTTGATGAGTTGTTTGGCAGGGAAAACTGAATAAAATGAATATCTGGGATGGATATAAGGGCAGGAGAGTGCAGGAAATCGTGACTGCAGGTAGTGGATTTGGGAGGGGTTTGTCTCACTAAGATGCAGGAAGAGGAGGCCTACATGCTGACACTAATTGCATTTCTTAATTGCATTGTTTGTATTTTACCTCTCGTCCATGATTGACTAAATGAATAATTAACACCAGAATCATCACCACTGAATGCACGTAACAGGGAAAAAAAATTGTCCTTTCTAAACCTGACTGCCTTTTCAGAAGGGTGGTGACTGTTAAATAAGGATCCTTTCTGAGCACTTTGAAGGGTTTGGAAAAGGAACTAAAATCAGAATCACATTTGCGGATCTCCCACCATTGACTGGCAAGTTGTTGGGTTTGTTGCTGTTGTTATTTGCCTGAAGCCTGTCTGTCAAGGGCTCAGGGAAGCGGGCAGGATGAAGACCACCTTAGGGTAGAGAAGAGGGTTCCACTTAGAGGAAGTCTTGGGCTGAGAAGAGGCAAGAAGGGGAGCTCTGATCCTTCTGCCCCCCTGAGAAGTTCTGCAGAGAAAATGGTGGTGGGGGGATGAAGAGACCAGCCGTATGTGCAGCTGTTTTTCCTAGATCAGGGAAGAGCCTGCAGGAGGTGTGGTGGACACATCCAGGTGGGAAGAGGATTCTGAGAACATGGGACACGGTGGGGGAGGTGGGCAGCTTGTGGCAACTCCCTTGGATCTGGAGAGCAGCCGGCATGGCTGAAAGGGAGTGTGGACAAGGCCATGTCCAGCAGGTACAGGGTCAACATACAGCCTTTTCAGAAAGAAACAGCTGGATAAATGAGCCTTAGGCCGAGTGCAAGTTTTCTGCAAGTTCTCAGGCTCCCCAGTGAGGGACATTCAGACACTGAGGAGGGCTGATGGTGAGTAGACTTCAGAACCAGAAGCCAACGGTTGGGACCATGGATTTCAGCAATGGGTGACCACACGATGTCCCAAAGGCCAGTTGAGACCCATCACCCTCAGACCAGAACAGGAAATCCACAGCAGGATGGACACCAGGAATAATACAGAGGACTCCTGGTCTTATAAGCACCCATCCACGCTGACACCAACTGCTACTTCATGCTACCCACATTTGGGAGAAGATGTTGAAATACTTGGGATCACAGAAGGAAAAGAATTTGGAATTCCTGGGGAATTCTGGAAAGCAGGGAGGAAGTAACAGAGATTGGAAGGGAGAAGACAATATAAGAGTCAGCAAGATGGTGGAAGGCTGTGTACTCTAAGGTGATCCTCCTTCCTTTGTCCCTCCAAATATTCAGTAAAGCTACTCAGCCAACTAACTGCTTGTTGTCAGTTGATAATTTGTAAAAACTAATAATAAAGCCTCAGTTTCCAGCCCACATGGATCTAAAATAGGCATCAGATCAGCATGGAAAAGCTGGAGACACTGGGGACCTTGAGGACGTGGCCCTGGAAAAATCACAAAAATGGGTGGAAAGGGGCTGTGACTTTCAAGGCTGTGACACTGCTCCAGCCCAGAGATGCCCATACCTCTGGGGACAGTCTCTTGAAGCAGTAAGTAACTGGGCTCTGGGCCAGGCATGGTGGCTCATACCTGTAATCCCAGCACTTTGGGAAGCCAAGGTGGGTGGACTACAAGGTCAGGAGATTGAGACCATCCTGGGCAACAAGGTGAAACCCTGTCTCTACTAAAAATACAAAAATTAACTGGGCGTGGTGGTGTGTGCCTGTAGTCCCAGCTACTAGAGAGGCTGAGGCAGGAGAATCACTTGAACCCAGGAGGCGGAGTTTGCAGTGAGCCAAGATCGCACCACTGCACTTCAGCCTGGCAACAGAGCAAGGCTCCATCTCAAAAAAACAATAATAATAATAATGTGGGCTCTGGCAACATACAGCCTGGATCTAAATCCCAGTTTTGCCACTTAGTAGCTGAGTAATATTGGGCAGGTCACGTGGCCTTTCTTAATCTCCTTCCTTTATCTCTAAGAACAATCTCTACAATTGTTCTGGGAATTAGATGAGGAAACACCTACAAAACCATTACTATAGGGGCCAGCACATGGCAAAAACACTGTTTGCTAGCATGGCAAAAAGAAGGAAGACAACCACAGTGGAGATGGTGCTAATGATTGTAGTACACACTCTTAGTCTCCTACAGATTGTCCATTCTCCCCTTTTTCTTGCTCACAGAACCATGCCCAGCCTCAGTGATAAATCACTATGAGTCTGAGCCAATTGCGACAAATATTTTCCCAGTATCCCTTAAGGCCACATGACACAGTTTTGACCAATTGGGCTTTAGAGAAAGCTTATTGTGGGGACTTTGGGAAAGCTTTGCTTACCTGGTGTCTTAGTCCATTTTCTGTTGCTATAACAGAATACCATATACTGAGTAAATTATAAAGAAAAGAAATGTATGTAGCTCATAGTTCTGGAGGATGGGAAGTCCAAGAGCATGGCATGGACCTTGGTGAGGGCCTTGTTCTGAGTCAAAATGTGGCAGGAGACATCACATGGAAAGAGGGCAAGAGACTGTGTGTAGGTTCAGGTCTCTCTTCCTCTTCTTATAAAGCCACCAGTTCCATCATGGCGGGCCCACCCTAATAACCTTATCTAGTCCTAGTTACCTCCCAAAGGCCTCATCTCTAATCAACATATGAATTTAGGGATTAAGTTTCCAGCACATGAAATTTGGAAGACACATTCAAACTATATCACCCAGGAAATATAAAAGAAAGAAAGGCCTGTCTGTAATAACACCTTCCCTACAGCTTCATCCTACCTTGAACACAGATGTGATGTCTGGCGCTATGAGGGCATCTTGTGACTCTGTGGGACAAGCATGATGGAAGAGGCCAAGGGAATCAGTGTCACTGGCCCTGGCATTAACAAGCTGCTAAACCAAGGCTATCGTCTGTTCATTCTAGACTTTTTGTTATAAATAAGAATAAACTACTGGGCCTTGTTTTTAGTTACTTGCATCCAAAGGCATTTTTAACAGATACAATGCTTACCTATCTCCAAGAAGCAGAGAAGTCCCAGTGGACTTTCAGGTTGCATGTCTATTCTGATCTACTAAACTCATATAGAATCACTTCCAGTTTCCCAAAGTGTCACAACATCCACACCCCTAAAAAGTGGGTCCAGGAAAATCATTCCACTTTGCACCATTAGAACTCAGTTGACAAATAAAGTGAGGCTGAGTTATTATCTAAAGCAATAAAATAAAATTTCTGCTTCCAGAGAAATCAATGATGAAGAAATGGTTACACGAGAAAGGGGAGGGGTTGAGTCATAATCAATACTATCCGTGAAAAATCCAAGCACATGTGTTTCCCACCAAGAAATTACCACTATAACTACCAAATTTCCAATTACTCAATTGACCCCAATTCATCTTAATCCGTACTGTTCTTGGTTTGTTTTGCCTTCCCAAGGCCCAAAGTAGCTATTCTGTAAGCTTCTTATGAGTGAGGACCAAATCCTAGTTATCTTTGCAGCTCCAGTGCCTAATATGGGACCTGGCACAGATTAGGAGCTCAATCCAGAATGAATAAATGAATGAATGAGTGAATGAATGAGAGATTAGGGCAGAGTATTTCCAAGCCAAAGACTTCAAGCCATCAGCTGGGCTGAAGTAGAAAAGGAAGCCGCATAGCCA
Source organism: Rhinopithecus roxellana (assembly GCF_007565055.1). NCBI lineage: Eukaryota > Metazoa > Chordata > Mammalia > Primates > Cercopithecidae > Rhinopithecus > Rhinopithecus roxellana. The sequence goes on from NC_044551.1 coordinate 168,248,809, forward strand.
GACAGTTACAACCATGGGTGCTTGAGTAAAGAGAACTCAATTCAAACCCTGTGTCTGCACTGTCATACACCAGCTGTGGGGTCTGTTCAAATCACTGGCCTCCACACCTCAGTTTCCTCTTCTGTAACATGGGCAAGTTATAGCACCCTCATCAGATTGGCTATGAGGGTCATAGTCATTTAGTAAGTGTTCACAGAAAGCACTCAGTGAAGTGCAGGTGGTGGTGGTGTTATTACCACTTTATTTCTATTCTGTGTAGAGAGCATCAGGATCACAGGGAGGGCTTGTCAAACACAGAGCTCTGGGCCCCACCCCCAGAGTTTCTGATTCAGTAGGTCTGGGATGGGGCCTGAGAATTTGCATTTCTAACAGGAACCAGGTGATGCTGCTGTTACTATTCTGGGAACTGCACTTTGAAAACCACCGGCCTAACTTATTGCTATGAGGTCACAGGGCAGGCTGTGCTTGACAGAAGGCAGAAAAGGAGAGTAAAGAGAAGGAAGAAAGGTCACACACACACACACACACACGCACAAACACACACACACAAACTTCCAAGTTCCAGCACACAGCTTCCCAGCCTGTGCTACCATGGCTAGATAAATGTGCATCCAGAAATTGATCCCTCATCCCTCAGCAGACACCTGAAGATAGTTGTATAGGCTGTGGGCAAAACAAGGGCATCCAGCTTCAGCTTCAAGAGCAGTGGGCTGAAATCCCCAGACAGGATGCCTTTTCCTAATATGCATAAAGCCTCTGAATATCCAGCCCTTAAGGGGGGTTTCTTTTGGAACAGTGAAGAAGGTGGGGCGATGGGAGCTTGGGGCATCTGGCCTGTTGCCTCTGGCCCCTAACAGGCTCGACTATTTACCCTAGGACACCATACGAGTATGGTCATTTCCTAGATGTGCTGTGACCTAAAAAATTTGGTGAATTGCACTGTCCAGTACTGTAGCCACTAGGAACATGCAGCTACTCCAATTTGAGATGGCCCGTAAGTTTAAGATATATGCTAGGTTCCTAAAATTTAGAACAAAAACAAGAAACTCATTCATAATTTGTTTTCTATTGATTACATGTTGAAATGTCAATGTTGTACATATATTTAATATGCTACTAAAGGAATTTTACCAGTTTCTTTTAACTTTTTTTTTTTTTTGAGAGGGAGTCTTGCTCTGTTACTCAGGCTGGAGTACAATGGCAAGATCTTGGCTCACTGCAACCTCCGCCTCCCGGGTTCAAGCAATTCTCCTGCCTCACCCTCCTGAGTAGCTGAGATTTCAGGCGTGTGCCACCATGCCTAGATAATTTTTTTTATTTTTAGTAGAGATGGGTTTCATCACATTGGTCAGGCTGGTCTCGAATTCCTGACCTCATGATCTGCCCGCCTTGGCCTCCCCAAGTGCTGGGATTACAGGCGCACCTGGCCTCTTTTTATGTTTTTAATGCAGCTGCTAGGAAATGTAAAATTACAAATGTGACTTGCGTTATATGTATGGACGATGCCATCCTAGGAAGCTGACATTTTACAGAAATCATTAGTGGCCTGATCTGTCAGCATGGGTGGGGGGTGTGTGCGTGGGTGTGTATGTGTGTGTGTGGGTGTAGGTGAGCTGCTGAGGGGAGGCAGCACAGACCCAACAGTAGACCAGCTACTTGGACTTGACCCTGTAGAAGACAGAGAGTGAGTCAGGCATTATGAGAAGCAGATTGGCCCAATTACATTGTTTAAATAACACCTCAAAGCAGAGTCGGGAAGGGACTAGAAGGTCTCACAATAAACAAAGCAGCAAGAAGCTTCGTGGTGGAATAGAAAGAGGACAGTCACTAGGCTCAGACCAGCCTAGTGGCTAAGAATGTGGGCTCTGGAGTTTGAGTCCTAGTCCCCCCACTAACTAGCTGTGTGAGCTCCAGTAAGTTACATAACAACTCTGTTTGTTCATATGTACAGTAAGGGTCTATATCATTGGGTTGCTAAGAGGTATCTTAGTTTGGGCTGCAATAACTATACGGTTGATGTAAAAGTAATTACGGTTCTTGTCATTAAAATTAATGGCAAAAACTTCAATTACTTTTGTACCAACCTAATAGGTACCACAAACCAGAGAACTTTATTTCTCACAGTTCTGGAGGCTGGGAGCCTGAGGTCAGGGTGGCAGCATGGTTTGGCTCCAGGGCCCTGCTGCAGGCTGCAGATTGTTACTATTGTTACTGTGTCATCACAGGGTGGGAAGAGGCAAGAGAGCTCTCTGGAGTCCTTCTTATAAGGGCACTGATCTCTTTCATGAGGGATCCACTCTCATGACTCAGTCATCTCCCAAAGGACCCATCTCCAAATATCACCACATTGGAGGTTAGGATTTTAACATACAAATCTGAGGAGACAGAAACATTCAGTCCATTGCGTGAGGCATAAATGTAGTTATATACGTTAAACGTTTGAAACAGCATCTGATTGGCCCCTCTTGGTTGCACGCTCCTCTCTGATTTTGCCAGGAGGGTACGGTCTTAGGATTGGATTAGCCTGGGTCTTGTGCCCAGCCTCCGTGGACAGGGTATCGTGGTCTGCTATCCTAAGCAGTGGAGAGGTAAGGAAATGTGTCGGCTGATACAAACAACAGCCACCCCCGTCTACTTCACCCTCCCGGCCCTGTGACCCTGGGCAAATGACTCAATAGATCAAAAGAGACTCAAGTTATGATTCTGTCACAACTTCTGAGGGAAATGATGAGAACTGCACAATCCCTGCCCCATACAGGGTACCCAACAAATGTTAATGCCTCCACTGGGCAAATGGAAGGCAATGTGGCCATCACTGGCAGCGAAGACCTGACTTTTGGCAGAGCCTAGTCAATTACCCAAGCTTGGGAGCTATCCTCTCCGGGGGTCAGATCATACCTCAAACTTTCAAATCAATGTCAACAGGAAGTTCAGCTGGAACGTTCAGGCCAGGGTCTGGTGAGTGGGCCTGGGCCTGGCCTCTGTTTAGCAAACATCCCCCAGCCTTTCTCTTGGAAGCCTTCCTTTACTCACTAAGCAGTTTTGGTCCAACCTGTTTTCCTTTTGTAGCTGGGATTTTGTAAGAGGCCAAATTCCAGGCTGGGGCAGGATAAACAAGATCGCATGGCTAATGATTGGTGAGTCTGCCTGGAATGCAATTTGCTGCAGATTTTCAGTGAAGGAGATTTTATCACCCCCTGGACTGTTTACAGGGAGGTTGTTAAAACAGGAAGGAGGTTCCAGGCTCTGCAGGATGGCTGTCTGGCATTATTTTTCTGTACCCTCTTTTAAGGAACAGGGGCACCTGTTATGAACTAAAAATTCTCTGCCTCAGTCTGCTTTACATGTAAAATCCCCTTGGTCTAATTTTGTAATTTGTTAGATCCCCATCCATCTAACAAATTATAGCTTACAAAAGATTCTCAATTCTACCACTACCCTAGTTTGGCAGGTGGGGAAATCCGAGCTCAGAGCGGAGAAGTAACTTCCCAAGGACACACAGCCAGGAAATGGCAGGGCCAGGATTAGCAAATTTTCCACAAAGTGAATTAGGCAATAATAGTGTTTGTGCTCCATCTTCTTCATCTGCAGCTAACCCTTCCCTCTGGGTAGGGATACTAGACTTGAATATAGTCTGCTGATGAAGGGATGAGAGGAGGGCCCCTTGTTCCAATGTGAATATTACCACAGTAGAGAAAAGATTTTTCTTTTAACCCAGTTCAGAAGTTTAGAAATTTACATCCTTGACCTCACACTATCCCTTCTCTGTTCAAACAAACCCCTAACCTCTCCAACTGCAGTGTTGGTGGCCCTCTTTCTAAAGGGATGTTGAGATAGACAGGTCAGTAAGGGGATTTGAGTCCGGTTCCTGGAATGGCAGCAATCCTGACGTCTACATGGCCTTTGGCAAATGACTAACTGTCCATCTCTGGTCCTCAGTTTTCTCATCTGAACAAAGCGAATGTAAAGTCTAGATGAACTCGGAAATCCCATCCATGCTTCTGAATGCTGCAGCTCTGCCATTGAGGAGCAGGGGCCCGGGAAATGCCTGACTCTAGTCTGCATCTTGTGGCCCTGCCTTGCTGCCAGCATCCACAGGTCTCCCTAAGCCTCTGATGATTGGCCCCGGCTGCCCTGTCTGGTGAGCTCAGTGCAGCATTCGTGAGAACTGATGGTGGAGATAAAGATAGGCATGCTGAAATGAGGCACGCTCTGCCTCTGCCCCCACACAGCCCTCCTCCCTCGAGGCAGCTGTGGACCAGCCTGGGGGAGGACTGGTTGCCATCCTAGAATGAACAAAGCTTGGGGTGGGCAGATTCCATTAGCTCATTCTCCAGAGTGTTCTGGCTGGTCATTGTTTCTCCTGATTAATTCCCAATTAGCACTGAGGAGCACAGCTTGGGTTTGATTCTGCCAGTTTTCCGGAGCCAGTTCTCAGCTATTTCTGGCTTGGCCAGACCTGTGACCTGCCTGCTTCCATACTAGCTGCGATTCAGGAATGGCCTCAGGGCCACTTACACGTGGCCACCGTCAATGACAACACCATGAAACTGGTCTCATTGTTGCCATTTCACACACGGGGAAACTGAGGCTCAGTGAGGTGAAGAGGTTTGCCCAGCTTCCCACCACAAGTAAGTAATTGGAGCAGGTGAAGGCTGCCTTGCAGATTTTCAAACCTATCAGCCTTCTAGTCCAACCATGGTCTTCATGTGATTCTCTTATGGCACCTAACTCACTGCTTTGCCATTACAGCAGTTGAATCTTTTAAAAACAAATTCTTAATTTAATAAAATCAATAAATAAACCTTGGGACTTGTCTTCCCAATTGAAACTCCAGCTTCTGTGCCATTCGGGCAATTTCTAAGCTAACCAGAGAATCTCCTGGTCATGTTAGAAATAAGCAAAGCCATTTGGGTTTTAATAACATGGTGAGAAAATAGTGTGACTTTAAAGTCTTTATTAGCCCTGGAATGCATTTTCCAAAGCAGGAATTAGCTGACACAGGCAGAGTGTCAGCTGGAAAAACAAGGTCTGGGTTAGGTGGCCCAGAAAAAAACCCGCTTTGGTGCCCAGAGCCTCCCATTGATTTCAATTGCTGGTTAGCATAGGCCAGCAGAATGATTGTCGCATCGGTGAATGTGCCATTAGAAATGACCCCACCAGCTAATGGGGCTTTAATAGTGGCTTGCTTGGTTCTTGGTATGGTTCCTGTTGTCATTTTTAGTAAGAAAATTACCTGTCTGTCATTCCCTTTAAGCTTGCACAGTAATAATTAACCAGGCCCCAAAGAGAAGCTGGTTACCCTTAACCTTGGCTAGATGAAAGCTCAGTGACCCATTAAAGTCTGTGAAATCATTTAACTCTGAGCAGCTAGGGAGGTAATGTTGTAGCAGATATTTGGTGGCAAATGGATGTAAGAACTCACATTGGTTCATTATCTCACAATTTGCAGAGCTCAAGGTAACCTTGAGGTCATGAGCAAGGACTCTCACTTAGATATCAGCAAACCATGGCCCACTGGCCAAATCTGGCCCACCCCAAACTGCTGTAAATAAAGTTTTATTGGAACATAGCCATACCCGCTCATATACATATCATCTGTGGCTGTTTTTGTGCTATAACAGTAGAGTTGAGTAGCTGTGACAGAGACCATATGGCTTGCAAAACCTAAAATATTCACCCTCCTACCCTTTGCAGAAAGAGTTTGATGACCTCTGCCATAATTCACAAAGGCCAAATTTGAATTCTGCATTAACCCCTTACTAGCTATGTGACCTTGGGCAAATGGTTTCATCCCCATTTTCTTCTTCAGTGTCTTCATCTGTTAAGTAAAACTGATAAGAACACCTATGTGGTAGATGCTACTAGAGCTCACCAACAACTTTTTCAGCACACATACTCTTCTAAACTTGGGCATGGACTGTGAACTTGGATTATGTGACTTGCCCTGACCAGGAAATATAAGGGGAAGTGATGTACATCACTTCTAGATAGAAGCATTCATTGCTGATATGGGTTCTCCATACTCTCTACATTGCCGTGTTGACCAAGGAGGCAGGCCAGGTGCTTTGAGTGTTGCAACTACAGGATGGCCAGCTTGGATTCCCAAGTGATTACAGTGAAGAGAGATCCCCTCAACTCACAAAGAATATTGAACATGAGTGAGAAATAAATCTTTGGTATTTACTTCAGCAAAACCTAGCTCATGTCAACAAATTGGCTTACTTCATAAGGTTTTTGTTAGGATCTGATGCGTTAGGTGTTTTAGATGTTTAGACCAGTGGCTGATACTTAGTTAAGTACCCAGTTAATGCTAGTTGAAGTTACTAATAGTATGTCAATTATTATTAAAATGTATATTAGTTCTTATTTATTATTTAATTTTCAACTTTGTAATGACTGTGAGGTAGTGACTATTAACTTCATTTATTCAATGAACATTTATTGAACACCTGTCTTATATGGTTATATGCTTGACAGTAGGATACAAAAGGTGGGAAAGGGACACTTTCTGTCCAGAGAGCAGAAGTCCATCTAACACACACTTGAGAGTGTAGGTCATATTAAACAAAGGCATCTCTGAGTTGAACCTTAGAAGTTAAGCAGGGGTTTACCAGATGAAGAAGGGAAGGAAGGGCATTATAGGCAGAGAAAACCGTCATATAAAATGATAGAGAGGCCTGAAATTCTGTGCTGCTTTGGGGGAACACTGAGCAGACTGGTGTGATAGAGGGACAGGATGTTGGCTTGGGATGTAGCAGCCAATGTTGCTCAGCCACTGAGCAGGCATTTGCGATCTGCTTCTCCCTCACCAGCCTTACCCTACAGAAGAAAAGCCAGATGTGTGCTTCATCAGCTTCCCTTGCAGCTAGAGTGGCCACGTGGTATGGTCTCATCTAAAAAAGTGTCAGAAGAAGTCTTCTGGGGAGCTTCAGATTAAAGTAAAGAAGTACATGAAGAGAGTTTGTCACTGTCCTGTGTGGGGGTAATGCCTGGAGCCATGGCAGCCACCTTGAGATAACAAGGGGAAAGCCAAGAGAACTGGAGAGACATGGACCCAATGGACCATCCAGATATCTGGACACTGAGCTACTGCTGAAGCCACGCTGCAAGGGTATACCCCTCAGACTTCTCAGTAAGGAAACAACAGACAGCCTTGCAATTTAAGCCACTGCTCATTTGTTATTTGCTCCATGAATCTTAACTAATATTGTGAGGGATGAGACTGGAAGGGTTAACAGGGCCTAGATTACGCAGGGACCTTAAAGCCAATTGGGGTAAGTGAAGGATTTTACGAGGAAAAGGAAGCTCAGGTTTAAAGAAGGTAAGTCACTACCCAGAATCCCACTGCTAATCGGTGTAGAGCTGAGATTTGCACAGAGATCCTCCAAGTGAAGTCCAAGTGTCTTCCTACCACTGTGTAGGGCAATTTGCCTCTACAATCAAATGGCCCTAGTCAGTCCCCACAAGAGGATTCTCTTGGCCTATGGGTCGTTTCTAACTACATGTTGGAGAAGTTGAGATTTGGCCAAATCTTCCTTATTTGGAATCAGATCTGTGATCTTCAGAAACAAGAAGCCTTGAGGAGGTATGTAGGGACATGGGAGAAGGTGCGAAGGTGAGAGATGGTAGGGCTGAATTGAACTTGGGGAAAAGACTCACAAAGACACAAGGCATGGAGGAAATTACAAACAGAAGGATGGTGCCAACCCTTCCATCATCTTGGTTTCATTGTCTGAGAAGAAAGTGGGAAACCCAGCGTCCTCTCCTGCCTCTCCAGAGTCTGCACCTACCTGACTCCATTGCACCACAGGCGTCTAGGAGACTCTGAGCTCCTCAGGGCCACTGCAGTGCCTCACCCAACCATTCTCTCAGAGTCAGGCTCACTGCATGCCACAGAAGGGGTGCTTAGTCAGCATCTGCCTTGTATGGACTGAAACTTGAGACAAAGTGAAACTAGGGTGAACTCACTTCTGGGGTGAGCACCTCCTCAAAAGACAGGATCACAGGTCATCCCAATTTTTCTCTCTCCCAGGTTCTTTCAGCCGAACAGACCCATCCACACATCTGTTCCCCCGTCAAAAACCACAAACTTTTCCATGATTCTATTTCAGGAGATTCAACCTAGTTTAATAGTTCAGAAAGCTAGTTCTGAAAACCAAACTGCCTGGCTCTGCCACTTACTAGCTGTGTGATGTTGGGCAGATAGTTTAACATCTCTATGTCTCTGTTTTCTCATCTGTTGCATTTGGTACCCAGTTCGTGTGGACTGTGCTTGTGAGGATGAAGTGAGTTCATTCATAGGCAGTCCTGACATACACCAAGCATGTGACAAATGCTGTTGTCATTATTTTTTATTAACCTGACTCAGGACCTTGCCCCTCATGCTGAGCCCACTCCAGCTTATAGTACTCATAGCACATACATCTCACAGAGGTGTCCCCAGAATTGAAATCCCTTTTTTGCCCCCAGCGGTTTGAAGCCCAGCATTCCCCTATAAATCCTGGTTTAGCCAGCCCCTCAGGACCCAGGTAGGACCAGCCTGACCCCACACTACCGTGTCATCCCCGGGTTTGCCCCCTACCTCCCACCCTCTCTGTGAGCTCTTGGGTGGGGAGCTAAGGGAGGGCAGTGTGCCCTGGCAGGCCTGGCCATGCTGAGCCTTGTTTGTGTATTTCCACCTTCATGCTTCGGTTGCTGCCACCCCTGACTCATCAGTTAGTTAACAAGCTCCAGGACTGTTCCTCCTCCTTGGGACATCTCATCACACAGCCCATCTAGCCAGTGAGAGTGTGGGCTCCACCGGGGTGCTTCTGAGGGAGAAGTTGTCTTGTCTGTTCTTCTGTGCTTCTACCCTTCCTTCCTCAATGCTCTGAGACCAACTCAAAAGCAAAGGCAGTCTTTTTTTTGCAGTGTGTGCATGTGTGTATGTGTGTACTCATGTGTACTTGTGTGTGTGTGTGTGTGTAGGCTTTTGCTCTTCACAGAAAGAAATCATGAGCCATCTGGCTGGCTGATCAAGAAGGTTATTATTTTTAACAGTAATAGCAGTAGCTCACATTTACTGAGCATTTACTATAAACCAGACAGTCTGCTGAGCATTTTATGTGAATTAACTTGTAGAATGTTCCAAATAACCTTGAGAAGTCAGGTGCTTTTGAGAATCACTGTTTTACAGACAATGAGAGTGCAGCTTAGAGAATAACTTGCCCAAGTCATGCAAATACTAGTAAGTGACAAACGCAGGATCTGACTCTAACCTGTTCCACTCCAAAACTGTACCCTTAATTGGTACTTTTAACTTTTTGGTACATACACATCACTTCAAAAACCTTGCTAGAATGCAAGTGCTGATTGAGTAGATTTGGGTTGGGGCCTAAGATCTAGCGTTTCTAAGAAGCATTCACATCATGTTGATGCTATCCGGTCTGAGCAGACACTTTAAGCCATGTCAATCTAGAACACCCTATTGTTCCTCCTGACCTGTTAAGATGACTGCAGGGTGTTCAGTTAAATTCTTTCCCGGAAGGGACCTCCTGAAATAGAATCATAGAAAAGGCTTGTGGCTAGAGTCCTGGGTTTGAATTTCAGCAACCATTTAGTTATCATAACCTTGGGTAACTTCTACTTTTAGAAACTCAGTTTCCTCATCTTCAGAATGAAGATAACAGTATCCACTGTTACAGGTGATTGCAAAAGAGTCCATGTGAAAATGCCCATGAAAAAGGGTTCTGCAGACCACATCAAAAGTTCAGCTATTAAAGCCATTCGTTGTTAAAGAATAATAAAATTACTATAACAACTCCCGATTGAATGGGCAATGGGGAGGGTCTTACGTTGCCGTCATTCCAGTTTTCATTCATTCCCAAACTTTTTTTTAAAACCATCTACCTGATGACCAAGGGTAAAGAGATTCATCACAGTGTTTTATTGTACTAATAAGAGACCTTCATTACCTCAGCCCCTGAGCTCTATAGAACCCTCTGTGAAGTGTTAATACCCACAAAACGATTCTCCCAAGCCCCTTCCACCTGTGGCAAAATAGATGAAACAGGGTTGCATCTCCCCTACCTCAAAAAAAGAGATCACAAGGAGAGCAGGAAGACCAAGCAAAGCTGATGCCCACCTCTGAATTCCCAGCCATTGAGGCTCAGCATAGAGAGCAACAGATGGCTGCAGTAGATATTGCTAACCTGGCCAAATGACAGATTAGCAGAATTTAGGTATTTCTCATTCGCTCCCTTGCTTTTTCCTCTACAATAAACTAAATGCAGTGAGCTACAAATTATTTGCTCTTCCTCCCATTAAGAGGGGAATTCCGTTTCCCCTCCCCTTGAATCTAAAGTTGCCTTTAGACTTGCTTAGTTTATATCAATATAATGTGGCAAAAATGACATTTTAGGGCTTCCCAGCCTAGGCCTTAAAATGACCAACAGCTTCTACCTTCTCCCACTTTGAAGCCAACTGCATGCTGTAAAGAAGCTTAAGGCAGACTGCTAAGGGGTAGGAAGGGATGGCGTGGAAAAGGGCCTTGAAGATCAGAGGTCATCCTTGGCATTGCAGCTGCAAATAAGCTTCTAGTGGAAGGCAGCTCCATTAGTACCCTCAGCTACCCCTTATGAAACAAAAGAACCATACCAGCTAAGCCCAGGCAACCCGTAAGATTGTGAGAAATAACACATTAATTGTTTTACGCCCCTGTGTTTTGGAATGGTTCATTATGCAGCGATTGATAACTGAGACACTAGACATTTTTTGAATCTAAATTTTCTTTCTAATCGTCTCTTCCACTTATACATCCAAAAAATATGTCCTGTGTGTTAAGACAATGGCTGGCAGCATTGTCCTCACAGCAGCAGCATAAGCACCACCCAGAAGCTTGTTAGAAATACAAATTATAAGGCCCACCTCAGATCTGATGGTTCAGAAACTCAGGGATGGGGCCCAGCAATCTGTATTAACAAGCCTTCTAGTTGATTCCAATTTACTCAGGTTAAGGGGTCACTGGGCTCAGCCAGTGGTTCTGTATCTTGGCTGTGCACCTTGATCACCTGTGGTCTTTAAAAATACAAACATGCACAGGGCTTACCTCAGACCTACCGAATCAAAGGAGGCCTAAGTATATGTGCTATTGACAGCATTCCTTGCTGATTTTGCTATGCAGTCATGTACTGTGGAGGAATTCAAGACCCTCATGATGTTTGGGCCCTGTAGACCTGTGCTTCTCAAGCTTGAATGCATGAAGGATTCGCCTAGGGATGTGATGAAATGCGGATTCTGATTCAGTAGATCTGGGGTGAGGCCTGAGATTGTGCATTTCGAATAGACTCCCAGAGGAAGGTGATGCTGTCAACCTCATTTGGAGCAGCAATACTCTGGGGAGTCACCAACTTCTCTGAAGGGTAGATGTCATAAAAAGTAGTTTTATGTTACACATTCACACACAGAAACACACCATCTCTAAATGCCGTAGCCAGGAGTAGCTATACAAGGCGCTGTTGAGGCAGCTTCAGTGTCCCTACTGCACAGACTTTAAGGAAGACTCCCTGCAGGAGATGCCATTTGAGCTTTGCCTCAAAAGATAAAAAAGATTTTGTCCAACAGACATGGAGAATGATGTTCCAAGGTGAAGAGAAGAGCCTATGTTAAGGAAGCCCCAAAGAGCCTCTTAGTGTGACTGAGCTCTATCCTGGTGGGATGAGAAAAGGGAAAGAAAGTCAGAAACTGTTTGTGGCCAGATTATGAACAACCTTGAACCTCAGGCTAAAAAAGTCCAAACTTTATCACATGAGCCACAGAGAGCCATGGAAGTTTCTTCAGCAGGGGAATAATGTCTCTGTGCAATCAGAATCAGGTTCCCACAAAAGGTAGAAGGGTTGCCCTGATTTCTCATCTTTGTCACTACTACAAGATTTATGTCAGAAGAGGGAGAAACGCCAGAAAGACACAGAAGCCTGGAATTAACTGCGCAGGCCTGTATTTTGAAACAGGTGGCTCATCTTCCTTGAAAGAGGACAGTTCTCCAATCTTTTTGAGGAATTTTTCCAAGAAAGAGGAGCAGTAAAAGACTTCCACTCCCAGAGAGCATAGCTCTGCTCACATGTTCCAGTAAGTAATGTTCTCTGTACCAAATGAACAGAAAAATGTGCGTGATGGAATGAAAATCCGCACTGCCTGGCTACCCGTGGGCAGCCTTGGTTACTATGGAAAATTCCTGATTAAAGTCAGCAGAAGAATTTCCTAGCTAACAACTATTATTAATAGGAGCTTCAGCCTTGCGCTGACGTTCAAGATTGGGTTCTTTAATATGTCATTGCACAAGCCAGGTGATTAAACTTCTATGTTTTTAAAAAGCAAACAGAATGCACCCACCTTCTCTAGGCTGACTACCCTTTTTAATAACCCACGCGGTCCTGCGCAGTTAGTATGAGAACAAAACTGCAACCATGAAATTATTTTAACAAGACCATAAAAAAAACAATTTGCTTGAGTGATGTTTAGCTAGAAGGGGGGGGACCCACCCTCTCTCTAAACTAATTAAACTGTACTATATGTCCTTGTGTAGTTCCTGACATTTTTCTGGTTCACTCAGTTTGAATTGCTACATGGGGATCGGTGCCAAGCTACCAAATGGCTAACTCAAAACAAAAGCAGGGTCTCCGGAGTATTCCTAGGCATCCAGCAAATTGAGGGAAAGTTATTTTGGGTTAATCAATGTACTTCAGTTGCAATCACATCTTGCCCCATAGAAAAGACAGAAAACAAGGACTCACTGTTTGAAGTCTAACACAGGGTGAACTAGGAAGTGACATTGACCTTGTTATGTTCTTCCTGTTTCATTATTTTATTTTCTTCTGAAAAATTACACCCTGCTTTGGATGAAGCCAAAAACAGTAGCCCCTCACGTTTCATTTCTCCCCCAACCTGCTAGTTACGTCTTTCCCACTCACACTGGCGATTACCAGAAGCCACTGGCAGCTTCCTTGAATGTCTTTACAGGCATGGAGTCTATTCTCAGCCTGGTAGGGACTAGACATTGATTAATGGCTGGGAACTTTGGTTTCTGGCAAGACAGGCCTTAGTTTAAGCTGAGGAGACCTTTGGGTGTTGGTCAGACTCTTGTCAAAGTCAAACTGGGAGGCACAATGAGTGTCTTGGACACAGCACTGTCAGGCATGTCTCAGTCTCCTGAGAAATGTGCCCCTGTGTATTGAGACCCAATATCATGGCCTTACACTCCTTGAAACTAATGTTTACCAACCCCTTCAGAGTTTAGAGAAAATGTTTGCTTTTGAAAAGCTCTTTAACATTGATGAGGCAATCCTTTAAATTCCAAAGAACTGTGGAGCACAGATAAAATGCATAATTAAATTCATTTCCACTTAAAACAATATACAATGAACAACTGCCATGTGTGAGGTACTGATGGGGTACCATCCTTTGGGTGAACAAGATGAAACTGATAGAGGTGCTTCCTGACTTCAAAGAAATTAGACTGTCCTAATTTAAGGGAGGAATCAGTATGATAAATGGTAGAACTGCTCATAGTGATAAGCCCTAACATTTTCATTACGTTCTGCAATATGCAAAGTACATGCATATAAGTGTATACACAGCTACAAGGCCATTCTTATCTCCTGGCAATGGATGCCAGTGGCCTCTGATTGTTCTCCCACTGGTTCATCCAACCCAGTAGGAAAAATATCGGCTGGACGCATGAGGTATTATGCAGGTGAAAACAATCAGGTTGTTGACTAAGAAAGTCTGGGGCTTTGGAGTCAAACTGAGATGTGAATCCTGGCTGTTCTAACTCAAAGCCTGTCAAATGAGAGACAGAATGCCCACCTCTAGGGCCACTGAGAGATAGTTCCAAGATAAAATATTGTGGCCTCAATCCCTGGGACATGGACAGTTCTCAATGCCAGTCACGTCCCTCTCCATACTCGCTTTATCAATTCCAGGTGTGCCTTGTACAGAGGTGCTGGGCCATGCCTCAGCCCTGCCATGCTGTCCTCTACCTGGGTGCCCTGTCCTGTGCCATTGTACATCTTGTCTCCTGCCCCAGAGCTCCATGAAGAGTGTCGTCTTGCTCTTTGCAAAACATCTGCCTCTTTCTTTGTCTGGAGGAGGAGCTGCCGGGAAGGGAAGCTGCCGGCAAGAACAGCAACTCAAGTTGGGCTACTTCCTGTTTTGAAATCCAGGGACTTGCTTGCAATCAAGGAAGGGTTGTAGAGGCTTGAGGAAGATAGTTCCCAGCACCCCATGCAAAAAGGGCTGGTTGTGGCCTGTGGCTCACAGGGCTGGAAGTGTGCTCTTGAGTCTACTTCTGGCTTAACAATATGCCCTCCCTTCATGGGGCTGCATTTTCTTAGAAATCCAAGATGCCAACAAGGGCAATGTTGGTGGCCTGATCTGGTACAGGAAAGCTAGCCTGATGGTATGTGTTCCTCTACCTTTGCTACTCAGTGTTTTCCTCCTTCCTTGTTCCCATGGAGAAGAAGAAGCAGAGCTTCTGGTGCACCTGGGGAGAACTCATGACTTACTCCCTGCAGCTTTCCAGAAGCACAATGCCTGGCCCTCACCTCTGGCACCACAGTCGCTCCCCTCTTTGAAGCTGCATCATCTCTTATTTGAATGCCTACAATATCTCCTAGTCACTGTCCACATTCTTGCCTTCCTACAATACCTAGTCCATGCAACAGTATCATCTTTTCAGAATGCAGCTGTGACCCAGAGCTACCCAATCAGAGCATGACACCGCCTGGCCAGCATGGCTGGTTGTGGGATGGCCTGTAATCTTAGCTAGTGAATAATTATAACTCTCACCTTTTAAGCACTTGCTGTGTGCCAGACATGGGGCAAAACCCCTGACAGCCAGCATCCCACTTCACCCTCACAATAATCCTATGAGGTCAGCACTATTATTATTAGAAGGGGTTAGTAGCTTGCCACAGGAATCTAGTGAGAAAACCGTCAGAACCTGAATTCAGTACTTTCTAACTCCAGAACCCCTGCTTATGATGAAATGTGAACGAAGACATAGAGCACCCCGTGGCTGTTCTCTCCCAACAACACTTTTCACTATGAATTGTATGTCTTCTAGTGAGGCCAGTGTTGTGGTGCCATATAGACAAAAACAAAAACAACATACAGGGACTAGGGGGGACCTGCTGAACAGCCTGGCTACCCAGGGCTTATCAGCGAGGTTGTCCTCCCTCCTACAAGCAAGGTAAGGCATATACGCCCCCTAACAGTAGTAGGCATTTTTTTTTTTCTTCTGAATAAAAAGCCATCGCATTGTAGTAATCTGCTACATCTTGGTAGACTGATCAGTTTCTCCTCCTGAAATTGATCTGGACATTATTTTGCATTTATCCTGGGATGGAACCTCCCGCAAGATTCCTCCTTTTTGGTTTGGTGTGAAACATAATGGGCTTTGCCATCATTACCCATATACTCAGTACACTTAACAGGCTGTCCCAAGAGAGGAAGAGTCCCATCGTGCACTGGGCCATGAGTCTGGCGTCAGAAGGACCAGTGTGAAGAGCTGTGTAACTCCAACACAGCACAGGAACTAGCTAAACCCATCTCTCAATGGGACAAGAACCCTACCTTTCAGGGCTGGAGGAGGGCTGCACTCATGTCTGTCCATGCTTAGCCAAGTGCCTGGCACGTACCCGCCTAAAGACTCAGTAAATTGGAGCTCTTTTTATTCATTGTTCTACTGAGAGAAAGAGTTGATTTTAAAGTCGTGATTATTGGTTTCATTAATTTATACCCCAAAATTCAAACACATGTTGCTGATATATAAGTAGTCCAGTCCTTCCACTTTTTGTCTCCCTTTCTTAACAAAAAAAAATTACTCCTCCTACAAAATGATCTCTAACACCACTGATAGGGTTTGGCTGTGTTGCCACCCAAATCTGATCTCACATTGTAGCTCCCATAATTCCCATGTGTTGTGGGAGGGGATCAGTGGGAGATAACTGAATCATGGGGGCAGTTACCCCCATACAGTTCTCATGGTAGTGAGTAAGTCTCACGAGATCTGATGGTTTTATAAGGAGTTTCCGCTTTCACTCGGCTCTCATTCTCTCTGCCTGCTGCCATGTAAGACCTGCCTTCTGCCTTCCGCCATGATTGTGAGGCCTTCCCAGCCACCTGGAACCTTAAACCTGAGTCCATTAAACCTCTTTTCTTTGTAAATTACCTAGTCTTGGGAATGTCTTTGTTACCACTGATTTCTATTTTTTAAATGGGAAAATGTACATGACATCAGTCATTTCTCCCTATATAAAAACCCATGATGAGGTACTTAGAGGCACCAGAAATCACAGAGACAGAAAGCAGAATGGTGGTTGTCAGTGGCTGGAGGGAGGTGGAAATGGGGAGTTCTAGTTTAATGGGTACATAGTTTCAGTTTTACGGAATGAAAAGAATTATGGACATGGATGGTGGCGATGGTTGCACAATACTATGAATATATTCAATGGCACTAAACTGTATATATTAAACACAGTTAAGGTAGTAACATTTTATGTTATGTATATTTACCACAAATTTAAAAATTGGAAAAAACTCATTGTAGTTTTCTGATTATAAATTCAACATCTGGGCCAGGCACAGCGGCTCACATCTGTAATCCCAGTGCTTTGGGAGGCCAAGGCAGGAGGATCACTTGAGGCCAGAAGTTCAAGACCTGGTCGACATAGCAAGACTCTACAAAAAAAAAAAAAAAAAAAAAAAAAATTCAACTTAGCCGGGCATTATGACATGTGCCCGTAGTCCCAGCTATTTGGTAAGCTAAAGAAGGAAGATTGCTTGAGCCCAGGAGTTCAAGGCTGCAGTGAGCTCAGATCATGCCATTGCACTCCAGCCTGAATATATAAAATACAAAATAAAGCATAATTCAATAACCATGTATTCCAGAAAATTTAGAAAAATCATAAGATCACTGAGAAAGTAATATGTCACTAACATTCTCATCCTACTACCTAAATAGTTACAATCAATGATTTGGTGTATTTCCTCAAAATTTTCTGTCTATGTATATTTATGTTTTTAAAAATAAATAGGATTATCTCATGTTAAAAAAAAAGGTAAGTCATTTCCAATTTAGGTGACAAAGAAAGTTTTACTTCTGAGCAGGGCGCGGTGGCTCACGCCTGTAATCCCAGCACTTTGGGAGGCCAAGGCTGGTGGATCATAAGGTCAGGAGTTCAAGGCTAGCCTGGCCAAGATGGTGAAATCCCATCTCTACTAAAAATACAAAAATTAGCTGGGTGTGGTGGTGGGCACCTGTAATCCCAGTTACTCAGGAGACTGAGGCAGAGAATTGCTTGAACACGGGAGGCGGAGGTTGCAGTGAGCTGAGGAGCTGAGATCATGCCACTGCACTACAGCCTGAGCGACGGAGCGAGACTCTGTCTCAAAAAAAAAAAAAAAAAAAAGGAAAGAAAGTTTTATTTCTGAGACATAGTATACTTTTTCCTTATACAGTACAAATAATTTAGCACCATTTTTTTTCATATTTAAAGCATCATGTTTTCCTTTTTGTTGTGGCCACTGGGAAGCTCAATCTAAATGTGTGGCCAACTTTGATAAATGCCTAGAATCCTTTGTCTACTTGTTTATGTCCTAACTTCCTTCCTGGTCTTAATCTAGTAAATCAATCTTTCCCTAATCCTGATTTGTTCTCTATGTGTAGCTTTCTAGTTTATTGTTGTATTGTGTTCTTGTACATACATAATATTATAGCTACTATTGTAAGCTCCATATGGAAAAGGGTCGATGATATATAAGTAGTCACTGGGAAGAAGATTCATCAACATTAAATATTCTTGTAATCTGTCACAATCACCTGATTAACCTGTCATCATCTGGTAAGCCCCAGGTGACAATGAAGCAGGGGAGGGGTTGGCCAGTGTTTATATGTGTGTGGGGAAGAGACAGAGACAGAGAGGCTTCAACCACCCTGTATAGAACTCCAGAGTCTGCTTGGGTTCCTGGTGGCAGTTTGTCACTTGAGAGAGTGTTTGCGAGCTTTATCTGCTGTCTCCTGATAAGCCTGGGTGACTCATTTGTCTCTGGCCTGTGCATCTGTCACAGCTCCTGATCACTCCCTGGACTCCAGAATGGGCACCTTCGATCCACTTTCTACTGGGTCCCAGGGTCACTTTCTTTTTGTCTTCAGTACAAATGTGACCACATGACTCTCCTGCTTAAACCCTTCAGTGTTACCCACAAAGTACCCTTAAAAAATTCCTACTCTAATGCAGCCCTCTCATTTCATAATTGAGAAGAATGCGACCCAGAGATGTAAAGCAATTTAGTGGCACAGTCGGGACCAGAACTGAGGCTTCATTTCTTTGTTCCTTCATTCCTCCATGCATACATTTATTTACTAAAAAAATTTGAGGACTAATAGGCATCAGGCACGTTGGAGGCTCCGGAGACATAGCAGTGAGTGACACACAGGGTCTACTGTCTTACGCCTCCCACGCTGGAGGGGCAGGATGCAGAAACAGATTGACGCAGAAATGAACAAGGTAATTTCAGATTGCTCTAAGGGTTATGAGACTTAAAAAAGGGGCCACCGTGCTGGAGAGTGGGTTGGGGTGGGGAGGTGGAAGAGGCTTGAGGTAGGGGTGGTCAGGGAGGCTCTCTAGTTGTGACATTGGAGCAGCGGCCAGCATTGGGAAGATCTGGGTCTGGGCATGCATATAAGGTCCTGAGGAGAGCACCCACTTGGTTCCTTCTAGCACTCTGAGGAGAAGGAGGGGGCAAGAGGGGAGTTCTGTAGTGGGGATGGCAGAGTCGAGTCTTGGAGAGCACTGGCAAGGTCTCCTGCCCTGTCATCACAACTGTGGTTTCCAAAACTCATCACAGGCTCAGGTGTGTTTTCAAGCCAAAGGCCTTTGGTTGAAAAGCAAGGAGAAAATGGAGAGCTGAGCCTTTCCTTCCGTGCCCAGCCCAACCAAGTCACAGCCCTTCTCACTGGATCAAATTTACACCTAACGTTATTTTTAGTCTTCTCTCTCCAGCTCAATGAATGCTCCCCACATGAAAGAGAAGATGAATTTCTCTTTGTGGTTGAGAAATGCTCACATGTGAGAGCAGGAAAGGACACAAGCTTTGGAGAGAAGGAGAACATGGTTGAAACCTTGGTCCTGAAACCTGGGTAGTCTTTAAGCCAGGTTCCTCACCTTCTACCCCACAGTGTCCCATCTGTCACTAAAATTAGTAAGGACTGGGGCTTATAGAGTGCTTCGTGTTCTTTATAAATATTATCTCAGTTCATCTCCTAAGAACTCTCTAATGGTACTGTTATTTTCAAGCCCATTTTACTGATGGGGAAACTGAGACCCAGAGCAACGGACCTGAAGTTCAAGGCCAAGTGGTCCCACACCGAGGTCTATCCCAAAGTCTTCACCAGGATGCCGTATCATCTTGTGCATGGTACTGCCATTGGGAAGAATAAAAGAACTGGGGCTGGTAAAAGGCCCAGATTAGAGTCTGGGGCACTTCAGCAATAAATCCATCTTCTTTTTACTCTAAAGAACCAGACAGATGGGGCACAAGCAGGTGCCCCATGGCTGCAAATGTGAGGCAGTGCAGGGAGGTAAGACTGACTGGCTCACCAGGGTCCCCAACCCAGCAGCCTGATGCCCTGGTATTCCTCCTGCCTTCTGCCAAGGAAAAGAAAAATAGGTTTGACTTCTCTTCACTGTAGTCGTGGTCCCCAACCATGACCCTTTCCCCTAGATTTCATTGTTATTCAAAGACCACTCCGTCCCAGACAGAGCATGTCCCTCCTTTGGGCTCCCACTGCACCACATACATCCTGTATCTCTGCCCTTATAAACCTGTATGGTAATTACTTTACTTGCCCAGGGCAAGAGTACAAACAGAGACCCACATATTATATGTCTAAATATTAAAAGTTATAAATCAAGCTAATGAACTGTTAAATAAAATATGTTCTAGCTGCATACCTTGACAAATACATCTGCCTAACAATCTGGAAGGCCGAGATTGAATTTAGAAATCTCAGATGCCTCAGCATTTTGTGCCTATAGGTGGTGACGTTCAAGACCCAATCCCCAGCCTCAGGCCCGACCCCTGCCCCACTTCTCTCCCCACCTTGCTCTGTAGCTGTACTGAGATGGGCCTTGTGCAGGCAAAAACACCTGAGGGTGCCCCAGCCTCATGGCCAAGCCCCATTGTCTAGTTCCCCTCCCAACCAACAGCTACCCTTTGGCCACCAACGGGCTTCAAGTTTTGCGCATGGGCAGCTTGCTCAGCCTTTGGAGGACAGACCTGGGGAAGGAGTCCATGCAGTTTCTGGAAATAAGCTCATAGCTGTTTGGGCAAGGCATTCTAGTTCCCAGAATGTGTGCATAGACCGTGATCTAAAACATGGCTATCTAATAGAAGCATAATGTGACTCGGAAATGCAAGCCACATGTGTAATTTACATTATAATTAATCTTTGAATAACACAGAGGTTAGTGGCAGTACCCCCCTGATCACAGTCAAAACCAGCTTATAACATGACTTCCTTCAAACCTATCTACTAAGCTGAAGCAGGAGAATTGCTTGAGCTCAGGAGTTTGAGACCAGACCTAGCAACGTAGCGAGACTCTGTCTCGACAAAAAAAAAAATAAAGAAAAATTATCTGGGTGTGGTAGTGCAGCCTGTAGTTCCAGCTTTTTGGGAGGCTGAGGAGGAAGGATCACTTGAACCTGGGAGGCTGAGGCTACAGTGAGCTGTGATTACGCCACTGCACTCCAACCTGGGCCACAGAGCAAAACCCTGTCTCAAAAACAAAAAAACAAAAACGAAAACAAACTACTAACAGCCTACTGTTGACCAGAAGCCTTACCAATTAACACATATTTTGTATGTTATGCATATTATACACTGTATTCCTACAATAAAGCAAGCTAGAGAAAAGAAAATGTTATTAAAAAATCATAAAGAAGAGAAAATACATTTACTATTCATTAAGCGGAAGTGGATCAGCATAAAGGTCTCCATCCTTGTTGTCTTCAGGCTGAGTAGGCTGAGGAGGGGATGGGGAGGAAGAGGAGGGGCTGATCTTGCTGTCCCAGGAGTGGCAGAGGTGGAAGAAAATTCATGGGTAAGTGGACCCAGGCAGTTCAACTGACACCCTGTGTTGTTCAAGGGTCAACTGTATACTAATAGCTCACTTTTTTTTTTTTTTTAATAAAAAGAAGTGCTGGGTGCAAGTGGCTCACGCCTATAATCCCAGCAATGTGAGAGGCCGAGGCAGGCGGATTGCCTGAGCTCAGGAGTTCGAGACCTGCCTGGGCAACATGGTGAAACCCCATCTCTATCAAAATACAAAAAATTAGCCGGGTGTGATGGCACATGCCTGTAGTCCCAGCTACTCAGGAGGCTGAGGCACAAGAATCGCTTGCGCCTGGAAGATGGAGATTGCAGTGAACCAAGATGGGGCCACTGGACTCCAGCCTGGGCGACAGAGGGAGGCTGTATGTCTCAAAAAAAAAGAAGAAGAAGAAGAAAAGAAAAAAAAGTAGGTGAATTTTAATTTTAGCAGTATATCTTATCTAACCCAATGTATCCAAAATATTAGTCCAACATGTAATCAGTGATAGAAATGTTACACTCTATTTTGTACTAATTTTGTTTTCTTTTTAAAAAACAATTTTAGGCCGGGGTGGTGGTTCACGCCTGTAATCCCGCACTCTGGGAGGCTGAGGTGGGTAGATCACTTGAAACCAGGAGTTTAAGACCAGCCTAGCCAACATGGCAAAACCCCATCTCTACTAAAACTATAAAAATTCACAGCTAGACGGCCAGGCACAGTGGCTCATACCTGTAATCCCAGCACTTTGGGAGGCCAAGGCGGCCGGATGACCTGAGGTTGGGAGTTTGAGACCAGCCTGAGCAACATGGAGAAACCTCATGTCTACTAAAAATACAAAATTAGTTGGGCATGGTGGCACATACCTGTAATCCCAGCTACTCAAGAGGCGGAGGCAGAATTGCTTGAACCCGGGAGGCAGAGGTTGTGGTGAGCGGAGATCACACCATTGCACTCCAGGCTGGGCAACAAGAAGGAAACTCCGTTTCCAGAAAAAAAAAAAAAAAATCTAGCTGGGTATGGTGCTGCACACCTGTAATCCCAGCTCCCCAGGAGACTGAAGCAGGAAAATTGCTTGAACCCAGGAGGCGGAGGCTGCAGTGAGCCAAGATCACACTCCACTCCAGCCTGTGCGACAGAGTGAGACTCTGTCTGAAAAACAAAAACAAACAAAAAACCATGAAATTCACCGTTAATAGCACACAATGCAATGGATTTTAGTATATTCGCACAGTTGTACAACTATCACCACTACCTAATTTCAGAACCGTTTTATCATCTCCAAATGAAGCTGTGTACCTGTGCGCAGTCATTCCCCATTCCCCTCAGCCCCTGACAACAACAAATTATTTTGTACTAAATCTTTTAAATCCAGTATGTGTTCTGCATTGACAGCACATTGGCCACATTTTGGGCGCTTAAGTAGCTACTTGGGTGAGTGGCTGCCTTGTTTGGCAGTGTAGGTCTAGAACTTGCTACTGTGAGTATGATCTGTGGACAAGTAGGAGCTGTAGGACCTGCAGAATCTCAGGCCCCCACCTAGACAAAATCAGCATTTTAGCGAGGTCGCCAGGTGATGATCTGCACATTAGAGCTAAAGAGGTTGGCTGCTGTAGACGGTTCCTGAGCACAGCCCTTTGACCTGCTGACTTGACCCAGAGAGGTCCAGAGCTGAACTGGGGACAGGGTTGGGGTCCTCTTAAGGGTAGTTTTGCCAGACTCTTCCTACTGATCCACAATGCCTCCCCTTAAGGCCCTTGGCTTTGGGCAGAAAAGACCAGCACAACCTGAAAAAGGAGAATGCTGAGGGCTGGGTGAACAGGAACAGGCTTCCTAGGCAGTAGGAGTGGAGACATCTGTGAAAAGGAAAAAAGACAAGAAAGAGCATAATCACAGGGGCATAGCAGGCCAAGAGTCCCAGAGGCAGGTCTGGAACAGGAAGCTTTACAAAGGCTCTGGTTAGGATGGGAGATGGCGGTAAATAGTTTGTGCTGGTTTCTGGGCATGACTGGGTAAGTGTCTAGTCTTCGAGATAAGCACATGGGAGGCTTCTGAAGAGAGCTATATAGTGAAATTTCATACATTGAATTCTTGATCACAAGCCTTTGCACTGTAAAATCAGAGCTGTGTCTCAACAGATTAAATTCACCGATGGTATAAATTGGCATCTTGTACTGAGGGTAGAAGCCAGTCCCATAATGTGCTTTTCGCTGAGATTTCTCAGACATGCTGGAGGTGAGATCTTCTGCTAGAAGTTACTGTGTGGAAACTTCATTGTCTTTATCACTGACATCATGTATTTTTTTTGGTGGGGGAGAGAGAGAGTAGCTCTCTAGGTTCATTTCACTGTTGGCTCCAGCTAGACGAGAGTTGAATGGACGACAGCACCTTCAGATGAAAAGGAGAGGCAGAAAGACGCTAAAGTCTATGCAAATAAACACTATGCTTTTGCTTGATACATATGATATCTCCATTCATGTCCACCATGCCTCTCTCAGGTAAGTGTTGTTACATCAGTCAGGAGGTGTTCAGCAGCAACCAGTAGGACATCCCGGCTAACAGTGGCTTAAAAAATGTCTCTCAAAACATGGTTCAGGCCAGGCATGGTAGCTCACACCTATAATCACAGCACTTTGGGAGGCCAAGACAGGAGGACAGCTTGCATCCAGGAGATGGAGACCAGCCTGGGCAATATAGCAAGACCTTGTCTCTACAAAAGAAATAAAAAAAAACAAAAATTAGCCGAGTGTGGTGGTGCGTGCCTATAGTCCCAACTACTCAGGAGGCTGAGGCAGAAGGATCACTTGAGCCTAGGAGATCAAGTCTGTAGTAAGCTGTGATCATACCACTACACTCAGCCTGGGTGACAGAGTGATACTGTCTCAGAAAAATAAAATAAAACAAAATAAATTGTTCACTGGCATCATCAGCATCACCCACGAACTTGTCAGAAATACACATTCTTGGGCTCCACCCTAGACCTACTGAATAAGAAACTTGGGGAGGGAGTACAACAATCTGTGTTCGAACAAGTCCTCCAGATGATTCTGGTGCATGTGCAGGTTTGAGAAAAGTGGTTTCAACAATAGAGACACTAACATTTCTCAACAAAATGCTCAGAAGCAGCTCCACACGGCCAGCACTCCGGCTCAGCATCTCTGTGATTTTTTTGAGCTTTCCCTCATGGTCACAAAATGGCTGCCACAGCTTTTAAGCATCACATTCTCACCTTGCAGCATCTCAAACAGGAAGGTCAGGGTGACAGCAGAAAGGGGATTCTTCTTCATTTAGACTTCCTCTTTTATTGAGAGGAAAATGTATCTCAGGAACCTTGTCAGCAGACTTCCTTTCCCAACTCATTCTCCAAGGTAGGTCTCATGGCTGTCCCCAGGCAAATCACTGGTCCCCAGAAAGACTTAAACAGAGCACAATTCATCCCCTTGAGCTCACTACTGCTCCTCCAATGCCTGAACAAAATGATTTCCTTTTACTATGAAAGGATCAGGGCATGGGGGTAGGGGATGGTTGTTTGCATGCAACTAATGGTGTTTACTACAATTATCGTCCCCAGTTTACAGATGTGGAAAGTAAGGCTCAGTGAAGACCACATAGCTAGGAAATAGGGGAGCTGAGATTCAAGCTCACTTTTTTTCTGGCTCCCAAAATCTTTCTGCTACCTTACTTCACCCGCAAATTTACCAGTGACCCAAATGCTGGAAAGTATAAGAGGTAGATTCCGTGACTTTATGCAGTAGCGAACATTGAGATATGGACTACAAGTTGGAGCACAGGATGTCAGTAGAAGAGAGGTCGCCACCTGGACACCTGTGGGCCGTGTGCTTCATTTGGTAAAAAGTTTAAATTTTTTTTTTAAATTCATGTCCCATGTTTAATATTGGAAGTCTTCACATACAAATTCTGACTTCTAATGCAGACACGCCTTCATGGCAAGAATCTGTGGGAGCTGAGTGGTGCCTGCTCCCTTTGGATGGAGCGAGGCATCCTAATTTTACTCATTTCCCATCATTCTCTGTGGCCTTACACCTGGCCCAGTTCACCTATTTGTATCACTTGCCTTGTCCTAGCTGGCATGTTGTCCCCCAACCTGAATCCTGTGCCCATGTGTCTAATACTGCAATGCCAACGGTAAGGTCCAATAGCATCTATTCCCCTCTCTAGCCCCCAAAACCTGCAGCCAAGTGTTCCACAGAAAGAGAAAAGATAGTAGAAGCTTTCAGAGTGAATTTGAATTTTCCTGCAGAGCCTATAGTGCTGTAACTCCCTAGGACTGTTCTACAGTTTGAGACATGACTCCAGAAGGCAGGACTGGGATATACAACTCCGCGTGTCATTTGAGGGCCCTGAACCAGCAAGCAGTTTGGGATAAGGTCTGGAATTAAGGAGGTAGGGACAAGCCGGGCTGCTTTACTTCCCAGAAGCTAGCTTCTCCTGAAGATCCCCAATTTTCCTTTGCAATTTTATATTCTTCAGTCTCCGTATGTCCTCTGAGACTTGTAGTTGTAAAATGCCACCTGGGGACTAATTGTCCTCCAGCTTAAGTCACTACCAGAAGAAGTTGTGTATAAACTTTGCACCTATTTCTTTATCTTACTTTTCAACTCTGAAATGCTAGTCCCCTATGTTAGTTCATTTGCAATGCTATAAGGAAATACCTGAGGCTGGGTAATTTATAAAGAAAAGAGGTTTATTTGGCTCACAGTTCTGCAGTCTGAACAAGTAGCATGGTGCTGGCATCTGCTTCTGATGAGGCCTCAGGAAACTTACAATCCTGGTGGAAGATGAACGGGGAGTAGGCATATCATGTGTCAAGAAAGGGGGCAAAAGAGGGAGAAAGAGGTGCTACACACTTTAAAACAACCAGTTCTCTCATGCCTGTAATCCCAACACTGTGGGAGGCCAAGGTAGGAGGATCACTTGAACCCAGGAGTTTGAGACCAGCTAGGGCAACAAAGTGAGACCCCATCTCTACAAAAAAATAAAATTAGCCAGGCATGGTGCACGCCTGTGGTCCCAGATACTTGGGAGGCTGAGATGGGAGGCCTGAGCCTAGGAGGTCAAGGCTGCAGTAAGCTGAGATTGTGCCACTGCACTCCAGCATAGAGTGAGACCTTGCCTCGGAAAAACAAAAACGAAAACAAAAGACTATCAGTTCTCATGTGAACTGATTACCATGGGGAGGGCACCAGGCTGTTCATGAGGCATCTGACCATGACCCAAACACCTTCCCCTAGGCCCCACCTCCAATACTGGGGATTACATTTCAACATGAAATTAGGAGGGAATAAACATCCAGACCATATCATCCCCTCTTCCACTCTTTAAGTCCGTGTATAAATTCATTTGGACGGTATTGCCCCAGAAGCACGTCGCTGCAAAGTAGAAGCAACAACAAGAAGAACAGTGCTGATAATACTATAGCTGAGAAGTGAAGTCATGCATGGGAAAAGCCCTATCCCAGCTCTGTGCCAGCTCTGAAGATCTAAACTCAAGGGACTTTCAGTCTGGCAGGCGAGCCATGAGAGAAACAGGTTATGACCGTGGAATCTGATCAGGGCAGCTCCGTAGTTAAACATAGGGTGTTTTTGGGTCTCAGAGGACTGGCACCTATCCTGAGATGGGGAAGTTTCTGGAGGAGGTGATGACTGAATCTTGAAATAAGAATCAACCAAACAAAGAAAAGAAGGGCAATCCAGGCAAAAGGAACAATGGGAGCAAAGACCTGGAAATAGGCAAGAACATGGTGTATGTGTGGACTGATGTGTCCCTGGAACCAAAGAGGAAGGCTGTGGACGAGGCTGTGGGAGTAAGAAGCAAGTCAGTGAGGATGGTGGGCTTCATCCTGAAAGAATGGAGACACCGTGAAGGGCCTTAAGGAGAGATGTGACATGACCAGATGATTGGAGGGTGGATAGGAGCCCAGCGACTACTCTGTGCTATTGCCCACTAAGGAAAGAAGGAAACTCATATTTGCTCTCCTTCTCCAGGGTTTACGATCTCTGGAAATGACACTGCCATCTACCCAGTTGATCAAGTCAGGGACATCCTCCTTAACATCTACCTCTCTCTTACCCTCAATATCACTCAAGACTTACGGAGTCTGCATTCTCGGTATCTCTCCAACATGCTCATCCTCCAACTTCCCCGCCATCATAATCTCCAATGGCCTCCTAATGTTCCCCTGCCTCCAACTTCTTCTTCTTCTAGCTATTCTCTGCATCACAGCCATGGTCTTCCTAAAGTGCAGACTTAATCTTGGCATTTCTTAGCAGAAAAAAAAATTTTTTAAAGCCCTTCGGTGTCTCCTGTGTCAGTCAGGATTCCTACTGCAATTAGAACTCTTAACTATTTAAACAGAAAATAGATGTATAAAAAGGATATACAGCAGCACAGCAAATCATCAGAATTTTGTTTGTAAGCTCTAGTTTGGCAAATGATGTGCCTTATGTTTCAGTCATCTGTTGTGTCATAAACCATCTCAAAATTTAGTGGCTTAAAACAACACCAATTGTATACCATGACTCAGGGCTGACTGGGCTCTGCTGGGCAGTTCTACTGGTCCTCACGGTTTTGGCAGGAGCTGTAGCCTCCTGGAGGCTCAACTCAGCTGAGACAGCTCATTCTCATGACTGGTGGTTGGTCCTAGCTGTCAGGTGGGAACTCAGCTGGGGCTGTCAACTGAGCTTCTCAGTTCTCCCTGTGGTCTTTCTATGTGGCATGTGCAGCTGGATTCTAAAAGGGAATATTCAAAGGGTGTGAAAATGAAAGCTGCAGATCTCCTATGGCCCCGCTTTGGGAGTTACATAGAAACACTTCTGTTGCATTCTTTTAGTCAAAGCAAAGCAAGAGGGCCAGTTCAGATTCAAAATAGACTCAAGCAGCCATCTTTATATGAACCATCCCTTACTTGTATATCTTCCTAAATCACCTAGTAGGATACACAATAGGTGCTCAATAAAAATTGGATGGAGATCAATTTATTCAATTATTTATTTATTTAGAGATGGTGGCTGGAGTGCAGTGATGCAATCTCAGCTCATTGTGACCTCCACCTCCCGGGTTCAAGCAATTCTCCTGTCTCAGCCTCCCTAGTAGCTAGAACTACAGGCACCCGCCACCATGCCCAGCTAATTTTTTTGTATTTTTAGTAGAGACAGGGTTTTGCCATGTTGGCCAGGTTGGTCTGGAACCCTGACCTCAAGTGATCCACCCACCTCAGCCTCCCAAAGTGCTGGGATAACAGGCATGAGCCACCACGTCCAGCCTGATTTAATCATTTGTTTATTCATTTATTTTGGAATAATTGACCATGAAATAGACCAGTAGTCTTGGAAAACACTATAAGGCAGCTAAATGCGCTGAAAAGAGTCCCCCAGACCTGTGGTCAGACTTCATCTTGGGAAGTTGCTTAGTCTTTGGAACTCAGTTTCCTCATCAGTAAAATGGGGATAACTATGCCTACAGATGAGAGTGACAACACCCACCTCACAGAGTATTTCCAGATTTCATTGGTCATGTGTTCTAGCCCTACTTGTTCACTTTGAGGTGATATGACCCAGTAGAAGAAAAACTTACTCCCCAGAGAAACAAGTTTTATTTTGGTGGTGCCGGGGTGGGGGACCCTCTTGTGTTACTTTAGAGCATTTTCATTTGAAACAGTTACAACACTACAAACAAACAAGACGTAGACTTTTTGTTTTTTGAAGATAATTAATTGAAGAAAATGAGTAATAGAGATTGCCTCTGGGGAACCAGGAATCAGAGATGGAAGGGAAACGCCTACTTTACTCTGTACTTGTTGGCACTCTGTGAAGATTTTTCTTAAATGTCTCTCTCTCCAAACAGAGATTTCTCTTACATGTCTCTCTCTCCAAAAAGAGAGAGAGAGACAGAATTTAAACATGAGGAATTCAAATACTGTTGAAACCATTTCTTCTGGGTCATAGTAACTTCAATGAGCACATAGCTGTTCATTAATATAATTCACAGCCACAAAAAAAAGAAGATGTAAATCACGTTTTCCCTATAACAAGGAGCCTTGAAAAGAGCACCCGGAGGGGGGCTCTGAGGCTTGTCTCTCCACCCGTGTGGCAGTTTCCTCTCGGATCCTTGGCGTGCTTCTGCATTTGTTCATTAAATGCCTGCTCAGACTGGAGATGGCTCAGGCAATGTCTTGTCATTGCTGGACATGACATGTTCCATATACTGTCACAGCCTCCTTGCCACATGCCCCCTCGGTGGCCTTCACTTCTGTTTGGCTCAATCATTTAATTTGCAGATTCCAGACAGCCTAATTCCTAATCTTTCTTTAGCAAGATCATGATATGGGATGCACTGGGAGTCAGTCAAGGACGGGAGGGGAAGTCTGGAAGAGGAATAGATGAAAGGAGGGCAGGGAGGGAGGAAAGAGGAAGGAAGAGGTGCTGATTCTTGCAATTTTCTAGAACCTCTCCAAGGTCTCTTTTCCTCCATGCCCCTTTCTCCCCTTGCCCTGGGATTCTCTTGTCCTCTCTACCCTTGCAGTCTCCCGCTCCTGTGTACTGTACAGGCTGGGGCAGACTGAGAAATGTTGCTCTGAAAGACAGAAAAGGAATTTTTTTTAAACATCTGCTTCATTCCCCAGCTCCCCACTGCCCAGCCACCAATACACACACACACACATTGAATGCCTCCACAGGTCCTCTCAGCTCTGGGAAAATGATGAACTATCCAATCATTCACTTCTCTAAGTCTCTACCACTCCATCCCTGTCACTCCAGATGAGAAATTCATATAAAGATGGCTTTGCTCAGAAAACAATGTTGCCTGTGGCCATTAAGAAAAAAAGGTCTGCCCACCCTGAAATGTTTATCATAGCTCCTGAGTTTTTCTTTTCTTAAATCTTTTTCTTTTTTGACTTAAGGCAAGGAGGGTCTGATGGCCACTTGGAGACTGGTTTAGCTCCAAGTGACAGACAGACCCTCCTTGCCCCAAGTCAATACCGTTTTCATTGGTAGCTCTGTTATGGGTAAAGCTGTGTCACCCAAAAAGATGTGTTGAAGCCCTGACCCCCATACCTTGGAGTGTGACCTTCTTTGACAGTAGGGCTGTTGAAGATGTCCTTAGTTAAGATGAGGTCATACTGGAGTAGGGTGGGCCCTTAATCGAATGTGACTGGTGGCTTCCCAGAAGTGGAGAAGAGACACATACATGCAGTCACATAAGGGAAGCACACCATATGACACCGGAGGAAGGGGCTGGAGTGATGCAGCTACAGGCCGGGGAACATCAAAGATCGCCAGCAAACCACCAGAAACGAGGAGGCAAGGAAGCATCTGCCCAGAGTTTCAGAGGAGCAGGGCCCTACTGGCACCATGATCTTCCAACCCTGGCCTCCAGAGCTGTGGGAGAATGCGTTGCCATTGTTTTCAGCCACCCAGTTTGTGGTACTTCGTTATGGCAGCCCTAACAGGTTGATATAGCTTTCCGCTGTTGCCTTTGAAGCTACAGCTGGACAACAGTCTTTCAAAAGGAACTAGGGATTTGATTTCAATGGGATGAATTTGATTTGAGTTTTGGGAGTGAAACACATGTGCTCTCACTGAATTCTAAAAAAGCCTGATTTCCTCTAAGTGTCCTATCAAAACTATAAAGACATTTAAAGATAAAGCACACCTTCCTTTTCCTTATCCAAGAAAACCCCAAGTTCTCAGGATAACAGACACGGGAGGGCAGAACTCAGGAGACGGTGGACTGGTGCAGAATGTGGAATCCTGGGCCCACCATGTGGCTATCAGCTGTGTGGTCTTGACGGAGTGTGTCAGTCAGGGTCCTGGAGGAAATGCCACTCACCGCAGATGGGTCAGGTGAAGAGAATTTAAGGAAGGGACCACATGCTGTGTGCTGTGGCTCCCACCTATCATCCCAGCTACTTGGGAGGCCAAGGTGGGAGGATCACTTGAGCCCAGGAGTTCAAGGCTGCGGTGAGCTATGATCACACCACTGCACTCCAGCCCGGGTGACAGAGTGAAACCCTATCTCTACTCTAAAATAAAAAAAAAAATAAAAATAAAAAAAGAGGGAAGGGACCACACAGGTGCTGGGAGGATGAGGAAGCAAACCAGGAATGATGAAGCATGCAAAGAAGAGCAACAGGGAGGAGCTGTTACCCGCTCCACAGCAGAGGGGACAGAGGGAGGAAACAGTGGGATTGGCATCTATCAGGCATTACACTCATGGAAGGACCCAATGACTGGCAGACAGGTGGCACCTAACTCGGTGGGGGAGGAAGAAAGACTTCAACTTCTCTCTCTCTTCTCCTGCTAGTGTCTTCTGGGCTTCCTGCTGGGTTCAGCGGGAAGCCCAGAGGACAAGGAGCCCAGCACAAAGAGAGGGCAGAGAGAGCAAATTGAGAACTACTACAGCAAGCCATTCTCCATTCCGAACTAAGTATTTCCCTGACCAAATGGGAGTAAGAATACTGACTGCTAGGCTTGTGAGATGCCTATCGCTTGGTCATGAATTATAAGGGAACTAGCGCAATGCTGGGCAAAGAGGATTGTCCTGGAGAAACACCCAGTGAATAAACAATTAATGGGCTGAGTGGGTTTTCTTACAAGGCACACACATCATTCTTTTTTTCTCAAAAAAAAAAAAAAAAAAAATTCTCCAATGATAGATTTGGATAAATTATGCCTCAACTCCATGTCATAAAAGGTACAGAGGGAATTGTACAGCATATTAGAGATAATTAACTCCAAGTTGAATCAGGGCTGCCAGAATTCAGGAAGGACTCTGCGAGTCAGTCTCACCCTAAAAAGACACTGAGGCACATGTACAGAAAGGAAAATAGAAACCAATTAATTCAAAACATTTGGTACCTTGTAGCCTCAAGAGGTTTAGATGGAAGCACTTAGCGAGTGTGACTGAAATAGCAAGTACGTCCGGCTGCATGTGATAGATTGGTGAAAGCTGATTCAGCCACCATGTAGAGTACTGCGAAGTTGTGTCCATTTCTAGGAACTGTTGACTCAAAGGCAAAACGCAAGATGGAGTCATTAGGGCAGGTGGGTTTTGAAGGAGAGTTGACACAAAGGTGATTTTTTTCTCGGGGGAGCTGTTTTCCAATCTCTCCCCACTTTCAAGGAAGGGAATGGATAGAGCATCTACTATGTGTTGACTATGAGCTGGAAGGCTCCTGCACACCACTTCGGCAAATCCTCACAGCAACCAGGAGAGCGAGAAGAGGCAATAGGCTCAGGGAAGGCAGGAGCCTTGCCCAAAGTCCCAGCAAAGCTGGGGGGCCCAAGAGGAATTCAAACTTATGTTGTTTTCACACGATACCATGTGATTTTTTTCCTTTTCTTTTTCTTTTTCTTTCTTTCTTTCTTTTTTTCTTTTTGTAGACAGGGTTTCACTCCATCATCCAGACTAGAGGGTAGTGTACAATCATAGCTCACTGCTGCAGCCTCAACCTCCTGGGCTCAAACAATCCTCCTGCCTCAGCATCATGAGTAGCTGGGACTACAGGGACAAACCACCAAGCCAGGGTGACTTTTAATTGTTTTTGTACAGAGCAGGTCTCCTTATTTTGCCCAGGCTGATCTCAAATTCCTGGGCACAAGTGATCCTCCCACCTCTGCCTCCCAAAGTGCTGAGATCACCGGTGTGAACCACCGCACCCAGCCCATGTGACTTTTTCCATCTCATCATGTGAGTCAAACCTCTTGGCTCCACTCTCAAGATATCGTCCTAACAAACTACAGAAACAATTTCACCATACTGGAAGAAAAACAAATATCAAACAACAATGGAATAACAGAAAGAGGGATCCTGCAGGGAAATTCCAGTTCTGCCTCTGCCCCGTAGTTTGCTACCACCAGATTTCAATGGTTCTACCACACACATTTTTTGTTTTCTTTTTCACATTTTAACATCTCAAAAATCAGAGTATATTTTACAACTGATGGCATGTCAGAGTTTAATTGACAGTTGTTATTCTTTCTTGATGGCACATTACACAATGGTGAGCCTTATCAAGTATTGTTGGTACATTTATGAAATATATTATTATCAGCTTCATTTTTTACAGATGAGGAACGCAGCCTGTTCACAAACAAATCAGTGCTTCCCTGCCCATCTCTCTGACCTCATCTCCTCCTAGGACACCTGATTCTTTATTTTCTTTCCTTCCTTCCTTCCTTCCTTCCTTCCTTCCTTCCTTCCTTCCTTCCTTCCTTCCTTCCTTCCTTCCTTCCTTTCTTTCTTCCTTTCTTACATCCTTCCTTCTTCCTTTCTTTCTTTCTTTCTTTTTTGTCTCACTCTGTTGCCCAGGCTCTGAGCTCACTGCAGCCTCCATCTCCTGGATTCAAGCAATTCTCCTGCCTCAGTCTTCTGAGTAGCTGGGATTACACGCACCTGCCATCATGCCCAGCTAATTTTTGTATTTTTGCGGAGACGGGGTTTCGCCATGTTGGCCAAGCTGGTCTTGAACTCCTGACCTCAGGTGATGCCCCTGCCTCGGCCTCCCCAAGTGCTGGGATTACAGGCGTGAGCCACCGCACCTGGCCAACACCTGATTCTTTCTACCTTTGCCCTCTCTTCCTCCCTCTAACCACCATCTTGTTCCTATTTGTACTGGGCCCTGTGGGCTGCCTTGTTAACACTCTTTCCTTTTTCCCTCCTGGCCAACAGGACTCTGATTTGATGGAAGTGTCCACTGATCAAGATAGGTTATCTTACCCCGTATCAATTAGATACCCAATGTAATCATGGAAAATACCATTTCTCTCACTTGTGTAGTTTGGGCTGGGCTTGTGAGTCACTTGCGGTCTAAGGAAAAGTGTGCTGGGGACTCCTGGGGAAAGCTTCTTCTCTTTTAGAAAAGATACAGAAGTTTTCTTTGTTCCTCTAGGCACTGTTATGTCTGGATGTGCCTGGCACTACAGGCACCATGAAGGGACCCAGTCTTGGGATGGGCAGAGACACAGAAGGAACCCAGGCCCTGATGATGTGGTGGAGCAGTGCTGTGTTCCCCATTTTCCACCCTTTTACTTAAGAACTCCCAGCTCAGTGAGATAAAAATGTGCTTATCGTAGAAGCCACCTTGAGTCCGCCTTTTCTGTGACTTTGAGCTGAAGGCCTCCCTCATTTACGGAAGGCCTCCTTATTTACGGGCAGCCTCAGGGCTTTCCACTCACTGTTTTTCTGCTCGACCCACTCCCCCTGGCTGGCTCCACCTCATTCTTTAAGTCCAACTCAGAGGTCACTCCTGTCACCTCCCTGTTGGATGTGCTCCCACCAGTCACTCCATCTCATTCTGTTCTGTTTCCCGCAGAGTCCGTGGGACTCATTAAACTCATCTTGTTTAGGGACAGCACTTGATTCCCTCACACTAGAACATAGGCCCCAAGACAGCAGGGACACGTCTGTCTTATTCACTCCAGGACTCCAGGACTTAGCTTAGTGCCTGCCATGTAGTAGGCGCTCAATAAATCATCTCTGAGTGATCAAGAAGTAGACAGCTGGCATTTTAAACCTAGACATTTTATATCTTGCTAGATACCACCTTTCAGAACTGTTTACCTCCCTGTTTTAGGATTCAGGCTCCTTGTTTCCCTAGCGAGGCCCTGCTCCTTAGCTCACAGATGCAACTTCCAGTGAATTCACCTCCCTGCCATTTCCCCATCAGCATCAGCATTCTCTCTTTGCAGGTGAACTCTTAAGAAAGAGACAACCACCACATAAGCAGCTGCCTGCCCTGCACTCCATTTCTCAGCTCAGGATTGATGGCTGTTTTCTCTAGACCAGAATCCTGGGCACAGAATTGGAATGGCCTTATCATCCCTCTACTCCACCTTCTCGCTTTCTCTGCCAGTAGCCCCCACCTAATCTGCTGCGGGATTGGGGGTGGGGGCAATAGTTATGATGTGATGGCACCATGGATCCCAAGAATTCCTCAGAAATTAGAAATTTAGGCTCAGACAGGGGAAGTGATCTGGTCATAGGCAGTAGTTGGAAGACATGGGAAGATAACCCAACTTTCCTGTCTCTCCAGGTTCCAGGATCTTTCCAGTAACCCGTTACTTCTTTTTAGATAGAGACACAGTAAACTGAAAGTTGTCATTATGTCCAAGGTGACCTACAGCATCTGCCTATGTTGCCCAGGCGTGTCTTGAACTCCTGTGCTCAGTCCATCCTCCCACCTCTACTTCCCAAAGTGTTGGGATTACAGGCATGAGTCACCACGTCCAGCCCATGTGACTTCTCTCATCCCTTCATGTGAGTCAAACCTGTCGGCTGTTTCAATTCTGTAAGCCTCAACTTACTAATCTGCAGATTGAGGCACTCAGTCATTTTCCTCATGGGGTGTGTGTGTGTGTGTGTGTGTGTATGTTTCTTAGAAGATTGTGCAAGGGCTGATATAAAGGCCATAAAAACACTAAAGCAGACTTTCCCCTAAGTCCAGGTTTGAGGGCCCATCTAAATCCAGCATTTTAAAATTTGACCCCTTATAAACACACAGCTTCATCCTTAACAAGATGCTTGGCCTGAGCATCTATCGTCTGCCGGCTTCCTCCTCCAGCCCATCTATCCCCATCCCCTGGACATCTGGTGCCTACAGCTGATCCATTTAGCTGCCTTGCCTGCCCCAGAGCAGAGCGATCCAGGCCACCATGAAATATTTAAGCAGCGCTGACAGCAGATAACTTACTCTGACTGGATTCTGCTTTGGCTGTTGGTTGAGTTACAGATGAGAAGCCTGACCAGCTAAGGCAGAGAAGTTAAAGGCCTGGTGCAGGGCTGCCCTTAAAATGGGGAATGGATACTGGAAAATAAATTGCAGCTAAGGATGTCACTTTTTTTTTTTTTTTTTTTTTTTTGAGATGGAGTCTCGCTCTGTCACCAGGCTGGAGGGCAGTGGCGCGATCTCGGTTCACTACAGCCTCCGCCTCCCTGGTTCAAGTGATTCTTCTGCCTTAGCCTCCCAAGTAGCTGAGACTACAGTCACATGTCACCACGCCCAGCTAATTTTTGTATTTTTAGTAGAGATGGGGTTTCACCATGTTGGCCAGGACTAAGGATGCCACTTTTTAAACAAATACAAATTTTGCAAGCTCAAACTTGCTCCTGGCTTATAAAGAAGTAGCCAAGGCGTGAGAATCCATTCCTGACAGTAGAGAATTTCAGCCTTTAAAGGCATCAAGACATGAGTTCAAGTCAGCCTGGCTGCTTTCTAGCTATAGTCCTCTTGTGAGTAACTAAATTGTGCTGAGACTCAGTTTCTCTATCTGTAAGTTGAGGAAAACTGCTGTTCTCCTCCAGCTTGCCATGAGACTTAAATGCAATAAGGTGTTTGGAGGTAGCTGACAAGTGTTTACATTATGTGAGTTCCCTCCTTCCACTCAATCGGGAGTTTCTTATCTGGGTCAGCCTTAGGAATGAGAGATAACTAGGTATCTGGATGGATATAGGATGACAGTTTAAGGGTCACCTGCACTGGAACCAAATTCACTTCATCTGGGCTGTTAGAACACATTCCAGACTCCTAGAATTTCTTTAACAGTGACTTCATTCCAAAACAGGATCTGAGGCTCCAGAGTGCACTTATACATATCACTGTTAATAAAACAGGAGTCGGAGTAATAGCAGCTAATGTTTATAGGGCTTACTCTATAGCAGGTACTGTGGAAAGTGCCCTACCTCACATTATTTTTCTTAAATACAGCACCCTGGCAAGCAGGCAGAAGGCTATCTGCTAAGCATTGATGGCCCTTTCTGGCTTTAATGCCAGAGCAACCCTGACTTCTAGGTCACGGTAGTAAAATAAATTGTTGCGACGGGACCGAAAAAAGGGGAAGTTTATACTAGAGAATTCTATAGTCCCAATAACAAAAATAATTTTTCCTGTAGGAGTCCCAACAGTAAAGGTGTTTTTATAGCTAGGAGTTCATAATCACAAAACCTAAAGTCACCAGCTCCTACAGTGTAGGATCACGTGGCACCTTCCTTATCACCACCAGCTCTGACATTGGTGCAAAGCATCTTACGCATTTTCTAATCCTTTTTATCATCTTTTCCAGCCAGTGTTATGATAAACTCTCACAAACAAAGCAAATGTTACCACGGCAAAGCCATTTGACCTATTGTCCTTGTGGCTCTCTCAGCAGGGGGACCCTGTAAGGCCAATTGTATCCCATAATAATCCATCAGGTTATACAGTTGGCATGATGGGCACTCCCACTGCAGAAGAAAAGCTTGTGGTTGAGTGTCCAAGGTCTCTCTGAGCTCCTTGGCAGTCCCTTCCCAAAGGGAAATACAGTGAAATTTAGAGGGAGCCCTCCTTCCCCGAAAGGAGGAAGAAAACACTCTGGGTGCTGTTGCTTTGGCTTGCTTCCTTTGAAGTGAGGTGCTGTCTAACCAGGCTCTTGGCTGGATGTTTGCTTTTCAGCCTCTTTGGCTGTGACTTCTGTGGGGTGAACATAGTATCTGTCTGTCCCACTTAGCGCAAGAAGCTGGTGGGATTTGGCAGACCCCCAAATGTGCCAGATTCCATCTACGAGGATGGATTCCACATTCTTCATCTCATGGAATCTTGACAGCTCTTCTGCGAGGCAGGCAGTACAATCCTCATTTGACAGATGAGGAATAAAGGAGGCTCAGAGAGATAGGTTGAGCTGCCCAAGCTCACACAGCAGGGAAGTGGCAGAGTCTGACTAGACCCAAGATCCCCTGACTCCAGCTGCAAGTTTCAGAGAGTAATGATGATGAAGTGCCTCATTGCACATAGGGAATGGGTGACAGAGCTGGGGAACCAAGTCCAGCACTCACCCCACTCCGCCCAGCACTCACCCCACTCCACCACACAACCTCCCTGCTTGCATTTGCCCAATGAATAAATATTTGCTGCCCACCTGCCAGACACCAGGGGCTATTGGATGTCCTGAGGATGTAGCTATGAGCAAGTCAGGCAGGATCTGTGTGTCCCCAAGGAGCTCACCTTCTAGTGCAAGAGACAGACGATAAATAAGAAAGCTGGTAGGTTGACAAGGTTATTCTTGTTGGGATTATCTCATGGTGGAAATATGCAAGGGCTGGAGCAGGGGGAAAGGGTGGGCTATGTGGTCACTGCTTTAGACAGGAGGATCAGGAAAAGCTTCTATGAGGAGGTGACATTATCTGAGAATGCAGGATGTGTAGGAGCCAGTCATGGTAGGGAGAACAAGAAGGGCAAGGGCCTAGAGGTGAGATGTAGCTCACCCAGGACAGGGAATAACACAGGGCAATGTGGCCAGAAGGTCACAAATGAAGACCAGAAGGGCTCAAGATGAAGTTGGACAGAGGCTGGCAACAGATCTTGAGGATCACATAAAGAAGTTGAATATATTTTCCTAAGGGCAACACAGAGGCATTGAAGGGTTTAGGTATGGAGGTGACATGACCGGATTTGCATTTTAGAAAGATTATTCACTCTCTCTCTCTCTCTCTGTGTGTGTGTGTGTGTGTGTGTGTGTGTGTGTGTGTGTGTGTGTGTTGTATGTGTTTTAGAAAGAGGGGAGTGGGGAAGGGTTGCAGGATGGGGACCTGGGAAGCCAGTGGGGTGCTGTAGAAGCCCAGACACAGCTGAATGAGGGCAGTGGCAATGAGAATGGAAGAATGGGGCAAATTTGGGACATGTTTAAAAGTAAAATAATGCAGACTTGTCAACAGCTTAAAAGTGAGTAGCAAGGGAGGGGAGGTGTTCAGAATGACTTCCAGGCTCCTGGCTTGAGCAAACTGGGTGAAGAATAGGGCTAGTCTAAGGTCTACTGGAACAGGACTGTGTGGGAGGGCCTGGGTGAAGATTAAGAATGCTGTCCCAGGCTTGAGTCTTGAGTCCCACCCTCCAGTAGAAGCCCTGCCACCAGCAGCAAGATCCCTTCCCCTACAGAGCAGGCAGGACCAGCACCAAGATAACAATCCCCTCTGCCCAGAGCCTTCCGGGAACGCCAGCCAGCCAGGCCCTGCTGCAGCCAGGGCACTGCATGCTCTAGATTGGGTTCCTGGAAAAACTGTTCAATTATTGATAAGGAACTCTCCTGACATCACTGAAAGACAACAACCGTCTCTCCTCGCTGCCCTGCAGATCTGGGTTCCCGGCTTGGCAGCTGGAATATGACGGGGGCAGGGGCCAAAGCAACCCTTGAAATGCAGCCACAAGAAAACACTCAGCA
This sequence comes from Rhinopithecus roxellana, assembly GCF_007565055.1. NCBI lineage: Eukaryota > Metazoa > Chordata > Mammalia > Primates > Cercopithecidae > Rhinopithecus > Rhinopithecus roxellana. The sequence continues at coordinate 168,288,149 of NC_044551.1, forward strand.
CACAAAAATAATAACAACGCTGTAATAACTTACATTTTCTGAACCCTTGCTATGTGCCAGGCAGGGTTCCAAGAAAGCTTGGAACCCCGGAATCTTGGAACCCTTCTTAAGAACTCTAAGATGGAGGTCCTATAATTATTCCCATGTTACACGTGGAAAAATTGAGGCAAAGGGAGGTTAAACAAATTGCCTCCTTAGGTCACCCAGCTTGGAAATGGTGCAGCAGTCTGGCTCCAAAGTCTGTGGTGTCCTCCGCTTCTCTGAACTGCTTCCAGGTAATAACCCAGGTGCGGAGGGGGAGCTAGTAGCAGAGAGGCCTATTTTACCTTTCTGCATTTGAAATAAATAAGTTAGATATTAGAATGCTGTGGGCAACATTGAACTAAACCCCTATTCAGTGCAAATATTCACCACTTTACTAACCCTCTGTGCAGTGAGGAATCTGCTCATACCTATTTTATAGAGGAGAAAACTAAGGTTAAGAGAGATGAGAGGTTTCACCAAAGACTGGGCAGCTTGGAAATAACTAACCTGAAATTTGAACCTTGGTCATTTAACACCGAGGGCAGTGAGTTCTGACTTTACTCCACATATAGGTGTATGCATATACTGTGTATATAAATTACGCACATTCCCTGAAACGAACACTGATGTTCCCACAGAGAGCACACATGCTACATGGTCCAACCTCATGTTATGATGACCGTGTGAGTATTTCCATCCTCACAGAAAGCCCAGTGAAGGATCCACTCTGTAGCTAACACTCCAGCTGCTGCCACCTGGCTTGTTTTCTGACCTTGGGTGGGTGCCCTTCTTTCTGTGACCTTAGAAGAGAGGAAGTTACACCCTAAACCCGTTTCTCTAATCTTCCACCAATTTACTGCTTTGAAATATTCAATTACTTCCTTTTATTTTCTTGTCTTTGAAATTTGTTCAGTAGTTTGCCTTCTTCTCTTCCTTGCTGTCTTCCTTTTTCAGACAACCAACTTTTGCTGAGCACCTACTTAGCAGTACTGTGTTGCAGAAAGACCATCACAGCGGAGCAAAATAGGCCTATGATCAGATATCAGCTCTGTGGCCTTGGGCAAGTTCTTTCACTCCTCCCAGCCTCAGCATCCTCATCTGTACAATGGGCAGATCCTACAATCTACTCCTCATGAGTTGCCACAAATAGAAAACAAAGCCACAGTTGTGCAAGTATCTGACCTGAAGCTTGGCGCGTAATTGGTGCTCAGTACATGTTTGATGAACACTGAGACTTCAGGTGGGAAGAAAGAGCAGAAGAGTCAGACACAGGCCCTGCCCTTGAATAGGTTCCTGCCTACAAAGGGAGAGAGGCAGAAATAAGTGAGGCAACCTGTGACAAGGTCATACAAAGGGGCAGATAAAGAGTCCTGAGGACTAACAGGAAGGAGAAATCCTTGTCATGAAAGTACCTTAGGTTCTACAGAACAACCTAGAAACACATTCCTGTGTCTCTCCCTCTCTCTGAGGGGTCAGGAGGATGTTTTTCTAGGCCAGATCTGAATCTGCCCTGAATCCTCAGCAAAATAGGGCACAAGGTGATGAGAAAAAGTGGAGATGACACTATCTGTGATTGAGGCCAGTGGCTTAGAAGCAGTAGAAAGCAACCCTTGGCTAGTTCCATCCGTGGGCAAGAGCCAGACATTCGGGTCTGTCTTGCGTCCTGGCTTTGCCACTTCCAAACTATGTAACTTTTGGAAAAATGTCCCCCAACACCCCGAAACCTCAGCCCCATCACCTGTAAAATACAACTAAGGCCCGGTGCGGTGGCTCAGGCCTGTAATCCCAGCACTTTGGGAGGCCGAAGCGGGTGGATCACCTAAGGTCGGAGTTCGAGACCAGCCTGGCCAACATGGTGAAACCCTATCTCTACTGAAATACAAAACTCAGCGGGGTGTGGTGGCGGGTACCTGTAATCCCAGCTACATGGGAGGCTGAGGCATGAGAATCGCATGAACCCAGGAGGCAGAGGTTGCAGTGAGCTGAGATTGCACCACTGTACTCCAGCCTGGGTGACAGAGTGAGACTGTCTCAAAAACAAACAAACAAACAAACAAAAACTCACAATAGCTTCTATCTTCAGAGCCGTTATGAGGATTGCTGGAAAGCACCGTATGCAAGCTCAGGGCATATGGAATCTATGTAATAAGGACCAACTTTTAGCTTTTGTTCTCTTTTTGCTAAGTGGGGTGTGTTTGGGGCTCTTCTATGGCAGGTGCATTTTATTGGCCAATTAGAATTTTGGCAGCTCCATTTTAGAACAACGAAAGGGTAGGCCCTTGACAATTTTATGTTTTTACTGTTCAACAGAGGAAACTGTTTGAAATATGTGTATTGAATTAATAGAGACAAGCAGGAGCCAGATCCCTGCATCCAATTTAGACGTGAGTTCAGCACAGCATCCATCTGACCCCATCTCATATTGAACAATGGGTTTAACGTAGACTTGAAGGGAGAATATCCATGAGTACTTGGCAGCAACCATCAAAGTGGGATGAGCCCTATGAGCAGGCCAGCACCATCAATTGATAGGTTCAGAGATTCACAAAGCATACACACACATACAGAGGCTCTGCTGGGCTCATTCATGCAGCCAGTTCATGCATATGGATAAAGTAACTGTTCAGCGGCCAATCAAGGGACAGCTCCTGAGCAGAAAAGGAAAGAGCATTATACCAGGGAAGCAGAACTCTATTTCAAATTCTCATCTGCCTCTTTCATCTCTCTGAGCCTCAGTTTCCTCATTTGTAAAAATGAGTAAAATATAACCAGGGTTGTCAGGAATATTAAATGAGCAAATTGATATGAAAATGGCCTGATATAGTACTTGGAATGTAGCGAGGGCTTAATAAATGCCGGCTAAATTGTAATCTGCTAAGGACTACAGAGACATAAAGATTTAACAAATATTTATTGGTATTCTACAATATGTCAGCCTTGTGTCAGGTTCCGGGCATGTGGAAATGAGTAAAACATACCATTGTCGGGAGTCTACATCTTAGATCTGTATTTTCATTTTATTTGTGTATGTGGAACAGGCATACAGAAACATCAGGGAAGACACGACAGAAGAAATGAAGCAGGATTTGAAGGACGTGAAGGAATTTGCAATCAGAGTCACTCCTGATCTTGGAAGGTTCCCTTCGGCTATCTGTGGCATTTAAGAGTATAGCCATAGAGAAAACCTAGGTTGAGTACTAACTTCATTCTGAATAGGTAAAGAGCCCACATCCCTGGTATAGAGGGTTAGAGGTCATGCCAGCCTTCCAGCTCAGCCAGCACAAACCTAGTCTTAGCCCTGCCACCCATCTCCACAATCCCAGAAACAGGTCACTATCGCTGGGATTCCAAACTTGACTTTTCCTCTAAATCTGCAGTCCTGGGGGACAACAGCCTCTCTACGGTTCCAGTTGAGAAACAGCATTTCAGAAATCTTCCCTTTGCCTCTCTAGACCCACAGTCTAGCCTCTTGCAAACTGCTCTGTGATTCTGGGAGCTCATTTCAGTGACCAGAATCAATGGTGCCCGTTTGCTCTCTGGTTCTTGGTTGGGCTCAAACAACAGGGGGTGGGGCAGGAGATAGAAAGTGAGGTTGGAGTATTTATTCCCCTGCCTCCACTTGCTGGGCCACTGTTGGTTGGCTGAGTCCCTCCACCAAAAGCTACAGGTCCTGCACACCGGGCTCTCTATCTCAGGGTCCAGCCCAGCACTCTGTTTCTTGTCCCCTCAGGCCTAGGAGACTTGACAACACTCAGCTATTACCAGCCCCAGGAAACTGCACCGTATCTTGTGGGTTGCCCATACCTTTGTAAATAGCTCCTTTATTAAACATTCCTCAAATCGCCTAATTTGAGCATGCCATCTGTTTCCTCCCAGCCCCTGACTGACACCTCCAGGTTCTCAGCCTGGAGACTGCTTTGCACTGTGCATATATTTTTCTGGACCAGTGGAAAATAAGGCTGCACATTTGGCTGTGACAAGGTTGTCCTTCCAAATCTTTGCACATCCTGTTTGCTCTTCAATTTGGGCTGGTTATAAGAGTCACTTTTCCTCCCAGTCCTTAGGAAAAGTGATTTTTCTGGAGTAATCTGAAATCAGGAAGCTCAGAGATATGTGTGGACAAAATTCACATTAACTAAAGGAACCTATTCATCTATCACACACCATGATCTCAGGATTAATTTGAATTACACAATGCCAATCTTCCAGGAGAAAGTCTGGCACAGAGTAGGTCCTTTTAACTTCATTAGATCGTATCATTGGCTTGACTTTACTCCCCAGTGATTCCCATGGATATTATCCCAAACATCCACTCTGCTCTGTAGCCTTCTTATTTATACACCTGCAATGTATAGAAATGTAATTCACATTTTTGGAACTCCTAATAGGTGCCAGGCACTTCAGGCAGTAAGGTAGAGGGTGGCAATTGGTACAGTGAATAGGCAGGCTTACCCTACCCACTTCTTCCTTTATTTACTTACTAGCTTGTAGCCTGAACCCCTTACTTAGCACCCTTGTTAATGTCTTAGTTTCCCTATGTGTAAAATACACATAATAATATTACCTACATCTTAGAGTCGCTGGGAGGATTAAGTGAATAAGGTGTGTAAAGTGCTTATATACATGTATTATGGTTATAACCATTATTTCATTTAATTCTCATAACCCTAGAGGTACGTGTGATTGTCACAAATGTGCAGATCTGTCTGACTACAAAGCCTGGTTTCAGCCCACTGTCATTATGGCCAGAAGCAGCTGCCGTTACCAAAGCCAATCACAGTGCCCATGAAACAGGAAGCAGGCAAGGACCCTGTCTGTCCGGGCCCTCCACAATCCCAGCTAGTGGGAGATTATGTTGGGGAGCAGAATTCAAGGAGGGCTGTAACAAGTATATTAACAATGGCTGCTGTGTGTTGGGTGGGTACTCTGTGCCAGGAATCATGGGAAGCATTTTGTGTATATTATCCCGATTTCAACTCACAATGATGCAGAGAGGAAACCATTATCAACTTCATTTCACGTGAGAAACTGGGGCACCAAGGTTTAAGTTACATGCCTAGGGTCACACATACAGAAAGTGGCCCTGGCAGGATTGAATCTTGGTCTCTCCACTCAGAATTTCATACTCTTAACCACCAAGAAAAGACAAGAGTAGCCTGCTGCTCAGCTGACAAAACAAGGATCCCACAGAAACCCGTCTAGGGATTTTGCACCATGAACTCCATCCTAACATAAACCTGGTTTGCATCCTTGCTGCAGCAGTGAGGAGTGTAGCACAGTGCTGAGGCTGGCAAATGCAGCATCTGATGTAATCTATTGCATTACTGAATGTGCAGTAGCTCATGTTTTAAAAAGAGAAGAAAAAAGGAACGAAAAAAAGAAAAAAAAAACCTCTGTAGAAATGGTTGGAAGGCGGGGAGGCCCAGAACCTGGCCAATTGAAAAGCAGTAGCTGGCATTACCAACGGCGATGGCAGTGCCCATCAAACAGGAAGCAGGCGAGGACCCTGGCTGCCCAGGTCCTCGCCAATCCCAGCCAGCCGGACAAGGAAGGCTGAGGGCACTCTGACAAGGCCCTTTCAGCCAGCTCCCTCAGCCAGGCCCAGCTGTACAAAGCAGGGTCACTGCCTCAGAGGAGACCATCTGGGGGACAACAGTTCCGGGATAGTCTGTCCTCTCTCTGTGTGCTCTGTCACCCCCAGGCTCCGCCTCAGCTGCTGCCCACACCAGGCCAGCGGGAGACTTCCCCATTTCCTCCTTTAAAAGGCTCACTCAGGAAGGAAAGAAGAGCAAAAAGCAACGGGTAAAATAAGGTTTAGCTTCAGGCAACACAAAAGGGAGTGAAATAAAAGACAATTGTGTGTCACACCCAGTATGAAAGATACTGGGGCAAGGCTAATGAGTGGTGGCCCACACGAGAGAGAATGTCAATAAGATCTAGCAGCCGGTTGCCACCACTGTTCAGTGGCTTTTGCTAGGACCAACTGGACTGTGTCTGCAGTCTTCTGACAGTTTCAGGGACAAGCAGCCCAGGACGCCAATCCCAGCTCAGTCCCAGGTACCGGCATGCAGCCACCTCTGCCATACCCTGTGGCCCCGGCCCTGGGAATGGATGATTGAGCTAGAAGAGGTCAGCTGACCAAGAAAGACCAATCAGAAACCCACTCTTCCAGTGGGAACACCCGCCTCTCAACACCTCGAGGGGAGGACTCTTTTGTTTTGGTATTTGTTCCTCCCCGCCCTTTTTATCGATTTTGTGCACTGCTATATCTTAAATGCCTAAAATAAAACCCAGAACCTAGTAGTTGCTCAGTATATATTTAACTGAATCATGCTCTACACTTCAAGTCAGAATTCAGCCAACTGGTCTCCCTCGAACTGGAACTGAAGTTCCCTTAACTGGGAAACTGGGGTAGTCCTGCTCTGCAAAATGGACTTCAGGGTGTGCAATGGGAAAAGAAGGAGGAGAATGAGCAAGAAGAATGGAGGCAGAGAGAGTGGTGACAGGCTTCCCGAGTACATCCCAGTATCCTTATGATAATGTTCTTCTTCCTTAAGTTAGCTGGAGTGGGTCTTCATATTTAAAACCAAGTCATTCTAGCCCAAACAGCATGTCTCCCTGAAATCCTTTCCCAAAAGGATTGGTGAAAAGTCCCGTGAACTCCTGAAATATTTTTAGCTTAGTGCACTTGGAGGCATGAGGCCCAACTTTAGTCCTTCCTCAAATACTTTGTCTGATTTGCCAACTGAGACACCTCAGACGGAAAGTGATAGGGTGGCCAGTTCTGGGGCCTCACTGCCTGACCTCAATGCTGGCTCCTGCTCATCCTCCCTGAAACCCAACTCGGGTTATCTAACCCTTCTGAATTTCTTCCTTTGCAAAATGAAATTAGAATAGCATCCATCTCCATGGCTTATTTTGAAAATATAAAGTGCTTTGTACAGTGTTTAGCACATGGTTAGTGCTAGATAAGTAATCATGTATCCAATACATTGAATAAGCAGGACTCATTAAAGCCACTTTATTTTTGTCTCCCATTTCACTTTAAAACTCTTTTTTTTTTTTTTTTTTTTTTTTTTTGAGACGGAGTTTCGCTCTGCCACCCAGGCTGGAGTGCAGTGGCGCGATCTCAGCTCACTGCAAGCTCCGCCTCCCGGGTTCCCGCCATTCTCCTGCCTCAGCCTCCCGAGTAGCTGGGACTACAGGTGCCCGCCACCTCGTCCAGCTAGTTTTTGTATTTTTAGTAGAGACGGGGTTTCACCATGTTAGCCAGGATAGTTTCGATCTCCTGACCTCGTGATCCGCCCGTCTCGGCCTCCCAAAGTGCTGGGATTACAGGCTTGAGCCACCGCGCCTGGCCTAAAACTCTTCATTGTGTTCAGTCCATTCTTTGCCCTAGAATGAGAATATGGACAGATCCTTGAGTTTTCTAATCATTGTTAAGTAATAAAACATCCTGTGGTCGCTTTAAATCAGGGACGTTGCTTCAATTCATTATTTACATTTTCTTCCCTCTTTCCCCTAAGGCCTGCTGCCAACAGAAACCTGTGGGTCTGGCTTTTCTGCTCCTCCACTAGCTTGCTAACCTATTTTCTGGTCCTTCCAAGAATCACATGGGGATAGAGAAGGGAGGCAAAGGGGATGGGGAAGTTCTTAACTGGATGGGACTATCAAAGACTGGCTTTGTCCTCTCTGAGTCTGATAGATGTTTTAAGTTGACAGTTTCCCTCCTGAATGCTCTATAGGTTATTTGGGGAGAGCCCTGCTGCTCCACCAATGATTACAACTCCCTCGATGCAGGTGAGCTTTTTGTTTGCCCAGTAACTCGCCATTCCCCTTCTTGGCCTCTCCAGGTACTTCCTTCTGGACAGAATCCCTTTCACAATGACCCCAGGCTGACATTCCTACTAGGAATGTAACACCCCCTTCCCCTGCCCTCTGCCTCATCTATCGTTGCCCAACCATTGTAGGCCATGTCCCTACTTCCTCTCCTCTGCTGCCACCAACTACAGCTTCCTTAAGCCTGAGTCAGACCCCAGCCCACCACAATCCCCCAGTTACAAGGCACACAAAACAAGCTCTCTGGGAGTCCCTAGGAACTAGGGCTAAGAGTGAAGGCACAAACTCCTTTTCCAAAGAAGTCTTCACAAAATCTTTCCGAAATTTCCACAACCCAACCCTTTTCTGTCTTCCAAAGAGGTGGCAAGCTTTGATAAATGTGCAACTGGTTTTTGCATTTTACTTTTGTAAATCCTGTACTCTTGGGCTGGCCTCAGCCCACCTGTGGCTTGCAGCAGCTGTCATACCTTGGTTCCTCAGCTAAAACTTCAATTTTAACTTCCCGTTACATTAATAATAAATCAACATGTGCACTTAACCTTTCAGAGCCCCAAATGTGGTCATATGCATTATCTTACCTATTCTGCACCGCAGCTCTATTGAGGTGACAATTCTGCTCTCTCCATTTTTCAGATGAGGAAACTGAGGCATAGAGAGGTCAAGGAGCTTGTTCAAGATCACACATCTGGGAACTGAGAGTCAGATTTGCACCCATGTCTACCTGACTCCTTTTCACTGCCACAGGTAACCTCCCAAGGGGAAAGATATATAAGGGCCCTATGACCTTGCTCTGTGAGGCCTGGCACTTGGGCCTTGAGACTTCCGTGGCCCCCAGGCTCTCCTGATTCAGGGGATGTCCCAGAAGACTCCCTGGAAAGGCAGCGGCCTCCTCAATACAGAGCTAAAATACAAACGTGAGACTTCCTTTAAGCGGATCGAGGCAGCCAGCCCTGTGACAGGCAGCTGAGTTCAGAGAACCAGCCAAAGAAAAGCCGTGTTTCCTTTGCACATAAAGGATCCATTCTCAGCCATGCACACTGGCACAGACACTCACAGACCAGAGCCTCAAAGGGCCGGACAAAGAAACAGACATAGGCAAGAGCAAAAGATTTTTTTTTTCTTTTCTAAATGCAAAGCCCAGATAATACTCAACACGTATATACAATTTTCATATGAGCTGAATTTTTTATAGAAAAGGCAGAGATTTCTTGTGCCAAAGTTTTGGGGGCAGATGGCTGGGGGGGTGTTTATAAAGACAGATTTATAGCCTGTGGCCACTTCTTCATGGGCTGAAAATACCCCAGCTCTGTTTCCCCCATATTTCTCATTTTCCACCCATCTTCTCCTTTTCCCCTTTTCGTTTTTGATACCTTGCAGTGGCCAGCCCTGGCCAGCTACCTTTCAGTAACCACAGAGATGAGCTATTCAAACCTGCCTCAGGACCCTATGATCAGGTAGGGGAGACAGACAAGAAAAGCCAACAACGAAAATACAGAAGAGGGCTGGGCATGATGGCTCACGCCTGTAATCCCAGCACTTTGGGAGGCCGAGGCAGGTGGATCACCTGAGTGATCAGGAGTTCGAGACCAGCCTGACCAACATGGTGAAATCCCGTCTCTACTAAAAATATAAAAATTAGCTGGGCATGGTGGCAGACACTTGTAATCCCAGCTACTTGGGAGGCTGAAGTGGGAGAATCACTTGAACCCGGGAGGCGGAGGTTGCAGTGAGTGGAGATCACGTCATTGCACTTCAGCCTGGGCGACAGAGCAAGACTCTGTCTCAAAAAAAAAAAAAAAAAAAAAAGAAAAGAAAAGAAAAGGAAAAGAAAAAGACAAGACATGAATAAAGCAAAGGAAATATACATAGAATGGGGAGGAGGCAGGTGGGATCACAGGGGATTTTCACAATATGTTACCACTGGTACTAACTGACCAGAGAGAATGATTGCCTGACCCATTGGAATGGACTCCAGCCTTTACATGGGATTTGGTGACTATCAGCTCATGGTAGAATAAGAGAAAGCTTCATGGAGGAGGTGAAGACTGAGCTGAGTTGCAAAGGACATGTTTGTGAGGCAGGCATATTTGAGATGTGGCAGTTTCAGGCCAAGGGAAGAGTAAAGGCAGAGAGGCAGGAGAGAAAGTCCATTAGGGGATCTATCAGGACCTCTCCATCTCTGATCCCTCGGAGGCCCAGGGTGGTCAGTAGATATCTGTTGAATTAATAAAAGAATAATGAGTGAATGAATGGAGAAAGTGTGGTTGGGAGGCATGGAGGGTGAGGCTGAAGGGCAGCAGGGAGGCAATAAGATAGCTACCATTTATTGCAGTCTGAGATGTGCCAGAACTTTACACAAATTATATTATTCCCTCCTTCCCATCGGGGCTAGCTAAATTGTTTATGTTGGATGAGTGAAGAACCTAGAGCAGTCCTAGGCACAGAGAGAGTGTTAGATAGGTATTAGTATTACTCCAGAGTTACAGATATGCGCGTTGAAACTCAGAGAAATAAGGTAACAGTTTGTACAGCCAGGTCTTTCTGACCCCAAATCTCATTCTCTTATCCCAAATCCTAGAGGAGAGTAGGGCCATTTAACTTATGTGAATTTCACTATACACATTTGGGGGGTTGGCGGGAAAGGAAATTTTAAGAACATGGGCCATTCTTCTCATCATGATTTATGCCATGGAGTAAACGTAGGGCAGAGTCTGAATCTAAAAAGGTTGCCTTCATTCCTTTCTGTTCCTTTGGGCTTCTCATGGCCAATGTGTGTAGGTGCCCACATGATTTCCATACAACAAGGTTCCTAAATGCAAGCCCACTACTTTACTGGGGCTCAGTGAAAGAAATAGTGATGTATCTCGGCCAACCATGGACATTCAACAATCACTCTTCCTATATCACGCACAGTGATAGACAAGTTAGGAAATTTTTGAAGGTGATTTTTACAATATCAATGCGGTCCATGTTGTCTTTGGAATGTACTGGCCCCAGTGCAATTATGCCCAGGGCAGCCTCCAGGTTAGGAATGGCCAGCTAGTCTGTGGGTTAAAGACACTTGCCTTGGCAGCCATCTTCGTGCTCTTTTGTGCTTGGAGTGCCAAGTGTCTTCTGATTCTCAACGGCCAAAACATCCAGATTTTATCTGAAACCCAAGAGTGGTTTTCTCAGCTATGGAAACATGATGAAGACCAAATAGACCACACTCTGGTATTGTGGATGCCATCCCTTGCCTTTCCACCACTGTGGTCTTTCTGTAATTAATTTTTGGCTCCCAGAAATGAAGGCTCCATAACAGAGCTGGAAAGTTCTCTTCTGGGCAAGAAGGAGCTGCTGAGATGAGACCTTTCTCTTGACATCTGAACATCAGAACCTAATCAAGTCTGAGGACCGCTGCTTGGACCCATATTTCTAAGGCGACTCAGCCTGACAAGGCGCTAAATAACATCCAAATATTATCCCACAGAGAGAGAAAGAAAGAAAAATAAAATCAGGCTACTTCATCATTTGTCTCTCATGAATGCATCTTATGAATATTTTCCTTTAAAAGACTAATCTGCTGAGGACTTGGAGGAACGTATTTGTGTGCATTCATTAAGTCTCCAACTTAGAGGCACATTCTGGGACTAATTATTTTTTAACTAACTAATCAGCATGTTTCATTCATAAATTGGGATTTATCAGTATAGCACATGAAAGGAGAGAACATATTATTATTTTAATTTGGTTAATATGCAAAAACGTGCTGTGTTTGTAATGACCTGCTTTCACTGAATAGACACAGCCTGGAAATAGTAGCAGCTTCCTCTAATGAGGGTTCTGGCTCCTGGCCCCAGCTGCTCGGCACTAGAAACTCAGTTTGCTCGCTGACCCGTCAGCGTTTGCGCTTCTCTGGTGAGGAGGCAGGAGTGATTTCCTCACAAGCAGAAAAACCAAAGGCCTTGTGTTTGTTCTGCTGATAGAACCAGTTACACCCGCTTTGTTAGTGGGAAGAAAAAGCATGGGGGTGGGGCGGAGAGTGGTGGTTGGAAGGGGTTATCACAAACACACACACACACACACACACACACACACACACACACACACACACACACACGCTCCCAGAGGCCCAACTCCATTAATGAGAGATTCCACCATAATCTAGTGATTCTTGTGTCTTCTTACTCTATTGCGCCCATCATCCATGTACAGCTTGTCTACCATGCAAATAAGTCCTCTGTTCTGAAGTCCCTTGATAAAGGGATTTATTTACCAGCCTAAACTGGTTATCCCATTTGCTCCTGCAAATGCGTGGTTCCTCCTTGCCTCTGAGCTGTCACACACGCTGGTTTAGGGCCACCAAGCCAGGGCCTCAGGTTCACTCAGCCTGTCGGAAGCCTGTGTTATCTTCCAGACCCCTGCAAACATTCGGCCCAGCTTTGAACCTGAATCATCTTGCCCCCTGGCCGATGGCATTGCTCTGGCCTCACCTAGAAGGGCAATGTGGGGCAGGAGTCACTGCTGGCCTTTCTGTGACACACTGGAGCAGGGTCCAGCTGTATGTTTTCTGTCCAGCCCTGGTGCCAGCCTGCTGAGGTCTCCACCCAGATACATCCTGATGCGGCACATTTTAGAGCCAGGCACTGCTTTTGTGTTTTAAAGGAGGACATTTCCTCTTCTGTTTTTGTTTTGTTTTGTTTTGGTTTGGTGTGGTTTTTTTCACTGTAGAAGCTCTTTTTACATTCTGAAAGAAATACACATGCTCACTGTAGAAGATTTAGAAAAAGCAGAAAGCTATCCATTAAAATTAAATCTACACCACCACTAGCAAGAGACTACCTGCATGCACACTGACATTTGGGGTGTTTGCTTCTGGCCCCTTGCGCCTGCAGCAGAACAGGTCTTCTCCAAGAGGGACAGTGACCTGGGATTCCTCTATTTGTGAATCTCTGGGTGTGACGCAATGCTAAAACAGAATGAAAACCATTGTGCCGTATTTTAAATGTGTATACTCTTGATATATTGTGCACAGATATACTCTTGCCATTTATCATGTGACTCTTACAACAGTATATCTGTGACTGTGTGAAACAGTGTTTAGAGTATTCCTGTGATTATTGTATAACTGCATTTACAGGTCACATCCAAAGTCTCAATTAGTGAACATGAGACTTGGTCAAATGGCTCTCCTGGATCCTTTCCCATAATCCCATGGGCATTTGTACTTACATCATATTGGAGATCATACTGCCTTCATATTTTTATATTCTCACTTAATATTATTTTGTTAACCTTTTTACAAGTTAATAAAAATTCTTCCACAACAAACTTTTAGTGGGTACTCAGCATTCTACTATGTAAACTTATTACCTGAGTTTTCACCCATTATTGAACATTTCAAATGGCTCCATTTTTTCACCATTATAAATAATACTGCATTAAACATCTTTCTGTGAAAATCTTTGCAACCTCTGGGGTTATTTCCTTTGGATGGACTCCTAAAAGGACAACTAATGGACCACAGGGTAGGAACATCTAAGAGTATCTTGTTTCATGTTGCTCGATTTGTTTCCAAATAGGTGCTACTGATTTATCCTGAAAGTTAGAACATTTACACTGTTTTACTTAGTCTCTAATTGCACAAGCAATTCACAGGAATACACTCTCCTTGTACAAAATTTAAGAAAGTAAGGCCTAAGTCTCTTTTAACCACCCCCTCCAATCCCTGAGGTAGCCACGGTTTTCAGCTTAGCAAAAGTCCTCTAACAATGCATTTATTTAGTTATCTGTGTTCTTATATAAAATTGCATTATCTATAAAGTATTAAAAACTTGCATACTTCTATAACCATAGAAAACAGTATTTTGTTATGACACACATAAATGGTGTCATAATGTATAAGTATTATGTGATTTGTTTATTGCCTTCTGTGCTCTGTCTTGGAGCTCTTCCTTTGTACATATAAATCTACCTCATGCTGTCTAACTTTCCATACGTTTCCATGGATTACATATAGCCTACATATTTGGATCCTCCCAATTTTTTCATGTTTACAAACAGTGATGCAATATTTACACTTTTACACAAGCGATTTGAATAAGATTTTTCTCTACTTGAAACCAAATGGTAGAATTTCTGGGTCATGGGATATGCACACTTTTAATTTTAATAGATGCCAAATTAGGCTGGGCATGGTGGCTCACACCTGTAATCCCAGCACTTTGGGAGGCTGAGGCGGGCAGATCACTTCAGGTCAGGAGTTCGAGACCTGCCTGGCCAACATGGCGAAACCCCACCTCTACTAAAAATGCAAAAATTAGCCAGGCATGGTGGTGCACACCTGTAATCCCAGCTGCTCAGGAGGCTGAGGCAAGAGGATCGCATGAACCCAGGAGGAGGAGATTGCAGTGAGCCGAGATCGCGCCACTGCAGCCTGGGCAACAGAGTGAAATTCCATCAAAAAAAAAAAAAAAAAAAACATAGAGGCCACGTCATAGAGGACATTTTAAATTACTTTTATTAGGAATATTCTAGAATGCGGTGGATTTGGGCCTAATTATCAAGGATGTAGTTCTAAAGTGTTCTATTATGTAGGACGTCACCCAAAGGTCTTTTCATGTCTTCATTTATTCCTTCCATCTCCATCTGCTCCAGGCCCAGGGTGGCCACTTACCTGGAGTACACAGTCAATGAATGTGGGTTAGGCACTTTCCCCTTCACCCAGCTCCACCCTTTCAGAGCCCCAACCTGACATCTGATTCCCTTCAGCACCTGCCAAGACCCTGCTCATCTTTCTAGATAGAGCTCACATGTCCCATCTTCTTGGAAGCCCTCCCTAGAGTGCAGGCTGTGTAAAGCAACCTCTCTTCAGTGTCCCCATGGCACCCTTATTTATTGGCTTGTCATGCTTATTGCAATTTGGAATTTAGTCATCTCTATTCTGTTAAAATGGACAGTCTTGGGCTTTCAATGGTGCAGCATTCGGGTGTCAACCGATGAATGTGGACCACTGACTGAATGACAAATGTGCTCGAATGGCAGTCTGTCGGTTTCCAAAGGGAAGGGACCGAGCACATGCAGCTTTTTTCATAGAGAGCTTAACACAAAAAAGCCTGCAAAAACATTAGATGGCTAATAATGGACACTTCATGGTGACCATGATGTTAATAAAAATGATAAACAGTTGGTGAGTAAAGTAAATCACAAACTCTCACACGTACAAAAATTGAGAACCATATTCTCCTCTCTGGAAAGTGTTTATACCACTTCTTGCTTCAATATTTCTTCATGAAATCTAGAAGATTTTATGCAACTTATTTTTTCAAATGCATCACAGGGAATGATAAACAGCAGCAAGAAAGCCACTCAAATAGTTGGAATATGGTGATTGTATTGTCATAAATCTCTGGGTAGTATCTCAATTATGAAAGCAAATGTATGAAAAAAAGACTGGAAATAAATATAACAAAATGTTAATAATGGTTGCTCCAGTGGGACTGGGTTGCTGTGCAAATTTCTTTTCTTCTTTTTATTTTTTTAAACTTTTGTGATTATTTTACCATGAACATAAATTCATTTTGTATTAATTTTCTATTTTTTGGAGACAAGGTGTTACTGTGTCACTCAGGCTGGAGTGCAGGGATGTAATCATGGCTCACTGCAGACTCAACCTCCAGGGTGCAAATGATCCTCCCACTTCAGCCACCTGAGTAGCTGGAACTACAGGCACACCACCATGCCCAGCTAATTTTTGTATTTTTCGTAGAGACAGGGTTTTGCTGTGTTGCTCAAGCTGGTCTTGAACTCCTGGGCTCAAGCGATTCACCTGCCTCGGCCTCCAAAGTGCTAGGATTTATAGGCTCGAGCTACCATGCCCAGCCATAAATAGAAATAACCAAAAATTTTTTCAGCAACTAATCAAGCTTCTAAGGAGAAAAGTTTACATACTCTGATTTGCATACATATATGACAGGACAAAATAATTCTAAGAGAACTAGTCAAAAATATCAACTCTCAGATTAGATAGTCACTCATTCAGGATTTGCTGGGTACCCTGTGATGTGCCAGGGACTATACTGGGGGAAGGGGATATAGCGCTAAACAAGTCAAGTGCTCTTCTCACCCTCAGGAAGCTCATAATGTAGTAAAAGCCACAAACTCAAATATCAACAGATGCCAGGCAGCAAGGGGAAAGCAGTGAAATCCACCAACAGGCCCATTCTCAATATTTCCTAATATTTGCAGGTCCAGGGAAAGAATATAAATGGAAGCCCACTCAACATAGTCTAAATACTTACAAGTTCTAAATCGAGTTACCAATTTAATTTAATTTAATTTTTTTTTTTATTTTTTTTGAGATGGAGTTTTGCTCTTGTTGCCCAGGCTGGAGTGCAATGGCGTGATTTCGGCTGACTGCAACCTCCGCCTCCTGGGTTCAAGTGATTCTCCTGCCTCAGCCTCCCAAGTAGCTGGGATTACAGGCATGCACCACCATGCCCAGCTAGTTTTATATTTTCAGTAGAGACAGGGTTTCTCCATGTGGGTCAGGCTGGTCTTGAACTCCCGACCTCAGGTGATCTGCCCACCTCGGCCTCTAAAAGTGCTGGGATTACAAGTTCGTGAGCCATTGTGCCTGGCCAAATTTAAGTAATCTCTTATCTTGACAAATATACCTTTATAACCACCTGGAAGGTCAAGTTCAAATTTAGAATTCTCCCTTGCCTGAAGATGATGACTTAGGAAAAACTGGTCCCCAGTCTAGGGTCCTCCCTCTTCAACACACCATCTGCTCTTCTTCTCTTCTCATGTTTGACTCCATTTCACACAGGAGGGGGCTTTGCGCAGGTGGGTGGACACTCTGGCCCGCACATCCAAGCATCATCCTCTTCCTCACCAAATAATAATAATAATAATAAAACAGCTTTTCATTGCCACCCCTTGGGTCCCAGAGTGTGCACCCTGGCAGTGCTGGGTGAATTAACCAAGAAAATAGGTCTCTGCAGGCTCCAGAAGCAGTCTCGGCTACTTTGAGCTGGGCATTCAGGGTCTCTTGGTACCTGCAGTATAGTGTAGAGAGGCAATGCAGGCCTCTATTGGCTCCGCAGACTTCTTGCAGCATGGAGAAGGTCCAGGGTGGACCCTCTAAAGCAGGCCAAGGGCAGGGCCCCCACTTCTCTGGGCCTTTGGTCAACACCAAAGACTGGATAAAGACTATGGAGAATTGGAGAGCAAACGCCCCATCTTACAACAGCAGCAGCTGCTCAACTCCAGACCCAAATTATCATACGTAGGAACATGTATCCAGATGGCCACATCTTATACTTTTTGAAGAAAATACACAAATCTGGGTTTTCTTATGAAATTGCATAATTTTTATATGTTAGCAGGTAATAAGAATAAAAATGTAAATTACTCTGCAGGCCAAACTAAAAATATCTGTGAACCACCTGTCTGTGACTTCTATGGAAGGAAAGCAAATCAAAATTCTGTTTACATGTTGCTTGACCACCAGTTAGTTTTGAAAATGATATTCTCCAACTCATTAATGTCATTTGAGCCCATAAGTAAATGATGATGTCTCCATGGCTGTATATAGGTTTGAATTTCATGCATATCTTGTTCCCTAGCAGAAATCCAATTTACCTGGCACCTTCCAGTACTGATGTATGTCCCCATGAGCCATCAGAAAAGATCTGATGTATGGATCTACACATTTTTCTTCCCTGATGCTGACTTTGATCATGCTCTCCTCTCTAACCTTCCATGTTAACCTGCGCACAAAGCTCTCACTGCACTGCACGTATCTCTTTACATGGCTGCTTAAATATCATTATCTCCTTACATGGCTGTTACTTTGAAAATTATCTCCATGTCCCCAGGGCCTACCACAGAGCCTGTCATGTGGTAGACACCTAGTACATTTTGTTTGTTCTGGAACTGAATTCATTGGTGTTTTGTTCTCCACGATGACCCACATCTCCCCAATCACAAATGAATAATAATTATAACTGATAGTTCTTGGACATTTGTTGTAGGCTAGGTGCTATGCTAAGAGCTTTATACGTATTACCTCATATAATCCTTTCAACTAACTGCTCAAAAAACTTTATCCTCATTTTCCAGATGCTGAATCTGAGGTTCAGAAAGACAAAAAGACCTGCTCACAAGTCTCTCAGCTGGCAAATGGGAGAGGTGGGACTTGAGCCAACCCTGCCTGCTCTGAAAGGTCTGTGTTCTTAACCAGGAAGTCAAAGCTTCCCTAAATGTCCTTGAGCTCTTTTGGATAGTACACAGAGGAACTGTCTCTTATTTTGATTTCTAGACATTTGTTCCACTCAATATGCATTTATTTCAGTGTATATTAGGAAAAACAAATAACAGTAACTTCTTATGGCATATATTGATTTTTCATTTACCTTAGTAATACAGAATTTTCCTCTTAACATTTACTTAAGTTCTAAAATATTGAGTCCATTTACAAACAATGTTGAATGAATAATAAACATGATACGTAGTACAATAATACAATACAAATCATGTATCTAAGCATATACAAAGGACTAGGATTTGAAAAATACTGCCTCAGAAACCACCATATATGGGTTTAAAAGAAACACACACACAATGAAAATAATATTTAAACTCTCACCACTCTCACCTGGAACTTGCATTTCCAAGTTTGCAGAATGTTGCTTAAAAAAAATATTCCAGACCCTGCCTAATGAAGACTCCAAGCAGTCTCTAAATTTCTAACTTTGAAGCGTGTTTATTTCTTTTTCCTGTTTCTATTTCTGGAACTTAAATGGCTGAATGGATTTTTAAAAATTGCCTCTAAATAAAAAATGAGCCAGGGGCCTGGAGCTCTCTTCTGTCTCATTTGAACTCTGAGCAAATGGTGAATTACAACACCCCTGGTCATAGTGGTTTCTAACTACCAAGCTGCCAGCCTTTTAAATAACAGCAGCACAGAATTGTGGCCATAATGCTACCTATTTCCCTTGCTAAATTATTTATGCATTTATTATATTTTACATGGACTGCTGAACCTGAAGGTACTTCTTCGGGGGCCAGGTCATTTCAAGAAGCCCATTACTAAGAATCAACTTAACAACATTAGAAACTAGCACATCCAATTGTACGTGATATTGCTCATTAATATTCTATCATTACTGCCTCAGCAGTTGTTTTGGGTGGTGATAACTTTATGTGTGTGTGTGTGCATGCACTATACAAAAGCTTCAAGGCAATCCACTTTATTAAGAAGCTGTTTAACATTGAGGGTACATCAATAAAAACTAGCTTAATGCAGTCGTGGAACTGTACCTAAGATGACTCGGCCAAATGAAGCTATTACCCGTATAATGTGTTTTACACAAGATGGAAATGGTTTACTAAGTTTATAAAATCACTCTCCAGGATTTACAGTGACTGATTTGCTGTAAGATCAGCAGTGTGGTAGAAGTTTTATTTTAACAGTAACTTCACATATGCTCTTAGGAAATTGCTATATTTTCTTCCAAAACAACACAAAACAGCAATGAAATAGAGAGCACTGTTTATCAAATGTTCCAAAGCATGCTTGTAATTCAACCTAACATTTAGTATTTGGACTTATTTTGTGACTCGCATAGAAGAAGAAACACATTAATTAATTCAGCCTTAATTCAACAAACACTCATTAAAGACTTACTATGTGCTGGACACAATGCTGGGCCCAGGGAACACCAAAGAGAAAAGAAAAGAGTTCCTGACCTGGTGGAGGAGCAACTCCAGTAGGTAGGAGCTAAATGGTCAATTCCATAATTGCCAATTATGCAGCTAAGTGTCCATGCCAACCTAGGAGAACCTTCTGTTCGAAAGGCACAGAAGGCCATGCATGCTTAAGTAGGAGCTCCCTGGGCAAACAAAGCAGGTGAGACCTACGGCAATTTTATGGTGGGCATACGATACACTTGTTGATTCCTCCAGAGCCTTTCCCTCCTCCTTTGCTAGCTGAGTCCTGATTTCGTTTATGTTTTAGGTGGAGCTCCTTTGGTCTCAGGGAAGGTGGGTCCATGTCTGATCTATATCAAGGAATGTGACCCAGCTCTGACCAAAAAGATGTAACAGGGAGTGAGCAAGTGGAAAAGGCCTTTCCTATCTCATCAGAGGAATGTTCATGATGAGAAACTCTAGGCTCTTTGCAGCCCTTTCCCTCTAGCTTCTGAATGCCTGTATGATGACAGGGACTGTGGCAGATTTCTTAAGACCTTGGAGGGAAGACCAAAAACGTCTACAGATTCCAACCCAGATCCCTGACATCACTGGCCTGCCAGCACCAGCAACCACCCACCTCCAGCCTTCTTGGTGTGTGAGAGAAGTAACCTCCCATTGTTTAAGGCACTGTGTTACTTGCTGCAAATAGCATTCATGACTTATTGCAAGTTTGTGGAAACGCACGTTTTTCAGTGTGCTTGGAGCAATACTCTTAAAGGGTTGCAAGAGATGATGCTGAGACGTCAAGCAGGTGCCAGGCTGTTGAGGGCCCTGAGGCCACATTAAAGGAGTTTAGCAGTGCTTTCCAGGCAATGGGTCCTTTCCCAGTGGGATACATGAGATGACTGGAGGCAGCACACATATAAGGCAATGCATAATCTTGAATCATACAACCAGACATTTAGCTCTGTCCCCATTCTCTTTCAGTCCTTCTAATTGCATAAAGAAGATCTTTCAAAATTGGCCTAGGGTCTGGCCACGGTGGCTCACGTCTTAATCCCATCAGTTTGGGAGGCCAAGGTGGAAGGATCGCTTGAGCCCAGGAGTTGAAGACCAGCCTGCGCAATATGGTGAGACTCTGCCTTTACAAAAAATTTAAAAAATTATTAGCCGGGCATGGTGATGCACACCTGTGGTTCCAGCTACTCAGGAGGTTGAGGTGAGAGGATGGCTTGAGCCTAGGAAGGGGAGGCTGCAGTGAGACAAGGTGGGAGAGCCGTTGTTCTCTCTCTGGGTGACAGAGACCCTGTCTGTTAAAAAACAGAAAAAAAAAAATTGACTTAGGAAGTCTTTACTCTCTCCAACCTTATTAATCCTCCTTTTCAACAAAGAGAAATAATTTTGATAATTACCTTTTGGTTATAGCAAGTGGTAGTTGTTTTTCATTTTGGTTGGTGAATTAAGTTTCCTTGAATGTATACTTATTCAAATTTTTTAAAAAGTGAGTCAACTTACTGAAAAATATTGAATAGGTGATAGTGTAGGAGCTACACCTACATGGCAAAAATGGCAACGCTGTAATGAAAAACACTGAAGTTTGAAAAATACAGTTGAGTACATCAGGGAGCCACTTAAAGTGTTTAAGCAATGGAGTGATGTAATTAGACTCCCCATTTACAAAGACTCAGTGGACGAGGCCAGACATTAAGCCTGAAAATGACTTTTGAAAAACAAAACAAAACAAAACAAATTTCAGATGAGAAATGACCAGACTTGAAGCAAAGCACGAGACAGGGAGAAAAGGAGATGCTAAGGTGGGAAAAGGAGGAAAACTTAGGGACCAACAGTAAAAGGATGGAGAGGGAGAGGGAGGAGTTTGGGATGATTCCACAGTTTGGCTTAGGTAACTGAAAGAATGAATCATGGCACCATTAAATGAGCTAGAGAAAATGGGAGGAGGACTGGGGCTGGAGGGAGGGTGATGGGTGCAGTGGGCCACATTGAATTGATAGCCTCTCATTAAACCCAGATGGTGCTGTAGACCAATGGTTCTCAACGTGTGTTCACCAAAACATCAGCATAGCCTGGAAACTTGCTAGAAATGCAAATTCTTGGCACCACCCATACTTATTGAATGAGAAATTCTAGTCTGGTTTCACTAGCTCTCTAGGTGATTCTGATGCATGATTAAATTCAAGGACCACTGAGCAGGAGACAGAATTCTGAATCAAGACACCTGGACAAAAAAAAACCTGGATTATTTCAGACAAGGCCTTTCCTTGGGCCTCAGTTTCCTCAGTTGCAAAATGAGGGATTGACTGCGCTATAAGATCTCCAGTAAGTCACCAAACCTCACTGGGTCTCAGTACTTTACACCTAAATTACCATCTCCCCCTTCTTCTTTAGTAATAGAACCCCAATTTTTAACTAAGTACTTGGGAGTCCAGAATAAAGACCATACTTTCCAATCTCTTTTGCCACCAGGTATGTGACTAAGTTATGACCGATGTGCAGAGAATGGAAGTAATGTGTGTGTCATCTGAAACGTTTCCTCAAAGAGAAGAGTTCTGTCCTTTTTCATCTTTTCCTCTGTCCTTTGGTCTGGAATGCAGACATGATGGCTGGAGCTTGATCAGCCATCTTGTATCATGAGGGAGAAATCATACTTGGAGGACAGAAGAGCAATGAGTTAGAAGGAAGCTGGGTTTCTGATGACTCATTGAAACCACCCACTGGCTCTATGTTAACTCTTCTAAACTTCTTTAAAGTGAGAAAGGAAACATTTTACTCTAGCCATTTTTATTTTTGACTTTCTGTGCTCTTACATTATTACTAGAAAATCCCTTGTACCTTACACTTTCATTAAAAAATACTATGAGAAAACTGAATCAGAATATTTGGGGGCAGGGCCTAGGAATCTGCATTTGATGACTTCTCTTGGGAACTGATGAACTCTAAAGTTTGAGGTTGGGTGCCTAGGAATTAACTCATATTATTGTTTTATAGTAATATATATATACTCCAAGAACAAGGGAGTAAGAAATTTGGATATTAAAAAGATTATTTTGGTTTTTGTTTTTGCACATATTGATGGCTTTCTTTGCACTTCTTTTGCTTAGGGGTTCAGAATTGAAACTCTTTGTAGTACAAATTCTGGCCATAAGGAAACCGTCAGACAAACTGGACTAGTGCCTGTGAGCTTATGGCTATGTTAGGGCTAGAATTTTGATCCCTGACTCCCAGCTATCCGACCTCTGGACCCTGCAGCTTCCCTGCAATCTCTGAAAAGTTACTTTTTTCCCAGCATTGCAGGTGAAAATCCTCCAGCCTAGCCACAAACTGTTACAGGGCAGCTGTTCAGCACCATGGCTACAGTTTTGATAGAGAAAGCGAAGTGTGTACAGTCAAAACAGCAAAGGGTAATCTAGGCCCGCAGCCTGGCCACATAGGTGGCTGGAGCCACAAAAGAATCCAACTCATCCCAAAGTGATGCGTGTCACAATCTGGAAGGTCAACTCCCTGCTCTAGCTCACCTAAATCTTTGCCAGCATACGACAATTTCAAGTGAAGCATATCTGTGTCCTGGACCTTTCCAAACCATTTATTCAATAACAATGCATTGGAGGGACTGGCTTCACAACTCACTATCAAAATGGCTTGTTAACTATTCACTCTGTGTTAATGATAATACCTCAAATGGGAAGGTAGGAAGAAAATCACGTTTAAAAGGCAGAGGGCTTAAACAGGTTGCAAAACAACAAACAGAAGAAAACACGACCCAGCATTAGTTGTAAAAAAAAAAAAATTTGGTTATTTCTAAGTAAATATGCACACTTTCCAATACTGAAAGAGAGTGAAGATCGGAAGTGGGGTTTAATAGAACCTGCTTTCACGACTTAGTTTTGTTTCTATCAAGCTTGCCTTATGGTAGTGAGCTCCCAGGTACTCTTGGAGAAGAGGATATTCCAAAGGTAATTTCACCTTTCTTTCTTCCCCTACCTTCAGAGGCCCTGCCTTTGAATATTATTATTATTTTTTTAGTTTCATTAAAACATATATTCCACCACTACATCAGAATGCTTATTAACGTTGCCAGGCAAAGTAACTGCTGGGTATTAATCTCTTGGAGGCCTGGACTATATGCTTGTCCAGACTTGTCTTCTCAGTACAGCTCACTAACCAAAACCAACACCAAGGACACAGTGTCCTTCAATTCAATTACAGAAAGTTCCTGGGCCGCTAACTCTAAAAGGATCAAGTGCTTTAAATATTTCTGTGTGCAATAAGCAGGGCTCATGTAATGAGCCTTTTTTGTATGTGTGTCATATTTGTATAATGTGTCCCTGTGTCTGATGTAAAGGAACTAAACAGGGCCACTGCCTTGTACAACTCCACTGGATGCATGCACATACTAGTCTGTGGTGCCTTACGGAGTTGTACAGTGCACAACCAGGGCAGTCTTGGGTAGTGGTTCTGATTGTTGGTCATTAGACAGGTCTTTGGGGAGCTTGGGTGTGGGCTGTTGGGAGAAGGCTGACAATGTATGCTTCAAGGAAAGTAGGGGGGACATTAGAGCTGGATTGGGGCAGAGTTCACCCTGTGTGATGATGAGGTGAGATTTATACTGCTTGCCAAGTTTAAAAAAGGCTGGTGAAGGAGATATTAATGTCTTGCTTCCTGGGAGGCTGTAGGTTCTGGGTGTGGTTGACCTCAAACCCCAGAGGGGGCTGGGCAGTAGCCAGCAGGTTACAGGCATTCCTCAGCCTACAATTTCTCTGAAGGTGTGTTAGCCCTCACTGTACTAGATAGGGATGGAGCTGTTTAATTTTTTTTTTTTTTACTAGTAGCATGTTAATGTTTGGGCAGAACTTGCTTTCCCTGCAACCCAAAAACTTTCTGGTGAGCACACCTCATGAGAAGGGCTCTCTTCTGCCAGCAGAGTGCTCAAGCCAGCACTCACCTACATCTATAGATCCTTTTGGAGATCCTAAATGGAGCTGCTGAATTGTTGTCATAGTTACCATGGGAAGTTTCTGAGGTCAGAATGTTTAAAAGGAGTGCAGCCCTGGGCTCTGGGTATCCTGGGTTCCTGAGTAGGCAACTGATGCAAAAAAAAAAAAAAAAGAAAAAAAAGAAAATAATAGGTTTCCCCTTCCTTCTTCCATATTTCCAGTCCCTAAGCAAAAGTCTGATGTCTCAGTGGTCATCCTAGCTCCAAACCATCCCAAATCTACTGCCCACACCTGACTTAGCCTTAAAAGATTAGCCTGACGTGGCAGCACCTGACTGTGGCCCTGGGTGTCTCCACCTTTTATCAACCAAGACAAGTTCCTGGATTCCCTTGTGCCGGCAGCTGCTTCTAGGCAAAAGACACTTGCGAAGGAATTCCCTGCATTTAATGTGTTAAAAAGGAAGTGACATTTTTGAACACCTCTGATATGGTTTGGCTCTGTGTCCCCACCCAAATCTTATCTCAAATTGTAATCCCTACGTGTAGAAAGAGGGAAGTGATTGGATCCAGGGGGCAGTTTCCCCATGCTGTTCTCTTGATAGTGAGTTCTCATGAGATCTGATGGTTTTACAAGTGTTTGACAGTTCTTCTTTCATTCTGGTCTCTCCTGCCGCCTTGTGAAGAAAGTGCTTGCTTCCCCTTCGCCTTCCAGCATGATTGTAAGTTTCCTGAGGCTTCCCCAGTCATGTGGAACTGTGGGTGAATTAAACCTCTTTCCTTTATAAATTACCCAGTCTTCAGTATTTCTTTATAGCAGTGTGAAAATGGACTAAGAAAACTTTTTAGGAGTCCAGCACTTCACATGTATCTCATGTAATTTACAAACTTAGCAAGAGAGGAAATATCATTCACATTTTATCTAGGAGGAACCGAGGGCTTATAGAGGTGATGCCCAGGTCTGCACAGCTAGGAAGCAGCAGAGCTGGGATTCAAATTCAGGGCTGTTTGGTACCAAAGGTGCTCTTTTTTCCAAGTCATGGCTGCCATTTTAGCCACTGATAATTAGTAGCTCTGAGGGACCCTCAGCCATCTACTGGGCATGGAACATTCATTTGTTCATTCGATAAATGTGTTTTGAGTCTGCTCTGTGCCAGACCCTCTTCTGGCCACTGGGGACATAAAGATAAATCAGACACAACCTCTGCCCTTAAGAAACTAACCCACTGACAACCAGCAGTAATTAAAAGAGAGGAATCTACAAGATATTAGAGAGAGGGCCAGTCAAGGAAACCATTCTGGAGGAAATGACACCTGACGTAACCAGATAATTTTCCAGGCATGTCCAGTTGTAGGGAATAAACAGCAGGTAAGACCCAATCTCTATGCTCAAAGAATCCATAGAAGAGTTACAGAGACAAGACTCATGCTCATGACACAATGAAACAGAATAAAATCACCAATTGAAGGCCCTCAGGTGTTCTACATGGAAGTGATGGAGGATTGACAGACTGAGGCAGAAGTTAAGACCATTAGAGGAAGGCTATGGAAATGAAATGGAAGCCGCCTTTGTTCACGCTATTCTTCATTAATCTTGGTATCTTATTTTTCCCTCTAGTTTTGCCAGTTACTTCTGGCTCTACCCTGATTTCTTTGTTCATTTTCCTTCCTGCTAAAGGAAAATACTCACTTATTTAACATCTTTAAAGCTGTGCTGAAAGCAAAGCATTATCCTAAGCCCTGATGGTGGTCATAGCATTGGAAATGTACAAAGATAAACAAGACATTAAAGCCCTTGAGTAGCAAACAAATAATGAAAAGTCTGACATGTGAGCTCCAAACCAAATGGCAAAAGGAAGAAAATAATTAATTCAGACTTGGAAACGGGGTGAGGGGTGGGGGATGGGGGATGGGTGGAAGGCGTGGTGGTGGGGTGGGAGACTGTCACCAGGCAAGACTTCATTGTTGCTGGTTTGTTCATTCACATTTTCAGGATTCATTCACTGATGTCTCCTATCTACAGTGTCTGCTCCTCAAAGAGCCCACAGTCCAGCACAGGTCTGGAAGACATAACAATCACAATATAGTGTGAGAAATAAGCACGAGACCTAAACAGGGCCATGGACGCTTATAAGAGAGAATTCAGAAGATACTGTTGGTGGCTTTTGAACTGATTCCTAAAAATAAATGGAAATTACCAAAGGAGAAGAGTGGAAAAGGCATGTAAAAAGGCATTGAGAGTGTGTTTGGAGGGGGCTGAGGCACTAAGATATATTACCCATTAGGTAGAAAGACTTGAATACCAGACTAACAAGTTTGGCCTTTATCTTCGAAATAATGGGCAACCATAGAAGAAATCGGTGCATGTGAGGGCCAAGATAAAATTTTTGTTTTGGAATTTTCCCTTTGGTATTGCGTGTAAGGTGTACTAGAACGGGACGGTACGGGGGCTTAGCCACAGACGCCTCAGCTCCATCTCTATGCCTGTGAGACTGCACCACATGTGAGCCTAGCTGAATGGGAGAGTGGGAGGTGCGGGTGAGTGCTTGGAAGGTTAAGGGAGAGTCCCCTCGTGAGGTCTACATTCTGGGCAAGGGCAAACGCAGTTCTAGGCACCGCACAGCTGCTGGGAAGACCCGCCTCCCCTTCCAGATCCCTCTGGGGCGGAGCTCGGGCCAGAGCACGTGATGCTTGGAGCACCACCTTTACTGTGGGCACTCTTCTCATTCATCCGCGGTTTCACGGGCCACCACTTCGATCTCTAACACGTTGACCGTATGCCTTCGTGAGCGAGGAATCCGTTCTCCTTTACACATCCCTATTGCTCCTCCTGCAAAGCCCAGTTAGGGAAGAGAAATATCAAAGGAGTCCCTTGCCCACACAAAAGATGGCGACTTGCTGCGCTCACTCTGAGTGGGGAGAGCGGGTTCCAGGAGCCCGGCCTCACTGGGCGAGGCTCAGACGGAAGAGGCGTCTCTGGAGGTAACTTTTCGACCTTCCTGGGAGTAGCTCTGAAGCGAGGGGGCGTGGCCTAGTCTGAGTTCTAACAGATGATTGGTCTTCCGGCAGGTAGGTGGGGTATGCGCGCTACCCCACCCCTCTCTCTTCGAACCGGAAGTGTCTCTGGGTCTTTCCAGCTGGTTGTCATTTCACTCGGCTCGGTCCTGAGGAGAAGGACTCAGCCGCGGCTGCGGGACCCGGGCACCGGGAGGCGGTGGCGGCGGCGGCGGCAGTAGCAGCAGCGGCGACAGCAGAGGAGGAAGAGAAGGAAGAAGGAAAGAAAAAGAAGAACCAGGAGGAGTCCTCAACAACGACAGCGGGGACTGCGGGACCAGGGTAAAGCGGCGACGGCGGCGACGGCCCAGCAACCGTGAGGAGAAACAAAAGCCTTCTAAATTATAGTTTAAAAAACATTCTGGGAGAAAGAGAGAGAAAGCCGAGGGGGGAGGCCCTTCTCCTTTAAAATAACTACGGTAGTGGGTTTTTCCTTTTTTTCCTCTTTTTTCCCTCTCTGCGGAGAATCGAACTGAGGGAACTGAACAAACCGCCCCTGGGTCCCATGAGGGAAAAAAAACCCGGAGCCGCAGAGAGGGGAAGAGGCAGAAACCGCAGGACCTTCCAGGTCGCCCCCTCGGTCCCCGCACCCCCGGGCCGCCCGCTCACCCTCGTCGAGTCTCGCTAACCCCTCCTGATCGCGACCCCCACAAGAGGGAGAAACGGGTGTTTCCAACCCCTTTCATGGGGGAGAGGAAGCCGCGGGGAGCCCAGGAACAGCGACCGCAGCAAGATCTGCACCCGGAGCCTCAGGAACAGCCCCAGAGGCCAAAACTGCACCCTGCGAAAGAGCAGAAAACAGGACCAGGAACAGCAGAAACCTCCCTGCAATCATCTTTCCATTAGTCAATGCTGATTTCCTCTCCCGAAACCAGGAATTCACTTCCCACCCCAGATAACCTAATATAATCTATATATATAAATATATAATATATAATGTTCTTAAATTATTCCTGATTTTTTTTAACCAAGCTGCCAAGAAAAGAACGTATTCCCCTCTTAGCCCTATTCTAATTTTTATGTGAGTGAATCTAAACTGCTGAGGAAAACCATATGTGATTGTTAAATTATATATATCTATATTTTTACTCCGCGCAAGGCTTATTCTTCTACATCCATAGATGCTTGAGAAGCTCTGTTTTTGTTATTCATGTACATTTTCCTTTGGAAAAAGAAAGCGCCTATTTTACTAACCAAAGACTTGATTTTTACCCTCTTCATTTTTATTCCCTCCTAAAAATAAGCCCAATTGGATCCATGTCAATGTTTTAAGAGATTTTTTAAGAGTTGTTTTTTTCTGTCAGAGACCAGAATTCCAAATCAGAACAATTTAAGGTGATAAGCTGCGATCTTTGAGCTAGGCTATAAATAAGACATTTCAAGCAGGCAAGCAAACAACTTAAATTTTGGGTAGAGGAAAAAAAGGCGTGAGGCATCAGGTTGTCATTTTTTATTGTGAGATTCTGCTCCTAAAAATAATAAATGGGGGATTACGGGTTTGGAGTGCTAGTGCAAAGCAATACTGGGAATAAATCTGCTTTTCCAGTCAGATTCCATCCACATCTGCAGCCTCCACACCATCACCAAAATGCCACCCCCAGCCCTGCTGCTTTTATAAATAATAACACAGCTGCCAATGGCAGCAGTGCTGGGTCAGCTTGGCTTTTTCCTGCTCCAGCTACGCATAACATTCAGGATGAGATCTTGGGGTCAGAAAAAGCAAAAAGTCAGCAACAGGAACAGCAAGACCCTTTAGAAAAGCAGCAGCTTTCCCCAAGTCCAGGTCAGGAAGCTGGAATACTGCCTGAAACCGAGAAGGCAAAATCAGAAGAAAATCAAGGGGACAATTCTTCGGAAAATGGCAATGGGAAGGAGAAAATAAGAATCGAATCTCCAGTGTTGACAGGGTTTGACTATCAAGAAGCCACTGGGCTGGGTACTTCAACCCAACCCTTGACATCTAGTGCATCGTCTCTTACTGGTTTCAGTAACTGGTCAGCAGCGATAGCGCCTTCCTCCTCTACAATAATCAATGAAGATGCAAGTTTCTTTCACCAGGGAGGGGTCCCTGCTGCTTCGGCTAATAACGGTGCTCTGTTGTTTCAAAATTTTCCCCATCATGTCAGCCCTGGCTTTGGAGGCAGCTTCTCTCCTCAGATCGGGCCTCTCTCACAGCACCACCCACATCACCCTCATTTCCAGCATCATCACAGCCAGCATCAGCAGCAAAGGAGGTCTCCTGCCAGTCCCCATCCCCCACCCTTCACACATAGAAATGCTGCTTTTAACCAGCTGCCTCATTTGGCGAATAATCTTAACAAACCCCCCTCTCCATGGAGCAGCTACCAGAGTCCGTCACCAACACCCTCCTCTTCCTGGAGCCCAGGCGGTGGTGGATATGGTGGCTGGGGAGGTTCCCAAGGCCGAGATCACCGCAGAGGGCTGAATGGTGGAATAACTCCCCTGAACTCCATCTCGCCTTTGAAGAAAAATTTTGCAAGCAATCATATTCAGCTCCAGAAGTATGCTCGCCCCAGCTCTGCCTTTGCACCTAAATCCTGGATGGAAGATAGCTTGAACAGGGCTGACAACATTTTTCCTTTTCCGGTAAGATTATGTTCCATTAGTAGATTAGGATGAATAAGGAAATAGCATGGTGTGATATCTGTGTAACTAGAGTTTGAAGTGCCCGTATTCACATCAGAGCTTTTCTTAGATTGAAAATGATTCAATAACCAGACTTTATTTTAGCAGGAGCGTAATTGGAACAAAATATTCAGCTGTTTCTTTGGCAGTTTTCTAAATTGTAGCCTTAATCTTGTCATAGATAATTATGAATACCTAGTAGCTGGTGATGTAATAATTATTAACTCTAATACCTTTCTTGCCTGACATGAGAATCAGGGTCAGTTTTTTCCCCTACTTATTTAGATGAGAATAAATAATATATAGATATAAATATATTTCATTGCAGAAACTAATGAATGTTTTCTGAAGTAACTATATAACTAAACAAATTTCTTTTGACACTGTAAGGTAGTGACTCACTGACAACCAGCTATTGAATTACAGTTTTCTCTCTGGTTGGTTGCATTTTAAAACTGGAAACTCTCTGAACCTTGTAGGTCTGAACAGCCTGAATTGATGGATTTGCCAATTCCTCTTAAACCTCTTCAAATTTTGGCCTACCTTGCATGAGTAAGGACTATCTAGTGAGAGAAATGATCTAAATGTTTTCTTCATCCCCATTTATTTTTGAACACTGTGAAACTGTTCATCTCAGAGTGACTCTTTATGCCTTTCACCCATTTGCTTATTTTCCAGTGTTAACATTGGAGGTATAGATAATTAAACCATTCCTAAAAATAGATCCAGGCAAAGATCATTTGTCTTTCTTGCTACCAGAATATCTTTATTCTGGCAAGAGTCATTGATGTTTTTGAATTAATGAGCAGCAAGTTAGGTTGATATGAACAAGATAAAGGGAATTTCATAGGTGGTTGACCATCAGATGCTCCACTAAATGTGTATACTTTGAGGGTATGATTGTATGTGTTTAGGAAATTTATAAGGGGTAAGAATCTAGCATTGAATCTAGTTTTCCCAGCAACCTCACAGGGTGAATTCTGTTAATATCTCGATTTTACAGATGCAGAAATTGAATATGAGAAATATATAATAACTTAGCCAAGGGTACACAGCTGGTCAGAGTACAAATTCTAAGTTAAAAAAAAAGACAAGGATTGAAAATATGTATACATACATGTGTGCACATACACATGTGCTATAGCTAGAGGGTTACTTTAGAAATATTTCTGCAAAGGCTAAAACAGATTACAGAATCATTGCACTGTTCCCAAATATGATGTTAGCCCTAGCAGAATTATTTGTTTTAATTAGTAATTGGCTGAGAGAGAGGGGAAGTTTGCTAAGAGAACCCTATGTCATTCCTTCCCTGAGGATTCAGGTGCAGTACATCTTAAAATACGTGGGTATATTTAGTTTTTGACTTTTAAAAATGATTTTTTTTTTCCTATCAAAAAGCTGTTGGCATTTGCTTTAAAGGTTTTCAGTTGTTAAAACCAAAGATCAGTTACTGTGTTTTAGTGGTCAGGTAAAAAGGCTGTTTAAGACATTGACAATCCCATGAAGTCCGTTTTTAAAAAGTTGCCTTTGATATTCCTTTGAACATCAATTTAAAGAAAATTTAATGCAAAGATAAGTTTTATGAATTATTCTTATATTTGCTAATTTTAAAAAATGTAAGTTAACATTCAATACATTTTAACTGGATTAAGATTTGGCTCAAAATCAAAATAAGAAAAAATACACCTTTTTTCTTATTTTGCTGCCATATGCTGGCACAATGAATTGATGTGGCCTCACGGTTTGGTTCCCATTCTCAGCCTACTGACTTTTGATAAAGATTGCTTTAGGAAAAATGAAAAGTTCAGACAATGAATAAAATATACATATATGCACATTAATATTTTTTGCTGTTGGGCTAATAGAGTGTGTGTTATGTGTGAAATCTTTTTGAACAGTTTCTTTGGAGATTAAGTTGATTTATGAAATAATAGTTAGACTAAGGTTGATACTAAATATATTGTTAGAAACTAACTTTTCCCTTGGAATTGCTGTCTTTTATATTGATTATGGGAAAAGGATGGGTCAGTGTACCTGACTTTCAAATATGGTAAGATTCAAAAATAAATTGTTAATTCTGCTCCCCATTCCCACCATTTGTAGCTCTGTGTGTGTGTGTGTGTGTGTGTGTATGTGTGTGTGTGAGAGAGCACGCACACATGTTTGAGGAGAGAGAGCTAGCAGTGGGGTGATCTGAAAGTCACAAGAGAAATAAGTAGTTTGAAAAAAATATGACAAGAAACTCCTAAATGGGTTTTGAAAAAGTCTAAAGAAGTAAGTAAACTGACTACTGTGATTCTTACTTAAATGAATGCTGTTCTTTTTGCTTTTTAAAAACCAATAATTCTTGTGAATTAGTTATTTTTGAGAAAAAAGTATCATTTTAAATTGGTATAAGTAACTTGGTTAAATTTGTCTTATTTAAATTTATGACTTATAGGCACATGCCTGTAAGTAATCCCATCTACTTGGGAGGCTGAGGCAGGAGGATTGCATGAGCCCAGGAGTTTGGGACCAACCTGGGCAACATAGTGAGACCCCCGTCTCAAAAAAGTAAATAATTTATAACTTAAACACTACTAATTTTAGGAAAGAAATTTTATAGATATTACCATTTCAATTTAATTACTATTAAAAAGAATTCCTTTCTTCTGCAATATTTCTCATAGGGACAAAAAAGAATAAAAAGAATTCCTTAGGTGTGATAGAGAGATCTTGAAACTTACCACAGACATTAAAGGATAGTGCTTACGTGAGTACATTATAATAGTGGTATTCAATCAGAGGCCAGCACGTTATTGTTACATTAAAAGGAAATAATTTACCTGAAGTGTAACCGATAGTAGGCAATGTTTATTTTAATTTGAAATAAACCAGAATGATTTTTACATTTGTTTACTGCAGGTTTGGGTATATATAATGAATTAAAATTAATAACTTTTTAAATTCATAATCCCCCCCTCCCAATAGCTGATAAGGGAAGACATTTTATTTGGAGGATTTTTGTATATTAAAATGTGTTTCTAAGTTATTTTTGCTTAGCTTAAAGCTTCATTACATGAATTCAGAGGGCATCCCTCAAATCCTGATTTTGTTTGTTTGTTTTTTTGAGACAGGATCTCACTTTGTCACTCAGGCTAGAGTGCAGTGGCATAATCACAGCTCACTGCAGCCTTGACCTCCCTGGGCTCAAGAGATCCTCTCACCTCAGCTTCCCCAGTGGCTGGGACTATAGGCACACACTACTATGTCCGGCTAATTTTTGTATTTAGAGACAGGGTTTCACCATGTTGTCCAGGCTGGTTTCAAACTCCTGGGCTCAAGCAATCCACTTGCCGTGCTGAGATTACAGGTGTGAGCCACTGTGCCTGGCCGAAATCCTGTTTTTAGACACAGCTAAAGTAATATGTATATAATAATAGCTAACATGTGGCCGGGTGTGGTAGCTCACGCCTGTAATCCCAGCACTTTGGGAGGCTGAGGTGGGCAGACCACTTGAGGTCAAGAGTTGAAGACTGGCTTGGCCAACATGGTGAAACCCTGTCTCTACTGAAAATACAAAAGTTAGCCGGGCATCGTGGTGGGTGCCTGTAATCCCAGCTACTCCAGAGGCTGAGGCAGAATGTCTTGATCCCCGGAGGCAGAGGTTGCAGTGAGCTGAGATCATGCCACTGCTCTCTAGCCTGGGGGACAGAGACTCTGTCTCAAAAAAAAAAAAAAGAAAAAAGAAAAATCTAACATGCCTCCTGTGTTCTAAATGTTTTACGTGTATTGATTCATTTAATTCGTTCAACAATCCTATGAAGCAGAAATTATTATTTTTATTCACAGACAAGATTTGGCTGTTAATCATTAGACTACAGTGCCTCTTCACGTAATGATAATATGTCAGGGGGATAGTGGGTGCAGGTGGGACCGGAAGGGAGAGTGGCTCCCAGACGCATGTAAGATGAGAGGAAAAATTTTACAGTAATACATGATGATCAAAGGCTGATTGTAGATAGAGTATTGAAAGGGGAAAATAATTGAGTATACTTGTTTATCAACTTTAAATGTTAAACTTAGATAATATTTAGATCAATGCTTTTGTTTTACATTTTGAGCACATGTTATATACCAGGCACTGGGCTAGGTGCTTTCAAATATGTTATTTTGCTTCATATGTAGGGTTTCTCAGCCCTGTGACATGTGGTTTTATTGTCCCAATTTCAAAATGAAGGTCCATATTCTCGTGACTACAGGCGTGATTTGACCCTTACTGTAAGCGGAAAAAAAAGTCCTGTCTTACCAAACATGTCTTGGAATTCTGACGTCCAAAGCAGATAATATATTGGGGCGCCTGCCAGTAATTATGTTTGAATATAGCATTTCTTTGGAGGAGTGCCTAGATCTTCTGTCCTTACAGGAAAGTAAAGGAGAATTACTTAGTATATGTGCTGACATCCTCTTAACTGCAGCTCAATTATGTTGCCACTTTCGTTAGCTAAGCATCAGGTAGGAAGGAAAAAGACAAAATCTGTATGTCACAAAGACTATCCTAAAACTTGTTTGATAGGGTAACAAGTGTATAGATCCTCAAACTTATATACTGCATCTTATATTTGCAAACGGAACACCGCTGCAGTGCTTCAGTTCTGAAAGTCATGGTGGATTATTAAAATTGTCTAATGTGCAACCTCATTACATTTTCTTGTTTCTTAATACAGTATCGTTCCAAGAGGGATCTTTGCATAGGAAACATTTTCTTTGACTTAGAAAGGGAGAAACCAATTTTTTCACAGTAAATTATGGGTCGGATGTTCTAGGTCTAGCAGAACTGACATATTGGAAAAATCTTCCTCTCTGTAGAAGGCTGTTTAACTAGGTTGGATAGCTTTTCTGATGAAATTAAAACTAATTCCAGGGTAGAGTTTTTTTATTTTTTTTTTATGTTCAGAGAAACATGGCATATGATCAGCACATTGTTCCAGCACCTTTCAGGAAAAACCTGTTTATTGCAGGCCTAATGAATGTGGTTGTTGCTAATTGCAACTAGAAAGATGCTACTTACTTCATGCGTTTAAGTTTTTGAAAGTCATCCTTGTTGGTGTTCCTAAGAAAGAAATGGGGAACGTAGTTTTTAAATTAATATATGCCTTGGTTTGGATTTGACAGTCTCAGTTTATTTTCCTTATGACTTTTTCTCTGTTTTGCTAGGAGGAAAATAAGCTTGATAATTCACTGTCATATTTTTTCAGTGCTGTATTGTACCTCAGTTTTTGGTCTCATCACACATAAGATAATGTGAATAATGTGTTTCTCTTTAAGGCAGAGAACTTATAATGTGAACATTTTAACTTTTTGTGACAAAATTCATTTTATTTTATGTTTAATTGTTCAAAACTGCCTTGCAGAAATTAAAAGTACATTTTACCATGATAAATTTAGAGCAGGGTATTTTTTAAATTCGATTTTATTATAGATTCCCATCCATTTTTTTCCATCACATTTTATCTTATTGAAACAGAATGAGTTCCACCTTTAAGTTTTTAAAAAATACTTAGTAGATAGAAAGATAAAGGTCAACACCTTTATCTTTTCAGTCAATTCCTGAAGGTGAAAAGTGAATAATTATTGAGAAAGGCAATTTTGTGAGCCCAAAAATGTTGAGTGAAGCATAGGCTGTGGACTCAGACTTAAGTTTGACTCTGAATTTGAATATAATTATTTACTATATGAAGCTGTTGTAAAAATAAACAAAATGCATATATAAAGCTTTAAAAATTTGTATCTGAACTCTAATGAGCAGTGTGACCTTGAGTAAATCTTTTAAATTCCAGAAGAAAATATGGTATCAAGAAAATAATACCTGACCAGGCATGGTGGCTCACACCTGTAATCCTAGCACTTTGGGAGGCTGAGGTGGGCGGATCACTTGAGCCCAGGAATTTGAGACCAGGCCTGGGCAACATGGTCAGACCCCGTCTCTACAGAAAATACAAAAACTTTTTCTGAAATATAATAATACCTAACAGTGAAGGGTAATGTGAGGCCCCTTATGTATGTGGCCATATTAGGTTGGTTAACTTTTTAAATTTAAAATATGGCTTTCTAATATTGAATAAAGTTATGAAATTAGTTACAAATATAGCTGTGTTACTGTGAAATATTTTAGTCATGCTTATCTTGCTGTATATGCTTTATTGAATAAGCTATAGATGCAACCCCAGACAGATAAAATATTTAGCAGAATTGTCGATTTTCTTGAAGAGAAAGAGAAGTTTTCTAACTCAATATAAGCTTAAACTTTGATTAGCATTGACGGCCTGTTTCTTTCAGTATTTTGAAAGATTTTGGCTACAGTTGTTTTATGAAGAACTTTAGAACATGTGATTGCTTTTGCGTACATTAGAGGAGACTACATTTTAATGGAGAATTTATGATTTTTCAGTAAGAGATATGAAAGGGTGCCATAGATTTGAATCGAGAATAGTTTGGCTTTTATCCTGGAATCAAGAGTTTTTAAAAAAATATTGTAATATATTTAGCACACATTTATTGAAGTACCTACTATGTTATAGACTAGGCACAGGACTGTCATAAAAAATATCAGTAACATGGTTTGTAATGTATTTTTGACCTGTGCTAATCTTTCAGTAAGACTGAACATGCATGTTTTTCTCTTAAACATTATAAACAAATTATCAACTAGCCCAATAGTTTCATTTCATTTTAATCTATAAGTTGTTTAATCTTTAAGGCAAACTAACAGATTCAATTTTAGCTATAACAAAAAATTGTATAAATGGCATTTCCAAACACTTTTATTAACATAGTCATTAATGTGTTTATAAATGTATGCTTATATTTGGAAATTTTAAATTTTTAGAAAATTTGTAATTTTTTTTGGGAAAATATTTGGAAAATGTAATTATCAATTATAAATACACACTTGTATGAGTTACTTGTATATTTATATATAACATGTGCTTATTTACATTCTATGACAAAATGGTACCACAAAAGGCAAACTTTAACTTGGATAGCAGAATTCTGGTCCCGTTACATGCCAAAGAAAAACTCCATCAGCTATCTATAGGTACTTATTCATGTTTACAAATGGAATTATTCAAGTTCAAAGCTCTAGGCTGTACAAGCACATTTTATATTGTAGGTATTTTGGTTGGGCAATTTCTATTTGCTGAAGATTTATCAGATATATTCCAATCATTTTTTTGTAGACCAAAACTAAGTTATAATTAGTTCCTCAGTATTATATATTTTAAGTCTATATTTATTTAAAAATACCGTGTAACAATTTAAATAATAATTCTTCCAGGTATTCTTGAGGAATGCATCTAGTCAATAGGATCATGGTACTAGTCAGTAAAATAGTTGCTGCCATTTTATTGTCTATGAGACCTTAAAAAAATAAAACTCAATATAAGAACGTGACTCAGAATGTTCATATACTCTGAAAAAATGTTGTTAGAAAAATATCTTAGTTAATGGAAGTCAGATCTGGGTTCCAGATACGGCTCGGCCACTCATTAGCTATGTGACCTAGGCAAGCTACACCACCTTCTGGGTCCTTTATTTTCTCATTTCTTTTGTCTGGTATTTTTGAGGATAAAATGAGATATGTCTAATGTTTGACTTCTAGAAGATTCTATTGTTTTAAGAAAGCAAGTCGTCAAACAGAAATATTAAGTCACAGTTTTATTCAAAGTATAGCACAATTTCTTAAAATCTGAAAACCCATGTATAACTGGTGTGTGATAATTTGAACTTAATTTTATTTTTTGAGACAAGGTCTCACTCTGTCACTCAGACTGGAGTGCAGTAGCGCGATCTTGGTTCACTGCAACCACCACCTCCCAGGTTCAAGCAATTCTCGTTCTTCAGCCTCTCCAGTAGCTGGAACTACAGGCGTGTGCCACCAGGCCCATCTAATTTTTGTACTTTTTAGTTCACCATGTTGGCCAGGCTGGTCTCGAACTCTTGACCTCAGGTGATCCACTTGCTTTGGCCTCCGGAAGTGCTGGGATTATAGGCGTGAGCCACTGCACCTGGCCTGAACTTAATTTAAAAAAAATAAAATACAATTCCTAAAGTCACTATACTTAAATAATGGTGGGACTGAGGCTAGATGACACACTGATTTTCTTGAACACTGCTGAAAGTGACCAACTGGTGATATCTTTTTTTCTCTGTTGGTAAAGCACCCCCTGACCCATGTCTTCTTAAATTTTTATTATGGAAAAACTTAAACATATTCCATGGTAGACAGAATAGTCTAGTGAACTCCCATGTACATGTCACCTGGCTTCAACAATTATCAGCTCCTGGACAATCCTGTTTCATCTATACCCTTAACCTTCTCTCTCCCCTTTTGTATTATTTTGAAGCAGTTGCCTCATATATTATTTCATCTGTAAATGATTTAGTATGTGTCTCTAGAAGGAGTCTTTAAAAGAAAACATTAACAATTTTTTCAAGTTGTTTTTTTAAAGAAGGGTAGTGAGAAAATGAAGCAAGGCCCACGTTTCTGTTGTACCTGCTCAGCCTGTTTCACTGCTCAACCTGCTGCCAACAGTGGTGGACCACTATTGGCTTCATCTCCTCCTTCTGTAACATAGAAAAATAAGAGATCCAGTTAAAGCACCCAAATACCAGCTGGTGATTCGAAATTTGGGAGGAGAGTATACTGTTTTCCTCCCTTCATCTTACCCTTTCTCTAGGTTCACACTTCTGTGGACTTGTGGGTAAGACCTCTGAAAGGAAAGATGAGAGAGATAACAGGACAGGACTGAGCTTTTATGGTTGTTGTCTTTTTTGTTTTTCTGTTTTTTAAGAGGAATGTAGAGGTTTGGGGTCCCTTGCAGACTTTTAGACTGAGTCAACTTTTTAAATTTCTTGTTTGCTTTCAGTGCACAAATGTTTGATGCTTTTGAAGGGCCATGGGCTGAGGATGCTTAACTATGGCAAATGTGATCCTTCTGCTCCTGAAGTGTACTGGCCGGTGACCTCCTCTTTGTGCCTGAGTGATGGGGAATGCCTTCTGCCCAGGAGATTCTGGAGAACTATGGATGGGGGTCGGGGGGAGTTGTGAGAGTCTGGAAATGTGGAGGCTGGGCACAGGCTGCTTTTTGAGATCACTGTCAAGGCTCACAAAAGAGAAGAGATGCTGAGGGTTACAAGACATAAGCTTCAGTTTAGGAATACAGATTGTGCATTGGCCAGGTGTGGCTCACGCCTGTCATCCCAGCACTTCAAGAGGCCAAGGTGGGCGGATCACCTGAGGTCAGGAGTTAGAGACCAGCCTGACCAAAATGGAGAAACCCCATCTATACTAAAAATACAAAATTAGCCTGGTGTGGTGGCGGGCACCTATAGTTCCAGCTACTCAGGAGGCTGAGGCAGAAGAATCACTTGAACCTGGGAGACAGAGATTGCGGTGAGCCAAGATTGCGCCACTGCACTCCAGCCTTGACAACAACAGCAAAACTCTGTCTCAAAAAAAAAAAAAAAAAGGTTGTGCATTAGGGTGGACTCCTCTGCCTGCTGACTCTGTACCTTGCTCAGGCCTAGCAGACATGGAGAAGAGGAACTCTAACAGCCAGTCGAGGTCAAATGACTTCATTCCTCAAGGCTGAGTGTTAGTATCGTTTACCTGCTTGCCTGCTTTCCTTGAACTAATGACTTCTTGCCCTGAATAGCTTATTAGAGAGAAGAAGTCTTATACTGATAGTTTTGGGGTCATAGGTTTGAACTTATTTTGATTATCTCTATGAAAACAGGTTATAGAAAATAGCACAGAATGGCTGACTTATTCGGATACAACTGATATCTAATTTAAAATGTGAGTTTCATGCTTTTTTCATTACACCATAGAGAGAAGGGGCAGAGAAATGTTTATTGAATGCGTTCACCGACTGCCATGCCTTGTGCTCCTGCTGCCCATATACCTTATCTCATTGGCTTTTCACCACAGTTTTATAAGGGAGGTGCTGTTATCCTCATTTTGCTGATGAAATTAAGGTTCCATGATGTTGCAGCATCAAGATCACTTGCTTAGTATGTTTGATACTTAGTATCACAAGTATCAAAGCTTGTGATAGATTTTAATTATTTCTTTCTGCTAGGCAAGATTAGTATGAACAAATTGTCAAGAAGAAGAAAAGGTCTATTGATTCAGGAACTGACTAATCAAGCCTAGAATGATCATTTGGTTTTTTAATACAAATAAGTGATGACAAGAAATGTTTATCATTTTAAGGATTTA
Source organism: Rhinopithecus roxellana (assembly GCF_007565055.1). Taxonomy (NCBI): domain Eukaryota; kingdom Metazoa; phylum Chordata; class Mammalia; order Primates; family Cercopithecidae; genus Rhinopithecus; species Rhinopithecus roxellana. The sequence goes on from NC_044551.1 coordinate 168,328,600, forward strand.
TAATGCTCAAAATGAATGTGATTTATTTAGTGAAGGTGCAATAAAAAATGTTCTCAGAGGCTTTCTGGAGAGAGCTTATTTGTCAATTCACATGGCACCCAAATGGAGCTGTTGATCCAAGGTAATACACTGAAGATATTCATTCATTTACTTATAGATTATAATTCTATTAGGGAACATGTGGTAACCTAAGATCTGTTAGACTCTACCTTCATTACAGGAGTCATAATGAAAAAGTACTGATTGAAGAGGGAACTTGCTAAGAAGTGTGAGATGCTGTTAAATGTGGTCCCTCCTGCTTCAGATAATTACTGCTTTAACTTTAATCTCTGATGCTCGTTGTCTTCATTCAGGCCACGTATATATAGTGAAGGATTTCATACCTTGCAGGTAACAATAGAGCAAAAATTCTAGGCCCAAACAAAACTTCACTTAAACCACTTTTCCTGAGCATCTGCTCTGAAGTCAGACTCTACCAGTTACTGTGTGACTTTGTAGGGCAATTAGTAACTTCTCCTAGCTTCATTTGCCTACAATGGGGATAATAAATGACAGTACTGACTTACATGATGGTTGTGAGGAATCAATATATGTAAATGTTATGTAATTCATGTAAGATGCACAACACAGAGCTAGGAGGAACATGTTAGCCGCTTTCTATATCGGTGGTGATGGCTTTACGGCATGCTACAAGCTGTGGATATGAAAATGAGTGAAGCTCATGGTGCCTGGTGATACTGATAAGCTCTGTATAACAGAGCTTATCACTATCTTGTGGGATGTCAGAATGCTAGGGAGACATAAGGGAAAAGGGATTTGCTGCCTGCGTAGGGATGTGAGGGTCATTTGGAAGTGGAAACTTGAAAGTTGACTGGATAGTCCACTCTTGATAATCTGTGAATTTACATATTATTTAATTCAAGAGGAATATTTACATTTTGGCAAATCTTGAATTGAAACTCCCATAGTTACCTGTGATTAATTATGGGCTCTACTGGCATCTCAAAATTTCTATTTATTTTGGCGACACACTGGCGTACACTTTCCTTTCAAACCAAAATATTTTCCCTCCTTTCTTTACCAGGGAAAGTTTAAGCCAGAAAGAGAAAGTTCATAGCCTGGTACAGATATATAGCAGTCTGAGAAGTGATGATCACAGTAATAGATGTTTTTATAGAAATAGAATGAGTCAAGGGATAGCTGAATTTTGGCTTCAGTTCTTAATAATGTGGTTACATTCAGTTAATTACATTTTGTGTTTTAGACTCAGTCTAGTAATGCCAAAACATACTAGCTCAAGTATAAAAAGAAGCAATAATAGGGTGGTGGTGGTGGTGGTGGTGGTGGGTAGCATGGGTTATATTTAGATGAGAACATTTAAGCTCAGTACAGTTATTGCCTCTGAGCACAGAACCTAACTGTGAACATCCCAGCATCCAAGAGAAAAATGTAACATGATGAGTGATGTAAATCTCATTCTCTCGTGAAAATGAGCATACTTTTAAACAAGAGTGAAATAGTTTTGAGAGAAATTTGCCTTGCAGGTTTCTAATCATGGGGCATTGACAGACAATGAATTTTTCCATTGCTGACAAATTTTACAAGAAAATTCATAGATGTTTAACAAATGGCAGTTACTAATATTTTCTGCTTATTAAAATCTGAGATCACGCTGTTAAGCCATAGTTCTATAAAAGCAAGTCAAAAGGGACCAGTATATACTGTGTATTTTCTGACGATGTGACTTGATAAATAGTTTGAATCTGAAGGAATGAGTAATTAGCATATCCTTTGTTTAGACTGTTTGTCTTGGCTTATAGGGCATTTGACCAGTTGTGAGAGAGAGAAGACACGTCAGTACTAAATACCTGAAGGGCACGTATTCCATGTCGCTGAATGAAAAATAAAGAGGCTATATTCTTAAGATATGGGGTATATGAATGCCAGATACCCCATTATTGTGAAAATTCAAGCACCGAATTTGTATTTTGTTTGTTCTTTAATGGTGAGCCACTCACCTCTTGATGCTTTTTCTCAAGGAATTTTGTTTTGGTGAAAGTGAACTTTATTTTAATCTTTCCAAAGGTATGGACCTCAGAACTTGAAAGACAGAGCTGTTTCAGGTTTTGAGAGCAAAGCCCTTCTCTTCATAAGGAGATCTTAAAATAGTTCCTGTAGAATATTTAAACTGGACTACATCATAGCTGGCCAACTAGGATATAAGCTATAAAGCACACCCCTAAGGATCTAATGAAGTTAACCTGTTGAATGGATTTGCTTAACTCAGTGGTTCTCAAAGAGTAATCCCTGGTGTCATTTGGAAACTTGTCAGAAATGTGAATCCTTGAACCCGACCCATGCTGAATGAGACTGTGGGGATGGACCCAGTAATCTGTATTTTAACAAGACCTCCAGGTGATTCTGACGTACTCTCAAGTATGAGAAACGCTGGCTTAGATCAACCATCTGGATGTTAAAAAAAGAAAAAGGGGGGCCACAAATGATTATTTTGGTCTGTGGTATAATTACAATTTAGTTGTTTTTCCTGATAGGACAGACCAGCAGGTTCACATGCTGCTTGTGGCAGCTTCTGGAATGTTATGAAAAGTGTTGTCATTAGCTATATACTGATGTAGGTCTTCCCATTTTGCCCTGGCAGGCGGTATTATTCAGGTGTATACTAAAAACAAGGGTCCTCTCTGAAACGTTCATTTTGTTTTGTCAGAAGTTTATTTTTATCAACTTTGATTTTCATAGTGGTATCATAAGGCTTTTCTTTTAGAAATTGTCCTGTGAAGTAGGGATGACAGAAACTGGAACTAACCAGTTACTGACATTCAACTCAGTATATTAAATATAATAATTAAGACTACAAAATAAGATAAGGTTTAAGCATTGTGATAAAGTTTGCTTTGCTTAGCTTTGAAAATCATTGGTGATCTTATATTTTCCTTCATGATTACTAAGCTCACATGTTCTAGAGTCAGAAGGCCTGGGTGCACATTCTGCCTCCACTTACCTGACATTGATGGAGTTATTTAATTACTCGAAGCTTCAGTTTCTTCATCTGTGAAGTGGGATAATAACTGAACATACCTAATTGTATCAGGGTTTTGTAAGGAATAAATGAGCTTATGAATGTAACCCATAATGTTAGCTGCTGATAGCAATCCTATTATTACTGTTACCAGTAATAACACTACCACCACTACTCCTGTGGTTAATAGATAACCCAGAGATGCATTTATGATAGATTTCTAATTTGTGTGCCACTCTGTCATCTCAGTGGGGAGAAGGAAGATAAGGTTTCTCTTTCTCTTCTTACGGTTTTAGTACCTCTGATATATATCATTTGTATAGGTAAAATATGAAAGGTAACATTTGTATAAGTAACATTTGAGTGCCTACTGTTTGCCAGGCACTAGCCAGCATGTTCATACCCTTAGAACCCTTAGAGTGCCTCCTTTATTCAAATGTATGTCTTAATTAGTGTGGTTCTTTGACTGCCATAATCATTACCCTACCAAGGAAGGATCACTTGGTTTATAGTAAGACTTGGGTTTGAATCCTGACTGTGCCACTAAACTATGCAGTAACCAATCTGTGTAGTAAATTGTGTGAGTTTTCTTTAGTTTCAGTTTTTATTATTAAAATAGGAATAATAGGCTGGGTGCAGTAGCTCACGCCTGTCGTGCCAGCTACTTGGGAGGCTGAGGCCAGAGGATCACCAGAGCCCAGGAGTTTGATGCTGTGGTGAGCTGTGATTGTGCCACTGCACTCAAGCTTGGGCAAAAGAGTGAGACCCTGTCTCAAAAAAAAAAAAAAAAAAAAAAGGAATAATAATAAAATGTAACTTAGGTGGTTTGAGGATTAATTAAGACAGTATTTAAAAAGTGCTTAGTAGGTGCTCAATAAAAGGTGGATCTGCTTTTCTAATTTCTCCCTTTAGGGTGTCAAGAGAAACTGGCAGTGGGGTTGAAGCAAACTGAGTTGTCAGTATCTTTTGTTTTATAAGAGATTCTTTAATCATCTATCTGAAACCACACTTAACTTTCCCCCAGCAAATTTTTTAAGCAGATTTTTTTTTGAGAGAAGCTTATTTTATGTTTTGTGTAGCATAATTAAAATGCCATGATTGTCCTTTTTTTTGGAGACAAAGTCTTGCTCTGTCACCAGGCTGGAGTGCAACGGTGCGATCTCAGCTCACTACAACCTCCGCCTCCCGGGTTCAAATGATTCTCCTGCCTCAGCCTCCCAAGTAGCTGGGATTACAGGCACCTGCCACCAAGCCCGGCTAATTTTTGTAGTTTTTTACCATGTTAGGCAGGCTGGTCTCGAACTCCAGACCTCATGATCTGCCCGCCTCGGCCTCCCAAAGTGCTGGGATTACAGGTGTGAGCCACCATGCCTGGCCATGATTGTCCTTTTAAGACTCTAAGTGATCATTTTCTTGCTAATTGATCACTGACCCTTGCCTTTTTGTAGACAAAAGTGATGGACTTTGATTAATAAATTCTCATCCTTATTTTTGGTTCCTGCCATAATTGTCATAATTTAAACTGTAAATCTTGAAAGAGCAAGATACGTTAGGATATCAAAAAGCTAGAATACAAATGTATTTTGGAGTTAGGACAGGGACATTAGAGATCCAATCAAACCACTCCTTTTATGGACCAGGAAAGAGGTCTAAAGGACGACAGTGCCCAATCTCGTATAATACGACAGGCAGAGTTGAAGCTTCCTAGTGTCCAATGCCCATTCCACTCATTTATGCTAATGTTCATGTTTTGGTCATTAGCTCAAGTTCAATCAAGAAGAGCATCACCTAACAAGGTTTCTATTTTACAGTTAGTTTAATCTTTGGGAAATGGAGCCTAGAAAATAGGTCAGTGGTTATATTTGATCCAATTAACAATTAAAAAAGGCAAAATTGAAGAATGAAATATGGAAATCAAAGCACTCTTACACTTTTGATTTGACTCTTTCATTGTTACGTAGGAAAACCAGCATTGTTTGTACTGTTCTTATACTTTGGGTTTATTTATCTGTGTCCCCCTTACCTATTTCCTAATGGTACAGACACATTTTAGGATTTTTAAAATTAGATGTTAAAAATGGACAGAAAAGATCAGTGAGGGAGTAAATCAAGAATGACAACCTTAAAACCTGCTCTGAGAACAGAATGCTTACTTGACAAAATATGTGGCTTTTGAACTCTTTGAATTACCAAAGCGTCATAAACAAAATGTTTATAGTAACTATACTTGCTAATAAGTTTGGGTCGTGGGGAAGAATACATATTAGACTAGATTTGGCAAGAATGAAGTACTTGTGCCATTGGACCTTCTACCTTGTAGCAGTCTGTGGAGGCAGTTTCCTTCCGAGTCCCTGTGGAGTCTGAGAATCCTTCTCAAAACACTTTGCATCTAATAGTCAGTACCAATTGAACAAACTTTATGTATTTGTATTTACTTGTCATCCCTGTATTGTAACAAATTATAGGAAAAAAATTAGTATCATTACTAAAATTTAGTGTAAAAAGGGTGAATAAATTTTTTTTTTATTTCATAAAACATTACTGAAAATTTAAAATTTAATTTAGGATTTTAGTTTTAATGTACTTTACCAGTTAGAGGTCAGCAAAAATCTTTGTTTCCCGCAATATGCTTGGGGTGCCCATGGGGCAGGCTAGTGGGAGGAAGGTGTGGAATAGTTTACTAAATTCCATTCATAATACCACGTTTAAAAACCTGTAGGTTGCCAGGTGCGGTGGCTTACGCCTGTAATCCCAGCACTTTGGGAGGCCAAGGTGGGTGGATCACGAGGTCAAGAGATCAAGACCATGCTGGCCAACATAGTGAAACCCCATCTCTACTAAAAAATACAGAAATTAGCTGAACATGGTGGCACACACCTTTAGTCCCAGCTACTCAGGAGGCTGAGGCAGGAGAATCGCTTGAACCTGGGAGACGGAGGTTGCAGTGAGCGAGATCATGTCACTGCACTCCAGCCTGGCGACAGAGCGAGACTCTGTCTCAAAAAACAAACAAACAAACAAACAAACAAAAAAAACCCAATAGGTAAAAAAACAAAAACAGTTTTTTTTTTTTATAAAAAAGTTTTTATAAAGCAAACAATAGTTTGCTATAGAAATAGTTTTTATAAAGCAAACAAAAACAGTCTGTTTTTTTTTTTTTTATCAATTGCTTCTTTTCAGTGCTCTCGTCATTCAGTGATTGACAAAATGCATGTTCCAGAAATTCGTAAGGTTGCTTACTCTGTTAGTTGCATGAAAAACAACACTAAACTTAATTCCTCCCCTCACCCAAAAGAAAACATACAGCTCTTTAGAGGGAAAGGAGGAAATATAAAGATAAACCTTAAGGAAGTAGCAGAGAATAAAGATTTTAAATGTTTAGAAATTACATGAAGGAATACATCCATTCATTGATTTAGCGAACATTTGCATGCTTTCTACCTGCCAAGACCTATGTGAGGCAGAGTGATACAGAAATACAGGACAGTGCTTCTTAACCTGTTTTACAGCATGACACACATAGAAAATGATAATTTTTAAACAGAGATCATCTGCCAGGAAGCTCCTGCCACCTCAGGATCTTTTGGATGGTCTCGTGGGCTCAGGACATGACTGACTTGGCACACCATCACCCCGCTGTGGTAGGCACACTGGAAATATTTGATGTGAGACATAGTTCCTGTTCTTGGGAAGCTCACAGTTAGTGAACAGACACCAGGAATTATTGCCTCCAAGACTGGTTTGTATTGGAGATGCAAATGGATGGCCCTTTTAAAGGTGTGGTTCATTACTGAAAGAGAACATATTCAGCAACTAGAGAATGAGATAGTGTAATTTTTTTTTTTTTTTTTTTTTTTTTTTTTTTTTTTGAGACGGAGTCTAGCTCTGTCGCCCAGGCTGGAGTGCAGTGGCGCGCTTTATATTAACTTCTAAACCTCAAATTATGCCTACTTGGCTTCTGAAAGAATATGCAGGTTTTGATTTAATTTAGTGCTTGAGATGAGGAAGTGTAAACACAGAACAGCTTCTCTCTTTTGGGAATACTAACCCTTAGTCTGATCCTGGCCATGTGTACTCCTGCCTCTCATTAGATAGATCTAGTTCGGGAGATGAGGATAATGAGGAAGGAATCTGGTGGAAGAGGTGAGGCAAAGATGTTCTGGAGGGAGTCATACCAGTTTAGAGCAGTATAGAATGGTAAGGCACCTGTTCACTCTTCCCCATCCTCTCCCCATCCTCATCCTCACCCTAACCTTCCAACCCCTAGGGGAGAACTTGAAATACTGTCTCTTACCTGTAATATTGGATTCTACCTAAATATACTGTCCTTGGACTCCTCAAGTTGCAGTGGTATTATAAAACCACTCAGTGCACATTACTGAATATCTGCATGATGAGATGGGGTCAGGAGGATTGGTCCCTACTTCAGGGAAGCAGAATAATCCTGTGGGTAAGATGTGTTATAAAAGCACAGAGGAGAAATGTTAGGTCCATCCAAAAAGAATAAAAATGCTCTCAAGTGGAGGACATCCTCTGTCAGCTTAGAGGTTCTAGAAGTTAGCTAGGAAAGTAGAAAAATGAAGGGGATACAATTAGGAGGTGATTAAAAAAAAAAAAAGTCAAAGCTTTGAATTTAAATAGTAATGTAAAAGGAAGCATAATTGAATAGAAGGTTTTAGAAATCTCCTTCCAGATTCCTTTGGGATCCCCTTTCTCTTTAATATTCTTGCAGTGGCCTTTGTGTGTTTATGTACAGTATCCTTAAGGTGGGTCAGAACATGTATTATTGCTTCGTCTCAGTTTAATTTTAAAACGTTTTCATCTCCTACTTCTAATTTATCAAGCTAAACCTTAATTTTAGTTGTCTCTAGTACTCTTCATCCTGAGGAATGTCAGAGCACTTGGGATGTTGTATATTTTAGGATTCCGTACCCACTCTCGAAATGCACTTGGTTAAGCCAGGGGTTTAGGTCAGCAATGTACCCCGCACTCTTCCTTCCTTTTAATTTTAATGGCAACAAAATCAAGCCTAATTTTGCAAGTTGAGAGTAAATAAGAATTGAGATTTTGTTTTGTTTTGTTTTGTTTTGCTTTCTCATCTAGATTCTAACTCTTATTCTAACTCTGATCCTTTTATCCTTTATTTACCAGAAGTAATAACTGGGTTGTTTGGGGACCTAATAACATGTTGCATTGGGGGCAGGGAGGGACAGAACATGCTTCAGCAGTTCTCTATTGCTATTCTCATCCTTCTCCTTAGAGAAAGCCTCGTGACAGTAATGAGAGCAGCTTCTGTGCTTCATTATTCCAGATTTATTTTTATGTTGGGGGAAGGGAGAGTCTACCAAAAATTTTTTTTTACATGTTTTTTAGAAGGAAGGAGTTTTTTTCAACTCTCTATATACATTATTAGTTTTAAAAACAAATCTTTAGAGAAGGCAAATCATTAACAGTCAAGAACAACTTTGATAATACATAGAGATGGATAAATCAATATTTTTATTTTCGTAAAATAAGTATATAATTTATCTTGGCTCGATCCAGTGGCTCATGCCTGTAATCCTAGCACTTTGGGAGGCTGAGGCAGGTGGATCCCTTGAGGTCAGGAGTTCAAGACCAGCCTGACCAACATGGTGAAACCCTATCTCTACTAAAAATATAAAAAATTAGCTGGGCATGGTGGCAGGTGCCGGTAATCCCAGCTGCTCTGGAGGCTGAGGCACAAGAATCACTCGAACCTGGGAGGCAGAGGTTGTAGTGAGCTGAGATCGCACCACAATACTCCAGCGCAGAACAGTGTGAAACTCTGTCTCAAAAAAAAAAAAAAAAAAAAAAAAAAAAAAAAAAGATTTCTCTCATTTGTTTTTGTATACTTTACCATTTAGTAGTCTTACAATCATTTGATGACTATTTTTAAACCTTGCCTTATAAGAAAATATAGCTATTTTGACGGCACATATAGATACCAGTCTAGCAGATAACTAATGGGACAAGTTTGAAAAGCTTTGCCACGTTTTTGCAATCTGAAGTGATGGGAAAGAATAATAATTTTTTTTTTTTTTTTTACGTTTACGTAGTGTTCTTAACTAATACAGAAAATAGTTTTAATGGTTTTGGCTTTCTGAATAAACGTGATGCTTTTGTTGAAATTATTGTTAGAAATCAAATCACTCTTTGCTGAGCCCTGTGCATGCACTTTTGTGGTTTTTGATGTTTGGTGTTAATAATAACATTTAGTAATAATGTGCCTTATATAGAGAGTAAAATTGCTACTTTGTGATCTGTGTCCCATCTAATGAAACTTACTGTCCTCTTTTATATTTAAATGCTATTTTAAAAAGTGGTTTGTGGCTGTTTGTGTCTACAGGATCGCCCCAGGACATTCGACATGCACTCACTGGAGAGTTCACTCATTGACATAATGAGAGCTGAAAATGATACCATTAAAGGTAAGTTTAGAAATATACTCAATTGATTTTAGACAATAGTTTTAAATGTGTATTAACTATTTAATCTGATACACAGTATGGCAAATATTATGGAGTCACTTTGTATGCAGTAAGTTCTATCAATTTTACACATATACCTCTTTTTGTTAAAATATTCAACATATTTGATGAACCTCTACAGTGGAGCCATCGTGATACCAGTTAAGAGTACTACATGCATACTAATTGCCAAGAATGGGCAATTAGCTCAAAGATACCAACCACATCCCTTATTATTATTTTTTTTTAAATATCTGAGGCAATAACTTCTCAGTGCCTCAGTTGTTTATGTCTACCTACTTATGACAATGATTATGTCCCAGGAAGAGTTCACATGTTAGTAGAATTTTTGCCTAGTTTCATATTTTAAAAAATAACCAATAGTTTCAAAGTTAAAATGAAGTTTCGTAGTTCTCAGAATTTTTTTCTACGTATTATGTTAAAAAAAAGTACTATTTCTGCGTGAATTCTGGTCTCATGTTACTGACAAGTTGTATTACCTTGAATAAGACATTCTGTTTGACTAGGCCTCAATTTCTTCATCTTTATAAAGACATAGAGTTACCTGGGGTACTTTAAAAATAAAATGTAGATGTCTGGACCCCATTCCATACATGGGGTGTGGGCTTGGCATGGTATTTTTTTAATATCTTAGGTGATGCTAACGTGTAGCCAGGAATGAAAATTACAAGACTAGATATTTCCTAAGGGCCTTTCCTCTGACTTTGGGGAAAGTATCTCACAAAATAAAACATTTTTCTGGATAAAAATATGTTTATTAGAAAGAGGTGTTTTTGTTTTTTTTTTTAAGAAACTGAGAATGTTTGGTTTATTTGGTCATCCCACTTAAGTTGTTGGCTCATTCATTCATTCATTCATTCAGTGATTCAATATTTATGACACTGCTTTGTGCCAGACATAGAACTTTGCACTGAGGTCAAAGGTGACAAGGCAGCCTGTTGTTTCAACTGGTGACCCGCTTAGCCTAGTTTCCCTTTGAGTTTGGCTTGTCATGTTACTGATGCAGAAAAACATTTAATGTATTTTTCAGTAGACCAATAGTGACAATTTTTTTTTAATGAGGAAACTTCTAGGTGTCTGGAGAGAGGGAAAAAAAAATAATGTATAAAAAATAGGCGTCTATCTGATGTGATACCTATGAAATAAGAATATTTGGAAGGTCTTTACTGAATTTCTCATGGAATTCTGGTGGATGACTGTAGTGCAGATGCATGCTAAATAGCTGTGGAAAGATGATCTCTCACTCAGAATTGGCTTTATTTTTGCTACTTTTTAGCACTCTGACTTTGGGTAGTCTTCAGCCTCTTGGACCCTTTGTTTTCTCTTCAGAAAAATGGAGAATCTAAGGTGCTATTTCTAGCACCAGAAAAATTGTACACTCTTAAAAAATAGCTAAAGAAAAAATATGAATAAGGTCTGTGGGTTGTACCAATGTCAATTTCCTGGTTTTGTATTATAGTTATGTAAAATGTTACAATTTGAGAATACTGGATAAAGGGTACATGAGGCTCTGTACTACTTTTCCAACTTGCTGTGAATCTATAATTAGCACTTTGGGAGGAAAAGGAGGGAGAATCACTTCAGCTCAGGAGTTCGAGACCAGCCTGGGCAACATGACAAGACCCTGTCTCTATATAATAAAGTAATTTGAAAAAGGAGAAAACACGGTGAGACCCTGTCTTTATATAATAAAGTAACTTTTTTTAAAAAAAAGTTAAGGTCTGGTGTGGTGGCTCACACTTGTAATCCCAGCACTTTGGGAGGCCAAGGTGGAGGGTGGCTGGAGCCCAGGAGTTCAAGACAAGCCTGGGCAAGATGGTGAGACCTGGTTGCTACAAACATTAAAAAAAAAAAAAAAAAAAAAAAAAAAAATTAGCCAGTTGTGGCAACTCACATCTATGTTCCCAGTTACATGGGATGCTGAGGCAGGAGGATCACTTGGGCCCAGAAGGTTGAGGCTGCAGTGAGCTGTGTTCCTGCTCTTCAAGACCCTGTCTCAAAAAAAAAAAAAAAAAAAAAAAAAGTATGGAAAAAGTGGTTAAAGAACATTTGTATATTCTTAATGTGTTTAATTCTTTCAGCAAATTTTAAAAGAGCTTCCCATACACTAGATACTACAGATAATAAGTAATTAGAAATCATTTTCTAAGTGCCTATGGTTTTTATCACAGAAAACATAGGCTACAAACAGCAGTGGATAGAAACAGCTTATTATATGACATTTTAAGAAGCAAGCCTCTAACTAATACTTAGGTTAGATAAAAGAGTTGGCACACATTATAATTATTATTATTATTGTTTTATTTTATTTTATTTTTTTGAGACAGAGTCTTGGTCTGTTGCGCAGGCTGGAGTGCAGTGGCACGATCTCAGCTCACTGCAACCTCTTGCCTCCTGGGTTTAAGCAATTCTCCTGTCTCAGCCTCCTGAGTAGCTGGGACTACAGGTGCCTGCCACCACGCCTGGCTAATTTTTGTATTTTTAGTAGAGATGGGGTTTCACCTTGTTGGTTGGGCTGGTCTTGAACTCCTAACTTCAGGTGATCCACCCGCCTTGGCCTCCCAAAGTGCTGGGATTACAGGCGTGAGCCACTGTGCCCGACCAGCACACAGTATTCTGATACGATTGACAATAAAATTTCCTTGGCCATCAGTTTTAGCCAGGACATCTCTATCAGACTTTTTTTCTTCTAGTTTGCTCAACGGGTAATTGTTTAAAGTTCTGCCTTTATTCTATATTCTCTTTTTAAGTTCTCCTTACCAATTTTTACTAAATTAAGTTTATTTAAGCTGATATTATAGGGATAATCAAAAGTTAGGTCTGATGACAGAATAAATTAAGTCTGATTGATCTAATCTGGGAACATACAGATTTTGTAAAATAGTGATTTATAGACTGCAGCATGACAGAATAGAAAGACAGTGGGTTTTGGAATCAGATCTGGTTAAACTGCCACTCTGTCACTACAGTCTCTGGTGGCTGTGAGGGTGACATGATATGATGCAGCTATAGATTTCAGCATATTGCCTAGTTCATAGAAGACACTAAAGAAATTACATGTATTATTACTAAACATCTAAGTCTGCTTTCATGTTCATCAAAAAAGCCAGCTTCAGTTTAAGTTTAGGTACCAGTCTGACTTGAGTATATTACAGGAGCCTTGTGTGTTTTTTCCTACAAAGAGCAGTGAAGAATTCACAGATGAGTGCATAGACCTAAAATGCCAGATTATAGTTATGCTTGTTTTCTTTTTCAAACAAGATCATGACCTTTGTATCACCGTAGCCTATCACTGCCAAGACATTGTTTTTGCTCAGGGCAGCATTTCATTTCTTGTCAAACTACCTTCTGATTTAGATAGCTATTTTAGGAATATTATGCTTGATTTTAAAGTGGTTCATTCTATTGTGAAATTTTGTTTAAAGGTAATAAAAATAATAAAATTTGAATAACAAAAAAAAATTGTCATTTTGAAATAGGTGTCTAACACCTACCAATTCATTTTGAAAATAAATAAAATACTTTTCCAGTGGTCTGCTTCCTTAGAAACAGAAAATAGAAAATTGACGTTAGCCAGGTGTGGTAGCGCACACCTGTAACCCTAGCACTTTGGGAGGCTGAGGTAGGTGGATCACCTGAGGTCAGGAGTTCGAGACCAGCCTGGCCAATATGGCAAAACCCCATCTCTACTAAAAATAGAAAAATTATCCAGGTGTAGTGGTGTGCACCTGTAGTCTCAGCTACTCCAGAGGTTGAGGCAGGAGAATTGCTTGAATCTGGCAGGCGGAGGTTGCAATGAGTCGAGATCGGGCCACTGCACTCCAACCTGGGTGACAGAAGAGAGAGACTCTGTCACCGCCCCCCCAAAAGAAAAGAAAAGAAAATTCGTATTAATTCTGAGGTTAGTAAAGAACAATATACCTCTCAGAAAAAAAAAAAGATTTGATTGTTTTAAAGACTTCACAATTCAAAGACAATTTTAATAATCTTAAAAATAATTTCATAAATTATGAATGACCTCATTTGTTTTTCTCTTTCATTTCTAGTTCCTCGTAGGTATGCAGTTTGTGTGTGTGTGTTTAAATAATAACACCTAAAATTGCTACGGGAACTACAAGTTGAATCTATTGGTGTGGCTATTATTAACTTAAATTTTCAAAAGAGCTAGAAAACTTAATTTGTATTTTTCATTTGGGAACAAAAAATCTCCCTTGCTGTAATGGAGTTAAAAATTTTTATTTTTTCTATCAACAAAATGCTTAATAGGCCTAGGAACCTTCAAGTACAGCTTTTGAATTTCTTTATGAATGTGTTATTGATCCCAACTGCTTTGTTGGAAAACTTATGTTTTTTTAAACAAATGTTCAAAGGAGTACCTAGCTTTCATAATTCAATTAGATTTTCTTATAATTTATTTTTAATTGCTTTTCTAAGAATTTTGAGGCTACTACAATTTTTTCTATGTACAGGGATTTAGCTCTTTGTGCTGGGGGAAAGGGTTCTCCTCATTCCTTATCTCCCTGTTCTTTCTCTGGTCAGCTGGCAAGTCTGAATGTTATTTTTATCCACGAAATTGTGTATTGCCTTCTCTATAACCAACACCAGTGACAATCCTCTTCCCTAGAGATCGAATTCATTTTCTTTGCTGCACACCCAGTCTCATAAGCCTAGAGCCTGAGCTACAGGCTGATTTTGAATTTTGATCCCCCAGGTGGCAGCTTGTGCATTGCTACAATATTATTAGGCTTATCAAGTTTTTTCTTCACCTGGACAGAAAAACTTTTTACTACTGTAGATGCCTAGATGATTATTTGGGGAATATTGTATCTTATTGTTCTTCGTGTTTTTTCTCGCTTGTGAAATTGGTACTTGTTACTTAGAAATGGAGCAGCATGAAACAGATTAAAACCACATGCGAGTACATCTGTTTTCAGCCTTCTGAAGCATATGTTGGATATAGTGAAATAAAGATTCACGAGGCAGTGTTACATTCAGTGTATAGAGAGACCTCTGAAAATTAGGGAGCCTTTTTTTCTTTTCTGTGTGTGAAGGGAATAAAGAGACAAAAATAGTGCTTTAAAATTATCAGATGTCACACAGAATATAACAATCCACAGTTTCATGATAGTGGTTGAGTATTTTACATCCAATATATGAAAACAACATAATATTCAATTTACTTCATTTCACTAGAAAGCCAAAACGAGACAGCAAAATTATTGAGAGAACAAAGGCAATCTACAGACTGTCAAAACATTATAGTTGTTCTTCTCATATTAAATTATGACTTAGATATTATATTATTCCTTTGAATAGTGTGAAAATGGAGTCTTTTTCTCTTCATATTGTTGTAGAATGTATCTTGCTTTCCGTTTTTGAAAGGGAAGGTTCAACATATCCACTGCAATTCCTCTGAGTTTCAGACATTTCAAGTACTTCATTTGAATGTAAGCAGTAATGATTGCATTCAGAAATGCAAGTTGTTAAAAATGCCAGTCTTTTACATATCCCCTTGGTGCCCAGGAAACCTATTGCATATGTAGAGTAAGTAGTGGAAGCATGTTATACATCACTGCCTCATGTGTTTCATGCATTGCTTTAAGAGCTGTGGATCTGGCCGGGCGCGGTGGCTCAAGCCTGTAATCCCAGCACTTTGGGAGGCCGAGACGGGCGGATCACGAGGTCAGGAGATCGAGACCATCCTGGCTAACACGGTGAAACCCCGTCTCTACTAAAAATACAAAAAATTAGCCGGGCGTGGTGGTGCGCGCCTGTAGTCCCAGCTACTTGGAGGCTGAGGCAGGAGAATGGCGTGAACCTGGGAGGCGGAGCTTGCAGTGAGCCAAGATCGCGCCACTGCACTCCAACCTGGGTAACACAGCGAGACTCCGTCTCAAAAAAAAAAAAAAAAAAAAAGAGCTGTGGATCTACTCCAGAAATGCTATGTATTTAATTCCTGACTGCCAAAGGTGTTGTGACCTTGCATTTTAAAACACTTTCATATTTTTTCTTGCTTTATCTGCATGTTAAATTTAGAGACCCTTCCCTGACTATTTTTCATTGCTGTAAATTTGTTTGAAACAAATGCTTAAATGAGTGGGCAAGTGATGACTCCATCTGTGCTTCTTTTCTTTGTTGCTAAGCAAAAGAATTTATAATAGCCTTTCTAGAAGAAGATCATGAAACTCAAGTTGAAAGTTTAGTACACAAAGCTTGTTTCATCAGTTTTATAAAAGTTTTTTTTTATATCATTGTAAGAGAGTGGTTGTTGGGATTATTTAAGTTCTGTGTCTTTACAGTTGGGGTAGAATTAATTTAGTGCTACTTAAAAAATGTAATAAATAATAGGAAACCTTAACTTTTCTTTTGATACACCATTTTACTAATATTCCTATATTCCAAATTGCAGTCACTTAGTTGACTTAGAGAACACATGTTGTACACTGGTACAGAGACATTAGAACAAGTATTTTATACAGATACTGACTCGACGCAGGCTGAAATAGCTCTAGAAACCTGCTATGAGAGTTGCTAAATGTTGTCACTTATTTATTTCATATGTTATAAATTTGAAGTAATTTGGAAATAAGTACAATTTTTTCAAAACGAAAGGAAGTCCTACTAAAATAGGTTCTGTTGCTTTAATATTAGAGTGATTTATTTCAGGTAGGAATGGTGGGGAGGGTCTATAATTTCTTACAGTATTTAACCTTTTTCTATTTAAATTGGTTTGCCTATGGCAAAATAAGAACAGATTACTGGTACCCTAACCTCCAACTTTTTTAAAGGATTAGATGAACATTTTCCTTTAAGGGACATTTAATGGGGCATGATTCAAAGTACCGTAAGGAAGAAATGGATAGGCCAGGCATGGTGGCTTACACCTGTAATCCCAGGGCTTTGGGAGGCCAAGGCAGGTGGATCACCTGAGGTCAGGAGTTCAAGACCAGCCTGGCCAACATGGTGAAGCCCGTCTCTACTAAAAATGTAAAAATTAGCTGGGCGCAGTGGCGGGCACCTGTAATCCCAGCTCCTTGGGAGGCTGAGGCAGGAGAACCGCTTGAACCTGGCAGGAGGAGGTTGCAGTGAGCCAAGATCAAGCCATTGCACTCCAGCCTGGGCGACAAGAGTGAAACTCCATCTCAAAGAAATGAAGAAATGGATAATGCAAACCGGTTAATTTTACTTGGATTTATAATCAAATTTCTCCTTCCAAGTAAATTATTAGTATGTGGTACCAAATGTGTCTGGCGAATCGAGGGATCTTTAAATATCATTAAGCCTTTAGGATTCAGAGTTGGCCGGCAGCTGCCAGCGTGTCTGGCTGAAGCCTTCCTGAACCAGGCTGGCTCTTTCTTGCTCGGTTTGGATGATACCAAGTAATTCAAAGTAGCGTAACAGGGGAGTGACTTAAGTCTCCTAAGAATTAAAAAGTTGCCTTACTTCTCAAAGCCTCATAAGTAATGTAGGACGTTAAATAGCAAAGAGTATAATTTACACTGGGCTACAATTAATTGCGTGTGTGGCTAATATAGGAATGAAGTGTGTTTCCTCTCCTCCTGTACTCTCCCTCTCTTGACTGCGGAAATGGAACATCCTAAACAGTCTTTCTCTTGCCTTGGCTTAGCTGTGCTGTAGGATGGGACCTGGGCTTCTGTGTTGAGGTAACTTCTATTGTGAGGAAGAAGAGGGCGAAGTTGTGTGGCATGATTTTTTTGTATGAAAAGTGAAGGGTCTATGCTTAATTGTGAACAACTGCCTGCTTTCTGTTTTACTTTTGATCCGGATTTGTTGGATTCCTCACTGTACTGTGTAGGTTGAGCTTACAAAGATGTGGATTTTGAGCAGTGTGATTACCCCCTTTCAGATTTGGGGTTGCTGTTGTTTTTGTCTTTTGGGTTTTTATAAGCGGGGGAAGGGAAGGGGAAATGCCTAGGAAAGAAAATCATGTGATGTATGTGAATGCCGACATGGTCATAGGATCGGACTGCAGTCTTCTTCGCTGTAGCCTCTGAATGGAAACCAACTCAGTTCAAACTAAATGCATCTTGTGTGTGGGCCAGATCCTCATCTGCCCTGTTTACATACATAACACATACTAGTCCATCGAAAATAGTGATCCTCTGCCCTCTACCTGCTACACATTTGTGACTGAATATTTAGCCCTTGTTTTTATTTGGTCTGAAAATCAAATAAGCAGTTGCCACAAAGGGGGAGTTTGTCTTATGTCATCCATGATGTGGGTCCGTAATTACTTAAGCAGCCCCTTTATCTTAATCCTGAACATTGAACATAAGGAATCCTATCTTGAGGCCATGACAATTGGTTATCGTTTTATTCTTTGTTACCTGAGTGAGAGGTGAGGGTAACGGTGGGTGGGTGGGGGAAGTATTATAGTAAACTTTTTATGTTATTAGAAGGTTAAACACACATTTAAAAGATTTTTTAACCCATTAACATCATTTTTTCTTTTCAGTTGTAGTAAAGCTCTTTTATTCTATGGTTATTATGACTTAATGTTGTTTGACATCCATTCAGGGCAGAGATTTTGCATGGTAGTTAAAAACTTAGAGATAAATCAGAAAACAAGCAACAATCAGGTAACAAATTAACAAGTACTTTTCTTTAATGTTTTACTTTGTCATGTTAAGTTTTGTGTACAATTTAAGCTTATGTTTTACCATCTGGACAGGCAAAAATAGTAATCTCCACTCAGAAATGAAATCAGAATGACAATTAAGTAGTAAGATTATCAGACTTTGTCCACAGTTTGTCAGTGATAAATATTAGGGACCTTCCTACTGTAAAAAAGAGAAGGGGGCCCACAACATTTATGGGGATCCATGTCATTCATGTGCCACATCTCAATTAATAGAGTGTATTGTGCACCTTTAATAATGTCACTTTGTTTTTCTATGTTTTCCTTCTATAGTAAAATTCTATAGAGGTGACTCTTGCTGTCTCATTTCCTGACAGCTACAAAAACAGCCCAAGTATCTGCTTAATAAAAAGGCCCTTCGTTTTCTATGAAGGTCTTAAGGCTTTCCTTGATCCTGTTATATAATCCATGACTATGTTATTTGCTGACTTTGGGGGAGGGGAAGAAATGCCGCCTGATTCATAGTTGTCATAAAAATATCCAAGATTCTCTGCATTTAGTTTAGCAACAGGAAGGAGGGAACAGTTCACAATTGTGCCACAGAATTATTACTTCCCAAAACTCCTGCATGGACTTTCTACCTGAATATTGTATGCAGTTGATTCATTTATCAGCTGCATGTGCCTGAATTGTGAATTTCTTGTTTTCCCCCTCATATTCCCATTATCCTCACTACCAAAACTAAAAAGGGGGAGAGAGAAAACTCTGAAATTGTTCTTGCTAGCCCTGTACAATTAGTCATACAATTTGTAAAAGGAATACTTTTTAAGAAGGTTCAAACTAGTTACTACTTTTCGAATCAGACATTGAGATGGTCAGGCTGCCTCTGGGCTTCATTATTTTGTCTAAGTCGCTGATTCTAAATTCAGTCCTACACCAGTGCACTCAGTTCTAAAAGCAAGGCTTTGTTTTATTCTGGGTATTACCTGGTAACCAGTCAATTAAGAACATTAGTGGAACTCTGAAGAGAAAGCAGTTCCATAATCTCTTTGGAATCCAGTTGGGCTGATGCCAGTTGCTGTATATTGGAAAAGAGAAGGAGGAATCAACCAATTAGGGCCCCCTTTTAGTGCCTTGAGAAACCAACGATAAAGAGCAAGTCTTAATTCTGAAGAGCAGCCGTGATTAATTGAAATATAAATAACTTTTTAAAAATCTAACTTCTGCCGGCTGTAGTATTCCAAATAATAAATGTCTGGCATGGTTGACTAAATAGAGGTATTTAAACCAGCTGCCTGATTTCTTTATTGTAAGGATCCGAAGTTGTTAGCATATAACAGACTTTTCCAAATGTTAGGAAATAAAAGGAGAAGTGTTTAGGGTTGTATTCAAACCTGGTTTGGCCACTAGTAGTGCCTTAGGTTGGTCACTGAGGGGTTGAACTTAATGATCTTTACATTACCATCAGCAATTCAGTCTTACATTACAAAACTGAAGGTACAGTTTTACATTTTAAAACTGAAGGTTTTTATGATGTAATGACTGAAAGCAGCCCATGAATATCATGTGAGTCTGGGTGTGGCAGGATTTCATATGGAGTAGTTTGTGTAAGGGATATAATCAGAAATCAGATTTAGTTGGTTGTGTGAAGGCTTTGGGTCTAAACTACATCTTTTCTTTTTGAGATAGGCCTAAAAATATTATGTTTAGAAAACAGTTGTTTAAACTTGGCCTCATGAAATGTTTTTGTTCTCCATTTGTGAACCATGGGCCTCTTCAGCCATGGGAATTATTTGATAGAGCCTGTGAACCCATTAGTGACCAGGCATTCTAGTTAGATGATAGATGTCACTTGTATATGCCTGATTATCTTCCAAAAGCATGTGGATGCTGATGTAATGCAATTAAAATACATTTAAAGGTGTTGCTGAATTCATAGTAGCCTTCTGATATTAAGATTTTTGTTGTTGTTCTGTTTTACTTGTAGCATTTATTAGGGTAGAGGTAGGGGTAGGAGTCTTCAGTTATTATTATGGAGGAAAGCCTCTCTGAAATATTTTGATCAAAGTAGATCTTAATAGTTATTATAACAGATTATGAAATACTGCTCTAGAGAACTTCCCTAATTTTTCTGCTTTATACTCCTGCCATTAGAATGCTCCTTTTTACAAAAAAACATAACATAAAAAAGGAATTTAACAGAGGAAATGGTGAGGAGGAGGACAGGGAGGAGTGAGGAAGCTACTTACCCGCTCCCAGATTGTCCTCTCCACCAAGTAGCATTTTGGAGCTTCCTGACATCTGAAGCCATCTTTATTCCTTTGTGGCAGGGTTAAGAATATGGGCTGCTGAGGCTATATCCTCCATGATGCGGGGGTAGAGGGAGCCATCTGACGAGATGGGTGCCCTTCACGTAGTGTAACATGGCAGCTCTTGTTAGGCAGGGAAAGCAGGTGCTCCTAAAGCCTCTTTAAGCCACGTGGTTTGGAAGAGTCTTATATTTTAGCTTCTACTTATACTCCGCCTGCACAAATATTTGAACATATTCGATGTGCCAGGTGGATTGAGGATAGTTTTGATGCTGGGCTGCGTTTTTCCTTTTCAAGGTAGACCTGGACCTTCTGTATGGGAAGCAACGTTAACAACCAGTATCAAGTGAAAGGCTGCTTACCTCTGATACCATTTCTCTTTTATTCAGTGTCCCTTCTGAGAATGATTTCTTACCCAGATCCTTATAGTAAACTTTTATGTGAGTTTTGTGGTCTTCATTTTATAGTTGAAAAAAATTGGAGATCCCAGAGATGCAACAGCTTCTGTAAAGTCACTCAGATTCCTGGTACCTCCAAGGGGTCAATGTAGGAGGAACACACAGCTTCTGGCTCCTGGTTCAATGGCCTGAGTATTTATTGTGTAGCCTCTGAGAAGGAAACAAACATAAGAAAACGTAAACATTTTTGTCTAGTATGCTTTGACAGAAGGTAGGCATTCAATTTTTTTTTTCCTCTTT
This sequence comes from Rhinopithecus roxellana, assembly GCF_007565055.1. Taxonomy (NCBI): domain Eukaryota; kingdom Metazoa; phylum Chordata; class Mammalia; order Primates; family Cercopithecidae; genus Rhinopithecus; species Rhinopithecus roxellana. Next base: position 168,349,752 of record NC_044551.1, read on the forward strand.
TTCTTTCTTTCTTTCTTTTTTGAGACAGGGTCTAGCTCTGTTGTCCATCCTAGAGTGCAGCGGCACAATCTTGGCTCACTGCAGCCTCCGCCTCCTGGCTCAAATGCTCCTCCCACTTCAGCCTCCCAAGTAGCTGGTACTACAGGTGCCTGCCAGCACCTGGATAATTTTTGTATTTTTTGCAGAAATGGGGCTTTGCCATGTTGCCTAGGCTGGTCTCAAGCTCCTGGGCTCAAGCAATTCACCCACCTTGGCCTCCCAAAGTGCTGGGATTACAGACATGAGCCATCATGCCTGGCCAAGATTTCTTAATTTCAATTTAGGAGATTGTACAAAATTTAAAAATCTGTATTTTATCATAATCTATGAAAGATTCAGGCTTCACATTTGGCTGGTTTCATACTGAAGTGCACCTTATTGGGAGTGGAAACTTTTCCAAGTTGACTTGTTCTCTTCCCTGATTCTGATTCACCAGATTTGCCATGGAACTTAAGCATGTGTGTTCTTCATGTGATTCAGATACACTTCTTCCCTTCCCACCCTCACTTTTGCGCCGCTTTGGATGTATACGTAATGTCAAAAGCTGTCTGAGGTCATTCGTATAACAAATATACATCAGGCATCTACTGTGCACCAGGCACTATGGTTGTTGGGATATATCAGGGACTAACTAAAAACAAAGGTTCCTGGCTTCATGCAGCTTGTTTTCCAATTAATTACCAGACATCTTTGAATATCCTGTTTATTATTTAATTTAGAAGATTAATAAGAGGAAAAGTAAGAACCCTGAGTATTGATAGTACAAAATAGGTAGTGGGCCTTCTGAGAAATAACAAAAGGTGAAATTCTTGTATCAAATATAAAATGCAAGTCCATTCTTCATTAAGATTCAGAAAAGTTGTCAGAATTCCTGTTAAGTAAGTGACTAGAGTTAATGATAGATAGGTCTGTATGCAAAAAGCCAACTAGTGACTTTACAGATTGCTTTTTGGGGTTTGGACTTCAGTAAGCAGTTTTAAGGCAGCTTTTTATCAGTATAGTAGTATTCTATTTTATAAAATAATGGTTATAAATAAGAAACTCAGTCTTAATTCTTTTTAGTTTCTGTAGTCAGAGAAAAGTCTAATTAGATTTCTTATGGCTTCTCTCTCTCTCTTTCTCTTTTTTTATTATACTTTAAGTTCTAGGGTACATGTGCATAACGTGCAGGTTTGTTACATATGTATACTTGTGCCATGTTGGTGTGCTGCACCCATCAACTCGTCAGCACCCATCAATTCATCATTTATATCATGTATAACTCCCCAATGCAATCCCTCCCCCCTCCCCCTCCCCACGATAGGCCCCAGTGTGTGATGTTCCCCTTCCCGAGTCCAAGTGATCTCATTGTTCAGTTCCCACCTATGAGTGAGAACATGCGGTGTTTGGTTTTCTGTTCTTGTGATAGTTTGCTAAGAATGATGGTTTCCAGCTGCATCCATGTCCCTACAAAGGACGCAAACTCATCCTTTTTTATGGCTGCATAGTATTCCATAGTGTATATGTGCCACATTTTCTTAATCCAGTCTGTCACAGATGGACATTTGGGTTGATTCCAAGTCTTTGCTATTGTGAATAGTGCCGCAATAAACATACGTGTGCATGTGTCTTTGTAGTAGAATAATTTATAATCCTTTGGGTATATACCCAGTGGTGGGATGGCTGGGTCATATGGTACATCTAGTTCTAGATCCTTGAGGAATTGCCATACTGTTTTCCATAATGGTTGAACTAGTTTACAATCCCACCAACAGTGTAAAAGTGTTCCTATTTCTCCACATCCTCTCCAACACCTGTTGTTTCCTGACTTTTTAATGATTGCCGTTCTAACTGGTGTGAGATGGTATCTCATTGTGGTTTTGATTTGCATTTCTCTGATGGCGAGTGATGATGAGCATTTTTTCATGTGTCTGTTGGCTGTATGAATGTCTTCTTTTGAGAAATGTCTGTTCATATCCTTTGCCCACTTTTTGATGGGGTTGTTTGTTTTTTTCTTGTATATTTGTTTGAGTTCTTTGTGGATTCTGGATATTAGCCCTTTGTCAGATGAGTAGATTGCAAAAATTTTCTCCCATTCTGTAGGTTGCCTGTTCACTCTGATGGTAGTTTCTTTTGCTGTGCAGAAGCTCTTTAGTTTGATTAGATCCCATTTGTCAATTTTGGCTTTTGCTGCCGTTGCTTTTGGTGTTTTAGACATGAAGTCCTTGCCCATGCTTATGTCCTGAATGGTACTACCTAGATTTTCTTCTAGGGTTTTTATGGTATTAGGTCTAACATTTAAGTCTCTAATCCATCTTGAATTAATCTTCGTATAAGGAGTAAGGAAAGGATCCAGTTTCAGCTTTCTACTTACGGCTAGCCAATTTTCCCAGCACCATTTATTAAATAGGGAATCCTTTCCCCATTTCTTGTTTCTCTCAGGTTTGTCAAAGATCAGATGGCTGTAGATGTGTGGTATTATTTCTGAGGACTCTGTTCTGTTCCATTGGTCTATAGCTCTGTTTTGGTACCAGTACCATGCTGTTTTGGTTACTGTAGCCTTGTAGTATAGTTTGAAGTCAGGTAGCGTGACGCCTCCAGCTTTGTCCTTTTGACTTAGGATTGTCTTGGCAATGCGGGCTCTTTTTTGGTTCCATATGAACTTTAAAGCAGTTTTTTCCAATTCTGTGAAGAAACTCATTGGTAGCTTGACGGGGATGGCATTGAATCTATAAATAACCTTGGGCAGTATGGCCATTTTCACAATATTGATTCTTCCTATCCATGAGCATGGTATGTTCTTCCATTTGTTTGTGTCCTCTTTGATTTCACTGAGCAGTGGTTTGTAGTTCTCCTTGAAGAGGTCCTTTACATCCCTTGTAAGTTGGATTCCTAGGTATTTGATTCTCTTTGAAGCAATTGTGAATGGAAGTTCATTCCTGATTTGGCTCTCTGTTTGTCTGTTACTGGTGTATAAGAATGCTTGTGATTTTTGCACATTAATTTTGTATCCTGAGACTTTGCTGAAGTTGCTTATCAGCTTAAGGAGATTTTGGGCTGAGACGATGAGGTTTTCTAAATATACAATCATGTCATCTGCAAACAGGGACAATTTGACTTCTTCTTTTCCTAATTGAATACCCTTGATTTCTTTCTCTTGCCTGATTGCCCTAGCCAGAACTTCCAACACTGTGTTGAATAGGAGTGGTGAGAAAGAGCATCCCTGTCTTGTGCCAGTTTTCAAAGGGAATTTTTCCAGTTTTTGCACCATTCAGTATGATATTAGCTGTGGGTTTGTCATAAATAGCTCTTATTATTTTGAGGTACGTTCCATCAATACCGAATTTATTGAGCGTTTTTAGCATGAAGGGCTGTTGAATTTTGTCAAAAGCCTTTTCTGCATCTATTGAGATAATCATGTGGTTCTTGTCTTTGGTTCTGTTTATATGCTGGATTATGTTTATTGATTTGCGAATGTTGAATCAGCCTTGCATCCCAGGGATGAAGCCCACTTGATCATGGTGGATAAGCTTTTTGATGTGCTGCTGAATCCGGTTTGCCAGTATTTTATTGAGGATTTTTGCATCGATGTTCATCAGGGATATTGGTCTAAAATTCTCTTTTTTTGTTGTGTCTCTGCCAGGCTTTGGTATCAGGGTGATGTTGGCCTCATAAAATGAGTTAGGGAGGATTCTCTCTTTTTCTATTGATTGGAATAGTTTCAGAAGGAATGGTACCAGCTCCTCCTTGTACCTCTGGTAGAATTCAGCTGTGAATCCATCTGGTCCTGGACTTTTTTTGGTGGGTAGGCTATTACTTGTTGCCTCAATTTCAGAGCCTGCTATTGGTCTATTCAGGGATTCAACTTCTTCCTGGTTTAGTCTTGGGAGAGTGTAAGTGTCCAGGAAATTATCCATTTCTTCTAGATTTTCTAGTTGATTTGCGTAGAGGTGTTTATAGTATTCTCTGATGGTAGTTTGTATTTCTGTGGGGTCGGTGGTGATATCCCCTTTATCGTTTTTTATTGCGTCTATTTGATTCCTCTCTCTTTTCTTCTTTATTAGTCTTGCTAGCGGTCTGTCAATTTTGTTGATCTTTTCAAAAAACCAACTCCTGGATTCATTGATTTTTTGGAGGGTTTTTTGTGTCTCTATCTCCTTCAGTTCTGCTCTGATCTTAGTTATTTCTTGCCTTCTGCCAGCTTTTGAATGTGTTTGCTCTTGCCTCTCTAGTTCTTTTAATTGTGATGTTAGAGTGTCAATTTTAGATCTTTCCTGCTTTCTCTTGTGGGCATTTAGTGCTATAAATTTCCCTCTACACACTGCTTTAAATGTGTCCCAGAGATTCTGGTATGTTGTATCTTTGTTCTCATTGGTTTCAAAAAACATCTTTATTTCTGCCTTCATTTCGTTATGTACCCAGTAGTCATTCAGGAGCAGGTTGTTCAGTTTCCATGTAGTTGAGCGGTTTTGATTGAGTTTCTTCGTCCTGAGTTCTAGTTTGATTGCACTGTGGTCTGAGAGACAGTTTGTTATAATTTCTGTTCTTTTACATTTGCTGAGGAGTGCTTTACTTCCAATTATGTGGTCAATTTTGGAATAAGTGCGATGTGGTGCTGAGAAGAATGTATATTCTGTTGATTTGGGGTGGAGAGTTCTATAGATGTCTATTAGGTCCGCTTGGTGCAGAGATGAGTTCAATTCCTGGATATCCTTGTTAACTTTCTGTCTCGTTGATCTGTCTAATGTTGACAGCGGAGTGTTGAAGTCTCCCATTATTGTATGGGAGTCTAAGTCTCTTTGTAAGTCTCTAAGGACTTGCTTTATGAATCTGGGTGCTCCCGTATTGGGTGCATATATATTTAGGAGAGTTAGCTCTTCCTGAATTGATCCCTTTACCATTATGTAATGGCCTTCTTTGTCTCTTTTGATCTTTGATGGTTTAAAGTCTGTTTTATCAGAGACTGGGATTGCAACCCCTCCTTTTTTTTTTGTTCTCCATTTGCTCCTCCATCCCTTTATTTTGAGCCTATGTATGTCTCTGCATGTGAGATGGGTCTCCTGAATACAGCAGACTGATGGGTCTTGACTCTTTATCCAGTTTGCCAGTCTGTGTCTTTTAACTGGAGCATTTAGTCCATTTACATTTAAGGTTAATATTGTTATGTGTGAACTTGATCCTGCCATTATGATATTAACTGGTTATTTTGCTCATTAGTTGATGCAGTTTCTTCCTAGCCTCGATGGTCTTTACATTTTGGCATGTTTTTGCAATGGCTGGTACCGGTTGTTCCTTTCCATGTTTAGAGCTTCCTTCAGGGTCTCTTATAAGGCAGGCCTGGTGGTGACAAAATCTCTAAGCATTTGCTTATCTGTAAAGGATTTTATTTATCCTTCACTTATGAAACTTAGTTTGGCTGGATATGAAATTCTAGGTTTAAAATTCTTTTTTTTAAGAACGTTGAATATTGGCCCCCACTCTCTTCTGGCTTGTAGAGTTTCTGCCGAGAGATCTGCTGTTAGTCTGATGGGCTTCCCTTTGTGGGTATCCCGACCTTTCTCTCTGGCTGCCCTTAAGATTTTTTCCTTCATTTCAACTTTGGTGAATCTGGCAATGATGTGTCTTGGAGTTGCTCTTCTGGAGGAGTATCTTTGTGGCGTTCTCTGTATTTCCTGAATTTGAATGTTGTCCTGCCCTACTAGGTTGGGGAAGTTCTCCTGGATGATATCCTGAAGAGTGTTTTCCAACTTGGTTCCATTTTCCCCCTCACTTTCAGGCACCCCAATCAGACGTAAATTTGGTCTTTTACATAATCCCATACTTCTTGCAGGCTTTGTTCATTTCTTTTTCTTCTTTTTTCTTTTGGTTTCTCTTCTCGCTTCATTTCATTCATTTGATCCTCAATCGCTGATACTCTTTCTTCCAGTTGATCGAGTTGGTTACTGAAGCTTGTGCATTTGTCACGTATTTCTCGTGTCATGGTTTTCATCTCTGTCATTTCGTTTATGACCTTCTCTGCATTAATTAGTCTAGCTGTCAATTCTTCCACTCTTTTTTCAAGATTTTTAGTTTCTTTGCACTGGGTACGTAATTCCTCCTTTAGCTCTGAGAAGTTTGATGGACTGAAGCCTTCTTCTCTCATCTCGTCAAAGTCATTCTCTGACCAGCTTGGATCCGTTGCTGGCGATGGGCTGCGCTCCTTTGCAGGGGGAGATGCGCTCTTATTTTTTGAATTTCCAGCTTTTCTGCCCTGCTTTTTCCCCATCTTTGTGGTTTTATCTGTCTCTGGTCTTTGATGATGGTGATGTGCTGATGGGGTTTTGGTATAGGTGTCCTTCCTGTTTGATAGTTTTCCTTCTGACAGTCAGGACCCTCAGCTGTAGGTCTGTTGGAGATTTCTTGAGGTCCACTCCAGACCCTGTTTGCCTGGGTATCAGCAGCAGAGGTTGCAGAAGATAGAATATTGCTGAACAGTGAGTGTACCTGTCTGATTCTTACTTTGGAAGCTTCCTCTCAGGGGTCTACTCCACCCTGTGAGGTGTGGGGTGTCAGACTGCCCCTAGTGGGTGATGTCTCCCAGTTAGACTACTCAGGGGTCAGGGACCCACTTGAGCAGGCAGTCTGTCTCTTCTCAGATCTCAGCCTCCGTGTTGTGAGATCCACTGCTCTCTTCAAAGCTGTCAGACAGAGTCGTTTGCGTCTGCAGAGGTTCTGCTGCCTTTTTGTTGTTGTTGTTTTTTTTTTTTAGCTGTGCCCTGTCCCCAGAGGTGGAGTCTACAGAGACGGGCAGGTTTCCTTGAGCTGCTGTGAGCTCCACCCAGTTCGAGCTTCCCAGCGGCTTTACCTACTTAAGTCTCAGCAATGGCGAGTGCCCCTCCCCCAGCCTCGCTGCTGCCTTGCGGTTAGATCGCTGCAGACTGCTGTGTTAGCAATGAGGTAGGCTCCGTGGGTGTGGGAGCCTCCTGCCCAGGTGTGGGATATATTCTCCTGGTGTGCCCGTTTGCTTAAAGCACAGTATTGGGGTGGGAGTTACCCAATTTTCCAGGTGTTGTGTGTCTCAGTTCCCCTGGCTAGGAAAAGGGATTCCCTTCCCCCTTGCGTTTCCCAGGTGAGGCGATGCCTCGCCCTGCTTCAGCTCTTGCTGGTCGGGCTACAGCAGCTGACCAGCACCGATTGTCCGGCACTCCCTAGTGAGATGACCCCAGTACCTCAGTTGAAAATGCAGAAATCACCGGTCTTCTGTGTCGCTCGCTCTGGGAGTTGGAGACTGGAGCTGTTCCTATTCGGCCATCTTGCTCCGCCCATCGGCTTCTCTCTCTTATCTCTAAAGTTCTCAGTCATTTACACTGACTTAGCTTGTGGTTCCTAGAGACTTCGTAAGTTTATCTTCGTGTTTTTTTATGTTCATGTCAATACAGAGAGCCATTTGTTAAAATTATTTTCACCTTGGGGCCAGTTCTTTATGTTTATTCATTGGTTCTTTTAATACATGTATCTGGTAACATGTGCTTCTTTTAATCAAACTTTTTGCAAGGTAGGAGAATTTTAATTTACTGCCTTGGCTTTTTTTGTGGATTGCTTTAATTTTTTCTACTACTCTGTCTGTTTTTCCACTTTTCTTTCCATTATATTTTTTTCACCCTTTTTTTCCAACTGACTTTGGCTGGCTTAGTTTGGAGAAAAACTACACCTAGTTTTGCTGAGTTTTTTAGAGCTTAAAAAATTGCCATTAATCACTGGTATCATAACATCCTCTTAAGGCAAGTTATCTTGTTGCTCTATCCTCTAAATGTAGCATCTAGAGTCAGAAGGCTTCTGGCAAGGATAAAAATAGCCTTCCTGCTTGCTGGTTTGTTGTTAGCTTTACTGGCAGTAGGAAATCTTTTGAATTCCTTAATTGGATCAGCTTCTTACTAGTTTCTCTCTAGACATTCCCTTCTGCCTGAAATTCTTAGATGCTTTTAGATCTTGCAGCTTCACACCTGCCCCGAGTTGTAGTCAAAGCAGTCCTTCCTTCATATGAAAGCTTCCTCCCATCTGTAGAAACATACTCCATTGACCTCACCCATCTTATACATAAGTGTTATTTTATTTTGCCACTATTACAATAATCATATCACAACTGAAACATTAAATTTGGGGTTTTGGTTCAAAATGAAGATCCTTCCTGGTTTTATTGAAAAGAAAAAATTTAGGTTGAATTTTTGAAGTTTTTATTAACATTCTTTTGTATCTTTGCCAGTTTGGCTTTGATAAAAGTAAGGGGTTAGGTTTTGTTCTTTTCTCTCTTCCTGAGAAGACTTATATCCCTGTTTTTAACCAAGGATACTAGCAAATTCTCATTTTTCTGAAGCTGAAATATCCCATAGATTTGCCACTCCCTTCTCCAAGGTTCCAGTTTGGAACTTTTTGGCCAAAAGAAATCCTCCCTGTCCTTTCTCTTACAAGTGGAAAACTGTTGGTTATCTTCGGCTTATTACTGGGGAAGGGAAAGGAATTAATTTGGTTAAGTACCTACCGCATATTGAGAGACCTTTCTTGGCATTCTGCAAACATTATGTCAAGACTGTCTCACAACAGCTTTGTGAAGTCGATGGAATTATCTCTGTTTTCCTGAGGTTCAACAAAGCTAAATAATTTGACCTCGGTCACAAGATGATGCAGCTTGACTCTACCCATTACACTGCATCTTCCATGGCAGAGAGACCATCAACTGCTGACTTTGCTTCATTCATTTTCTATAGCTGTTTATTGAGCACCTTTCTCTGCTCCAGGCTCTGGGATATCAGACCCAAAATCCATAAAGATCTCATTGCCCGACAGCAAGAGATTAAAACAAGTAATGTAAATACAGTGTAATAAGTGTAAAGAACACTGAAAGGAGTACAGAGTGTTATCTGAATCACAGCAAGGATGATGTAGGGCAGGGAAGGCTTCTCATAAGATGTGAGGCCTAATAGGGGAACTGCCTGGACAAAACTGTGGAGGCTTTGAGTGGTAAGACATTGAGGGGCAGAGAGAGAGAGGAGGGCATTCTAGGTAGAGGGAGTAACCCGGAAGTTGAAGTTACAGGCCAGCAGTTCTGAATGGCTGGAGTGCCTGATGTGAGAAGCGAAATGGCAGTGTGGAGAGTTAGGTAAGCCATTAATTCAAAGATTTTTGTAAGCACTGGCTTTTGAGCTGAAAGCCAAATCTGTAGCAGAGAAGGGTTTTGTTTAGCCTAAACTCTGTGTGTGTTTAGTGAATTTTAAGTGGCTCTTTGGGAGGGGACAAGACTTCAGTTGATAACAGTTTCAGCCAGTTCCTTCTTTGTGATTTTTGCATGGGAATGTCTTTGTTGAAGTTGATTGTAGCACAAATAGATAAGGGGGTAGAATAAGCTTACTGATTTTGATTTGGGGAGTTATTTTTGTGTCAATAGACTAAATTATTAAAAATTAAATTTATACCATTAAATTATGGAACATATTGAATGCTGTTTTGTTCATATTGATATGTCTTTTGCATTTGTGTAAGTATAAAGTTGGCATTCATAACCAGTGGATTTATTACACATTTCTTGAGCTTTGCTGTCCAGTGTCCGGGTCCCCATAGCGCCATCTTGCTTCAAGCCTCAAGTGGGGTTTGTAAAAACAGAAGATGTGCAGGGCTAGGAGGACTACCTCCTTTAAAATGTTACTTATGACAGTATAGTTTTGATTCACTTAGATGTGAGCTAAACAAAAGTAGAAGGAGCAGAGGCGGGAGCAGCACTTCTAGTTAGGTAATCAACAACAACACATGTATGTGTGTGTATATTTGTGTGTGTATTAGAAATTTTTAATGGTGCTCACTGAAGACTCCTGCAAACACCCTGCTTTTCTTTGGAGTATCCACATTTTTATAGAGTGAATCAATCAAAAGTTGATCCTTAAAATTTTTATTCTACTTGTCACTTTATAGGACTGTCTGTATGTTTTGGAGAACCTCGCAGAGTTATTTCCTATTATCATTCCTTGGCCTGTACCATGTTGTCAACATTGTTGTCATGACTGGAAAAGAAAAGTTTATAGATAGCATGAAATCTAATTGCGCTGCAGATACATTTGATACTTTTCGGTGTTTATGTGTTTGAAATGGCAGCATTTATTCTATCATTTCCTGTTGAATTATCGGTAGTAGTAATATCTGGATTATTCTTTAGAAAATAACTTATTTTACCTAATTAATTAAAGTAATACTTATATATACTGCTAATGTAAAGGAGGATTTCCTTTAGTCTTTTCTCTTTTTATTTTTTGACTTGGTTACTTTAGTTAGTGTCTTAAAAGGATGTGATACTACATACTGTTCTTTTTAGCACCTCCTCCCCCCACCTGTTCTCAGTCAGTCTGTTGGTAAATATTGGTTCTTCCAACTGGCAAATGCTTAGCATAGAATTGCCTAGTTGACGTGTGGATCTTTCTAGGTTGTAGGATTTGGTAGTGTAGATCCCCAGAGTCACTCTGTATCTGTTGCCTATATTTGGCTAGGTTGAGTCATGTCACCAAATATAGCCTATGCCTTCGGCATGATGTATGCCAGGCTTCTGGTTCCAAATTCTGCAGCTGGCCTCCAGAGACTACTACTTTTCCTGTCATAGTGTTCCTTAAGATTAGGGCTGCTGACCAGGCGGTATTTTTTATATTTATAACACAGTCAATACCAAGAGCCTTCAAAGATTGAATTTTGCCCATCAAATAGGTTCACATGCTGAAATCCGAATGCTTTCCTTCTCCCTTGAGAAATTAATTCTGAATGTGCCCAAACCTGGATAATGATTAAAGATAGATGAGTTCTTGGCCAGGCACCATGGCTCATGCCTGTAATCCCAGCACTTTGGGAGGCCGAGGCAGGGGCATCACCTGAGGTCAGAAGTTCAAGATCAGCCTGGCCAACATGGTGAAATCCCGCCTCTACAAAAATAAAAAAATTACCCGGGCATGATGACGGGTGCCAGTAATCCCAGCTACTCAGGAGGCTGAGGTGGGAGAATCACTTGAACCTGGGAGGCAGAGGTTGCAGTGAGCCAAGATCACGCCATTGCATTGCAGCCTGGGAGACAGAGCGTCTGAAAAATGAAATAAAATAAAGATGAGTTCTCAAAAATCCAACCAAACAAAACAGCAGGCAGGTACTGAGTTATGTTAATATTCAGACATCTCAATTTTTATTTTATTATATTTTATTTATGAAATACTGATGTTTTGAGTTCAGTGGAATTAACTCATCAAATGCTCACCTGGTACCGAAACAGGAAACTCAAGATGCCTAGGTATTAAAAGCTCTAATTCCAAAGGGGGCTTTAATGTAAAAGAGGTAAGAAGGTTAGCCAGAAGCTGAAATGATTAGGTAAGAAAGTTAGTTGTTGCTTTGTAGCTACAAATAAAATTTGGTGAGTTTGTTAAAAATATGTTTCCGGCCAGGCATGGTGGCTCACACCTGTAATCCTAGCACTTTGGGAGGCCGAGGCGGGAGGATCACAAGGTCAGGAGTTCAAGACCAGCCTGGCCAATATGGTGAAACCCTATCTCTACTGAAAATACAAAAATTAGCTGGGTGTGGTGGCGCGTGCCTGTAGTCCCAGCTACTCAGGAGGCTGAGGCAGAAGAATCGCTTGAACCCAGGAGGCAGAGGTTGCAGTAAGCCAAGATTGCGCTACTGCACTGCAGCCTAGGCAACAGAGTGAGACTCTGTCTCAAAAAAAAAAAAAAAAAAAGATGTTTCCTCGTTGGGAAAGGTGTTTTGGAAAAAGGTGAATCTGAAAAAAAAAATACATTTGAAAAAATCCTTGAGAAAATTTATGCCTACGCAAAAGCCCGCATGCCCATAGATGTTTATGGAAGCTTTATTCATACTTGTGAAAACTTGGAAAAATCAAGATACCCTTCAGTAGGTGCATATAGATTAGTAAACTGTGATCCATCCAAACAATGGACTGTTATCAAGCACTAAAAAGAAATGAGCTATGAAACCATGAAAAGATGTGGAGGAACCTTCAATGCATATGACTAAGTGAAAGATGGCAATCTGGAAGGCTGCATACTTTATGATTCCAACTGCATGATAGTCTGGAAAAGGCAAGTCTGTGAGACAATAAAAAGGCCAGGGGTTGGGGGCTGGCAAAGAGGGATGAAACTACTTTGTGTGATACCATAATGGGTGGACACATGTCATTATACATTTGTCCAAACCCACAGAATGAACACCAAGAGTGAACCCTCATGTAAACTATGAACTTTGGGTGTAACAAATGTATAGGTTGGTGCAAAAGTAATTGCAGTTTTTGCCATCAACCTATACCACTCTGGTGGGGATGTTGATAATGGGGTAAAGCTATGCATATGTGGGGGCAGGGGGATATCAGAAATCTCTGTGTCTTCCTCTCCATTCTTCTGTGAACCTAAAATGCTCTAAAAAATAACATTTATATATTTATTTATAAGTATGCAAATATGCTTATATATAAGCACACATTTATATATCAACATAAAAATATATATTTATATATAAACTACACACACACCCTTCATTGGGAACATGGAGCGAGGGCCACTGTCTCAGGCATGGGAGGGGATTATCAACTAGCTAGCTGTGGAATAGAAAATCTATAGAAATTTACACCAATGCAGCAGAAAGGATATTAGAACAGAAATAAAGGAAAGAGTACAAGGAGAGTGCAAAAAGGTTGTAGATAACCAAATTCCCGTGGCACTTTTAATAGGAGCTTTTGGAAGATATCCAGAAAGGAAATGATATGTGTTATCCATAATAGATTATGGACAGCTCTGTAGATATTTTAGTTGTGGAGAGAATTTACAGAAGAGTAGGGTACGCAGGTTAGGGAAGCATTATGAAAGTTAAAAAAAGAAACAATTTCTTAATGTCACTGCCTATATGTTAAAATTTAAGTGGAAAGAATAGCTGATTGTTTAACAGAATGTCACAGGTGTGTTTGCTACTAGAGACCACAATTGATTCTAACCTGACAACAGGAATCATATCACAAGGCCGGATCAAAAAAATTAAAAACAAGTATCACTTTTCCGAGTTCAGCTATGAACTTTGCCAGTAATTCTTCATTGTCGCATTGTGTCTTAGCTGGAGGGTAGAATGACTGTAACTTATAAGGCCAAGGAACAGTGAAAGTATTAAAGGTCACTCCTTTGGTTGCAGGAGGTCTCTCCAGGAGATATGTGATGAGTTAATCTCATAATTGAGTTAAAGGACCGTTTTGTTACTGTCAAGTTGAAATTTTCTCTTTAAAAGGTACCCAAAACATGAGTTTGTGATAAAGTGGAACTTCATTTGTGAAACTTCATTGTGAAACCAGCCTGTTTAGTAATTGTCTTTTGGATTCTCATTGTTCATTATCCTCCCTTAGGGCTGGGTGAGGTGGCTCATTCCTGTAAACCCAGCACTTTAAGAGGCTGAGGTGGGAGGATTGCTTGAGCCCAAAAGTTCAAGACCAGCCTGGGTAACATAGGGAGACCCCCATCACTACAAAAAATAAAAAATTAGCCAGGCATGGTGGCATGCATCTGTCGTCCCAGTTACTTGGGAGACTCGAGATGGTAGGATCACTTGAGCCTGGGAGGTCAAGGCTGGAACTGAGATAGCACCACTCTGCACTCCAGCCTGGGCGACAGAGTAAGACCCTGTCTCAAAAATTAAAATAATAATAATAATAATCCTTTCTTGGCATCAAATAAGAGGCATTATCGTTCATATAGAACAGCCGTGGTTTCTATTGCAATGTTAGCATTAAATAATTAGAATTATCTTCTTGGAGATAATAGGACATTTTCTCTTAATATTTCAACTAATGTTATCAAATATTTGTGTCTCTATATTGATTTAGTCTTTCTTCTGAAAATGATTTATGATAAATGAAAGTGTGTGGTAGCTCTTATTCATTTACTAGAGAGTTTTAGAAGTATAAAATCTGTATATATGTTCCATTACAGAAAATCAGCTGCTACTTTTAGTTGTAATTCAGAAACAGTACTCTGTTCCCACCTCCTAAGTTTTTTGTTTGTTTGTTTGTTTGTTTTGAGACGGAGTTTTGTCTTTGTCACCCAGGCTGGAGAGCAATAGCAAGATCTCGGCTCACTGCAAACCCCACCTCCGGGGTTCAAGCAATTCTCCTGCCTCAGCCTCCCCAGTAGCTGGGAATGATTACAAACGTGCACCACCATGCCTGGCTAATTTTTGTATTTTTAGTAGAGATGGGGTTTCACCACATTGACCAGGCTGGTCTCGAACTCCTGACCTCAGGTGATCTGCTCACCTTGGCCTCTCAGAGTGCTGGGATTACAGGCATGAGCCACTTCACCTGGCCCTCCATCCTCCAAGTTTTTAACAGGGTCATGTTCTTGCTCCTAGCATCTCAAGTTTATCCTTTTAAAAATATATACTTGTGACAGGCCATAGATCCAGGCTTTAGTTAAAAAGCAGTCTAGATAGAATTCAGTAGATTTGGGTGCTTGGCTATATACATTAGCATTAAAGAATGAAACCAATTTTTAGGAATAAATTGAAATATCAAAATTAATTTTTACCTTTTTTTCTTCCGTCTCCATTCCTACCTCCACTCCCTATATAGGAACAAGCTGAAATTTAAATGGAACAATTACCAACTTAATTTCTTTTAAATCCTTTCATTTGGTTTTAAGATTGTAGGAAAATTATAAAGTTCAGAGTTTATCCAGACTTCAAATTTTGGATATGGATTAATTAAAGCTGTTGGCAATAGAGAATAGTTTCCTCTTTTCATTACATGAATTCATTACTATGGAGACTATTTCAAAAAAGCATCATTTTAAAACATTGAAGACCTTAAGTTCCTTTCTAAAGAGTTGTTAATATGTAGCTGTTGGATTGATGCGACCCCATGCTAGCTCTGGTTCTCAGAGTGTTCAGTGGAACTAGGTGGAGTCCTTGCAGGCATCCTGGAAGGTCTGCCCCAGCCGCAAGCCATCGGAGAACCTATGTTTATCCGTTTTTCCTTAGCCTTTGAGAGTCATGGTTCTGTGGGGTCAAAATTCAGACTGCTGTTTCCTAAAGGAATGTTTGTAGTTCTGAGTCACTTTAAAATTCCTATTCTAAATCCTGATTTATAGAGGGCGGGACTATCGTAGAGAACTACCAACCAGGTTCCCCTATCCATTCCTTAGATGAGGAAGACCTGTTGAGGGTTCTTCAGTCATTCTTCTCAAGGTGGGTGCAGATGGCACGTGGGGTTTGGACACTTAAAAGTGTTACATGATGATTCTTATTTTATAACTTATAGTTTAGAACTAGGTCCATATGTGTACTCAGTAAGGCTTTGTAGTGTAGATAACTCAACTTACATGTTGAAACTCTTCCAAAACAGAAATGTAATTCTTTCAAGATAAATCCCAGTGCCATTCCCCCTCATGTGTTATTTGTGGCTACCAATTTGGAAGACAGTTCATCCAACAAAAATTTTAGTACCTTCACAAATTCTTTTTTGAGGGATATCTTGGGTGCCCATTTTAGTTTCAAAAGTAGATTTTGACACACTTCAAAAATCAGAGGAAGGTAGCCCAGCATTTAGTGAGTGCCTACTGTGCCCTGGGCTTTTGATGTTTTTCATCATATGTAAGTTCAGTGAAATGTTCTTCTTCCCTCTGGAAATATTTCGCCAAACCTGAAATTAAACCCATTAGCCTGTCTCTACATGTAGGCATAAGCGTGGCACTTTTCTTGTGAGTCACATAGGAAAATATTACTGCCAATTACATACTTTCAAAAGTAACAAAACACTACACAAATGAAAAATTTTCACATTTATTGGGGCAGAAATGTGAAGATTGTCATAATGAGTTGCTATTACATAATGGTATAAAGAAAATTACCTTGGATGGGGATTTGCAAATTAGAAGGACCTAGTTAAATATGAGAAATATTTTCTTTTCCTACTTTCAAACTTTTCCTTTTTGAATATTGATGAACATGCTGATCGATATATCCTCTGATTCAAATACCTTGCCTATTTGAAAGCAAGTCAATTAGCTCTGTTATTGAATAAGTTTAAACCATCTATGAAAACAGTAAATTTAGTAACGGCCTTCTTTTACCTTCAGGTCGTCTAAACTATTCATATCCAGGATCCGATAGCTCTCTGCTTATTAATGGTAAGTGATAATTGATTTACCCTAGTGAAGTGCACAAAGCTGATACAGTAGTTGTGCTTCAGCAGTGGAGAAATCACATTAGTTTGTTCCGTAATGATAACTGTAAGTTGCTATTAAACTATCAGCTAATTTAAGAGTAATTCTTTTACCTCAAAATTGTGGCAGAAACTTTTCTTTTTAATTTGAGGGCCAACTGATTCCCTGTCCTGAACTTGGTGACAATCAGAATAAATGAAAATCCCATAATGATACCTAAAGACTGGCTTTATCTAATGTTAGCTTCTGTAGAGTGTCCTTTGAAATGTTAACATAAAAGCCATTTCCACGTGGCTGGAAAAATGTTCCAGCAGGAAAGGATAAGCAGAGATCTAAAACCAGAAAAAGGCAGCCTAAAACCACAGTACTTGACATTGCATAGGACAAGGTCATTTGCTGTTTGCTGTCTAACAAAAACAAGAAAAATGAAGTTTTGTTGGCTTTCCATTGCCTTCATTAGATTCTCCTTTCCTGTGCTAATGTTCTGTTGAGTTCTTTTTTTACGTGCATAGTGAAGCAAGCTAAGTTTCACCAGGAGGAGGGAACATCCACTCACAAGAATTTTAGTGTCTGTTTTTTTAGTATCATGGTCTAAAACAATTGGATGAAATACAGAGGTCTTGTTTACTTACTTTCTACTAATTTACTTTGGAATATGGATTTCAAATTTCTGTGTGTAGAAAATGCCTTCCATTTGTCAAAGCTCATTTTAAGTTCCACAACCCCTAACAAGTGTTATGGACTAAATAGCTGTATTCTCATCATTCCCAAAACAAATAAAAATAAAAATTCTTCCATTCCTTGATTTTAGTATGTTGTGAATAAGGAGTTAAATATTTTTATCACTGGATCTCCTTTTTGACTAGTGTTTGAAATCAATGTGTTGTAGAACTTAGAAATTCCTGGGTACATCAGATCTTCTGGAGACTAAATAGCTTATAAAATCTTACTTGGTCATCAGATGTAGGTCTTTTCATGCTACAGTGCCAGAAATAATACCATAATATAGTGTTCTAGCATAAATGTATTAGGCCAAAAACCAAACCCAGTGGCGACAGTGGCATCAGGATAAGGAGAACATAAGGGATATATATATACATGTAGAAGAGTTTACCTTTTCCTTTGGAACTAGTTCGAGTCAGTTCCAGGTACTGGAAATTGTAGTGAAACAAGATTTGGGATATTGCTGTGTCATCTTAGGCAAAGTGATCAACTCTTCTTTGTCCCAGTTTCCTTATGAAGGTGTTCCTGTTGGATTAGTTGCCTCTGGGGCCCGTCTTTGTTGAGGGTTGTCAAGAAAAATAAGCTCTCTCTAGTGGGTTTTCCTTAAAGCTAAATTCACTTAACTAGGAAAAAAAGTCACCTGTAATCCCAGCACTTTGGGAGGCTGAAGCAGGAGGATTCTTTGAGCCCAGGAATTCAAGAGCAACCTGGGCAACATGGCGAAACCTTGTCTCTACAAAAGATTTTTAAAAACTCGCGAGGTGTGTTGGCACATGCTTGTAGTCCCAACTACTTGGGAGGCTGAGGTGGGAGGATTGCTTGGGATGGGGAGGTCAAGGGTGCAGTGAGCCATGATTGTACCACTGCACTCCAGCCAGGGTGACAGAGTGACACCCTGTCTCAAAAAAAGAAAAAAAGTGTACTATTACGTGATTGCCTTTCCTTTTTTCTTCATTACTATCCTTTGTTTCTTAAATAGATTATTTTTAGTGATCTTACTTGTCAATGAAAAAATAAAAGTAACTTTTTCCCAGAATATTTATGTTTTCAAATTTTACTGGTCTATGAACTCTAAGAGAAGACTAAATAGTTTTTAATGTTGCGTACATGGAAATTTTGTTTATATAAAGACATACTGACTTGGGTTAACATTGCCTCAAACTGAAAGACAAAAAGATAAAGGACAAAGAGAGATGTCTTTCTTTTAAGAAATATCTCTTGCTGGCTCCTTAAGCAAGACCCAGGAGCGTGGGGTTACGATTGCCATGGTCTCGGGTCTAGTATTGAGCTTCATGAGGCCCCAAAACTTGATTTTGTCAGATTTGATGAAGGATTAGTTTTTTAGTAACCAACCAGTTAGGACCAGATGCCAATTTATTCATTTATAATGAAGCATAAGACTTCCAGGTAGACCAGATGCCGGGGATGACTTCTTGACTGACGTATTCTCTCTGCAGTAGCAATGTCCAGATTAGAGCAGAAGATTGCTTGAAAGTCATGAAATTAGATCTAGGTAGGGAGGAGAGGTGTTGAGACAATTTTTTAGTGACTTTGATCAAGATATGCACATTGTCCATTTTGTCAGTCATGTTTGTAAAATATCTTCTAGAGTGGATCACATCTGTAGACAAATTAATCTCATTGATATATTCATTCTTAGTAGCTTTGCTCTCACTTTAGCTCAGGTTTTGGGGGTACCTGTATTGCAAATCTGGCATAATGAATTGTGCTTAGTGAAGATTAATTAAAGAATTACAAATACTACCCATCACATTTTGTTGTTGTGAAGATGTGTGGAAGTCACTTAGCATAGCACCTGGCACATAGTAAGTCAAAATAAGAGAATTAGAATAAGCAATATTTTTGGTTAGGAATTAATCTCATTCATGTGTTGATTCTTAATAGCTGAAAATATATAAGGAAAAATATAGAACAAAGGATTAATATGAGTTTGTAAAAACTCTTGAAAGTTGAACATGCTTCCGTTGTCTGTCGTTAAGGTAGATAATCTAAAACTATTCACTTTCAAATGCATTCCCTTCATATCTTGTGTCCATACAGCCTTTTCTTAAAACTGAAAATAAAAGCCTAATATATTACATCACTTTATAGTCATTGTTTAATTTTAAGACTGAAAGGTGCTGTAAGGAGCTGTTCTTCCTTGTCCACTATTATCTATTCAGGCTTCTAAAAACCTTTAATAAGGTGATTATATAGCCACTCTGCTTTGTTTCAATGGTAACTCTCAGAGCTTTTTCTTCCAGGTATCTGTTGAAAGCCCTTTCTTGTTTTGTTTCGATAAAAATGTAGAGCAGCTGTTTATTCTCTTTCTCACATGAACGTTTGAATTTTGACTATCTGATTTTTATTTTATGCTTTATTTTGAAATTTTCAAGCAACCTCAACGCTTTTAGAAAGAGGTTTAAATCCTCAATAAATAAAAAGAAAATCCCCTAACCAGCCTCTTATTGGAAAAATAATAACAATAATTAAAAGAAAAAAAGTCAGAGTCACCAACCAGTTTTCAGTGGCTTATATTGGACTAAGGTTGTAATTTGCCTTTACAAAGATAAATAAGTTGTATTTATCCATGGATCAAATTATTTTTTTGCCTTGCTCGATCATCAATTTCCTACAGTTTCATACAGTGACTTTCATATACCACTCATGTTAAAAGGCAGTGCCAATATAATTCAACAATGATTGGTAATTGTGTTAAGAATGTCACAGTTCACACTCTAGGGAATTTCTCAATTTATTGCTGTGTTAATAGTTGCAGAGATTTTTTTGAGGGGCAATCTTGGGGAGAGTTCTTGGATTTTCAGTGTATTTTTAAAACCAAACTCCCTAAAGCTACTTTTTGGGTGCTGCATTAGTTTGCTAGGGCTGCTATAATAAGTACTGCTGACTACTGGCTTAAACAGAAATTTATTTCGTCACGGTTCTGGAGGCTAAAGTACCAAAGCAAGGTGTCATCAGGGTTCATTTCTTCTGAGGCATCTCTCTGTGGCTTATAGATAGCTGTGTCACCACATGGTTTTCCCTCTGTGCACGTCTGTGTTCTAAGCTCTCCTTATAAAGACACCAGTCATATTGGATTAGGGCCCACCCCACTGACCTCATTTAACCTTAATTACCTTTGTAAAGACCCTGTCTCCAGATATAGTCACATTCTCAGGTACTGGAGGTTAGGACTTCAACAGATGAATGTGGACAGGAGGGTGGGGGTACAGGGTGACCACACAATTCAGCCCGTAATAGATGCCTTTTACTGGTAAATTTCATGTAGTAGGGATACAGTTAAAATGCCCATTTTATGGTTATGAGAAGCAAGCCTAAAACTTAGTTTCCCAGTTAAGTGACAAGAAGTGCTCAACATAGGCCAGTTACCTCAAATTCCTCTGGAGTATCTTGGCTTAGCTCTGAGATAGACATTGGATTAAAAGATTAATTTTCCTCTTACCCAGCTTGAAGTTTTATTTTACCCAAGAAACCACCACCACCTCTGTATAAAAATGCTTGTGCGTTATACTTTTTTTTTTTTCCCTAACCTTTCATTCCACTGCTTTAGCCCTCAGGATTAGCTACTTCAAAAATGAACCTTGTGGTAGGAGAAAGTTATAGAGCAAAAAAAACCTGTTAAGTTTTAACAACTCATGTATTTTCTTTCCTTTGAGGAAGAGATTAATAAGGAGATCTATTAAGGGTGACACAGAACAACACTTCTTTCTTTCTTTCTTTCTTTTTTCTTTTAAGATGAAGTCTGCTCTGTCATCCAGACTGGAGTGCAGTGGCTCCATCTCTGCTCACTGTAGCCTCCACCTCCCAGGTTCAAGCGATTCTCCTGCCTCACCTTCCCAAGTAGCTGAGATTACAGGCACCTGCCACCATGCCCAGCTAATTTTAGTATTTTTAGCAGAGATGGGGTTTCACTATATTGGCCAGGCTGGTCTCGAACTCCTGACGTCAAGTGATCGGCCTGCTTCGGCCTCCCAAAGTGCTGGGATTACAGGCGTGAGCCACCACACCTGGCCCAACATCTCTTAATTATAGTTTTTTGGAATGAAAGGAGGAAGATTGTTTGCTTGGGGGGGGAAGAAATCTATCAAAAAGGAAGGTATAATTTACTCAAGAGAAATGTAGATGATGATCACTTAGCGAAAATGTATGTAATATGGTTCTAGTTGCTACAATAATAAGCATGTTGAAAGATCCCTTCATTGAAAATATGAAAACAAATTGTAAACTCTAAAGTGCTCTACAATTGTTAACCTTAAAATGCTAATGAAAAGCTAATTGTTGAAGAGACCATACCATATGACTTTACTTTTGGGAAAGGGAGGAGATTATTTATTGAGTATGTGACTGACCACTATATATACACATTGTGTTTTTCATTATTCTCTCATTTGCTCCCCATTTTTATAAATAAAGAAACTGAGGGTTAGGGACATAAGGAAACTAGAGTTGCATCCTCTGCTCTTTTCTAAGGTAGGCCTTACAAATAATAGTGTCTTTATCATGTCTTAGGAACATTCTTTGAATGTTGTTGTGCCAACAAACTAATGTAGACATAAGCCAAAGTGATAGGAATTTCTAACTATAAAGCAAATGTAAATTAATTTTGTAGCAGTGAGCCTATTAAATTAGGTATTAATTTATAAAATCATTTAAAATGTTTCTTTGCATCTTTGTTGAATTGTATACTTTGATCTTTGTAATGGTTGTGTCTGCTCTTTGGTTCTACCATCTTTATTCTTTTGTTGACAGATGAATTCCTTTTAGCTTCAAGCCTTTGATTTATATATTTTCAACTGATTTACTAATTTGGCTAATTTCCCCACCCCTCTCCCCATATATTTTCTTTTAGTCCTCCTGGGAAAGTCAGGTTGTTTTGTTTTGTTTTGTATTGTTTGGAGACAGAGTCTCACTCTGTTGCCCAGGCTGGAGTGCAGTGGTGCAATCTCAGCTCACTGCAACCTTTACCTCCCGGGTTGAAGCAATTCTCCTGCCTTAGCCTACCAAGTAGCCACGATTACAGGCATGCACCACCACACCCAGCTAATTTTTATATTTTTAGTAGAGATGGGGTTTTACCATATTGGCCAGGCTGGTCTTAAACTCCTGACCTCAAATGATCCACCCACCTCAACCTCCCAAAGTGCTGGGGTTATAGGTGTGAGCCACCATTCCTAGCCAAAAGTCAGTTATTTGATAACATCTTATCATCTGAGTTACACCCCTCCCCTTTTTTTCCAAATAGCATTGCTATTTGTCTTCTCACCGTGGGGCGTTGAGAGGTGCACAGATGGAGAGCCTAAGGTAGATCAGCGTAACCCGGATAGGATCCATTGTTTCATTGTCCACTAAAACATAGTAATATCTTATCCTTCATGGCCTAAAGTCCTATTCATGACAGAATTGATTAGGTGCTCTCATGTAGCAAAGTATGCTTTTGTATGAAAGCAATAATGTCATTTGTTCATTTTTAATATTAGTACCAAGGAGAAAACCAAAAAGGGTTCATTAACAAATATAGCAATATAGCATATGCAATAATAATAAATTCAAATGGTACAGAAAGGGATAAAACAAGAAGTGAACGCCTTCTTTCCTCTTTCTAGAAGTTTCTGTCTCCAAAGGTTCTTGTGGTTATTTCTAGAAAAAATATTTCATGGCCAGTCACAATGGCTCATGCCTGCAATCCTAGCACTTAAGGAGACCCAGGTGGGTGGATTGCTTGAGCCCAGGTGTTGAGACCAGCCTCGGCAACATGGCAAAACCCCATCTCTATAAAAATAAAAATAAAATAAAAAGTAAAAATTTTATGCATATTCCTACGTATCTATTTATATTTTCTTTATTTTTAAATGTACACAATAAGGATTCTACAATACACACTTAGACACTGCATGCAGGCCGACATCTGAGAGAGCTTTAGGTACATGAACATGAGCCACATTTAAAAATGCCACATGCTCAGTTAATAGGGTTGCTCCTTTGAAATAAATGCGTACATACATATGTACATACATAAAATTAAAAATGCCACGTACTAGGTGTTTCTTCTTTTGAATGTGTGGGTACTTTGTTTCTTTTTGATTATTACAAATGTTGCAACAAATGAGAAAAAAGTACTTTTTATGGGATAAATAATAATTTATTTTTATAATAAAGTGTGTGGGGAGGGAGAAGGTCGGGGGAGCCCTGACAAGTCTTTCTGTACCTTCTTCGTAAGTCTGGCATTACAGATTAATGGAATATTTTGCTAGAGGGAATTTGATTCTGTATATAAGGATAATAACAAAGAAAGGAAGCATTTGTAAGCAATCCCGTAAAGATGTTTTAGAAATAAAGTATATCAACAGATCTAACAGCAGGTATCCAGAAGTTATAAAAATTTATGGCCATAATATTTTGAGCCTTTTTTTTTTTTTTTAACATTCTTGAATCCTGTTAGTTCTGAACATTAAATTATTGAGGACTTTATAAATCAAAACTAGACTGGGCACGGTGGCTCATGCCTGTAATCCTAGCACTTTGGGAGGCTGAAGTGGGCAGATTGCCTGAGCTCAGGAGTTTGAGACCAGCCTGTTCAACAGGGTGAAACCACGTCTCTACTAAAATACAAAAAAAAAAAAAAAAAAAAAGGCTGGGTGTGGTGACATATACTTGTAGTCCCAGGGAGACTGAGGCAGAAGAATTGCTTGAATCTAGGAGGCAGAGGTTGCAGTGAGCCAAGATCGCACCACTGCACTCCAGCCTGGGCGAGACTCCATCTCCAAAAATAAAAATAAAATAAATCAAAACTAATAAATAATAAAAGTGGATAAACATATAAATAGTATTCATTAAAACTTTGGTGGGACCGGGAGATTTTTATTCAGTGGTAATGGCATGCATCTAAAAAATCTTTTAAGAGTCTACTTTTTGGTAACTAACAGAGTTAGTTTTGCTGACTTAGAAGTTTTCCAAAATGTAGATTTCTTTGAACATAATTAAAGTGATTTCTTAACTTACACTTCCTCGGACATTTGAGAAACATCAAATAACGAGCAACACTTGCTGGTCATGAAATTGGAAATCTGTCTGACATTTTCCTCAGGAAAGCAGAGAGGTTCTATGTTGCAAGAATTTCATCATAAAGTGTGTGCCAATATACTTTGAAATAAGTGAGGAAAAGTGCTTAGTACATCTTTTTTATGTAAGATAAAGTGGCATTATTTAGCATTATATTAATGTCTGGGTTCCGGTTGCATAGATCTGTTCAATTTGTAGAAAATTCATTGAACTTATTATGGTTTGTTTATTTTTGTGTATGTATCTTATGTCAAAATTTACATGAAAAATAATGTATAAGTACACATGCTCGTTTTGAATGTTCCAGAATGTCATTGTTTTTATTTCTTCAGTATTAATTTACATTAATTTCCTGATTTGATTGGGCAACTTTTATAGTTGTAAACATTGTTCACTTATAACCTGTTTTCTCTTAATATGAGAAAATGTCTACATAGCTTTCAGAATTTAATCTCAGAATTTAACCATGAATTATTTTATATTGACCAGTTTAATTTTACAGTAGATAATCAAAGTGTGAGAGTATACATTGGAACATTTCGAGAGTATTTGATTGTAACTTTTGATCCACAGCCCTTACTATTCTGGCAATTATTTGTTTTTGAAATAATGGAAGCCATGAGAGTTTTCATGTTAATTTTGTAGCTATATTATAAAAGCTTATTCTTTTCAAATATCTGTTTTCTCAGAAATCCAAGCAGCATCAATCAACTTTTTAAGATTGACAGCACTAAGATTTTCAAATCATTACTTTGTTTCCCCAGACTCCCTTATCTTTGAAGCAGTTGTATGAATAGAATTTTTTTTTTTTTTTTTTTTTTTTGAGACGGAGTCTCGCTCTGTCTCCCAGGCTGGAGTGGAGTGGCGAGATCTCGGCTCACTGCAAGTTCCGCCTCCTGGGTTCACGCCATTCTCCTGCCTCAGCCTCCCAAGTGGCTGGGACTACAGGCGTCTGTCACCACACCCAGCTAATTTTTTTGTATTTTTAGTAGAGACGGGGGGGTCTCACCGTGTTAGCCAGGATGGTCTCGATCTCCTGACCTCGTGATCCACCCGCCTTGGCCTCCCAAAGTGCTGGGATTACAGGCATGAACCACCGCACCCGGCCGAATAGAATGTTCTTAAACAAGCATCTGCTTTTGTGATGCTGTTTGTCTTTCTAACCTCTGTCTGATTAAGTCAGAAAATACCTACCTCTCCCCAACCCCCTAAACTTAAGACCTATTAAAGTATAAGCACTACTGCTTGTGGGAGATTGTATGTTGTGTGAATCCATTTGCTCAAATACTTTGGTGAAATCCAGGGCTATCTAAGTGTGGCAGAAATGTATTTTGGTTCGAGATATAATTTCACTTTGGAAGATAATCACATAATATTTCTGAGTTATACTTATTTAGCATTTATCTAGAAGAATAAGAATAAAAACCTTGACCAGTTTGTGAGTCTGGGTAGTGATTTCTTAAAGGAGCTATACCTTCTAACTCAAAAACCTATCCCAGGCTATAACCCCAGGACTTTGGGAGGCTGAGGTGGGCAGATCACTTAAGATCAGGAGTTCGAGACCAATCTTGCCAACATGGTGAAACCCCATCTCTGCCGAAAAAATACAAAAATCAGTTGGGCGTGGTGGCACGTCCCTGTGGTCCCAGGTACTGGGGAGGCTGAGGCATGAGAATCGCTTGAACCCAGGAGGCAGAGGCTGAAGTGAGCTAAAATCACACCATTCCAGCCTGGGTGAGAGAGCTAGATTCTGGCTCCAAAAAGAAAAAACCCATCCCAGTTTCCTGTTGAAACCTCATCCCCAGCCAAGTCCCCACTTGTTCTACATGCTTCTGTTCTGGCCACCTTTCCCTGAATGCTACAGCAGCACCCCTGCCTGTAACCCTGCTGAGCCTGGAATGCCCTTCCTCTGTTTTTCCTTTAAGGACCACCTCAGATTCCCTACCCCCACCCCCAACTTTTTCATCAGAGCCAGTTCCTCCTCTATTCCTGTTATGCCTACCACGTAACTAGTATAACAATAGGCATGCTACACTGTTGTTTGCTTATGTGGCCTTCTGGCATTAAAAGCTGCTAGTTCTGGAGGTCAGGGACATGCTCTATTTATTATTTATCCACAAGATCGGGCATTCAAGAAATGTTTGTTGGATAGGATTGAGGTGTTTGGACAGGCTGGGCTTATAAGTGCCAATTTGTTTCAGGGAAGACATTTTCTCAAAGGTTTTCTGAATTAAAGTTTATACTGTCGTTTCCTGAGTATTCCAGTGGATTATTAATTACCTTTACTTTGCCACTTGGCTACAACCTGCTTGGCAATAAAGATACCAAACCTTTTACTTTTCAACATTTAGGACTTGGTAGAAGACTTAATCAGGCATAGGGAACTGTTGGCTAAAAGGAAGTTGATGAATTGCTTAAAGATTTCATTTGTTATGATTTTCTCTTATAAAGGATTAACTGAGGAATACTGTAAAATTGTTATTTCTCTTCTGGTGGTGAAAAAGTCATGAATTAAATATGGGTGTATCTACTAAATTGCTAGTTAGCAGGGAATTCTGAGAGAAAACGTTATTAATATGGTAATAGTTGGTTCTGATCATGTTGTATACTGCCTTCATTTCATAATAGTTTGAACCTTGGGCAACAATTACAGCAAAAAGCTTCCCCTAAAACAAATAAGATTCAATAAAGTTTTACAGTGTGCCTGAAGAAATTTTAAAAATGCACAAAATTGACCTCTTACCATCCAGTTCCTTGTTTTTTCAGACATTTACCAGGAAATGAAGAATGTAGTCACAGTTTTTCATTTTCAAAAGCTGGTAGATGAAATCACAGTTGATTCTTTTGACAATGTTTGAAAGGTTGTTTTGTTTTTTTGTTTTTGTTTTTTTCTCATTTGACATGCAGCAAGGACATATGGGCGAAGGAGAGGTAACATTGTTTTTAACTTTTAAATGTATCACTTGTATTTGGAGACGACCCAAGCTTGTTGAATTTCTAACCTTTGTGGGGAAGGGGAGAGGGGAAATTAAGCATAGCTTTGATCCTTATATAATTTTTGTGTTACAGTTAACATTTGAGACATAATTTGAAGGAGTTAAGGAGCTCTAAAGAAATTTATCAGAATGGTGGGATTTGGATTTGAATCTAAATGATTTCCCTGTGTTATATTAGAAACTCAACTTATATCTAAAGATTTGCTTTTTTTCCTTTCTAAAAGGAATTTCGTAGAAAAAAATTAAGAATCTTTGAAAAGAAAAATATAGTCACACTAGTCCCAAAATACCTCATTATCGTGGAGGTTTAATTATACTTACATGCCTTATGTCGACTTTTTTCTTTTTTACTAAGTAAACAATACATGTGGTTTAAAATGAGATGAGCTCAATAAATGACTAATCCTATACATTTCAAACATTTGGAGGAAAAGCTCTAGAAATTTTAGGTAATTCTAAAGAATCATTTCCTAGAGGTACCTGAATAACTTATTCTTGGCACCTATATTTTGTCTTTTTATAAGAAAGTAAGACAGTTAAATAGCTTAGATTTAAAGGATAAGTGATTTTTTAAGATCGTTCACGAAATAAGCTCCAGTTTTATAATCAGCTCGTGTCTTCACTTGACATATGCTATTATAGGATAAATTTATAAAAAAATATACTGTTATTATTTGTGTTTAGTAATAGAAATTGAAGACATGTATGGCAAAACCTG
This sequence comes from Rhinopithecus roxellana, assembly GCF_007565055.1. Lineage (NCBI taxonomy): Eukaryota > Metazoa > Chordata > Mammalia > Primates > Cercopithecidae > Rhinopithecus > Rhinopithecus roxellana. The sequence continues at coordinate 168,377,501 of NC_044551.1, forward strand.
GAATGTTTCTATTAAAGTAAGAGCACTTGAGATACATTTCTAGAGGATACATTAACAAATTCCTCAAGTAGTACCTAGAAGTAAATTGGCAGCCAGAAAAGTGATAAAACAGTGCTTGGGAGATTCTGCAACTGTTTGTAGCTCTGTGTTTTCCTTATGATTTAAAAGTTTATATTTTGCTGTCAGGTAAATATGGAAGGACTGTTACACATATTGGCATCTCTGGTGTTTCCTGCATATATTCTGGATAAGATTTTCAAATAGCAAATTTAATGACTAGTTTTTAGAAATAGATAATACCCTTAGCAAGCTGATAATAACCCAGCTAATAATAAATATATCTTTAGCATGCCTAATAATCTGAAATTCCATAAGACTACACAATGAAGTTGGAATATAACATTAAGTGGGTTTTGATTATATCCCATTAGTTAAGGTAAACAGAAATGAGTGGTCACTTTAAAAATCTACCTGTTATGTTAGCCACATGTCATGGCATGTGCCTCTAGCCCCAGCTACTTGGGAGGTTGAGGTGGGAGGATCACTTGAGCACAAGAGTTTGAGGCTGCAGTGAGCTATGATTATGCCACTGTACTCCAGCCTGGGTAAAAGAGCGAGACGCTGTCTCAGAAAAAAAAAAAATATATATATATATCTACCCGTTCATTTTAAGCACATTCATAGAGGAAATCATGCAGGCTATATTGTTTGATTTTTTAAAGAAATGTAAGTGATTCAATGTCTTATAGCCAAATTTAATACTTAGTGTACATGTCTAGGTTGCCAATAGCCATGGGGCCCTGCCAAGGGAGTACAGTCTGCTGCCGACTGCTTGCTAAAGCATGCTCTCTCCTCCTTTACTTCAGTTCACCTCACTGAAGTTTCTGGATCCCAGTGGGATACTTGAGTCACCCTCTATTAATATTTAACCATGTGCTTTCTCTCTGACTCAGTTGGGACTTTAAGTTGGTGGGAATTCAAGAGTGTAGCTAAGTGTTTCTATTATTCAGTGAGAAAAAAAAAGCAGCAGTTTTATTGAATCTGCTGTTTCCTTGTTTCTTGTGCATTATAACCAGTGACAAGGAACATTTTCTGTTACCATTTTTTCCCTGCTTTCTATTCCAGGTCAGTCTTCACTGTTTCCAATGGAAGATGGATTCTTGGATGATGGCCGTGGGGATCAACCTCTTCATAGTGGCCTGGGTTCACCTCACTGTTTCAGTCACCAGAATGGGGAAAGAGTGGAACGATATTCTCGCAAGGTGTTTGTAGGCGGATTGCCTCCAGACATTGATGAAGGTATATTTCGAACTGTTTATAGCAGGGTGCCCAGATGGTGGCACATAGTAGGAAACTCATAGATAGTGTTACAATAACAGTCTTATCTGGTTCCAGTCATTAGCCCTGATTGCGTTATTCTCTTGTCCTATCCTCCTATCATGGCATATAAGATTAATTCATAGAAGGAAGGGGAGCAGAGCTGTGCAAACCAACTAAAGCAAGGGATTGGACTATATGAAAAGGAGTAAACATCACTGGGAAAGCTTCCAAGGGATTTGATTGTTGGGTGCATACATGGGTGCTAACTCCCTTTTTGTCTGTGTGTGCTAACTTTGGACAAATTCAGTGGTGTATTTTCCTTTGTTTTCCCCACCTTTTATGAGTGCTCCACAAATGTATAGCTCATTGTTTAAAATCTTAGACTGAGCATGAACTTTTGAAAAATAGAGGCTACAGTTGTACTACAAAGATAATCTTATTTGAGGTAGCATACAAGATGGAAGGTCCCTGCTTACATAGAGGTTACATTTTACTGGGGGAAGGCCCATAAACAATGTATAAATATGCCAGAAAATACTAGAGAGCAAATGTTGAAAAGCACACAGCAGGATGATGTAAAATAGTGACACAGGGAGTTTTTTTAAAATTAGGTGGATAAGAAAAGCCTCTTTGAGAAATTGATGTTTAAGCTGAGACCTGAATAAGGAGCCAGCCATGCAAAGACTTAGAGGGACTTGTTCAGGAATATGCTATTCATTCATGGGTCTGAGTGACCCCGATAAAAATCAAAGTAGCAGACCTTATACCAATCACATATTCTTGGTTGCTTTCCTAATTTCTTTTGTCTTCATTTCCTGAGTGAAAATGGAAATACACTAAATCATGTTATGGAAAATAGAATAGATTTCTTTACACATGTGTAAGATCTAATAAATAATAAGGTTTAATATCTTCACATTTAGATTGGGATCAAACTTATCAAGTCACTTCATTTTCTTTAAGATGATTTATCCTTTGGAAGGTTGAGACAGAAGTGGTTCTAAAAAGCTAAAGATCGAAATAAACTGAGGTTTTTGCTTTTTCTTTTTGTCTACAATAAAATGTCTTGGTGGAAGCTATGCTGAAATTTCAGAGTTATCTGAATCAGTCTCCATCCTGCTCTCAGCATAGCTTGAAAAATATTGTGTTCTGCAGAATTGTGCACTAAAAATTACAGGGTTTATGGGGGAAAATAAGGTTAAAGACAAATCATTTAAAACCTAATGAACTTTATACCTGAAGCACTAACAAGAAGAGAATTAGTACCTTGGAGATAACTTGGACAATTCAGGCAGGTAGCTCAACATGCTTGGGGCTGCTTCAGGGAATATTGAAAATGTACAAAACCAATAAAGCAGAAATGTTGGCTTGCAAGCATGGAGACAATGCAGATGGAAACCGACCTTTGAACACCTGAGGAAGTGCAAACTAAACTGTCAGGAGATAAGAGCCCTGCAAGGTTAGGAGCATAGCTCTCTGACAAGAGAATTCTGGTTGCTGCACTTATTTTTAATTTTCTTGCAACAGAGCTGGGAGGGTTTGTACCTGTACATCAGACAAGTGGGGGGCTTTTTCCTTTCCTGATGAAGTTTATAGTTCTTTCCTCAAACTATGCTAGCTCACCTTGCCTATGAAAAATCATTTATGAACCAGTACAACTTTATGTTATACTGACATTGTTCCCTGTTTACTAGACTCACACAAACTAAACTTACCGTAGAAACAGGTATCATAGCAGAGCAGATTAGAGTGTTTCACAGTCTGGGGAAGATGAAAACAGCTCTATCAGACTGAAATTTAGACATACACCTCATCTTTCTTTTCTGTTCCTTTACCCTGCCCTATTATCAGGTCTTATCTACACATGCTTACCCACTCTTTCTAGAAGTCTTTTTGAAATGTATCTTTCCGTAATCTCATTAGTGTCCAAATGTATAATGTAGCATAATTTGTATCATTTAAATTAATAGCAAAATATGGTCAGGCCTTCCTTGTCTATCATTTTTTCCCATTCATCCCTTTTTCCTCTCCCTTCCTCTAAGGCTGAGATATTGCTGTCAAGGAAGTGGATTGGTGACAGGAAAGAGGTCTCAAGAGGAGGGATATATATACATGTATGTGGAGCAGGCTTGCTCAGAGGCCTGAGCAGCAGCACGTATGGTATCCAAGAAATAAGGGCGAGAAGACCCAAGGCACAAAGGTAGAAGGTAGAGGAGGCTAGCAGGATAAGGGAAAGATTGGTTACATTGAGCAAATTAATAAATGTCTTTGGGCTGGGCGTGGTGGCTCAAGCCTGTAATCTCAGCACTTTGGGAGGCCGAGATGGGCGGATCACGAGGTCAGGAGATCGAGACCATCCTGGCTAACACGGTGAAACCCCGTCTCTACTAAAAAAAAAAAAATACAACAACAAAAAAAAACTAGCCGGGCAAGGTGGCGGGCGCCTGTAGTCCCAGCTACTCGGGAGGCTGAGGCAGGAGAATGGCATAAACCTGGGAGGCGGAGCTTGCAGTGAGCTGAGATCCGGCCACTGCACTCCAGCCCGGGCGACAGAGCGAGACTCCATCTCAAAAAAAAAAAAAAAAAAAAAAAAATTAAAAAAAAACAAATGTCTTTACAGGTATTGGGAGCTAGGTTTCTCCCTACAAAAAGAGAATATAAAAATAGAAAGGCGGAAGGCTCGAAAAAGCCATGAGATGTTGGAGTCATATTGAAAATATCAGTATGAACTCATTAGTTTTTGTAAGTACATACACAGATACGGAAAGAGTTATAAATGCGTGTTTGTGTGTGTATTTATTTATTTCCTAGCTTCATTCACTGTGAAGACTTAGAAATAATGAATACTCACTAGCAGTGAGCATATAGAGCACCTGTATCTTAGTTTCTAAATATCTTTTGCCACTAAGATGATCAATACATCTTGAAAAAAAAAGACTGATTCTTGGGCTGGGACAGGGAAAGAATAATATGAGCCTGGAGTATCTTCTTAGGCCAAAAAGCATGAAAGTGCTTAAGAATGGTGGCAAGAAGTACAAAGGACATACAAGCGGGGACAAATTGTCCCTGACAGTTTGACAATTAGAGCCAAATCAGGGACAATTTTGGGGAAAAATTGAGCATCAAAATAAATGAGTGAATTGGATCACAACCCATTGAATAAAATAGACCCAAACTGATATCAATAAATGAATAAATCAATGGGACAGATGGAAAACTCTTCACTACTGCACAATACTAACTAATACATGTAGAAGGAATGATGGAAACAGATAATCATTATTTGGCAACCATTATTGTGGTAGTTAATATAGGCAGGAGTCTTCAATGGATGCCAAGGCTCATGAAGGAACAGGATATTGATGAGCAACACAATATACTCTTGTAAAACACGAATTGAATACAAAAGGAGAAAAGGTTTCCTTGTGGTAGAGAAACCAGGCGATCAAGATTAACACGCCCTCCAGGTGTGATGGTATGCACCTGTAGTCCCAGCTACTTGGGAAGTTGAGGCGGCAGGATCACTTAAGTTCAAGACCAGCCTGGGCAACATAGTGAGCCCTCATCTTGGGGGGAAAAAAGATAAACATGCACATGGTAGGACAGGACGGCATTGCACCATTAGGGTGATATTCCAGTTTGGAATACATAGCATGCTATAGGAGGCAGAGCACAGACCCAGGCTGAGGGTCACTATCTTAAATCTGTTCAGGTTGCTATAAAAAAATACCATAGACTTACTGGTTTATAAACAACTGAAATTTATTTCTTACCATTCTGGAGGCTGGGAATTCCAAGATCAAGGCGCCAGCAAATTCAGTGTCTGCTGAGGGCCTGCTTCCTAATGGAGAATAATCTTCTCATTGTACCCTCACATGGCAGAAGGAGTAAAGGGTCTCTCTGAAGCCTCTTTTATAAGGGCACTAACCCCACTGAAAGATGCCACCCCCGTGACCTAATCACCTACCAAAGACCCCAGCTCCAAATACCCTCACATTGGGGAACAGGTTTCAACATATGAATTTTGAGGGAACATAAATGTTTAGACCATAGCAGTCATTCTATAGAATGATTATGAAAGATAAGAAAGCACATGGAGCTGTTCCAAATTGGAAAAAGACTGATGCTCTGAGGATATGATAATTAAGTACAACCTATGTTCTGGATAGCAGTGTGGATCAAAAAGAATTTTGAAATTTAAATGAAGTCTATGAATCACTAATAGTGTGATATCCAAATCGTTATATAAGGGAGTGGCCTTGCTTTGAACAGATACCAGTAGTTATGTTTGGGATTGCAGGGCACCATTTCAGAAAAAGATGCTGGCTGGATGGCTTGGCTGGATGGCAAGATTGATTTATATGTACAGATAGAGGGAGAGGGAGAAAGAGGAAGAGAGAAGAAAGAGGGTGAAGGCAGATGTGCAAATTATTAACAGTTGGGGAATCTAGATGAAGGGGATAAAGGAATTCTTTTTACTGTTCTTGTAAATAGTAGATTTGAAACTTAAAAAAAAACTTTCAAAAAATGATCATAAAAACATTTAAATATACTGTTTTGCTTTGTTGTTAGATGAGATCACAGCTAGTTTTCGTCGCTTTGGCCCTTTGATTGTGGACTGGCCTCATAAAGCTGAGAGCAAATCGTATTTTCCTCCTAAAGGTAATTCTCAAGATTCATTATACTTATGTAATTTATTCTTACATTGTTTAATGTGTAGCCTTTTCATAAATGTTCACCTTCACTGTGAAATGTTTCATTGTTAAACTTGCATTTTCCCAAATGCTCTTTAAAATTTCAACTTAATATTCTTTTAATTCAAATTTAATTTTACTCTAAAAGATGTTTCAAGATACTACCAAAAGGAACTGTATGTTGATGTTATCAGAATTTTGGTATAAATATTGTTTTAATTTTTTTTCTATTCCCTTTTCCTTTCTTTAGTTTTAGTGCATGATTCCTTTCCCCTGAAGAATTACCAGAAAATAGGAAAACATATAAGCCTTCTTTCCCCCTTTTTTTCAGGCTATGCATTTCTACTTTTTCAAGATGAAAGCTCTGTGCAAGCTCTCATTGATGCATGCATTGAAGAAGATGGAAAACTCTACCTTTGTGTATCAAGTCCCACCATCAAGGATAAGCCAGTAAGTATAGTTTAGCATAAAATAGCTTCTTGTTTTTGCCTCCATTCATCTATTCTGTTTGAAAAACCCATAGACAACTTGATGTGTTTTGGGTACTTAATTGACACATTTGTAAGCAGACTAAGTAAAGTCTTGTTGTGAAATTCTTAATATTGACATTCTATATATTTGCACATATCAATTTGACATTTAATTTTTGGTTAGTTGAAATATAATTGGTAAATCTTTATTTTTAAAATACTTCACGGCTGGGCGTGGTGGCTCACACCTGTTATCCCAGCACTTTGGGAGGCCGAAGCAGGTGGATCACATGAGGTCAGGAGTTCGAGACCAGCCTGGCCAACGTGGTGAAATGCAGTCTCCACTGAAAATACAAAAATTAGCCAGACTTGGTGGTGCGCACCTGTAGTCCCAGCTACCTGGGAGGCTGAGGCACGACAATCACCTGAACCCAGGAGGCAGAGATTGCATTGAGCAGAGATCACACTGCTGCACTCCAGCCTGAGTGAAGAGTGAGACTCTTTCTCAAAAAAATAAAATAAAATAAAATAAAATAAAGACTTCACTTGATAATGCATTTAATAAAATAGCTGAATTGCCTCTGAATAACAGAACTCAAATCACAAATACTATATGTGTGTCTTTCTAGCTTTTTCCTCACTTTGATAAAGATTTTACCCAATATTGTCCTTAACTTTATATATGGTACTCTCCAAAGTAGAGTGAATCGTGTATATACGTGTACAGGTACATTGCATAGCATACTGTTTTTTCTTTTTGGAAAAGTTTATCATAAAATTTAGCCTTTAGGAAGAGGAGCAACTGGCATGTTTTGATGAATCTGGCAAAGCAGCAGATTATTATCACTCAGCCAGCACCCAATGAATGATGCGATATAGTGCAGAAAGGAGTTGTCAGTGGTCCCAGCTTAAGCAAATAACATTTGTGGAGCTTCTCTTGATGTCTTGTGGTTGTCTAGGTCGGAAACTTTCTAAGAGTTCCTGTGGCCTGGACTCTTGATGCTTGACTTGTTTATGTTCCCTGCCAATCCCCATCCGTATTTGAATTTGGGACGTTTGACCTAGGACTCTATTGGTGTGTGTATTTGGGTACACACCGCTGTCAACCCATAGCCGTTGGCATGGGCATTTGTGATAGTTAGAAAATGTGAACAGTTTTAAATGAGGTACATGATTCTTGATTGACCAATCTAATGGATACACTGAAGTATTTGTCATATAAAAAAAATATTGCAAATATCATCAGTATTTTTACTTTCAAAACCATTTTGAAATAATGCATCAGATTTGATAGTATCAGGAGTAGTTTGCACTTCCTGGACATACACTGATTGGACACACAATTCTAGTTTACTTAGCATTGTATATTGATTGGCATTGGATACCATGCTAAACATTTAAATTATGTAGATATTGGGGCACTGGACAGACTAAAGGCCCAAATAAGCTGAAAAACAGTGATTTAACTTACAAATAATTATGGACATGTTAAGTAATTTGGCTTATAATAGAGAATCAAGTTGAACTTTCCACCTTGGTTTAGTTTACTCCTAAAAATAAAATGATGGGTTGGGATACATGATTTTTAAATCTTCTAGTTTCCCAGCTTTATTGACTTGTAATGATAGGATTATTGCTTTTAGAAATAAAATACTTTGTAATAATTTTTAACTTTTTTGCCCATGAATTGTCTGTATTGAGAATGAGACGTTTTGGTTTGCACATTCCCTAGGTCCAGATTCGGCCTTGGAATCTCAGTGACAGTGACTTTGTGATGGATGGTTCACAGCCACTTGACCCACGAAAAACTATATTTGTTGGTGGTGTTCCTCGGCCATTACGAGCTGGTATGATGAAACAGACAACAAACTCCCTATCCCATAGCACAGAAATATAAAGATCTTCAGGAGAAATTTTTCCTAAGAATTTGAGTTAACATCCAAAAGTGAGAGTTCTAGAATCAAAGTATCTGGGTTTGAATTCATGTGCTCTAATAGTTAAGTGCCCTTGGACAAATTCCGTGACTTTTCTAATTCCCAATTTCCCCATCTATCAAGTAGGGATGAAACACTTTTCATCCCCAGGATGAAATAACACTAGGAAAAGTATTTCCTAGTGTTATTTTGAGGGTTGAATGAGATGACCAGTGCAAAGTACTTAGTCTAGTGCTGCATAATGCTAATTATTACTCTCATCATTGTCTGAAAAGAAAAAAAGCCCTTCAAGAATAGACTCTGTATTGAGATTGTCAGTATTTGTTTCCCACATCCTCATTTGCTCGGTAGCCACTGACTGAGCTCTGGGATATAATAGACTTCTCAGCAATGCATCGTATTTTTAGAGTAGTACTTACAGAACAAATTAAATTCCTAACTTCAAGTAATTTGAGGTTTAATAGCATAAATGAGATTAAAAAACATAACATGAACAGGAATGTAGCTGCACGATTTTAACACTTCATAAAGAAGAAAATGCAGTCATTACTTCAAAGTTTTTTTAAATGAAAAATTGGTGAACCGACTGTGGGGAAAAGGGTTTTGATGGAAATAAGCCAGGAGGGCTCCCAAAGAATCTACTAGTTAGTTTTCTCGTGTTCAAGTAATTATTACATTAATCAATCCATTATTAACTGGTAAATCTATGGCAGCAACATGGCATAGAGCGGGCAAACATGGGAGTACTATCACTTAATGACCTGTGACCTTGGACGGATGGATCACCCCTCAGCACCTCAATTTCCTCGGGAAATTACTGCCTACTTCATAGAGTTGTGAGAATAATAAAGAGAACATACTAGAAAACACCTAGCAACCCCTTGCCCACAATTAAAAGATTAAGGCTTAACACAATGAATGACTGGTTGTAGTAATGTTTCATTTTAATAATTATTATAATGATGTGAGCTGAGAGTACAGATGAATTGCTTTTGATGAAACCGTTGGTGAGCCAGATGAATTTTCCTGATTTTAAATATCCTCTTTGCTCCTTTCTTAATTAGTGGAGCTTGCGATGATAATGGATCGGCTATATGGAGGTGTGTGCTACGCTGGGATTGATACTGACCCTGAGCTAAAATACCCAAAAGGAGCTGGGAGAGTTGCGTTCTCTAATCAACAGAGTTACATAGCTGCTATCAGTGCCCGCTTTGTTCAGCTGCAGCATGGAGAGATAGATAAACGGGTAAGCCTTACACTACATTTTGGAAAATTCTAGAAATGGTCCTCTAAATGTGCGATTACCAATATTAGAATGAGAGAGTTTTATGACAATAAAGTGACAGCTGACAATTTTGCCTATAGAGTTAGTTATGCTCTATAATACATGAAAGAATTTCCTATGAATTTCTTTTATCTTTTAGTTTTTTGAGTAGCCTAATCAGAACACTGTAATTTACCTGAGTTAATTTAATCTTCTCTAAACTGTAGCTTCCATTCAGTCTCAATCCATGCATCCATTCATTCACTTAGTTTGTCATTCATTCAATAAATATTTAGGGAATCCTTTGTACTGTGTTATATCAGGTATACAAACAGGAATGCCCTTGAGGTTTCCTGCCCTTTTTTTGTTTGTTTTTTAATCCTGGGACATAGCGAAGACCTCAGCAAGCCCCTATTTCTCAATGAATTGCACTCACAGATTTCTCTCTTTTTTTTTTTTTTCTTTTTTCCACAGCCGCCACCTCTCACTGATTTATTTCTTAGCTTGGTGTTTCATGCATTCAACAAATGTTTTAGTGCTTAGGGCAAGAAGTTTCTGTCCTCATGAGTTTATTTCCTAGAGGATAGAACTATATCACTTGCCCTTACTACTCAAAGTGTGGCCTGTGGACTGAACGCCAGTCTGCAAACTTAGTTTGTAGTGAGATAGGAATTTAGACCAGAATGTGTAATCAGCTACATTACTGGGCACAATGTTTGGTCCAGCTGGCAATTTTTTTTCATAGAAAGCCTTTATTGATGAGGGAAGCAATATATTGCTTTATATTTTGGTGTCTCCTTTTTATTTCATGGCACACTGGCACTTTCATGCGCACTGACTTTGATATCCAACACTCTGAGGCATTGTGCTAAAATAGATTGATTTGATTGTGTTGTTCTCAATTCAAGATGTAAAAATGATCAAGTCAGTAGTGGTTTCTGCTTTTTATGTTTCATGTCATGTACAGTCTACTTCATTGGCAGTAAAGAAATTTAAGATAGTGGTGGTCATCCTAAAAACTGTGAATATGTTAAAGAGAAAAGTACCTATTCTATTATAAGCATCGGGGAGGGACAAGATTAGTATGTTAACATACCAACTTTGTTTGTTTGTTTGTTTTTTGAGATGGAGTCTCTCTCCGTCACCCAGGCTGGAGTAGAGTGGTACAGTCTCGGCTCACTCCAGCCTCTGCCTCCCAGGTTCAAGTGATTCTCCTGTCTTAGCCTTCTGAGTAGATGGGATTACAGGCACACGCCACCATGCCCACCAAATTTTTGTATTTTTAGTAGAGACAGGGTTTCACCATGTTGGTCAGTCTGGTTTGGAACTCCTGACCTCAATGGATCCGCCTGCCTCGGTTTCCCAAAGTGCTGGGATTACAGGCATGAGCCACCCACCACTCCCGGCCTACTTGGTTTTTTATGCACACTAAAAAATACCTACATCTCACTGCCTCATTCCAACATAAGTTTCAGAGCTGTGGGGGTGGTCATTAGAAATTCAGACTGAATTTGTGTTCCTCTGCAATGAAATCCTTTGCCCAGGATTCTTGTCACTCTGTAGACATCATGGAGCAGCCTGGAGGCCAGAAGCCCAGTGCTGTCCTTATGCCTGCTCTTCCTGGACTTCATGGCACTCTTCTTCTCCTTTTGTACTTTTATTTTTTTAGTTAAAAATATTTTTTTAGTTAAAAATATTTTTTTAGAGGCAGGGTCTCACTCTGTCACCCAGGCTGGAGCACAGAGGCACACTCATGACTCACTGCATGTTCTCCTTTTGTTCATGGCTAATCTTGGTCGGGATTCCTTGTCAGAGCTGGATGCCACCAGTGGTGGTGACAGCCTGCTGTAAGGGAGTTTCAGCCATGAATCTCTCCAGACTAAAAATAACCAGCTCTTTTCTAGCTGATGAATTAATAACCAGGTGACTGTTAATGCTTGAAAGGTTCACATGACAGGTTGGCCGACAGAACGCTGGAACAGGCCCAGTTTTAGAAATTGACCTCTGACTTTTAGACTCAGGTGAACCATATTCTTACTGAGAAAGAACAAAGCAGGGTTTTAGACTGTGAATCCTATGGCTGCATCTTTTTTTTTTTTTTTTTTTTTTTTTTTTTAGCAGAGTTCCAGGTTTGTGATTATAACCCAACATGTGTATACTATAAATAGAAACCACGAGCCAGGCTTTACGACAGCTCAGAATCTTGTGACACAGTAGTCAGGCATCTTCCCACCAACTTGAATATTGAAGTGCAATTGTGTGGAACTTGGATCCTCTTAGTTGATTTTGTTTAAATTATGATTCCACATATGACAAAAATCCAGATCCACTAATTAAAATGAGGGTTTGTGTCTATGAAAAATCTCCTGTGGGTTTAATCTCATAACGTTCTAGTCTCAACAGTTGGCTTCACTTCATGATGTCTGCTGAAATCCTTTTTCCTTTGAAGGATGTTTATTTAATTAGAAAAAAATATAAAATGATAGATAATAAAAGCCTTACTAGGTTCTTAAAAGATGAACTATCCGTATTTCAGTAAATGGATAATTGGTCCTTCCTCTTTGGGCACCTTGCAACAGACTCATTCAAATAGTGGGTGGAAATGTACATGTGTGGTAAGCATTGCTGGTTTCGTCACTGAAAAATGTAAACTCCTATTTTTGATTGCAGGTGGAAGTTAAGCCATATGTCTTGGATGATCAGCTGTGTGATGAATGTCAGGGGGCCCGTTGTGGGGGAAAATTTGCTCCATTTTTCTGTGCTAATGTTACCTGTCTGCAGTATTACTGTGAATATTGCTGGGCTGCTATCCATTCTCGCGCTGGCAGGGAATTCCACAAGCCCCTGGTGAAGGAAGGAGGTGACCGCCCTCGGCATATTTCATTCCGCTGGAACTAAAGGATAACTACAATGCTCATTTTCAGGCCTCAGAATAAGTGCACTCTTCTGTTAATTCTGACCCCTTCCTCAACCTCTTCACGCTGGCATGTCCTTTTGTAGCAGTCTGTAACTTAACTATAGTATAATGAAAAGAATGACCTATAATATAGGCGTTTTGTAGATTCTTGTGTCACTGCAAACAATATGAACTCCTTTTTCGTATTGCCATCGGGTTGCATGGAAGTTTTATTCTCTTGTTTTGCTGGAGACCAAGAGGATCCAAACTTCCTGCAACATTTTCTTAGAGGAGAGAGAGAAATATTAAAAGAGAAATGAAACAATAGAGTATTTTGGGTTTTTAATTAAATTATTGTTAATAATATAACATATAAGAATACTTTTATTAAAATAACCATGCAACAATAACACTATCGGTCTATCTGACAGTTTTTCCCCCAGGGAAGTGCTTTTGCCTTTTTCTTTCTTTTTTTTTTCTTTTTTCCATCTTTTTTGTCTCTCTCTTTTTTCCATCCCTTTTTAATTTTTTTAACAGCAATGGAGGAAGTTAACAATTTTTAATGGAAAGAGCATGTTAGAGCAAACAAATGCATAAGCAAGATTGAGCAGCATTGTAATTAATTTTCAGGGTTTTGAGGCTGAACATAATTTCATTATCCCTCAAAAAATTACCACCACATCAGAAAAAATAAAAAACAACAACAACAACAACAAAAAGTAAAGTAGGCAGAGCTAGGTTTATTTTCTCTTAAACAATTTTTAAAATTCAGAATGTAAAAATTGGGTAAATTTACTACTGAGGGGAGTGCACTTATTTATTTAATTTACTTATCTGGTCAAAGCCCCAGGAAACCTACCAAAGCTAGAATTAATGACAACTGGTGGGAAACCTAGCATTTCCTCTCCTGAAGAACAAATGTATAAATTTTATTTTTGATGTTTATATATAAACTCTATATCCTAATTTACTAACACTCATCAGGTGTCAGCCTTTGCTCTCCATTTTGACGTTAAAAAACAACAGATCTAGAGATACCTCAAGGATATAATTTTTGATTTTGTGTTACAGTACACTTGTAGCCAAAACTGGAAGACAAAACCAATATATAATTTGGCTGCTGATTGGCTTACTTTTAGATTTAAAGTTACTTTGGGTATCCTGTAATTTAGTTGTAACATAGAAAATGAAAAAAAAAAAAAAGTTAAAAAAAAGTAGTTGCAAAGTGTTTTGCACTGTTGAACTAAGTAACTGTGTAAATCTGTGCAAAGGTACGTATGTTTATCTTACTCTTCCTATAAACTAAAATAACATTACAGTTTCAGAATTTAGCATGGGACATAGTCAGTGTTTGAAGTGCCAACTTCATCAAGTAATGCATGCTTTATTATAAATAAAATTCTAGCTTTGAAAGGCGTTATGTGTTGAACAGTATGCTTCAGGGGTAAATTTAAAATAGTCTCTTGAAGCCCTAGTCATGGAAGTAACTTTTATTTTAATTGACATTCTCTTATTAAATGCCCTATCCATCATTAAAAGGATTATTATCAGTGGGCAAAACATGAAATAAAATGATCGAATGGCAATCTTGCTAGTTGTGCTACCTAACAGTACCATCTTGGATCCTTCAAAACCAAAGACTTGCCCCAGCACTGCTGTGGAACCACCTGGCTTATGACCCCTATGGACGATCTTTAGGAAAAGCAGCCCTTTATTTTTAATACAGGCTTTAATGAACTATACCTGTTAAGTTCCAAAGGTCAAAATGGAGGCATTTGCTGTCTAATATTCAAACATAGAAAGGGAGCTGCTTTTAAAGAATTCCCTGCAAATATTGAAAGCAGTCATGCGAATGGAGGGTGCTCTTGTGTAGCTGGTCAGGGACTTTTTTTTCTTTTCTCCTGAACTACATGATTCTAATTGGAATGTTCATTTGCCTCTTTTTACTCTTTTAAATGCTTGTAGGTGGCTTGGGGTGTGCTATCGTGCTGTTCCTACTCAGTAAACAGGTGTGATGAGTTAACAAGAAATAACACTGTTTGAGAACTAGCTTTGAATAATAATTTTTCCCTTTGTACATGACCTGCTGAATTTCGGTACAGTGTTTTTGTAGCTAACTTATTTTGTCATGCACATAATGTATATTTGTTATGCACTACTTTTGTATATCTTGTTTTTCCAACAGTGAACATTTTTAGGCACACTTTTCACTGACGGGATATCTCTTTATGCAATACCTCAATTTTTCATATTGCAAAGAGTAGCTTTTTGTACTTTTATTACTGAGAGATCTTCATATACTTCATTTTTTAATATAAATAATTTTAATAAATTTTATTTTCTTATATTCTGCTTTTTATACATTTCAGTGCTCTGCATACATTTTAAATTATGAATGTCGTGCACTGGCAATGCTATTTTAGAGTCTGCAGAGAAGAGAAAGCATGTTGCTTAAACATCCTTCCCCAGCACCAGCTATTGGTGTACCTATAATTTAAGAAATAGTCTATGTAAAGTCACAAATTAATGAAAAAAAATTCGCATGAAAATGACAGATAACACTGTAGTTCCTAAAAAAAAAAAAAAAAACTAAATGCATAAGCATAGGGTAGAAATTTAAAATAACAAAATTGTCTACAGCTTCTTACTAAGTTTTTAAAATTATTCATAAAACGCAGACATTTTTGGTGAATGTTTAGCCATTTTTAATATTAATAAATTGATGTTAAGTGTTTGATTCAGAGATGTCTGCTCTTTTAAATTACATATAAGGAAAAAAAAAATAGCCTGCCTTGGGACAGGTCTGTAATGTTAGTATGCATGATTAATGTAAGAAATTGTTATTCTACTAATATTTACTTGTGATTGTGTGACAAGTGTGTTTACAGATTATTTGGTTACACTTCAATTTACAGGGCATAAACAATGATTATCTATTACTCTGAACTTTATTGATTACATGTTCTTCAGATTACATGGGATTGTAGTTGGGAGTTACCATGTAACTCAAACATAATTAACATGTAATTAGTTTACAGATTTTAGGGCATCACTTCAATTCACCAAGCATGTAGTTCTAGCGCACTAGCATGGCACCAGCCATGTACTTACAATGTAGTTACAGAGTAATTACATGGTTATTTTTGCAATGTAAAATAAAGTGTTTCTGATTATTTTCTATGTAAAGGAACCCTCTCCTTTCCCCTCTGGTCCCTGCGCTTTGGTATAATATATATACTTCTCCATACACAGACCTCTGCAGAATGCAAAATAAAACTTGCAGTGAATGAATTTAGCATTTTATGAGAGTGCTGTTGGAAAGACTTGATAATTCACCCCTTTTGTTTTGAAGAGTTGAATCTTCTGTTAAAAGGTGATTTAAAACTTGAATGTGATGAATTGTGGCAAGTTAACTTCAAGTTATGTGCAATACTTATTTCAAACTTTTGAAAGATCTTTGCAGTGTAATTCTTTGTTTTTAATTGCAGACATTTAAAAATGTCATTTTCTACTGTTAAGAGTAATCCTCTTTCTTGCTGGTGTTTCTAAAGAAAAGAATCAGAAATCAATCTTTCTACTAATGTAAATTTGAGATTATTTTTAAAAATGGAATAAAAGAGGTTTTGGTCATTTGCTTTATTTTATTATTTTAAAGCTACTGTGATTGATAGCATTGTAAGAATCGGGACAATATTGTATTCAACTGTTTTATTTTTTATATTTTTAAAATTTAAAGTATAATTAGTTTTTATAATTTTCATCAGATTTTTGTTATATTTTTTGGAAGTGAAACTTTTAGCAAGTGGTTGTCTAGTTTTTACTAATCCCTAATTTTTTTCCCAGTGTATTGCTCATATTATCAGAAGGAAAAGTTATTTAAGTATGTCAGTTAATTGTACTACTTGGCTGAATTTCCATATAGTTTTTACTGTGTATGGGGAGGTTGTAGTATTTATTATAGCATTTTAAATAAGGGTAATTCATTTTTTATTAAAGTCATTTTCACGTTAAGTTCCTATTTTTGTATGTTCTACTCTTAAGTTATATAACACAGTTCCTTTTTTAAAAGAATTCATTTGTTGAAGTGCTAGTGGAAAATTAATGTTATTAAATAGTTTGCAAATGACTATTTATACCAGTATGCATATAATTTTTAAATATTTGTAATGTGAGATGTTGAATGAATAAAACTTTTAACTCAGATTTCTTTTAATATACTTATTTCTTTTTAACACAAGTAGATTATGCTTTCTTGATTGGGAATATTAACATTTTAAAATATTAGGACTATACTGTTGAGCTAATGCAGCACAAACCAATATGAAAAAATCTTCAGTCATAGAAGTACTGTGGCCACTGTGCATTCTTATGTAAGCCTGTAAGTGTCGGTGGATGGTTGTGTCTTTGGCCTGTACTGTTAGTGCACCTGCTGCCTGCCCTGCAGAGTTCTTTTTTATTTGTAGCCTTCAATATGTATATGGCTTATAAGCCCAGGATCTAAGCATTCAGTCATCAGTTGAAGGCCAAATGCCCAACAAAAGTGAAAAACCCAATGTTTAGTTAATAACGAAAGTCCGTATCCGGGAGGTTCAGTTTTGAGTCTTTGTCAGTGAATCTTGATTTGTGGCCAGACTACCAAAGGGCTTGAAAACACGTCTCTTTTGACTTCTAATTCCCAGTTCCTCCATAGACCTTAGTGTCATAGGATACGGTGTGTGGGATTATAATCTATGGCATGTCAATTGAAAATATTATCTTTGATTTGACCCATTAATCATGTGGACTACCAAGTACTGTAATGTGTTAGTGTTTATATTTTAAACTGCATTCTCAAACTTTTAACATAAGGATTTATTGTAACAAAATATAACACTGAGAATATCCTGTTTTGTCAGATTTGGTATCTGTTCTTTCTTGAGTACAGTATTCATAGGACTAGAAGAGGTTCTTGTCCTGAGAGAAATGGACTATGAGATCTTTTGCTTCTAAATTGTTTTTCCCAACATGCAGCTCTTCTAACTATAGAGATTACTGAGGGAAAGGGCAGGCTGGACAACTTCCTCTTTCTCTTATCCGGCAATTCCCAAACCTTATGTTGAGCATTCAATGAAGGGCCTTGAGGAAACCCCAGGGATGGGACACTGGAGATGTGGGTGGCATTTGGTTACCACGTCTATAATATTCCTAGGCATTCTGGGATGGTTTCACTATTTTAAGAAAAAAAAAAAAAGCCCAAGCATATTTATTTTAGGAAATGTTTATTTCAGGTAAGTGAGACATCAATGATGCTTGATATAACAACTCTATCTTGAAATTATATAGGTGCATTGCGTTGGGTGTTTTAAATCACAGAATGGTGCATCTGGAAAGGGTGTAAGAGGCTTCCTGGGCTATATTTCTGTATTCACTGATTGCCTCAACCTACCCAACAAGGAAAATTCTTTTTATTTTTACCTTTTGTTTTTACTATCTAACCAGATGAATAAATAATGGAAATTCTCTACCACATTCTTAACAATCAAGTTATTTCATAACCCCTTTTGGTAATGGGTTTGTGTCCATAGCTAGGTCAGAAAGTAATTTTTCTAGGGATTTTTTTTTTTAAGTTTGGGAAATAGTTTGATCAAAAGTCGTGGGGAAAGTAATCTCTGATTTTAAAAATTGAAGAATATTGAAGGTGTCAATGAAGTGAGTTAGAAATTTTTAAGGAGTAATTATTTTCTGAAATGTGTAATAACCAAATAATAAACAAGATGAAACTCTAATATTTCAGACTGTGATCTTCAGAGGACTAGGATAGGCCTTGCCACAAGAAAAAGACAAAAAATAAGAAGTTTTACCATTAAATACACTTAGAAAATGGTCACCTTGTTTCTTGCAAAGTCAAAATAATGCACATTTGCACATTAGCTTATTAAGACTTCAAGAAGTTCTACAATGAAGAAACCTTTTTTATTTGTTTGTTTTTGTTTTTGAGATGGAGTTTCGCTCTTGTTGCCCAGGCTGGAGTTCAATGGTGCAATCTTGGCTCACTGCAACCTCTGCTTCCCGGGTTCAAGCCATTCTCCTGCCTCAGCCTCCCAAGTGGCTGGAATTACAGGCATACACCACCATGCCCAGCTAATTATTATTGTATTTGTAGTAAAGACGGGGTTTCTCCATGTTGGTCAGGCGGGTCTCAAACTCCCGACCTCAGGTGATCCGCCCGCCTTGGCCTCCCAAAGTGCTGGGATTACAGGCGTGAGCCACTGCGCCCAACCCGAAACCTATTTGTTGAAAGCGTCCTCCTTACCCCAATTTCTGACTACAGATTCTGTTTACAGGTAACACAGGATCCCATGGAACATACTTTGGGATATACCACTGTAACATTTTAGTATGTTTCAAGAAGCTTTGTGTTTCCATTTTGTTTTTTGGCATCCATACATGTGTTCTGGAAGGGTGCTTGGCCCTGCCACTTGCGAGCCACATTCAGAGCTGTTTTCATTGCCCACACATACTTGATCGGAGTTCTAGGTATTTGCCTAGCTTCTAACCCCTGTCCTAGTTCCAGTGCATCCTCCTAATTCTGTCCTCCCTCTACTCCCATCCCAGAAGAAAGAAAAAGAAAAGCTACTTTGCACAATAAAGCTATTTTGTTATGCTTTTCCCTGGCTGAGAAACCAGCCCTTGTTTCTCATGAGTGCCTCAAATGCCACTTCAGACAAGCAGCTTGTGCTTTGAATCTGCCATTCTATGATCTGCTGTGTCTCCCTTTCTCATTATTCCTATATGCTCCTTCAAATTTTTCTTCTGCAAACTTCCCTCAGCACCCCTCACCCACCAATTCTCTTGAGAATAGGGGCCACTGGCTTAGAATAAATTCTAAGAATTTAGAAAATGAACATTTACGCCCCACTCGGAACTCTTATCTAGCAATACCAATTCAGTCGTTCTCATTAGAGAACATTGTATTTTGCCGTGCCTTGAGTGTTCTCAGGATATTTTGAGTTATCTTTCTCTAGTCAAGTTGGGTGTCATTGTTGGCTGTCTGGAAAAACTGTCTTATTGTGATTCAGCGTGGTGACCAGAGTTGGAAAAGTACACATTGTCTCAGGGAAGTTAAAAATGAACAGCAGCATCCCAAATCAGAATGTGAGCAAACCTCCAGCCTTTAGTATTGCGTGTAATTTGATTCAGTGTCAGGGAAAAACTGCCTGTGGGTAGCCGGGCTGGAGGTGGTGAATCAGTGCATGCAAATGCCAGCAGCTAAGCTTGAGCTTTCTTTATCCTTTTCATCGGAGTTCTATTTCAGGAAGCCCGGCTTTGATACCATAAAAATGTCAATGTGATCAAGCAAATGTCACCATTTTAAAGAGATTATTTTCAACTCTTCTCTCACCTCCCTGTGAGACCTAAGAGTGACTCCCCAGAACCCACCAAAGGCAATAGAGCATTTTAAACTCGTGAAATAAGTTACCCAGGAAAAGAACCAGGAGGGGTGGTGGTAAAATAAATATGTGAGGCTGCAAAGAATGTTTTAGGTAGCATCCAGGAAAGACCTGGCGCTTCCTTATTTGGAGGAATGAAGGTGATACAGGAGCTGAAAGGAAATTATTTAGGCGGTGAGTGAGGGTAAGAGAGTTCTCAGTAAGCCTTCCCTTTTTACAAAACGCAGCCCCAAAATCATTTCTTTTCTAACAAAGAGCAGCCTGTAAAATCGAGCTGCAGACATAAATAAGCAAGCTGGAAGCCTGCATAGGTAAATGCCGGCAGCTGTGCCAGTAGGAAAAGGCTAGCCGGGGGCCAGGCGTGTTCAACGCGGAGGCTCCCTCTTCCTTTTCTTTGTCGCTATGTGTGCAGTAGAAAGGCAGGCAACATGGCGTTGGCCAGGCAGAGACCCCATCTGCATAACACAAGATTAGGGTGGGATGGCCAGCTTCTTTGTGCGTGATGCAAGTGTCACACCTGGTCCCACCAATCTCTCTGGCCCTACGTGAATCAGACACGCCTCCTCAAGCTCATGTATAAAACCCCACGCATTGCACTCGGGAGCCCTTCTCTCTTGTGAGAGAGCGAGCTATTCTCTTTTGCCTATTGAACCTCCACTGTTAAACTCACTTCTTGTACGTCCGCGTTGTTGATTTCCCTGGCGTGAGATGACGAACCTCGGGTATTTCCCCTAGACAACGACGCCGCTTCAAAGGCAAAATTCCCCTTTCATGTTTGAGGCAAAAGTGCTGTGGGCCCTTGCGTGTTTGGTGATAGAAGGTTTGGTTCCAACAGCAGGCTGGGTGGGGTAGGGTGAGGGTGGGGTAGGGTGAGGGTGGGGTGGGGTGGGGTGAGGGTGGGGTGGGGTGAGGGTAGGGCGGGGTGGGAATGTGGAATAGTCACATCCATCACATGACTCTCAGAACTCCTGACTGCAATGACGGAATGATTTGGTTCAGAAGAAACTAGTAAATGCTGATCACCTGTTATATATCAGGCCTTACATACATTAGCAGGGATAACACTTCCATGAGGTATTGAACAGATCATAGAACTGACTCATGGAGAAGGTGGGTGATTTGACCAAGGCTGGGATGTGCCTAGGTCCCAATTCTCATCTACTAATCTCAAATCTCCTTTCAACCTTCTTGCCGCTGGATTAGCAATGAACAGGATCAGGGCTTTTTATTTAAGTTGGGTTTTGTTTTTAAAAAAGAAGTTTCATTCCTAAACCTAATCTGGATGTAAGTGTCATATTTGAAAGTATAGAGATAGGATGATAAAACAAAAGTTGTAAGATAGCCGGGCACGGTGGCTCACACCTGTTATCCCAACACTCCGGGAGGCCTAGGTGCGAGGATCAATTGAGCCCAGGAGTTCAAGACCAACCTGGGCAACATGGCAAAACCACATCTCTACAAACAAACAAACAAACAAAAAACGTAGCTGGGCATGGTGGTGTGTGCCTGTAGTTCCAGCTGCTGCGGGGGAAGGGAGCTGCTGAGATGGAGGATCACTTGAGGCTGCAGGTTGAGGCTGCAGTGAGCTACGATCATCCCATGGCACTCCAGCCTGAGCAACAGAGTGAGACCCTGTCTTGGGGGATAAAAGGAAAACATAAACACCACAAAATAAAACCAAAAAAAACTCAAAAGTTGTACAATGTCTGAGAACAATGGCTCATGCCTGTCATCCCAGAACTTTGGGAGGTGGGATGATCCCTTGAGGCTAGGAGTTCTAGACGAGTTTGGGCAGCATGGCAAGACCCTGTCTCTAATTTAAAAAATAAAAATAAACTTTGTAAGAGCATATGTGAGTTTTGATTGTGAGTCCTAAAATGTGGCCATTTCCTCTCAGCTAAGAGAGTTGCTCGAGGTCGTGTAATTAGTTAGTAGGAAGGCGGATAAGGAGGCCAGAGGGAAGCTCTTGAGCTCTGTCAAGCTCAGGTGGCTCAGGCCTACCTCTGCAGTTCTTGTCTGCCTTACTGGCCTCCATTAAGCCCGTGAGTATGGCTCAGAGGCCAGAACTGGGTATGACATTTTAGGAGTAGGGACAAGGTAGTTGAAATGACATTTCTATTCACTTTGACGAAGTACAGTACAGACTTCTTA
This sequence comes from Rhinopithecus roxellana, assembly GCF_007565055.1. Lineage (NCBI taxonomy): Eukaryota > Metazoa > Chordata > Mammalia > Primates > Cercopithecidae > Rhinopithecus > Rhinopithecus roxellana. The sequence goes on from NC_044551.1 coordinate 168,399,660, forward strand.
GTACATATTCTTTCTCTTTGATCCAACCACCAAGAGAGACGCATCCTTTTGGGGTAGGAAACAAAGAAAAAGGAGGGCCCTTTTCTCTAGTACTGTAAACCCAAGAATTCCAGAAACACAATTTTAGGAGTGAGAATAATAATAATAATAATAATAAGGCTGGGGACAGTGGCTCGTGCCTGTAATCCCAGCACTTTGAGAGGCCAAGGTGGGTGGATCACAAGGTTAGGAGTTTAAGACCAGCCTCATCAACATGGTGAAACCCTGTGTCTACTAAAAATGAAAAATTAGCTGGGCGTGGTGGCGTACACCTATAATCCCAGCTACTCAGGAGGCTGAGGCAGGAGAATCTCTTGAACCCGGGAGGCAGAGGTTGCAGTGAGCTGAGATCGCACCACTGCACTCCAGCCTGGGTGACAGAGCAAGACTCCATCTCAAAATAATAATAATAATAACTACAACACTGGTGGAGTGCTTTCCAAGTGCGAGGCATTTGATATAGGGATCTCCTTTCTACCTCCCCACAATCCTAAGTCATAGATACTGTCATTATACAGTATCTCATTTTAAGGTGACCAAAGTTCAAAAATGTTAACTCATCTGCAAAGCCAGGATTCAAATCCAGGCACACAAGTCCTGCCTGTTTCACCTCACCGCTTAGAAATTTCCAACCTAAGGAGAAATTTTATTAAAGTTTCATTTATCCCCCTGCATTAGTTAAAAACTCACCAAGGAATAATGTGACAGCTAATCTGTGTTGTAGTTATGCCATCCCCAAATTATCAAAGGACTAAGATGTGGCCCAACTAACCAAAATCACATGGGTGCCGAGGAAGGCTATCCAGCTTGCTAAATGGATGAACAGATAGATAGGTGGATGGAAGGATATATATATATATATATATATATATATTTTTTTTTTTTTTTTTTGAGACAGGGTCTCACTTTGTCACCCAGGCTGGAGTGCAGTGGTACCATCATGGCTCACTGCAGCTTTGACCTCCTGGGCTTCAGTGATCCTCCCACCTTAGCTTCCTGAATAGCTGGGACCACAGACGAGCATCACTACACCCAGCTAATTTTTTATTTCTTGTAGAGACAGGGTCTCTATATGTGTATCTACATATCTGTGTGTATATATAGATATACATATATCTCAGATATATATTTTTTAGATGCAAAGAAAAATCCCACCAAAAAGAAAGGGTTTTACTTTTTTCTATAGAACTAGAATTGACCAACATGCTCTATATAGAAAATCAAGCCTCCTCTCATGGATCTGATCCTTTGATATCTGCACAGTCTATGTAATCTCACAAAAATAGTCCTGAAATCCAAAGGAATGGGGGAGAGACTTGGGGATGTGTCCTTGTGAATTTCAAAACAGCACTTGAACGTTTTGCTTTTGGATTCGGATGTCAGAAGCATCAAAATAGATTTCTACAGAGAATTTATATTCCTGATTTTATATATATATATATATGTGTGTGTGTGTGTGTGTGTGTATGCATATATATGTAAAGAGAGGCAGTGTCTGCCATTTTTAGAGCACCGGAACTTTGAATTACGCATGGGTTTGATTCTTGCCGCAGCCTAAACAGCTGTTCTTGAGCAGATGTGATGCTGTAGAGCGTGGAAGAATCAACTTAGAATCTCTGAACCTAGATTTGCAGCAAAACACCCTTCTGAGGGAGACGTTAAGACCATGGTCAAATACAGTCATCAGCAACTTCCTTTTTCTTTGCCCCTTCCCAAAGTTCAACTCCTACAAAGACCAAACATGAAATTCTAAAGCTGGAGAGGATGCACCTGGGAAATCAGATTTCGTCTCGTAAGTGTGGTACTTAAGTCAGGATCAGCAGCCCTCCGTGAGGGGTGTCGGAGGGTGAGGAGGGGGAGTTTAAGGGAGAGAGTAGGGAGAATTAGGAGGTCAAGAAGAGAGAGGAGCAGAATTTAACTACTGCATGCAATTTTGTGTCCAGAAGGCAACAGCACCCTCTACACACACGGCCCATAACTAGGGATCTAAGGCCTTCCACACTCCTGATCACACCCTCATCATTCTCCCCAGGGTGGGGCAATTTTACATTGGCACAGTTATCACCCATAATGGGGAAAAACTGGAATTTTTTCTTGGCTTTCCTTATACACGTTTTGTAATATTCTGTCCTTTGAATTCTACATGGAGAGTGGAGCTCCATAATGGTTGGAAGTCAGGGTCCATCATCTGATTCTGGGAGCACATAGCACTGTGTTTAGTACAGAGTAAGCACTCAGTAAGTGTTAACTCATCATCATTGTTGTTCGCTACTCTTATCTATCCACTTACAAAGTGCCAGTCCCAGTGCTGAGTTGAGGGCAGAGGTGGGTGGCAGGGTCACTGCCCAGTGCAGGGAGTAGGAACCCCGGGATGCCCCTCTCCCATGTTCCTTTCCTCCTGTGGATTCTCTGGCTCCCACCCCATCCAGCCTACAACAGTTGCCATGGTGACCGAGAAGGCTCTGTGACTCCAGGCCCTGCTGCTACTGCAGTGCCCAGCTCTCGCTGTCTCCGTCTTTCCATCTTAGGAACTGGTGGATTCTTCCCATGTCCGAGAGTCATGAGCGGCAGCAGAGGGGGTTGAATGTGTGCTACCAAACTGGACATAAACTCCAGAGGGGCTGTGTCCTGGGACTGGTTTTCTGGAAACTTTGGATAAGCCCCAAATCCTTCCCTTTAGGGAAAGAATCAGGAGATGGGAAGAGGAGTTGGAAATTAGGCCCTGAGTCTTTCAGCGATAACTCAATGATACTGCCTTTGAGGAAACAGAATTTTTAGTTCTGTGATTATTTCCCCTTTGTCCTTATAAACTGCAAAAGGTGGGTGGAGGGAGCCCAGACACCATGTGGGATAGTAGACCTGACTTGCATCTGGGAGTTAGGCATAGCTGGGCTCAAACGCCAAAGACAGGAAGCATTGTGGTTAGGGGCTTGGCTTTGGGGTGACACCAACGGAGTTTCTATGCTTGGACTACCACTGACTGATCGAGTGACCTAGACCACATTAGGTGACCTCTAAGAATCGGCTTTCCTATGCATTAGAAGGGACAAATAATATCTTCATCACTGGTTTGAAGTTAGGATTCAACAAGGTATTCATGAAAAATGTGCTTCAGTCATAATCATTAATAATTAATAAATAATAATCATAAATAATTATTAATCATTAATAAGCCCTCAGTATCATAAACATTATTGCCCCAGATCTGACCACTGTTGTACCTAAGGAAAGTCCCCTCATCTCTCAGAGAGATGGAGATACGGCCTCCAGCCTCCCTCCCCTGCAGCTAGGGTGGACAGAAACCTGACTGCCTCTGCCCTTGCCTTGCAAACCCCCCCCCAGCAGCATCTCATTGCCCTGGAAATAAAATCTGCCCCAAGGCTTTGCAATATCTGGCTCTGGCTCAAAACCTGCCCTTCTATTGCTCCTTCTTGATGGTGGGTTGTTGCCACTCTGCCTGGGCCACCGTTCTGGTAACGTAGGTCCCCTTCCCTGGTGCAGGGTCTTCTCACCTGCCTCCTAGGAAAGTCTCTGCCTGCTCCTGCTCTCCCCCTTTCCTTGCTCCTCACTTCTCCTTCTGCAGTCAGCTGGCGCATTACCATCACCTTCTCCCTCTGAGAGGACTTCCTGGGTCTCTCTGAAGTCCTCCTGGTCATCACTTTTTATTTGTTATCAGAAGCACCCCTTCTGACTCAGCACTAAATACTATGCTTAATTGTCACTGCCTATCATTTGTTTACCTTTCTTGGGGGAGGAGACACATATTCTCCAGCTTGCCTGTGTCCTCAGGGCCCATCATGTGCCTTGCTCCTGGTAAGCGCTTACTAAATGTTTGCTGAATGAGTGACTAACAGGATCCCTATGTGGGCTCTCTTTCTTAGGCCGGCTTTCAAAATTGCCATTAAGAGGAGGGCAATTTTGTGCTTCAGGAGTAGAGGCCCACAGCTTATGGGGCCCCAAGGCTGGATGTTTCACAAGGAAAATGGAGATCAGAATACCTGATAAAGATAGCTTGGAGCACTCAGAGAAGTATAGGTGAAAAGTTCACCTGGGGATCTTATCAAAACACAGGTTCTGAGTCAGTAGCGCTGGGGGCCTGAGACTACATCTCGGACAAGCTGTCCAGTGGGCTCCATGCTACTGCTTCTCCATAGAAGTCAGTTCTTGAGAAAGCCATGAACTTTCAGACCTCGGAATAACATGGTTGATCAGAATGAGTGCAGGGGCCGGGAGAGCAGAGCCTGAGTGGGTTGTGGGTGGGCCTCCTGCCTGACCCAGGCCCTAGGGGCAGGGAAGACAAAAGCAAAGGAAGGGCTGGCTCCTCTCTATGCCTGAGCAGACCAGCCGGAGGAGGCTGGAATCTGTTTTCTAGAATTTGCCTTAGTCCCAGGCAAAGAATTCCATCCAGGAGTTTGCTCATTCATTCATCTATTTATTTCTTCAATCAATATTTGTTATTCTTAGGCCCCGAGGATGCTGTGGGGACAAGATAGGCAAAGGCTCTGTCCTCTTGGCATTTGTGTCCTGGAGACAAAGGCCTGGATTTGAGCCCTGGGATGTGTGTGCGTGTGTGTGTGTGTGTGTGTGTGTTGCTGTGTCTGATTTTGGTGAGTCACTTCAGCTTCAGCAATGGAGCCTTAGTGAAATGTGACGGGTGTTATTGGGAAGATCTCAGGAAATAATGCCTTGAAAAGATAAGGCATTCCTGTTCTGCATAGAACCACCAATCTGAATGTCCAGCTTTATAACTGTTACCCAAAGTTGTTGATCTGCAAAAGAGCATTGCATCAGGGAGTTTCTTTATTCACTCAGTCATTCATCCAACAAGTATTTGCACTGTCCCAGGCTCTGGGGACGTTGTGGGGACAAATCCAGCAAAGTCCCTGTTCCCTTGGCATTTATGTCCTGGGAAAGGGGACCTATCAGATGGTCACCAAGTAAACACGTACGTAAGTAGGAAAATATTAGTGCTAAGCCTTGAGGAAATTAAAACAGTGAATATAGTGCAGACTAGGAAGAAGTGGGGCTGTGTTAACTGGGGGATTAGAGGACACCTCCCTGACAGATGAGATTTAAACAGATCTGAATAATGAGAAAACACAAGCCATGCTGAAGTGTGAGGGGAAAGTATTCTGGACAAAGGAAACAGCACGTGCAAGTGTCCTGGGGCAAGACAGCTTGATAAATGTGCAAGGAAGAGCAGTGTGGCCCCGGCACAGTGAGCCAGGGGGCGCGCCGGGAGCTGAGCTCAGAGAGGTCAGGGGCGGGGGGGGGGGAGGGTGGCAGTGGGGGGTGCTGCACAAGACAAGACCTTGTTAGCCCAGTAGAGACTTAATATTTTATTTTTAATTACATGGAGGGAGAGTCAGTGAAGAGTAGCTGCAGGGGAGGGATAGGACTGATTTGCGATCACCGGGACAACTGTAGGAAGAATAGATTGTAAAGGAGCCCGAGTGGGGCAGGAGAAGCCCTTAGGAGGGGGTAGCAGTGGCGCTGGTGTCGCTGGTGTCAGTGGGGGATAGCAGCAGAACCGGGCCAAGTTAGCTCTTCCTGTCAGAGAGAACATGGGCAGTGAGGAAGACACGTGCGCGTGACTTGAGAGTTGGCAAAGTCCCACATGCCCTACTATTTTGGGAGGAAACACGATTTACAACGCTTACTAATCTTGTTCCCTGGGAACACTTCTGCAAAGGCAAAACCTTCATGAAGTTGGAAGGAAACAAGGCCAGTTCTAATCCTGCCTAGACACACAGAACCTTCAAAAGGAAGGCATCGATTACAAAGGAAGACTGTTACCCCAGTTCCCTCCCTGTCCTCTGAAGTCTCGTTGAAATTCTTTGCTTATCTGAAAGGGTACAAGATCCTGCTTCAACAAGTAAGGAGTGGTATTCACACTGAGTTGCATGAAACAGACTCTAATTCTGATCAAGCATTGCTCTAATTTGGCGGGGGTGGGGGGCGGTTCTGGAAGGAAAATGAGATAGAAGTGATGATGTAGGCAATTTAATTAATTTAGAGACTGGGCACAAAATCCAGGAGCCAAGGTGTGTGTCTGTGTTGGTTTAGTGGTGTGGAGGCAGCAGGGGGAGGGAGGAAACACTCAGTTTTCCCGCTACCAGGTCTAGAGAATTGTATCTCAGTTGCTGTAGGGGTGGGGCCCTCCCATTGCTTCAGGGTTGGGCCAGGTCCCCTGGGCCCAGGGTCCTTTCATTACAAAGGACTGAAAATGGAGACAGCTGACATTATCTGCATTAAACAATAGCCATAGAGCTCCACTGCCTGGTGTCATAGAATTGAGCCGGGAACACCTTTAAAGGCAGTACAATTATCACACCTTCTGCGGTAACCCACAAAGAATCCGGTCTTCCCCTAATTCTCAAGAAGAGCACCATGATGTTACATTGTACTTTGAGGCTTAATAGCATTTATTTATTTGTTTAACATACACATTTAAAATATATAACAATTTCTGGGTTTTTTTTTTTTTGTTTGTTTGTTTTTTTTTTTTGAGATGGAGCCTTGCTCTGTCGCCCAGGTTGGAATGCAGTGGCGCCATCTCGGGTCACTGCAACCTCTGCCTCCCAGGTTCAAGCGATTCTCCCGCCCCAGGCTCCTGAGCAGGTGGGATTACAGGCGTGTGCCACCACACCTGGATAATTTTTATATTTTTAGTTGAGACGGGGTTTCGCCATGTTGGCCAGGCTGGTCTCGAATTCTTGACCTCAGGTGATCCGCCTGCCTCAGTCTCCCAGAGTGCTGGGATTTAGAGGCGTGAGCCACCGCACCTGGCCCTCAATTTCTTTATTATAAAAAAGGAAATCTCTCTTCCCTTCAACCCATGGAATTGGCCTCGGCCTCCTTCCTTCACAGAGTAGTCCTGGGGTTAGCATTTTGCAAGTTGGGGGACTTAGGAGCAAGGTGTGGTCCAGCTCCCCACTCCCCCGGAATCAGTCCCCTTTCCACTCTTGGGAACACACTGGAAGCTGCCAGAAGCTGTGGCAGAACCAGCGGAGGGTGAAGGAACAGCATTTCAGACAGATGAGGCAGGAAGGCCCTTTCCTGACAGCCATCCCTGAGGTGTCCTCAGAGGACCATATGTCCCAGACCTGCTGCTGGCCAAATGGATTTCATGACTAGGAATATGCACCGTTTGGTTAACTCTCGGCTCCTGCAGCTGTCTGATGAGGGGTCGGGAGGGAGGAGCCAGTCACCTCATTTGTGGGCTGAAACTCCATCTCACGTCCTGGATCCTGGGCTCCTGGGCTGCGAACCCCCAAGCACCCCCAAGCTCCGCTTGCGCCGCGGCTCACAGGGGTTGGAGACGCACCTTCTCCAAGTGCTGTTTTCCAAAATCTCAGGCAGGGAGCCTTATTTTGAACTGAGGCTACTCACTTCATTTCTTGGTAATAATAAAAATTCAGGGAGGCGGCGTCGGGGGAAAAAACGGTTTGCTTCTTAAAGGGGAAGGGGGGAATGAAAGGGGACGACTTTATCCGGAAGCTGTGACTGCCACCTGCTGGACGATGTCAGCGGAGCAAGACAAAGTCTCCCTCCTTCCCATCAGCCGTTCCTGCATTTCAGGAGAGGCTCGGTGGAGGGAGAGAGAGAAACAACCACAACACAGCGTCATGGATGCTGTGATAGGCGCGGTCTCGAATAGGGGCTCCGGGCGTGGGTGCTGCAGCCACACACAGCTTGGGTTTGAGTCCCTGCCCCGGGACTTCCCTGCTGTGACTTTGGCTGAGCGACTTAACCTCTCCTGTGCCTCGTCCTTCTTATCTGTAAAATGAGGCTCACGGCCCCTGTCTCACAGAATGGCAGTCCCTGTCTCCTAGGTCGTTTAAGGATGGAATGACGCACTCCACGTACACACCGAGCACGAGTCTGGCTCAGAGACAGGGCTCAGAAGTTGGCTGGTAGCATGGCGGGAAGCCTGGAGCCACGGGAACCTCTGGATGGTGTCAGGTGCTCTGCGGCCCACGGGGCCGGGAGTAGGGGGGAAGAACTAGTGAGCAGAAACATTCCTCCTCGCCTCATCAGGTGAGGGAGACAGGCATGAACACTTGAATGAAGACTAGAAAAGACTGGTGCCTGCCCCCACGGTTTCCTTGGGGAGGGAGACCTGAACACAGGTGATTAGAATTTGTAATAAGCATATTCTGGGATGGGATTCAGCGCCGTAGAAGCTGTCCCACCTGGGGAGTGGGCAGACTTCGGGGAAACAGTGGAGGTGGCGCACCTGGCACTGAGGGTTGGCCCCTTGCTGTAGGTGAAGGAGATGCTGGAGATGATGTCTAAGTGTTGAGATGAGCCACGGTCCTCTCCCCCTCTTACCAGAACACTTGAGTCCCAAGAGGCTGGTGGTCGAGGGGCGGGTGCTGATATGAGGCTGAGGTGGGGGAAGGTGACAATAAAGAAGTAAACAGTAAATAAGAGAGAATTTCAGAGCATGGTAGAAACAATGTGTGAGGGAGGGTGCGAGGACAGAGCTGCTTTGGAGACGGGTCCAAGGTGGCAGCTCTCAGGAGGGGCCTTTAGGCTGAGATCTGAATTGTGAGAAGGTGTGAGCTGGGTGCACCAAGCTCATGAGGCTCTCGCGTCATCCTGCTGGGCGTCCTGTTAGCAGCCCCGCATACTGACTGGGGAACAGGGAAGGCCCCAGGTGACAGGGACGGTGAGACAGCTCTGTGATTGTTCCACATGGACAGGCCAAAACAGGGTTTTAAGGCACAGTAGCCTCAGTTTCCTCTGTTCCCTACATCTCCTCCTTCCCTATTCTTCTAAAGGGAAGGAGTTATATCAGATTTGATGTCTCTCCTACCAAGATAAAAAAGAACACGAGATTAAAAAATAGATATTTTATATTTATAAAAATATATACTCAAAAGGACTGGAGAGCTACTGAGGTGGTAAAACCGTGAGGCGGGTGGGTGGTGCACAAGTCTAGGCAGAAGACAAGCACCAGGGTGATGCAATATTCAGCATGACTTCTCCAGACATTGGCTGATTGTGAGTGGCAGCCTAGAGACTAAGACGCTGAGCTGTAGGTGGCCTCATGGGGTGTAAGGGACAAAAATAAGACCAGGGCCAGAGAGGGCCCTGATAAACACCCTGGACTTTAAATTGGGACATTTAAGAGCTAGAGTCTAGAGAGTCAGACCAAACAAGATATACACTAGCCTTCGTAAAGTCTGAACCCAGCTATAAATCAGCTTGATCCCAGATAGGGAATTAAGATGAACCTCCTCTACCTCAACTGCCCACTAGAAACAAAAGTAAATTCTCTCTGGAGAATGGTAACATTATCTGGAGCTTCAAATAATCTCTACAATTTTTATTACACACCATCTGGTATTTGATTTTAAAGAATTTTCCAGCACACCAGAATTCAAAATCCAATGACTAAAAAATAAGAGAAACAAATGGCTTCAGTTACCATAATGGTATTTTTAAAATGTCAATAGTTTTTTGGGGAACAGGTGGTGTTTGGTTACATGAATAAGTGCTTTAGTGGTGATTTCTGAGATTTTGGTGCATCCATTACCCAAGCAGTGTACACTGTTGCTGCTACCCTGGAGCAGGGTAGTAGACTACCCAATGTGTAGTATTTTATCCCTCACCCTCACTCCCACCCTTTCCCCTGAGTTGCCAAAGTGCACTGTATCATTCTTATGCCTCTGTCCTCCTAACTTAGCTCCAATTTATAAGTGAGAATATGTAATGTTTGGTTTTCCATTCCTGAGTTACTTCACTTAGACTAATGGTCTCCAGCTCCATCCAGGTTGCCGTGAATGCCACTATTTTATTCCTTTTTATGGCTGAGTAGCATTCCATGGTATATATATATTCCACATTTTCTTTATCCACTCATTGTTGAATGGACATTTGGACTGGTTCCATATTTTTGCAATTGCAAATTGTATGGCTATAAACATGCATGTACAAGTGTCTTTTAAAAAATAAAATGACTTCTTTTCCTTTGGGAAAATATACAGTAGTGGGATTGCTGGATCAAATGGTAGATCTACTTTTGGTTCTTTAAGAAATTGCCACACTGTTTTCCATAGTGGTTGTACTAGTTCACATTCCCATCAGCAATGTAAAAGGGTTCCCTTTTCACCACATCCACATCAACATTATTTATTTTTAAATTATGGCCATTCTTGCAGGACTACGGTGGTATCGCACTGTGGTTTTGATTTGCAGTTCCCTGATCACTAGTGATGTTGAGCATGTTTTCATGTTTGTTGGCCATTTGTGCATCTTCTTTTGACAATTGTTTCTTCATGTCCTTAGTCCACTTTTTGATGGGATTATTATTATTATTTTTTTTCTTGCTGAATTGAGTTGCTTGTAGATTCCGGATATTAGTCCTTTGTTGGAAGTATAGATTGTAAAGATTTTCTCCCATTCTCTGGGTTGTCTGTGTACTCTGCTGATTATTTCTTTCTTTTTAGTTTACTTAAGTACCATCTATTTATCTTTGATGCATTTGTTTTAGGGTTCTTGGTCATGAAGTCTTTGCTTAAGCCAATGTCTAGCAGGGTTTTTTCCTATGTTATCTTCTAGAATATTTATGGTTTCAGGTCTTAGATTTAAGTCCTTGATCCATCTTGAGTTGATTTTTGCATAAGGTGAGAGATGAGCATCCAATTTCCTTCTTCTAATTGGCTTGCCAATTATCCCAGTATCATCTGTTGAATAGAGTGTCCTTTCCCCACTTTATGTTTTTGTTTGCTTTGTCAAAGATCAGCTGGACTGTATTCGACTTTATTTCTGAGTTCTCTAAAATGTTCTGTTGGTCTATGTGCCTATTTTTATACCAGTACCATACTATTTTGGTGACTATACGCTTATAATATAGCTTGAAGTCAGGTAATGTGATGCCTCCAGATTTTTTTTTTTTTTTTGGTCCCATATGAATTTTAGGATTGCTTTTTCTAGTTCTGTGAAGAATGATGATGGTATTTTGATGGGAATTGCTTTGAATTTGGCAGTATGATCATTTTCACAATATTGATTCTACTCATACATGAGCATGTGATGTGTTTCCATTTGTTTGTGCCATCTATGATTTCTTTCAGTAGCATTTTGTAGTTTTCCTCGTAGACGTCTTTTGCCTCCTTGGTGTATTCCTAAGTATTTTTTACAGCAATTGTAAAAGGGGTTGAGTTCTTGTTCTGATTCTCAGCTCGGTTACTGTTGGTGTACTGCGGTGCTATTAATTTGTGTACATTGGTTTTATATCCTTAAACTTTGCTGAATTCATTTATCAGATCTAGGTTCTTGTTGGATGAGTCTTTAGGGTTTTCTAGGTATATGATCATACCATTGGCAAACAGTGACAATTTGATTTCTTCTTTACCAATTTGGGTGCCCTTTATTTCTTTCTCTTGTCTGATTGCTCTGGCTAGGACTTCTAGTACTACGTTGAATACAAGTGCTGAAAGTGGGCATCCTTGTCTTGTTCCAGGTCTTAGGGGGATTGCTTTCAACTTTCCCCTATTCAGTATAATGTTGGCTGTAAGTTTGTCATAGATGGCTTTTATTACCTTAAGGTATGTCCCTTCTATGTCAATTTTGCTGAGGGTTTTAATCATAAAGTGATGCTGGATTTTGTCAAATGCTTTTTCTGTGTCTATTGAGATGATGGTGTGATTTTTGTTTTTAATTCTGTTTATGTGGTGCATCACATTTATTGACTTGTGTATGTTAAACTATCCCTGCATCCCTGGTATGAAACCCACTTGATCATGGTGGATTATCGTGTTGATATGTTGTTGGATTCGGTTAGCTAGTATTTTGTTGAGGATTTTTGCATCTATGTTTATCAGGAATATTGGTCTGTAGTTTTCTTTTTTTTACTATGTCCTTTTCTGGTCTTGGTGTTAGGGTAATACTGGCCTCACAGAATGATTTAGGGAGCATTCCCTCTTTCTCTATGTTTTGGAAGTGTCAATAGTATTGGTATCAATTATTCTTTGAATGTCTGATAGAATTCAGCTGTGAAACTATCTGCTCCTGGACTTTTTGTTGTTTTTCTTGGCCATTTTAAAACTACCATTTCAATTTTTCTGCTTGTTATTAGTCTGGTCAGTTTTTTTTTGTTTGTTTTAGACAGTCTCACTCTGTCCCCCGGGCTGGAGTGCAGTGGTGCCATCTTGGCTCACTGCAACCTCTGCCTCCCAGGTTCAAGTGATTCTCCTGCCTCAGCCTCCCAAGTAGCTAGGATTACATGCACCTGCCACCATGCCTGGCTAATTTTTGTATTTTTAGTAGAGACAGGGTTTAGCCATGTTGACCAGGCTGGTCTTGAACTCCTGACTTTAAGTGATCCACCTGACTTGGCCTCTCAAAGTGCAGGGATTACAGGCATGAGCCGGTGCACCCGGCCTGTTCAGAGTTTTTATTTCCTCCTGGTTTAATCTAGTAGGGTTGTATATTCCAGGAATTTATCCATCTCCTCTAGGTTTTCTAGTTTGTGCATGTAAAGGTGTTCATAGTAGCTTTGAATGATCTTTTGTATTTCTGTGGTATAGGCTGTAATATCTTTTGCTTCTTTTCTAATTGAACTTAACTGGATTTTCTCTCTTCTTGGTTAATGTCACTAATGGTCTATCAATTTTGTTTATCTTTTCAAAGAACCAGCTTTTTGTTTCATTTATCTTTTGTATTTTTTTTTGTTTCAATTTCATGTTGTTGTGCTCTGATTTTTGTTATTTCTTTTCTTCTGCTGGGTTTGGGTTTAGTTTGTTCTTGTTTCTATAGTTCCTTGAGGTGACCTTAGATTGTCTATTTGTGCTCTTTCAGACTTTTTGATGTAGGCATTTAATGCTAAGAACTTTCCTCTTAGCACCACTTTTGCTGTAGTCCCAGACAATTTCATAGGTTGTGTCACTATTATCCTTCAGTGCAAAAAAAATGTTTAATTTCTATCTTCATTTGACTGTTGACTCAGTGATCATTCAGGAGCAGATTATTTAATTTCCATGTATTTGCATGGTTTTGAGGGTTCCTTTTGGAGTTTCTAATTTTATTTCACTGTGGTCTGAGAGAGTACTTGATATAATTTTGACTTTCTTAAATTTATTGAGACTTGTTTTGTGGGCAATCATATGGGCTATTTTGAAGAATGTTGCATGTGCTGATGAATATAATGTATATTCTGCAGCTGTTGGAAAGAATGTTCTGTAAATATCTGTTAAGTCCATTTGTTCTAGTATATAGTTTAAGTCTGTTGTTTCTTTGTTGACTTTTTGTCTTGATGACCTGTCTAGTGCTGTCAGTGGAGTATTCAAGTCCCCCACTATTGTTGTGTTGCCATCTGTCTCATTTCTTAGGTCTAGTAATAATTGTTTATAAATTTGGGGGCTCCAGTGTTAGGTGCATATATATCTAGAATTGTGATATTTTCCTTTTGGACTAGTCCTTTTATTAGTATGTAATTTCCCTCTTTGTCTTTTTTAACTGTTTAAGTCTGTTTTGTCTAAAAGAATAGCTACTCCTGCTCACTTTTGGTGTCCGTTTGCATGGAATATCTTTTTCCACTCCTTTACCTTAGGTTTATATGAGTCCTTATGTATTAGGTGAGTCTCTTGAAGACAGAAGATACTTGGTTGGTGAATTCTTACCCATGCTGCCATTCTGTATCTTTTAAGTGGAGCTTTAGGCCACTTACATTCAATGTTAATATGGGGGTGTGAGGTACTATTCTCTTCATTATGCTAGTTGTTGCCTGAATACCTTGGTGTTTCTTTGTGTTACTGTTTATAGGCCCTGTGAGAATTATGCTTTAAGTAGGTTCTATTTTGGCATATTTTGAGGTTTTATTTCAAGATTTAGAACTCCTTTTTGTATTTCTTGTACTGCTGGCTTGGTAGTAGCAAATTCTCTCTGCATTTGTTTGTCTGAGAAATACTTTTCCTTCATTTATGAAGCTTAGTTTTGCTGGATACAAAATTCTTGGCTGATATTTGTTTTGTTTAAGGAGGCTAAAGATAGGAAGGACCCCAATCCCTTCTAGCTTGTAGGGTTTCTGCTGAGAAATCTGCTGTTAATCTGATAGGTTTCCCTTTGTAGGCTACCTGATGCTTTTTGCCTCACAACACTTAAGATTATTTCCTTCATTTAGATAACCTGATTATGTGCCTATGTGATCTTTTTGTGATTAATTTCCCAAGTGTTCTTTAAGCTTCTTGTATTTGGATGTCTAGATCCCTGGCAAGGCCAGGGAAGTTTTCCTTGATTATTCCCTCAAACATGTTTTCCAAACTTTCAGATTTCTCTTCTTCCTTGGGAACACCAATTATTCTTAGATTTGGTCATTTAACATCAGCTCAAACTTCTTGGAGGCTTTGTCCATTTTTTAAAAATTCTTTTTTCTTTGTCTTTGTCAGATTGGGTTAATTTGAAAGCCCTGTCTTCAAGTTCTGAAGTTCTTTCTCCTACTTGTTTGATACTATGTTGAGACTTTCCAGTGGATTTTGCATTTCTCTGTGTCTTTCATTTCCAGAAGTTGTGATTGTTTTTTATTTATGCTGTCTATTTCTCTGGAGTTTTTAAAATCTATGTCCTGTATTATTTATTAAAAAAAATTTAAAGTAATTTTTCACCTTTCTTTGGTGCCTCCTTGAGTAGCTCAGTAATTGACCTTCTGAATTCTTTTTCTGGCAATTCAGAGATTTCTTCTTGGTTTGGATCCATTGCAGGTGAGTTAGTGTGATCTTTGGGGGGCATTGAAAAAACTTGTTTTGTCATATGACCAGAATTGTTTTTCTGGTTCCTTCTTACTTGGGTAGACTATGTCAGAGGAAAGATCTGGGGTTCAAGGGCTGCTGTTCAGATTCTTTTGTCCCATGGGCCCTTAATGTGGTATTCTCTCCCCTAGGGATGGGGCTTTCTGAGAGCCACACTGCAGTAATTGTTTTTGCTCTTCTGGGTCTAGCCACTCAGCTGAGCTACCAGGCTCAGTGTCTGCAAAGAGTCCTGTGATGTGATCCGTCTTCAGGTCTCTCAGCTGTGGATACCAGCTCCTGCTCTGGTAAGGATCCTTAGCTGTAGTTTCGTTCAGTGTGCTAGCCCTCTTAAATGCTGGTTGTATTAGCAGTGAAGTTGTCACATGGACAGACTCAAGACCTCTGGTTATCCAGTATGCTGCAGACAGTAGAATTAGCTGTTGTCTTCTCCCTTCTTGGAGAAGGGTTTTTATGAGTTGCCGTAACAGCATGAGTTGCTTGACCATCAGCCAGGAGGTGGCACAGGGGGATTGCAAGCTTGCCCTAAAGTCACCTGGATAAGTATTTGGCTCTCTCAGGCAATGGGCAGGGTCAAAGAGATCCCACAAGTTAAGATCTTTTGTCTTCAGCTACCAGGGTGAGTAGAGAAAGACGATCAGGTTTGGGCAGGGCTGGCGTGTCTGAGCTCTTCTTGGGCAGGGGCTTGCTTGGCTGCTGTGGGGATTGGGTGTAGGTCTCAGGCCAATGGAGTTATGTTCCCAGGGGGATTATGGCTGCCTCCACTGCAGCATCCAGGTTGCCACGGAAGTCAGGGAAAGCTGGCCATGACAGGCCTCACTCAGCTCCCACGCAGTTAGCAAGGCCAGTCTCACTCCCTGCCTGCCCCACCAACAACACACAAAGTTTATATCCAGGTGGCCAGTGAGCAGGGCTGAGATCTTACCCCAGACTGCAAGCCTCTCTGCTAAGAAAACAAGCAGGGCTTTGAGGCTTCGCCCTTCTCTGCTTGCTGCAGCTTCTGTGCTCATATCTGCACTTCCCCTTCGCCCTCCTCCTCCCCGCTTGATTCTGCCCTGGAAAATTCATGCTTGGTTGAAAGTATAACAAAGTTCAGCTGGAAGTTTCCTTCTCCCTGTGGTCCTTCCCCAATTCCACTGGCAGCCCTCCCCAAGGACTCCATGAAAGTCAGAAATGGCTTCCTGGGGAGGGAGTACCTTGAGGGCTCTTTCTGCTGCTGCTTCTACTTTTATATTTTGCTCAGCTCCCTAAATTCATTCCAGCTCTAGATAAGGTTATATCCTTTTCCTGAGATCTGGATTTCCAGGTTTCCCAGTGAGGATGTGTGTCTGGAGGTGAACTTTCCCCCTCTCACACGTTGGGCACTCACAGCTTTTCAGCCGTCTCACAGAGTTTGCAGCAGCAAGTGCTTCTTTCAAAGGATCTGTGAATTCTCTGTTTTCCTGGTATGTTCCTGCAGTAGTTTTTGGAGCAAAAGTTCATGATGTGAGTCTCCACATGCTGCTCTGTTCATCTGAGTGGGAGCTGCAAGTTAGTTCTGCCTCCTACTTGTCATTTTTTCCCCAGTAGGTCTTCTTCTATGTGTCCCATAATAGTATTGACAATAACTCTGATCAATATATTCTAGAAAATATTCTGAAGGAATTATGAATAAGAGACTCAGCAAAATGGGCCAGGCATGGTGGCTCACGCCTGCAATCCCAGCACTTTGGGAGGCTGAGGCAGGCAAATCACAAGGTCAAGAGATTGAGACCATCCTGGCTAACACGGTGAAACCCCATCTCTACTAAAAATACAAAAAAATTAGCCGGGCGTGGTGGCGGGTGCCTTTAGTCCCAGCTGTTGGGGAGGCTGAGACTCGAGAATGGCATGAATCTGGGAGGTGGAGCTTGCAGTGAGCTGAGATTGCGCCACTGCACTCCAGCCTGGGCGATGGAGTGAGACTCTGTCTCAAAGAAAAAAAAAAAAAAGAAACTTAGCAAAATGGAAATGGAAATTCCAGCAGTGGGACATATAACTGAAATTAAGAACTTAGGCTAGGTGTGGTGGCTCACACCTGTAATCCCAGCACTTTGGGAGGCAAAGGCAGGAGACCACTTGAGCCTAGGCGTTCAAACCTGGCAACAAAGTGAAACCCTGTTTCTACAAAAAATCAAAAATTAAGCCAGGTATGGTGGCACGTGCCCATGGTCCCACTACACAGGAGGCAGGATTGGAGGGTTACTTAAGCCCAGGAATTCAAGGCTGCGGTGAGCCATGATCATGCCAGTCTAGGCGACAGAGTGAGACCCTGTCTCAAAAACATAACAAAAGAACTTAATAGAGGGTTTAATAGCAGATTAGATAGTGCTGAAGAGAAGATTAGTGAACTGGTATATAAATCAGTAGAAAATAATCAGACAGAAGATTAAGACAAAGAAGTGTGGAAACTACAGAATAGCAGAAGACATCTATGAAGCAGAGTAAAAGTATTTAACGTATGTGTAGTGGAGTCTCAGAAAAGAAGGCAAAGAATGGAACAGAGGCAATAGCTGAAGAAAAATGGCCTAGAATTTACCAAAGCTGAGAAGTGCTATCAAGTTGCATATTCAAGAAGCACCAATAAGCCCAAACAGAGGAGAGACAAAAACTCCACACCTAGTCACTTCATGGTGAAACTGTTGAAAAGCAATGAAAAAAGAAAATCTGAAAAACATGCAGAGGAAAAAAGACACATTACTTTGAAAAGGGCAGTAATATGCCTAATAGCTGACTTCTCAAAAGCAATACCAGAAACAAGAAGACAATAGAATATCTTCAAAGTGCTGAGAGAAGATAGTTGGCAACATGAGTTCAATACCCAGCAGAAATATATATATGTATGTATACACACATACACACACATACATATATACAGTTTAAAATGAATGAAATAAAAAAAATGAATGAGAAGCAACGGAAAGAGTAAATATATCAGTAAACCTAAATGAAGCCTGACTGTATACAACAATAGTAATACTGATGTCTCATGATGCTTAGAATATACTATAAAATTACCAAAAACTCTATATGTGCTTACATAAGACATAGGAAGGAAGAAAAGTTGAGAGTTGAGTCACCAAAATGGCAGAGTAGAAGCAATCTGGCTTCCCTCTCCCCCACAGAAAACTAAAACCAATATCCGTGCAAAGGTTATCACCAGCAATATCCTAGAACTCAAATATGAAGCAGAAATGATCCCCAAGGCCACAGAGAAGTGAAGAAACCTCCAACTGGAGGGTAAGAGAAATGGATTTCTTTATCCTTGATGACTGTGCCCCAAGCTGCCAGTCACCACACAGAAAACTGCCCTGAGAATCATTTTGCTGTTTTCTCTTTCAGAATTTCTTCAGAATATTTTGTAGAATATGTTGATCAGAGTTATTGTCAATATTACTAGAGGACACATAGAAAAATACCTACTGGGGAAAAATGGCAGATAGAAGGCAGGATTAATTTGCAGCTGCCACTCAGATGAACCGAACAGCATGTGGACACTCACATCATGAATTTTTGCTCCACTGGTGACAGTGAAGTAGATGCCAGCTTTCACATTATCCTGGGTTCCTGCGTCAACCCATAGAAAGTGTCATGAGTGCCTGAAGGGAGAAAAACCCTTGAGGGCAGCTTGAGACTAAGAGGGGAGGACGGCAGTTCAGTGGCCCTCCAGCAGCACCACCCTGTGAGAGGCATGCTCCACAGGTCCCTGGGCACGACCCCCTCCCAGCCTTCCCACATGGCTGGGGTGTTTCATTTGGGACCCATCACCCTCCATCCAAGTCTGGCAATGCTACTAATGTTTGTGAAAGTGAGGCAAACCTGGGCTTAAGGGGCCATCTAGTGTGGAAAAGGAGGCAGTGTCCTAGTGGAAACAGGATTCAACAGGTGGACTGCAAAGAATCTCTAAGCAAATATACCCTAGAAAGACAAAAACAAGCTGGATGTGAAGACTGGAAAATATAACCTTTCATGCAAAGACATGGATGCACATCCAGAACAAACAACAACAGAACCATGACCTTCTCAAACAAACAAAGCAAAGTGCCAGTTACCAACCCTAACGAGACAGTGATGTGTGTTTCTGTGAAGTATTTCTTTTTTCTTAGTGAGATTAACATTTAAGCTAGTAGACTTGGAGTAAAGCAGATTACCCTCCATAACATGTGTGAGCCTCATCCAATCATTGGCGGGCCTGTGTATTAGTCCATTCTCATACTGCTCATAAAGACATATCCAAGACTAGGTAATTTATAAAAGAAAGAGGTTTAATTGACTCACCGTTTGGCATGGCTGGAGAGGCCTCAGAAAACTTACAATCATGGTGGAAGCGGAAGCAAACATGTCCTTCTTCACATTACAGCAGCAAAGAGAAATGCTGAGCAAAAGGTGGAAGAGCTCCTGATAAAACCATCAGATCTTGTGAGAACTCACTCACTATCATGAGAAAAGCAACATGGGGATAACTTCCCCCACAATTTCAATTACTTCCCACTGGGTCTCTCCCACAACGTGGGGATCATGGGAACAACAATTCAAGACGAGACTGGGTGGGGACACAGCCAAACCATATCAGCCTGGAAGAAAAAGACTGGGCTCACTTGAAGAGGGGGGAATTCTGCCAGCAGAGGACCTTTGGACTGGAACTGCAGCATCAACTCTTCCCTAGATCTCTTAGTTTGCTGGTGTACCTTGTAGTTTCTCTCTCTCTCACACACACAGAGTCTTTCGCTTCTGCTTCTCTGGAAAACCGTAATACACATATCCATGAGAATAGCTAAAATGAAGATGACAATGCCAAGTGGAGGTGAATAAGTGGAGCAAGTGGAACCCTCATACTTGGCTGGAGGAGTGTAAATTGGTACAACCATTTTGGATACCTGTTTGTCAGCAGCACCTATAGCTCGACGTATGAACACCCTAAGCAACTCCACACTAACATATATAGCCTATAACCTGTTTCCACAAAAGGTATGTATGAGATTCTTCTTAGCCACACTAATAATGAACCAAACTGGAGACAACTAAATGTCCATCAATAAGTGGAAAGGATAAAAAATGGTGACATAGTCAAATGATATGCAAACTTCTACAGTTGTTAACTAACCAAGTTCATTCTGCCCTCAGGCAGAAAGCCAATCACTGAGGTGATGGGTTTTGCAAGGGAGAAAAGATTTCATTTGCAAGGCTACTGTGTGAGAAGACAGGAGAACAAACCTGAAATCCACCTCCCCAAATAGAGGGCTTGAGGGTATTTAAGGAATAGAAAGCAGGGTGGTTTAAAGTGTGGGGAAAGATGATTGGTAGGGAGGAAAGGTGAGGTAATTGGGGTTTCTGCAAGAGTGTAATCAAGCTACTTCATTCTTCACACGTTTGCAGAAAATGGCTGCATTGGCATGATCTGAGGGTGAGGTTTTTGGGCCTCTGACTTCAAAAGGTCATTCTTCGGGCATCCATGCAGGCCCAGTTGAAGGGTTGGTGGTCTTAACCGACTGAAAATGACCAAGAGCTGCCTTCCAGTTCCTGAAAAACAACCTTTAAGCACCCGTTATTATAGTGACCAACATCCAGAGATGTTATCTTATAAGGAAGCTTGTGGGAGTTTAGTTGTATTGTTTGGCTACATGACTTAATAGTGGGATTTTTTTTCTTTCTCATCCATGGACTCAGGTCATAGCTAGCATTAGATTTGTTGTTGTTGTTGTTGCTCTTTTTTGAGACAGAGTCTTGCTCTGTCACTCAGGCTGGAGTGCAGTGGCACGATCTTGGCTCACTGCAACTTCTGCCTCCTGGGTTTAAGCAATTCTCCCACCTTGGCCTTCCGAGTAGCTTGGATTACAGGTGCCCACTACCATGCCGACGAATTTTTATATTTTTAGTAGAGACGAGGTTTCACCATGTTGGCCAGTCTGATCTTGAACTCCTGACCTCAAGTGATCCGCCCGCCTCGTTTTAAGAACAACCAGAAGCAAGCAATGTAAAGCAAGCAAGGCAGGTTAAGTTTTGTGAGTTTATCCAGGTTAGCTCTTGGTTTCACAATAACATGTATCTCACTGACATAACTTGAGTGAAAGAAGTAAATTAGAGCCAGGCGCGGTGGCTCACGCCTGTAATCTCAGCACTTTGGGAGGCTAAGGCAGGCAGATCATGAGGTCAGGAGATGGAGACCATCCTGACTATCACGGTGAAACCCTGTCTGTACTAAAAAATACAAAAAATTAGCCAGGCGTGGTGGCAGGTGCCTACAGTACCAGCTACTCAGGAGGCTGAGGCAGGAGAATGGTGTGAACCCGGGAGGCAGAGGTTGCAGTGAGCCGAGATCACGCCACTGCACTCCAGCCTCGGCAACAGCGAGACTCTGTCTCAAAAAAAAAAAAAAAAAAAAAAAAAGTAAACGAAATGGATAAACCTAACTGATGACTTTTCTTTTTCTTTTTTTGGAGAAAGGGTCTTGCTCCATTGCCCAGAGGGAGTGCAGTGGTGTGATTAGAGCTCACTGCAGCCTTGACCTCTATAGCTGAAGCACCCTCCTCAGCCTCCCAAAGTCCTGATATTACTGGCATCTGGCCACTGATGACATCTGAAACCAAAAAAAAAAAGGAAAAGGATGGTGACTGGGTGAGGACATGAGGTGTTTCTGCAGTGTACCATTTCTTAACCTTGATGGATCTTACACAAGTATATTCACTGTGTAAAAATTCAGCCATCTACATAGTGATGATTCGTGCAGCTTTCTGCATATAATTCAAAAACAAATGTTTAAGAAAGTATGTCTCTGTCACTACCTATTACTTTGGGGAAGTAACTTCACATTTTGGAGTCCCAGTTCCTCTGGCATAAAATGGTACATGAATTTAAAGAGATAGTCAGGTTGGGCGCAGTGGTTCACGCCTCTAATCTCAGCATTTTGGGAGGCCAAGGCTGGCAGATTGCTTGAGCCCAGGTGGTCAAGACCAGCTTGACCAACATAGCAAAACCTTATTTCTACTAAAAATACAAAAATTAGCCAAGCCAAAAATTAGCTGGGTGTGGTGGTGCACACCTGCAGTCTCCCAAGGTTGAGGCAGGTGAGTCGCTTAAACATGGGAGGCAGAGATTACAATGAGCTGAGATTGCATCACTGGACTCCAGCCCTGGCACTGGATTCCAGCCCTGGCGAAAGAGCAAGACTCTGACAAAGGTGGGGGGGCAGGGGGAAGGGTTAGTGGGAAACCTATTTGTAAAGTTTAAATGTAAAGAAATTACAATATGCACCTCACAGGTTATGTCCTGAATGGACAACTATCTCTCGCTGTGTGCCAGATGCTGAATATACACCTTATTTTGATTTATCCTCACAACTAAGTTCTCCTGAGTTTACATCTGAAGACGCTGGAGGCTCAGAGAAGGAAAGCGGCTGGGCGCGGTGGCTCACACCTGTAATCCCGGCACTTTGGGAGCCCAAGGCCAGCGGATCACCAGAGGTTAGGAGTTCAAGACCAGCCTGGCCAACATGGTGAAACCTGATCTCTACTAAAAATACAAAAATAAGTGGGGTGTGGTGGCTCATCCTTGTAATCCCAGCTACTTGGGAGGCTGAGGCAGGAGAATTGCTTGAACCTGGGTCATGGAGGTTACAGTGAGCCGAGATCGCACCACTGCACTCCAGCCTGGGTGACAGAGCGAGACTCCATCTCAAAAAAAAAAGGAAAAAGGAGAGAGAGAGAGGGTAAAGGGCTTGCCCAAATAACCCAGCTGGCCAGTGCCTAAGCAGGTTGGGCCTCACATCCCTGTCCCCTCAGCCCTGTGTCTCTTGGGGATCATGGCTCCATCACCACCACCTGCCAGGCCAAGGGCATACTGGAACCTTCCGGCAGCCAAGGGCTCTGTGTTCTCCCCCAGGCTCCCAGATTCAGGTGGCTGATGCTCCAGGCTGCTCAAGTCCTGTGTGGGTTCCTAACTCTGAAATCCTCCCGTACCCAAGCATGGGGGTGTCTCCCTAGTAGTGACCTGGTCCCTTTCTCCCACCCTGTTCTTGGAGTAGTTCATTTCCTCTGAGGGGTCTGTACCTCGTCATCGTCCCCAACCCAGCACCCGCCCTCTTTCCACTTCTCTCCATCTGTCCTGGGCCTCTCACCTCCCAGCAGCATGCCCTTCCCCTACTCTTGCAGCCCACACAATGACCGGCTCCCTCGCTCCTCATGCCCAGCTTTCTCCCTCCAGCCCCCTAGCAGTGGTCCGGCCCTAACCTCCCTGCCCCACCCTGCATGGTGGTCCCCGCCACCCCCATGTGGTGATCCGGCCTTAACCCCGTCACCCCATCCCCAGTGGGTGGTTCTGCCCTAGCCCCATCCCCCCCATCCCTGTGGGATGGCCCAGCCTTAACCTCTTTCCCCACATCCCCATGCCGTGGTGTGGCCATAACCCCGTCATAGCATCCCTACGGGGTGGTCCGGCCCTAAACCTGTCCCCCCTCATCCCGGCGCCATGGTCTGGCCCTAACCCTGTGCCTTCCCCATCCCTACGGGGTGGTCTGGTCCTAACCGCCTCCCGCATCCTCACGCAGTGGTCCGGCCCTGACTCCCTCCCCACAATCCCGGCAGGGTGGTCTGGCCCTAACCCCTCCCCGCACTCCTCGCCTGCACAGTGGGCCGTCGGGCGCCTGGAGCGTCATGTTTGCTGAGGGCCGGGCAGCCGTTGACTGAGGCTGTGATGGCGGCGGCAGGCCGGGGTCGGGAGCAGGAGTCGGCGCGCTTCGTCTATGTGACGCGCTTCGGCTCGCATCAGTGTGGTGGCGTCCTGCAGCTGGGCGGCCGGGGAGCTCAAGGCCTTTGGGGTCAGGGGTCCAGGCCTGGCTGTCGCCAGGAGAAGCAGAGGGAAGCACCGGCGGTGGCGGGAGTCCAGGGTGGCAGTGAGTTGCCCTCTGGTTCCCGGCCCAGGGTCGCCATGACCCTTGGTGTGGAGGCCGCGGCCCCTGCCTCCTCCCAGCTGCGGACATCGAGCGTGCGAAGCGGCACCAGACCGCCGGCGCTTGCAGGTGGCACTGTGCGACCTGGTGCGGCGGGGCGGGAAGGGGCGCGGCAGGGCGGGCTCACCTGCTGGGCGCCATCTTGCGGCACGTGGGAGGTTGGGGGCGGCTTTCCTGTCAAGCCGTGTTGCCAGCAGGCGGGGGCAAAGTGGAAGCCCAGCGGTAGCCGGGACGGGCACCTGACATAAGAGGAGAGGTTGTTGAATGGAGCCTTTACGGCCCCCTCACGGAGGCTTTTGTCCTGCGTGTTGCGATTCTGGCTGAGTGAGATTGGTTGACTTCGTGAACCCGCCTCACGTGGAGGACTGACTTTTGGATGCTGTTGCGTCATCCTGACTAAAAACAGCATGAGCTTTACGTTTAAATCAGGAAATGTCTTAAATTCAAAAATTAGCCTCCCATAGGTTTTGCATATGGCTTGATCAATTTATTCCTAAATACTTAACCTTCTTTGCTGTTGTAAATGGGGTTTCTTTTTACGTAATGCCCTCTAAATGCTTATTGTGTATAGGAAGCCAATTTATTTTTTTTGAGACGGGTTCTTGCTGTGTCACTCAGAGTGGAGTGTGGTGGTCCAATCACAGGCTCACTGAGGCCTGGACCTCAGCCTCCCAGGTAGCTGGGACCACAGGTGGGCACCCCCATGCCCAGCTACTTTTTTATCTTTTGTAGACATGGGCGTCTCCCTATGTTGCCCAGGCTGGTCTTGAACTCCTGGGCCCAAGTGATCCACCTGCCTCAGCCTCCCAGCCCTGGGATTACATGCATGAGCCACTGGGCCAGGCCTGTCTTGGTTTTTCTTTTTCCTTGTTTTTGAGACAGTCTTGCCCTGTGGCCCAGGCTAGAGTGCAATGACATGATCTTGGCTCACTGCAACCTCCGCTCTCCTGGTTCAAGTGGTTCTTCTGCCTCAGCCTCCCAAGTAGCTGGGATTGCAGGCACCTGCCACTGCGCCCAGCTAATTTTTTTTCTGTTTTTACTAGGGATGGGGTTTCACCATGTTGACCAGGCTGGTCTCAAACTCTTGACCTCAGGTGATCCACCGGCCTCAGCCTCCCAAAGTGTTGGGATTACAGGCATGAGACACCACGCCCAGCCCTCTCTTGGTTTTTCTAAATCAACTTTACTGAGGATTAATTTACATATGTTTTGAAGAGGTTTGCCAGATTTATACACACCCTAGTAACTGCCACCATAATCAAGATATAGAACATTTCCATCACCTGTACTTATAAAATAACAACTTTATTAAACTATAGTTCATAGTGCATACAGTTCACCCATTTTGTATGCATAGTTGACATATTCATGGTTGTGTAACCATCACCACTATTTTAGAGTATTTTTAACCCCAAGAGAACCCCTGTATCCATTAAACATTACTCACCATTCTCCCTATTTGCCCTCCTTTACGCATAAGCTCAGCCCTAACCAAGTACTAATCTGTTTTCTGTCTCCATAGATTTAACCATTTTGGACATTTCATATATGTTGAATCATAGAGTATGTGGGCTTTTGTGACTGGCTTCTTTCACTTAGCCTGTTGGTTTTTGCATGCTAATTTTAGATCTTGTTAACTCACTGGACACTTTTATTATTAGTTTTATCCTTGATTCTCATGATTTTCCAGGTATCAATATATATTATTTGTAAAGAGGTATAATTTTGTTTCTTTTTCACCCATTCTTTGCCTGCAATAGATTTATTTTGTCTAATTGCATTTGCTTATACCTCAGGGGCAATGTTGAATACTATTGGAGATAGCGGGCACCTTAGCCTTCCTTGTTCCTGACCATAGGGGAAATGCCTGTAGTGTTTCCCCATTAAATAAGGTACTGGCTATCTGACTAAGGATTATATATTTCAAATATTACAAAGTATCCCTCAATACTTATTTTTTCAATTTTTTTTTTTTTTATCATGAATGGGTGTTGATTTTTGTCAGAGGATTTCTCGGGTCTATGGAGATACTCTTTTTCTTTAGATTTATTTATTAATATGGAATGTAATATAAATGGATTTCTGATTATTGTACCAACCTTGCATTCCTGAAGTAAATTCTACTTGGTTTTGGTGTGTTATTTTCCTCATATAGTGTTGGACTCTGCTAATTATTTGTTTATAATTTTTGCATCAGTATTCAGGAGGGATAGTGATCTTTAGTTTTTCTTTGTACTCCTTTATCGGGTTTAGGTATCAGAGCTGTGTTTACTTCATAAAAGGAATCAGGAATTTTTCCTTTTCTATGTTCTTGGATAATTTATAGAATGTTGGGATTATCTTGTCTTTGAAGCTTAGGTAGAATTCTTCTGTAACTATTAGGACCTAGTGCTTTTTGTGGGATAATTCCTTAATAACCTTCTCTATATTTTCTATGGAGATTGACCTTTGTAGGCTTCCTAACTCTAATAGGTCAATTTTAGTAACCTGTATTTCCTTAAGGAATTATCTGTTTCATCTGGGTTTCCAAATTCGTTTGCATAGATGTCTGCAAAGTAGTGTCTTATGATGTTTAAACATTTTCTTGAGTTTTAATGGTCATTTCCCTCTTGTCATTTCTTTTCCTGTATATATGTGCACTCTCCCTTTTTCGTGATCAAATTAGCGAACATTTTGTCTGTTTTGTTAATTTTTTTTTAAACTAAGATTTTGACCAGGTACAGTGCCTCACACCTCTAAGTTTACCACTTGGGGAGGCTGAGACAGGAGGATTGCTTAAGGCCGGCAGTTCAAGTTTAGTGAGCTATGATACGGCCTTGAGCCTGGAGAGACAGAGTGAGAACCTGTCTCTAAAAAAGAAAAATCAAGGTTCTGATTTATTAATTAGATATTTTGTTTCTCTAATCTCTTCCTCATTAATTTCTGCTTTTAATATTATTTCTTGTTCTTTCTTTTGGTTTACTTTGTTCTTCTTATACTTTTTTTGTGAGCAGGACATTTAATTCATTTATTTTTATTCTTGTTATTAAGTGTTTAGTGCAATGAATTTTCTTCTAACCACTACTTTAAATATATCCCGTAGTTTCCCATATGTAGTGTTTTCATTGTCACTATTTTTAAAAGAAATTCTGTAATTTTTAACTCTTTTCCATAGAGTTGCTTAATAGATTTAAAATTTTTAAGTTTTCAGAGCGTCTCAGGGTTTTATTTTTAATTTTTGCTAGTAAACGGTAGGTTTATTGTGATCAAGAGTATTGTTTGTGATGCCTTCATTTTATGGATGTTACTGGTGTTTTCTCTGTGACCTAATTTGTCATCCTTTTTGTTCTTTTCACCTCAGAAACCATGCCATTGGAAGACTGCTCCTTTAAATCTTGCTTGCCCCTTTAAACTGAGTCTGTCCATTATATTGCATGCTTGGCATTCTGTGTTGTGTCTGTCTCTTTAAATTTCTTCCCTATAGTCTGTACTCTGATTTGCCTAGTTATTTTTTTAGTATTTTCAGATTTAGAATGCATGTAATCTTAATATTGGTCACTTCAGCTCTTTTGAGGCATTTTTGTAGTGTTTCTAGTTTCTCTTCCCTGCTGGCCAGAGCCCCTGTAGGTCTGGAGCATATGGGATCATAGAGCAGCAATTTAATGTTTTTCTTTCATTTCACTTACAGTTATTTTGCAGCTTCAGCATCCTTTGTCTTAAAGTAATGCTGAGGGTATGGTTTTTTGCTTGCTGTTATCTTCAGCTACCCAGAAGCCCTGCATTAAAAGATTATGAATAAGAAAAGTGATAGGAGCCGGGCACGGTGGCTCACACCTGTAATCCCAATACTTTGGGAGGCCAAGGTGGGCAGATCACGAGGTCAGGAGTTTGAGACCAGCCTGGCCAACATGGTGAAACCCCATCTCTACTAAAAATCAAAAATTAGCCAGGTGTGGTGGTACGCACATGTAATCCCAGCTACTGAGGAGGCTGAGGCAGGAGAATGGCTTGAACCCAGGAGGCGGAGGTTGCAGTGAGCCGAGATCGTGCCACTGCACTCTAGCCTGAGTGACAAGCAAGACTTTGTCTCAAAAAAAAAAAAAAAGAAAAGTGATAGGGTCAGATTTATTAGTCCGTGCTGTACAGGGGGGATTGACTTAGAGGCAGGTTAGACTGAAAAAAAATCTCAAGTTGAAAAATATGTAAATACTTTGTTTGCTATTCTTTCAGAACTAAATTTACTTTGATAATTTATTAGGTTGGTGCAAAAGTAATTGTGGTTTTGGACCTTGACTTTTAAGTCATTATAACTAGGCTCAAACACATCTTTATTAATCAAAATAGGAACCATTACAATCAACACATTTTTGCCAACAAGAAATAAGTGTTTATTCTTGTAGCATAAAAGTCCACACTTTGGGATTTGATGAACACTTGGGAAGCATTTTCTGTGTTCTGCTGATTGTGGAAGCGTTTTCCCTGCAAAAAGTTGTCCAGATGCCTGAAGCAGTGGTAGTTGGTTGGCAAGAGATCAGGTGAATATGGTGGATGAGGCAAAACTTTGTGGCCCAATTTGTGCAACTTTTGAAGCGTTGGTTGTGCAGTGTATGGTCTGTCGTCATCGTGGAGAATCGGGCCCTTACTGTTGACCAGTGCTGCCTCCAGGCATTGCAGTTTTTGGTGCATCTCGTCGATTTGCTGAGCATGCTTCTCAGATGTAATGATTTTGCCGGGATTCAGAAAGCTATAGTGGATCTGACTGGCAGCAGACCACCAAACAGTAACCATGATCTTTTTTTGGTGCAAGTTTGGCTTTGGGAAGTGTTTTGGAGCTTCTTCTCAGTCCAGCCACTCCCGCCTCCTAGTTCTCCTTCCTCTGGATCTGATCATGTTACCTCTGCCACAAAGGAATTGGGGGGTGGGAGAGATTGGAGGCCAGAGAACAGTTACGAGGCAGTTACAGTAGTCCAGTGGAAAGAGTGAAGGCCTGAACTAAGGCGTTGGCAGTGGAGGCAGAATGGACATAGCTTATTGAAAGAGAGAAGGAAGAATTGTGGTCGAGTCTGAAGTCTCTGTGCTGGGCAACTGGATGGATAATGGAGCTACTAACGTCAGTGACCACCCTGCTGCACTTGCGAAGCCAAGGATATAGTCAAGGGAAGGGGGTCCTGGGGTAGACTTATATTTAAACCAAGCCAGAAAGTGCTTAAGTGCTTAGGTTTTACTCAGTCTTGGGTGTACTTAATGTTTGTTTTTGTTTTGAGACAGTGTCTTGCACTGTCTCCCAGGATGAAGTGCAGTGGTGTGATCTCAGCTTACTGCAATCTCTGCCTCCCAGGTTCAAGTGATTCTCCTGACTCAGCCTCCCAAGTAGCTGGGACCATAGGCATGTGCCACCATGCCCGGCTAATTTTGTATTTTTAGTAGAGACGGGATTCCACCATGTTGGCCAGGCTGGTCTTGAACTCTTGACCTCAGGTGATCCACCCACCTTGGCCTCCCAAAGTGCTGGGATTACAGGTGTGAACCACCACACCCAGCCCTTAATGTTAATATTAAGTAGACATTAATTAAATGTGTCACCCTCTATGGGGGAAAAATGAATTATTTTTTCAGTAACATTTACTTAAAACTTATCATGTTGTGGGCACTAGGTCAGGTGTTAGTGACACAGATGTGTCAGACAAGTAGTCTGCTCTCAAGGGACTTATTAATGAATAATGGGAATATAAACTAGTAGATATGAGTGTTGTAAGAGTGAGCTGAGAATAGCTTTGATAGTCAAGTTCAAGGAAAGAAGAGGCATAGATGCAGAAAATCAGGGGACATGAATAGAGAAATCACTAGTGGGACATTAGAGGTTATCAAGAGCATTGGCTTTGAAGTCAGAAAGACATAATCCTTGGTTCTGTCATTTATCAGCAGGATAATATTGGCCAAGTTAGTTAATCACTATTCTCAGTGTCCTTATCTGTAAAATGGGGGTAATGGTTCCTACCTTAAAGGGTTGCTGTGAAGGTTAAATGAAGTAATACATGCAGAGTGCCTAGCACAGTGTTTGGCACAGAATAAGTGCCCAGTATATGCTGGCACATTGAACAGAGATGGCTTGAAGGGAAGATGGTGATTAGCATGTCTAGCACACAGTGGACATGTACTGTTTATTGAATGAATGAAAAGTAAGTTTTGGACCACATTATGGAATACCTTGGAGACTGTCATTTTTATAGTCACTGAAGATTTTTGAATGGTGGGGTGGAGTAAAGTTATCAGAGACAGCTGCACTTCTGAAAGATAAACTGTAATCTGTTTGGAAAATGTACTGAAGTTTAGAGATTCAGGAGTAGGCAAATCAACTCTTCTAACATTTCAAATAAGACTAATAAATCAGGCCAGTTCCCTGTCCTTACAGAATTTGAAAGCTACATTTATAATTTACACATAATGGAAGATGATGAATGAGTGGAAGTACAAATGAATGCTTTGGAAGTGGTGAATGATTTGGGGAATGAGAGAATCAGGGAAGGCTTTATGGTGGTGGAAGCTCCATGAGATTTACACGTGGGGCTGAGATAGGAGAATTGGGTGGGGGAAAACATGTGAACAAAGCGCTGAGTATGGATCAGTGATGGGCAGCAATTAGGAAGAACAACTGGGTCAGAGTAGGTGGAAAGAGGACTAGAGAAAGATTTGAAACATAAGTCAGGACGAAATCCATGAAATACACTGGAGCTAGTCTCAGTACAATACACAATATGAGTGAAGAAATATGTCTTTTTTCTTTTTCATATCTTCTGTACTTGTTGTATTTTAGATCCCCAAGTAATTATGGGTAGACTTGATGACTCCTGTGCTTTCTCAAGGAGTATAGGTTTATGTTGGGTAAGACTTACAAACAAGAAGCATTTGGGAATGATGCAAATATAGTATTCCAAAGGGTGTAGGCATTTAGAGAGAACGATAGATATGGGTATATGGAGAGCAGAGTTTCCCAAACTTATTTTTCTATGCCATACCTACATATCATCTGTACTATTGTTTACTTAATATGTTTATTTAAATAGGTACATTTTCCCTTTTAATTAAATTTCTTTTTAGAACACTTTAAATCATTACTTCAGTGGAAAACCTGTACCATTTGCTATAAATAGAAATTAATTAGAAATAAATATAATAAAGGCAAAACAGTATTATTAAATTCTAGGTAAGTAGGTTGTCTGCTGAGAGTTGTCTGTGGTCACAAAGGGAGACGAACAAGTCTTAGAGAAGGCTTGATGACATACTGGTACCAAACTTAAACTTTCTCCCAAATGTAATCAGAAGATTGAAAAAAACTGGAAAGGGAATGAGTTTCCCAACATGAGTTAATATTCCTTAGTGCTATGTCTGTATGTCTGTGACCTGCTCCAAATCAGTGGCATGTTTCTCACAAATTGAGAAATGCCATTTTAGAGCATATTCTAGTTTATTCAATAAATGGAATACTTATTGTATAGCCGATATCTATAGAATTGGATACTGGATCTCCAGTGAAGAATAAAACACACTCCTCAAGTAAACAGTGTGATAAATCCTATGATACCTGAGCAGAGGGTGCTTTGTCAGATCAGAGAATGCTCCCTGGAAAGCTAAGTATTGAATGAGTAGAAGAAAGTGAGATATAGAGCAGTGGTAGGGTAGGAACAAGGTGGGGAAGGGTTGAGGTGAGGGAATATTCTAGACAAAACGAGAGCTAATATAAAGACTTTCGGGGAACACATGCTCATTATTTTATAATTTTATCTTTGGAAAAACAAACCCTTGGGTTTTCTTCTAACAGTTAACATTTGGGAAGGCAGCATGGTTTAGT
This sequence comes from Rhinopithecus roxellana, assembly GCF_007565055.1. Lineage (NCBI taxonomy): Eukaryota > Metazoa > Chordata > Mammalia > Primates > Cercopithecidae > Rhinopithecus > Rhinopithecus roxellana. The sequence goes on from NC_044551.1 coordinate 168,431,242, forward strand.
GAGTGTTCAGGAAGCCCGTTCACTCTGGATAACCCTTATTATACTACTGTGTGTGTGGTAGTGTGAGTGGAAAGTTGAGTAAGACACACATGGCCATTGCCCTCCAGGAGGTCAGAGCCTAGTGGAGGAAACACGTGATAAAAAGGTGGGCTGAGTGCTGTGAAGAAGGTGTTCTGGGAGCCCATGCTGCATGTTGAGCTGCGTGTGCTTGAGGGAAGGCTGTAGAGAAGAGGTACGTGTGAGCTGAGTCTTGAAGAACGGGTAGAAATTTGCCTGGGAGGTGTGGGTGTGTGTGTGGGTGTATGTGTGTGTGTGTGTGTGTGTGCTGAAAGTCTTAGGAATTAGATACATTTGAGGAACCACAAGGTATTGTGTAGTATTGTGTAGTTGGAAGTATAGTGTCTGTCTGGAGTTGCACTGAGAAGAATGGAGACTGTAGAGACACACTGGGGCAAGATGTGTTATCTGGTATTTGTTCATTCTGTTGTTGGTCTTTTTGGGATTAGCCTTACAAAGCAGAAAAGGAAGGCTGAACTAGCTGGATGATTTGCTAGGTACTTGCCAGATTATGTCTAGTTTTCTTGGTTGTTTTCAACATGTTGTTAGTGAACTGGTAAACCAGTATTACCTGGTGATCAGAAATACACCAACAAGTATAAAAATCTTCAAAGAGACTTCAGGAAACATTTATATGGTCTCTATTTTCAAATAGTAAATCCTTACATATGTTGACCTTTTCACTTTCTTCTTAAATATTAGGTTTAATCCAGAAGGATGCAGCTAAAAAGTTTGATTTTCCCATACCATTGAATGAAGCTTCCAAAATAATGAAGAAAAAGAAAAAGGTATATTGCTATGAAGGAGAATGAGCAATATTTGAATTTTAGATCATCCTCTCTAAATACAAATGTGTAAAGATATTCAAGACAGTGAAAATAGTTCCATCTTTTGAATAATTTAATTTTCTGAAATGAGAAATAGAAGTAATTCAGCAGAAATGGAACTGGGTTTGGAAATATTTATTAACCATAAAGAATTGTCCTTCCAGTGTTATACCAGTGAAGGTATAAAACACATTTTAATCAAAATGTAACCCCATTGGAGGATTTTTCAAAGCATGATATATGTTCCATAGAAGATAATAAACTGTGACAGATAATATAGTATAAGAAGAAAATCACAGATTTCATAGAAAAGAATAATGTATCTATAGTGGTCTTTTTAAAGACAAGGAATATGTAATAGGTTTATAGCAGGCAATCTGAGAAGGATGATCCACTGCTGCTGAACTGTTCTCGCTTCTAGTTGTCCAAATGTCATGGTAACTTGAGTGTTTTGAACATATTCGAGATCAGATGCTCTGCAAATCTTTGATTGGCACTGTATGTTTATACTTCACAGCATCATTTATATTCAGTTTAGAGAAATTATTGGTTGATAGTGACACATAACATTGTGTTGTTTCTGAGCTTTGAGTTGTTTGATATCTGTGTATGGTATAAAATAGCATTAGCGGTTAATAACTCTTGTACCAAATGTATTTTGAGTGAGCATCTAATTTTCCTACTGTACTAAGAGATGTTTCTTCTGAGAACCAGTTCCTTTTAGGTGAGGAGAAAAGAGCAATAACCAATACTTCCTTTTAATTACTGTGTGCCAGATACTGGAGTAGGTGCTTTACATATGTATTAAATATTTTTTCCTTAATTCTTATAATCCAGTGTATGAAGTTATTCCTAGATGAGATTAAAATACTCTCCCATTGTCAGGCAACTGGAAAATGGCAAAGCCAGAATTTGAGCCTAGATCTATTTCTTTGATTCTATAATCCTTGTTCTTTCTCTTCCAGTATATTTACATTCTCTAGTCCTATTGCTTTGGTGTGTCCTAGGAGAAATACTTAGTTCTTAACTGGAATAAAATACATTTAAAAATAAAATCATTGCCCAATGATTTAATCATCAGAATATAAATTCACAATTTTTTAAAATTGCCTTTCAGAATGGAATGTGTTAGAATCAATTAGGTTGGACTTTATAGTCATTGCCTTTGAAAGGCAACTTCATCCAGGACTGTTAATTTAAATACTACAGGGAGGAAATTCCAGGAATTTCAATGAAGAGAACAGATATTTCAGTGATTGTGAGTAAACAATTACACTTAGGTTTTAGTTCTCTAAATGCTGATATAGCCTTTAATGATGATATCAATTGACATACAACACAGTTGAGTCATTCCTGGTTGCCTCCATGAAAATATATTCCTACTTTTCTGCTCAGCATTCTTTTACTGTGCTTATCTTTTTAAGGTTTTAGTATGGAATAGAGTATACAAAGTTATTTCAAGAATGCTTGAAGAAAATGAAAAATATAGACACAGGCTGAAATGCCAAAGGTTATCTAGTGAAAGTAAGTTAACATAATTTTTATTGTGTTAAAAAGAGTGGCCTCTGTAACAGTTTAGTTATCCTGGGATTGCATGAGATCAGCAGTTTTCTTAATTGTCACATTCAATATACAGAACTATAGAAATGAGACTAGCATATTATCACTGTTCATCATACTTAGAAGTACAGAGTACCTAGAAGCAGTGAGTGCAGAGAGCACAGGTATAGGAGTGAGTGGAGGAATGTAGAAGGAATGACTGGAATTTACTTAGCAAAGGGAACATACTTTTCTGTTAAATGTGAATCTTAATGGCAATTAAAAAATAGAAATTACAAAACTCATCAGTATTGATGAAGAAAAACATTTTAACTGCAATATAAAATTTTACATTGTGTCACTTGGTGAAGTCATTTCCTATCCATGAAAGCTACACTCCTGCTTAATGCATTTAACAAAATCTGCCCTTGAGTTATGGCCTTGATGTCATTATTTCATTCCTGGAAAACAACTCATGAATTAAACCGTGCTCTAAAGCTGCATCACTATTGAGTTGATATCATGGTCAGAGCAAAATTAGATGTAGTCTGGTGTGTTTATTAAAATAATTTATAGTTTCAGATTTTCAAAAAATTAAGTTGGATAAAATTCATGTAACTAATAATGCCATGTGAATTGATAAATCACAAGTTATTTTCTTTCCTTGACATACATTTCTTTCCTTAACACGTCTTTCTTTCCTTAACACGTCTTTCTTTCCTACACGTGCTATCATGAATGTTTCTGTGAGTTCTTAGTACAGTCATTCTATGGCAACTTCTGTTTCATAGTCAGTAAAACTGCAATATTTAATTTCATGAAGAATATTTTCATAAGATAATCATGAAAACAATGCCATTTTGCAAGCAGTGGAAACTTATGGTTCATATAATATTGCATCAGTGGTAGCATGAATTGTTTGCAATAATGGCAGATTAGTGATAATGTGTTTCACTTTTCTTATCCAGAAAGGAGGAGAATGAGGTAGGGGGTGGATAGGAAAAAGAAAAGTAGTCAGAGGTATCTTAAACGAAAAGGATGTTTGAATAGGCAGAGCAGTGTGCACAAAACCTGGACATACTTCTGAGTGCTAGTTCAGATCACTGCATAACTTTGAGCTTGTTGGGTTCTTTTCTGCCTCAGCAAGAGGCCTTCTCTTAAATGTAATCTTGTAAGGATTATTTAACAACTTAAAATGATATGCTGTGTTTTCCATAAATAGCCTCTTCCAAACAAGCTCATTATTTTACATTACAGTGTTAAACTAGATTACAGAACTTCTTTATAAAACTCATAATTATGTTTAAAAATGTATTATAACTTGTATTCCATAATATGTATTTATTAATGGGAAAACCAGTGCTAGATGCCAACTTAAATTTTCCTTATTTTTTATGTTGTTTGCAGGCTCAAATTATACAAGATGAATCTTCTTATCTTCTGGTAAGAATCTATTTAGGTAGTAATTATAGAGTATAGTTTTTTTCTCTTCCCTTCTATATTCTCCCTTCTCCAAACTTTAGTGTATAACCAACTATTGCTAATTCCAGCCTATTTCCTTTCTTAAATCCAATGTTTGGCACATAGTAGGTGCTCATTAAAATACTTACTGACCTTTAAAACTTCATTTGGGCCCCATGTCCGTCATGCTATTATGCTCCATGTTTTTCCTTCTTCTTCTTTCTTTTTTTCTATTGTATCCTCTGAGGACAGAATCTTCTTCTTTTTGTTTATACCTCACTTAGTTCTCTTTTCCTTTGAATATATTGTCATATTTCATGCTATCTTACTACTGCTCCTTTTTATTTCTTAGTGTCCTGCACTGCAGGCTGTGTTATGGCCCTTGTCCTGCCTCCCTTACCATATTTACCTTTGCTACCACCTAATAACAAATGCTGTCCTAGGAGTAATTGTTGGCCCCATTCTCTCTTTACATATTCACTCTGAGATAACTCACAGATTTTTATAGCTTCAACTACTCTTCCTGGGTATATTACCCTTAAATCTCCATCCTACCCTTGACCTCTGGTCATGTACCTCTGATTTTCTTCAGGCTGTCTACTACTACTTTCTTTTTTGTCACCTCCACTGATCTACTGAAATCTACACACAGTTACCCTTTTTTTAAATTTTTTTATTTTAAAGAGACACAGTTTCACTCTGTACCCAGCCTGGAGTATAGTCACTCGATCATAGCTCACTACTGCTTCTAACTCCTGGGCTCAAGTGATCCTCCCACTTCAGCATTCCCTCGCAAGTAGATAGGACTACAAGTACGCACCACCATGCCTGGCTAGTTAAATTTTTATTTTGTATAGTTGGGGATCTAGCTATGTTGCCCAGGTTGGTCTCGAACTCCTAGCCTCAAGTAATCCTGCTGCCTCAGCTTTCCAAAGTGTTGGAATTGCAGACATGAGCCACTGTGTCCAACTGAGAGTATATTTTAGACATTAACACGAGCAAATTCATGGAGTCAAGAAAACGTTTAGGGAATGTACGTGTAGGGAATGTACACTTTGATTAAAGATTGTTTGACACAGTAACCTAAGAAAGTTATAAAAGTATACTGAGATAGTATTTCTAAGAGTCTAACTTGAATTTTGGGCAGAGGATTTGTACTTCATTCAGTAGGGAATGAAGAAATGGACCATTTTCTTAATCTTTTATTCTAAATGATTTCAAATCTACAGAAAGATTATTAGGCTAATACAAAGCACTCCAATATACTCTTTACTAAGATATGCTGTTTTTTAACATCTTGCCACATTTGCTTGCTCATTCTTCTTCTCTGTCTGTGTATAAATACTTCAGTGTGTGTAACCTAAGAGCAGGGGCATCTTTTTGTGTAACCACACTACAGTTATCAAATTCAGGAAATTGAACATCAATATGAAACATAATTTATAACCTACATTTCACTTTTTTCCTGTTGCCCCCAATAGTGTCTTTAATAGGAATTTAAAAAAAAATTTTGGTACTAGATATACAGTTCAGGATCATGTATTGTGTTTAGTTGTCATATCTCTTTGGTCTTCTGTAATCTGTAGCAGTTTTTCAGGCTTTCTTTGTCTTTTTTGATATTGATATTTTTGAAGAATACAGGCCATTTTTTCAGGCTATTTCTCAAGACTTGCTGATGCCTACTTATGATTTGATCCATGTTATGCATTTTTTGGCTGGAACGTATATGTAACATAACTTTCCAAAGGATCGCATCTTGAGTTATGTGATCTTTACTGATCCCTTATTGGTGATGTTAACTTTGAGCTCTTGGTTAAGTTGTTATCCATTCATAGTTACTATTTTTCCTTTTGTAATTAATAAGTATTTCATAGGAAGATAATAAGGGTATGCAAATATCTTGTTTCTTTATGAATATAAAGAACATTTTAAAGCAGTGGAGCTATCAGATTTGCATTTTAGAAAGAATATGATGTCATTTGTGGAAATATTTGGAATGGAGGTGAAATAGGAGGTGAAAAAGAAATCTGGGGATTGTAATAGCATCCAAGTGAAAAGTAAAATGCACTTAAATGAGGGTTGCAGAGGGTGCAGAGAGAAGACAAATGATCAGGTATGGGGATAAGATGATACTGAGTTTTGAGAGTGAACAAGAAATAAGGAAGTCGGAGAAAGGACTCATTTCATGAAGGTACTGAGTTTTACTTTTGGCATGTTGAATTTTAGGTAATAGTGAGGTACCCAGGCAAAAATGCTAAGCAAGTTACTGGAAGTGTTGTAAGGGAGGTAGTGTGATATCTGCAGTGCATAAAGGTCATATGTAGTTCTAACATTAGATGTAGATGAAGACTTTAATGTGAAGATAGAGAGAGAGGAGAGGACTGAGTACAGAGTATCAGGCAATGCTGAGGATAAAGAGGAATTTTCGGTTTTGGAGTCAGGGATTATAGGGATTACAGGGATTATTTGGAGTCAGGAGTAATGAGAGAGATTATTGTGGGGCTGAGGAGGGAGACAAATGAAACTTTCAGGAGATCACGGGATTGGGAGTTCAAAGGAGGGAAGAGACCTTGCTTAGTGAGAGTATAGGGGTCTAAAAAGTAGGAGCATAAAAATATGTCGTCTAGGAACATTTGAAAAGTTTCAGCACCTAGAGGTAAAGCACAGGTTCCAGTGATGACTGTCCAGGCAATGGCCTTGGTTGTGAGTAAGTGGCCTGGAGGTGAAGGCCTGTGATACAATGTTTCTGTGACACATTTCTTGTAAATGGGACTGTTGAATTCACCAAGGGTATTGGCAGGAGTTGGAGTTGAAAAATATGAGTTAAACACTGAGTGTGTTAGAAAATTTTTATGTTCAGCTGGAGAAAGTAAAAGTCATCAAAACAATTAAGTACAGGGAGTTTCTAACTGTTGCTTTATAGCCTTAGAAATGCTAAAAAATTTCAGTGACTACTGATGATGATATTTTATATTAACAAGAATTCAATTTTGTCATTTTTAAATTTAGATTAACCTATCTCTGGATGTTTCCCAAAGAAGATTATGAAGAACCTAAAGATGAAACATTAAATGAATCATAATTATTTGTTAATTTTGGTGTGTTTTATTAGAATTGGGACTTTAGTAGTTGAATAGAAAAACTACCTTCTTTATAAATTAATAGTATTTCTTTGCTACTTAATAATACCTTTAGTTAAATATTGTTACCATATGCATGCAAGTGTTATTTTCAGAATTAATACTTATTCTACATACTTTTAAATTAACTTTATACATAAAATTTAGATTAGCATATCAATGCAATTACATGAATTTTCTAATTACCAGCTTTTCCATGTTATTAATGAGTCTACAGCTGTTGCTTTGTACATCTCTTCTTTTAGATGTAACTTTTAAATAAACTTGGATTCATTTAAATTATTTTTGGCTTCCTCTAAACTTCTTTATTATTTTATGGAAAAAAACCTTAGAATTTACATAGCAACCATTATTTTGGGTGTTAAAACTAAGCTAATGATTATTTAATCCATCTTTTCATCCTAAGGAAAGTTAGTAAATATATGCATTTATAATATGGATATATTATAATGGACTATATTATAATATGGAGTATTTTAGGAAAAGTTTTGGGCAAAGATAAGAGGAGATGCCTTTACCTTGCCAGGCCCCTAAGTAATAGATACATTATTTTTAAGTCAGTGAATGAGAGGATTAGAATTCTGAAAATCATTTAGAATATTGCTTAATAAGTCCTTATTTTCTACTCAACGTTAAGTAGTAATCAACTTTCACCTCCGCCAGTTTTTCTGCTTTTTTGCTGGTATGATCTTTCTGAATTGAATCAAAGGCCTAGGTGGAACTGGAAACTTAGGAGGGAAAGACAAAATGAGGCTTGTTCATGATGAAATTCTGTGTACTCCAGTTGCTTCTTTCCCCTGGAGTGGCAGGTGCTTTTTTATCCAGGATGATTACAGTGATGACATCCATTCTTTTTGGGGGGCATTGAGAGGGTGGGCTTCCTAATTATTTACAAAGGTATTACAAAGTGTTAATATACAAAATTCTCATGAAATAGTACAAGTTGTAAGGACTGTAAAGTAATTCATAGTTTTGTTTCTTCCTCTAATAGTTATAACTTAATTACTTCAGGAGGCTACAACAGTGTAGAATTTGTGGTAACATGATCTTCTAGTGACTATTTATCAAATCCACCTATTTCCAGATGGAAGGACACATTGCTTGGGGAAATGGCCTAGGTTTTTTTTGCCATGTGGGCTCTCAAGTTTCCTTGCGTGGAGGGTAACACAACTTCTTTATATTATGCTGGGTAAATTTTAGGCTGCTAAATCCTTGGGTGAAGCTTCAAGTTTTAGCTTATGCAACTGAAGTCCATTGCAAAATGAGACATATTTACACTGTTTATACTGTAATTTATGCTGCATAAAGTTTTGTAGTGAATGTTAATGAGGATTTTAGGTTTGCTTCAATGTATGTTTATATTTATGTGACTTATACAACTTGGCGTAGTAGTCTGTTTTAATTTATTAGGTATATCACTATTTATTAGATTTAAAATAAGAGTCTAGCACTGGATACAAACTCAGTTTATTTTGCTGTTCTAGAACCGTGGAGGAATGAAGACTGCCACTGAAATGAATGTTCTAAATATTTGTTCTAAATCTTTTAATTTTTGTTTAAGAATTTCTGATGAGTATGTGTTCAATCTGTTATGTTAACTAGATAATAAACATAAGACTTTACTGATACATCACTGAACATTAGCTGCAATACTGTAACTTATTTCTGTTCTATAATTTCCGTAGGGGCTAATGACCCACCCCCACTACATTAAAGACTTCAGACGGCATTGTGGTGCTGCCTTCTCTTCATCTCCAGTCCATAGTGTCATTTGTCTAGTTTTCATGAGTTGAAACATTCACTCACCAAATCTATATCTGACTCCTTCCTCTGTGTAGATGAAAGGCATTTTATTTTAGCCCAGTAGTCTAATATTTGCAACTTATGTTTTGTGTTCTGCAGTGATTGTTTCATGCTTAGTTGTGCAGGGAGGGGAGGGAAGAGATCTTCTAGTGTTTTAAATGAAAAATTTTGGTGAGTGCAGAATAGAGAAGAAACATCAATACTTCAGAATATCATTCAGCCATTTATTCCAGGTCACCTGAAAGATTTCAGGTGAACTTTCATGAGAAAACAAAACAAAACGAAACAAACAAACAAACAAAAAAAACAGTGGAATCTTTAAGCATAGGAACTAATTAAATTCAGGGTATTTTTACATCCAGTATAGGCTGAGGAAATGTTAAAATTTGGGGAAAGTCTTGGGTAATCTAGGAATCTTATGGGAGTAAATTTATAAAATAGTGAAATAATGGTCTTGAGATTAGGAGTGGATCTGTGCGAGTAGGGTGGCTGGACAGCCTGGGAGTAGAGGGGGAACAGCACTACCAGTGCAGTGTTTTATTTTAGGGAGAATGCCAGGTTAGGTGGTGGTATGCTGCTGCAGTAGTATTCCAGTTCCTGACTCATGGACTGTACCTATGGCAACCATGAAAATGTGCTTCTTAGATTTCCCACTACAGGGGCATAGTTGACTGATAGCCCAGCTGTGCTGTATTGTGAATTCTGCTACATTTGTATAAAGCCATTCTTCCCAACAAGTTGCTCCCAAGCCAATGATTAAGCATGATAAGGATTTTAAGGCGGGTATGTTTCTGCAAGACAGGCCTCAAAGGTTCTCCATTTGTCTTCCTGAAAATTTCTTAGAACTGCACCAGAGATAGCCTGAGACTTTTCTTACCCAACCCTCTTTCCTTCTCTTCCCTACTAAGCGTCTAGTTCCTCATCATGGTGTGATGACTCTCCCAGGCTCCCCTGGCTCCCTCTCAGTTTTCCTCACAGACATTTTCCCTGTAAATATGTTGTGCATCTAATTCTTTCTTGGTTTTGGCTTCTGGGGGACCCAAACTAATACAGGCAATGTCAGGAATGGTCTGAGATAATGGGCAGTGAGATGGGACACTGACTTGGCATATTCACCGTCCAGCTGTCAAGAGACGCCTTCCTGTATGGTATGGATAGTACCTGGCACATAGCGGTAGTCCTATTTTTAAAGGTTTCATCTGACATGATTTGGAAAAACTTCCCAGTTGAGGGCAGTGCTTTTGCAGATGTGATTATGCAGGCATTTGAAAAATATGGGCCAATAATGCCTTCAAAGATAGTTCACTGCACTAGCTACTGCTAAGTTGTATTAACACGCTGCTGAGAGGATAGTAAAAAATATATATCCATTAGCAAGCAGTTACAGCATAAATGGGAGAACCACTCTGCTAGTGAAGCTGCAGTGGGAGATCAGACCTAAGGAGTGGCAAATAGAACATCTTATAGAGCTGCAGAGCTCCGGAGATGTATAAAAGGTCAGTCAAGGCACATCTGCTATGCCAAAATCAGGGCCCAGGTTAGGGAAATCTGAGACTCTGGAATGTGTAGTAAGTAACTTCTGCATGGATTCCCATGAGCTCTTCAAGTTCACAGAGTTGGCCCACTCTTCTCCTGTGTTGGAAGGTACTGCAGAAGCCCTCCCACCTTCAAGGCAACTGTTTCTCTCCTCAGTAGCTTTCCTCACCCCCTTTCCTGGCCAGTAGGCATTCAACTAAGATTAAATCCCAGTGTAACCCAACTGGAAAAGTGCCTGGGTCAGATAAGGAAGGAGAGAGAGAATACACAGAAAGAGCTCTAAGAATTAGCATATATTGGCATAAGCAAGGGGATTGGCCAGTCTGATCAGATATTGGATTTTGAGGTGAGGTGCTTGATCAAAGGGGATAAAATATAAGACTGTAGATCATCAATGATTTCTAGACTTAGGGGCACTTTTTTGGGAAACTTGTGAAAATAGAACACTCGGGATTATTGGACGTAGATTCTAAGTTCACATTGATACCTAGAGCACCAAAATATCTAATGGCACCCCTATTAGAGTGGAAGTTTCTAGGGACCAGGTAATAGATGGAATCCTGGTTAGAGTCTGGCTCACAATGGGCCCTCCGGGTTTAGAAACCTACCCAATAGCCATCTGCGCAGGCCCTGGGTATATAATTGGAATTGATATACCTGGCATTTGGAGTAACTCCTACACTGGATGCTTGTCTGGTGGAGTAAGAGTTATCACAGTGAGGAAGGACAAGTAGAAATGCCTAAAACTGCCTCCTTTCTCCCAGCCAAGATGATGATGATGATAATAATAATAATAATAATAATAATAATAATAATAAAACAAGATCACATTCTATGGAATGGGAGGAGGGTGACAGATTATTGCTACCATTAAAGACCCAAAGGACTGTAGACTACTGCAGAGTTAATTGAATAGTAGCCCTGAACACAGCTGCTTTGCTAGACAGGTGCCATTGTTAGAGCAGTAGCATGGTATATAGCAATTGATATGGCAAATGCATGCCTTTCCATTTCAATCAGAAAAGGTCAGTTGTATTCACATGGGGCAGACAATATTTACTTAAGGTTTTGCCTCAGGGCTATGTTAACTCTCCTACCTTTTTTTTTTTTTTTTTTTTTGAGACGGAGTCTCGCTCTGTTGCTGAGGCTAGAGTGCAGTGATGCGATCTTGGCTCACTGGAACCTCTGCCCCCTGGGTTCAAGCAATTCTCCTGCCTCAGCCTCCTGAGTAGCTGGTACTACAGGCATGTGCCACCATACTCAGCTAATTTTTTTGTATTTTTAGTAGAGACGGGGTTTCACTGTGTTAGCCAGGCTGGTCTCGAACTCTTGACCTCAGGTGATCCTCCTGTCTCAGCCTCCCATAGTGCTGGGATTACAAGCGTGAGCCACCGCACCCAGCCCTCTTCTGCCTTTCATAAGAATGTAGTCCAAAGAGATCTGTACTGTTTTTTCATCCCACAGGATTTCATACTGATCATTACATTAATAACTTTATGCTGATCAGCAGAACAAGCAACAGGTGGCTCATATACTGGAGGCCTTGGTAAAAGTCATGTGTGCTCCCAAGGGTGGAAGATAAATGCTACAAAGATTCAGGGACCTGCCTGGATTTTCAGTGAAGATTTTAGGAGTCCAATATAGACCGCTTGAGTGATATTTTTAGGGGTCCAATGGCCATGGGTATGCTAGGATATACCCTCCAGAGTAAAAATCATTGCTCACATCTTGAATCCCTCACCACAAAAACTGAAGCACATGCATGGTAGGCCTCTTTGTATTTCTAGAAGTAATATATTGCTCATCTAGGAATATTGATCTGGTGCATATATTACACCTAATATATGACACAGAAGGTTGTTAACTTTGCGTGAGTGAGACACAGTGCAGGAAAGGGCTCTGCAGTAGGTTCAGGCTGTGTTGTAAGCAGTCCTGCTGCTGGAGTCATATGATCTGGAAGACCTTATGATGTTAGAAATGTCAGTAGTGAGAAAAGATGTAGTATGTTGCTTATGGAAAGCCTAACACGGGCCCCGTAATGGGATTATGGATCAGGATCATGCTGTCCACGGCATAGAATTAAATGTCTTTTGAAAAACAGCTTCTGGGCCAGGTGCGGTGGCTCAAGCCTGTAATCCCAGCACTTTGGGAGGCCAAGATGGGTGGATCACGACGTCAGGAGATGGAGACCATCCTGGCTAACACAGTGAAACCCTGTCTCTACTAAAAATACAAAAAATTAGCCGGGCGTAAGTCCCAGCTACTCAGGAGACTGAGGCAGGAGAATGGTGTGAACCTGGAGGTGGAGCTGGCAGTGAGCCGAGGTCGTGCCACCGCACTCCAGCCTGGGTGACTCCGTCTCAGAAAAAAAGAAAAAGAAAAACAGCTTCTGACATGATTCTGGGTTCTGGTAGAGACGGATTGCTTGGCCTTGAGGTACCAAATGACTATGGATCTGAGACCTCACTTTATAAATAGGATTCTATCAGACTTATCAAGTAAATAAATTGAAGTACTAGCAGTAGACTCTCATAAAATGGAAATAGTGCATCTGGGATTGAAGACTGAGCAGGACCAGAGAGCACAAGCAAGTTACATGAGCAGGTAGTCTGATCCCCATATCATCCACTTTGGTTGCACTAGCTAGAAATGCCTGCTAGAAAGCCTCCAGTATCCTGGAGGTTGCAGTGAACCGAGATTGCACCACTGTACTCCAGCCTGGGTGACAGAGCAAGAATCGAATGTCTTAAAAAAAAAAAAAGAAATCCACCAGTGTCCTGGAGAGACACTGGACAATTAAGAAGACAGAATGATGGCCAGATGATTTTGCCATCCTTCATTTACCCAGGAACTCTCGTTTTTCTGTTTTCAGTTTCTTTCATTTCTATTTACCATTTCCCTTCTTGTGTTTGCTTTGGTTTTATTTTGCTCTTCTTTTTTATATTCTTGAAAAGAAATGCCTAGATTATTAATTTGAGACTTTTCATCTTTTCTACTATATGCGTTTAGTGTTACAAGTTTTTCTATCAGCACTGCTGTAGCTGTATCCCACAGATTTTGATACATTGTGTTTTCTTTTTTTTCTTCCTGATGGAATAGCTCAGATTCTAAGTGTTTCCATTTTGGTTTACTTAAATGTCTTTTTTGATTTTCCTTGAAATTTCCTCTTTGACTTGTAGATTATCTAGAAATACATTGTTTACTTTCTAATTGTTGAGATTTTCCTGTTATTCTTTATTGATTTCTAGCATGATTCCATTGTGCTCAGAGAACACGCACTGTATGAATTCGGTTCCTTTACATTTGTTGAGGTTTGTTTGATGGCCAATGATATGGGCTATCTTGGTATAGGTTTCATGGGCACTTGAAAAGAATATATATTCTCCTGTTGGTAAGTGTTCAACATGTTCAGCAAATGTCTATTAGATTGTCTTGGTTGATGCTGAGTTCTTCTGTATCCTTGGTGATTACTTGTCTAGTTATTCTAACAGTTGTTAAAAGAGGTGTGTTGATGTCTCCAGTTATATGTTTTTTCTATTCTTTAGGTTCTCACAGTTTTTACATCACATATTTTGCAGCTTTAATTTGGTGCATACATATTTAGGACTGCTAAGTCTTCTTGGTAATTGATCCTTTATATAATGCCCTTTTTTGTCTGGTAATTTTCTTTGTTCTTAAGTCTGTTTTATCTGATAATAACGTAAATATTCCTGCTTTCGTTTTATTATATCTTTTTCCATTCTTTTACTTTCAACCTGCCTATATCATTATATTTGAAATGAGTTTTTTATAGATAACATATAGCAGGGTCATGTTTTTTGAATCTACTCTGCCAATGTCAGCCTTTTATTGGTATGCATATATTTAGATCATTTACCTTTAATGTAGTTAATGTTAGTACTTTTTTTTTTTTTTTTTTTTTGAGACGGAGTCTCACGCTGTCGCCCAGGCTGGAGTGCAGTGGCCGGATCTCAGCTCACTGCAAGCTCCGCCTCTCGGGTTTACACCATTCTCCTGCCTCAGCCTCCCAAGTAGCTGGGACTACAGGCGCCCGCCAACTCGCCCGGCTAGTTTTTTGTATTTTTTAGTAGAGACGGGGTTTCGCCGTGTGAGCTAGGTTGGTCTCGATCTGACCTCGCGATCCACCCGTCTCGGCCTCCCAAAGTGCTGGGATTACAGGCTTGAGCCACCGTGCCTGGCCAATGTTAGTACTTAAGTTTTCCATTTTATTTTAGTTTTTTTCTGTTTGTTATTTTTTGTCTGTGTTTTTCTGTTTTCTTTTTCCTGCCTTCTGGCTTCTCATGTGGTGTCCACTGACACTGGGTCAGTGGGGAGAGGAGAATGAAGAGGAAAAAGAAGACTCATTACTGGTTAGTGGGGTAAACTTCTGGGCCCTCTAATTTGCCTTTTCTGGCTTCACCCCACTGGGGGTGTTGGGGCACATCGGCACAGCCTCATGAGTGTGAAAGCCTGGGCTTCCTACTAAGCCCTTACTGCTGTTAAGGTGGTTGGGGCCCCAGTTTTTTCTGTGGTATTTGGCTAGTTGAGTGGTTATCATCGTAAAGTTTTCTGTCTTGCTCAGCTGTTCCTTTCCTGGTCCTTCACATAGAGAGCTGGTTTTTGTTGGGCCTTTTTAAATTATCTGTGCCTTTTGGCATTTCCAGGTTCCTGGCTTCTTAAGCTCCAAGTCTGGAATATATGAAAGAAAAAGAAAGCCTAAGAACTCACTCCTGTGTTGTTCCCTGGGCTTTGAGGTTCTTAACTGGTCTGTTCTCTATACCTTTCGGAGTGTTCTTATGTTTGTTTTATATATAATATTCCAAGTTTTTAGTTTCTAATACTTGGAGACAGGAATAGGGAAAAGTATGTCTACTCAATTTCCCTGGAAGCATAAGTCTCAGCTGATATTTTATAAAGGAAATGTGCAAATGCAATTCAGTAAAGAAAGGGTAGTCTTTTCAATACATGGTGTGGGAACAATTGGATATCCATGTGCGAAAAAGTAAACGTTTCCTAAACCTCACTTTTTTTTTTTTTTTGAGACAGGGTCTCACTCTGGCCTAGCCTGGAGTGCAGTGGTGTGATCATGGCTCACCACAGCCTTGACCTCCCAGGCTCAAGTGATCCTTCTCCTTCAGCCTGCCGAGTAACTGGGACTGCAGGCATGTGCCACAATGACCAGCCAATTTTTTTTTTTTTTTTTTTTTTTGTAGAGAGAAGGTTTCACCATACTGCCTAGGCTGGTCTTGAACTCCTGGGTTCAAGCAATTGCCTGGCTTGGCCTCCTAAAGGGCTGGGATTACAGGTGTTAGCCACTATGCTCAGCTTTCACATCTTATATAAAAGAAATATTCAAAATGGATCATAGATCTAAGGAGGAACAAATGCAAATTCCCTAATTTGCATTGTTAGGGGAATGCAAATTAAAACCATGATGAAATAACACTACACACATATTAGAATGAATGAAATAAAAAAATACTGACTATAACAAAAGTTGGTGAGGATACAGAGCAGCTGGAGCTGCCATACATTGCTGGTGGGAATGTAAAATGCTGCAACCACTTTGAGAAATAGTTTGGCAATTTTTGAAAAAATGCAACATTTAACTATTGTACAACCCGACAATTGGGCATTTATCCCACAGAAATGAATTTATGTTCACACAGAAATCTGTACACGAATATTTATAGTGGTGTTATTTGTAGTAGACAAAAATAGAAAACAACTCAGATGTCCTTAAATGGATGAATGATGAAACAAACTCTGGTATCTCCATAGCATGGAATACTACCCATCAATACAAAGAAACAAACCGTTGATACATCCAACACACTTTAATCTCCAGAGAATTATGCAGAGTGAGAAGGCCAATCCAAAAAGGTTATATGCTACATGATTCCATTTATGTAACATTCTTGAAATGGCAAAATTATAGAAATGTAGAACAGATGAGTGGTTGCCAGGGGTTAAGGAGAGGGTTGGGGATGGAGAGAAGTGCATGTGGCTGTGTAAGTGCAACATGAGAGATCCCTGGTCTGTGTCGTGCACATATCAATCACAATATCCTGGATGTGATTTTTCACTGTAGTTTTGTAAGTGACATCTTGCAAAATCACATCTGGGATATTCACTGGGAGAAACTGAGTGAAGAGTACACACGATCTCTCTGTTATTCCTTACAATTGCTTGTGAATCTACAGTTATCTCAAAAAAAATGAACTGTATCCTAATTCTTAGGCTAAGTTATTACTTATAATAATAATAATATATAATAAACAAAGATTCCTTTAAAATATCGATTGATCATATGTCTGTGGGTTTATTTCTGGATGCTCTAATACTGTTCCTTTGATCTAGGTATCTGTTCTTTCTCCAATACCACACTGTCTTGAGGCAATAGTAATTTTGGGGTAGTTTGGCCAATGGCTGGCTATAGTAATTTTAGAAGTTAAGTATCATGTCTTACAGCGTAAGGTGTTTCCCCAAAATTGTTTTGGCTATTCTAGTTTTTTTGCCTTTCTATATAAATTTCAGAATTAGCTTGTTGATTTCTGCAAGAAACACTCGGGATTTTTATTTAATTACATTAAATCTATAGATCAGTTTGGGAAAAATTGTCATTATAACAATGTTGAATCTTTTGATTCCTGAACATGGGATATGTCTTCATTTATTTAGATCTTTTTACATTTTGTTAGGTTTTGAATGTGTTGTGGTCTCACTCTATAGATCTTGCACATAGTTTGTAAGATGTATACCAAATATTTTGTGATTTTTGGTTCTATTCTGAATGGCACTTTTAACTTGAATTTTCTATTGTTAATTGCTGGTATACAGAATTTTTTGGGATTTCTACAATCATTTCATCTATAAATGAGACTTTTATTTCTTCCTTCCAACCTGTAAATACCTTTTACTTATTTTCTTTGCTTTACTGCACTGGCTAAGATTTCCACAATGTCAGGTGTCATGTTCGTCTTTCTCTGACTTTAATGTGTTCTTACTGGACCCCATTATGCTTGGAATCTGATGAAGTTTAGTGAATTTTTTTTTTTTAACAACTGGGAATAGCCTAGTTTGGTTATGGGTAACTTCATTAGTCTCAGTATTTACTATATGCCATATTCTGAACATTTCCTCCCTCTCTCCCTCCTTCCCTCTGTCTTTCCTCTCCTGTCCTCTTTCTTTCATTTCTCTCTTTCTCTTTCTTTTTTCATTTTTCTTTCTTTTCTCTCTCTTTTTTTTTATTTTCTCATCTTTTCTTTTCTTTCTTTCTTTCAAGACAGGGTCTTGCTGTGTTGCCTAGGCTGGATGTGAATGAGATACTTCCTTTCTGAACCACTTGTCTGCATCCCCAACCTTCTCCTTAACCCCTGGCAACCACTTATCTGTTCTACATTTCTATAATTTTGCCATTTCAAGAATGCTATATCAATGGAATCAAGCACTATATAACCTTTTTGGATTGGCCTTCTCACTCTGCATAATTCTCTGGCGATCCAGGCGTGTTGGATGTATCAACGGTTTGTTTCTTTGTATTGATGGGTAGTATTCCATGCTATGGAGATACCAGAGTTTGTTTCATCAGTCATCCATTAAAGGGCATCTGGGTTGTTTTCCATTGTTGTCTACTACAAATAACGCTGCTATAAATATTCATGTACAGATTTTTGTGTGAACATTTTTCTTTTCTTTTAAAAAATTTCTATGAAATTGAATCTTCCAGAGATCAAGAGGCAGAGACCAACTTAAAACTGAAATTACCTCAACTCAACAAAAGGCAATGCCAAGTAGTTACAAACATGTACTACCCACTCCTGCCTGAAGGTGGGAGTCTTCAGTTCTGGTCTAGGGGCACAGCTTGTGGAGGAGGGGGTGATATCCATGCACAAGGCTCCTACTTATGTGAGTCAGGTTCAAGTGAGACACGTATCCATTCATTCCGTCATTCCTTCATTCATGTAATATTTATCGAGTCTATATCCTGTACCAAATTTTTTTCTAGGTACCGGGGGAGCAAAAGTGAGCAAAACATACAAAAATCAATCTTTAAGGAAAGACAAGTGATAAAATAACTAAAGTATACGGTATGTTTAAAAAAATAAGTGCTATGGAGAACTAAAGCAATACATGAGAGAAGGAGATGAGGGTGTCAGGGGAGTCAATGTTAAGTAGAATGGCAAAGGAAGGCCTCACATAGAAAGTGATATTTACATAAAAACCAGAAGTAAGCAAACCAGACCTGCAGATAGCTAGGATCAAGGGCAGGGTCCTGAGGCTGAAGAACAGGAAAACGAAGAAGGAGAAGGAAGGAAGAAGGAAGGAGGAGGGAAGGAGAAAGGAAGGATGAAGGAAGGAGAAGGAAGGAGGAGGAGGTGGAAGAAGAAGAAGAAAAAGAAAGAAAAAGAAAAGAAAAGAAAGAAAAGCAGCAGCAGCAGTAGTCCAGTAGAAGGAGAGGGAAGACGGGAGCGTGAGTGACAGAAATTGGGTTATGTTGGGCTACTTAGAGGACTTTCCCTTTCTTCAGAGTTAGATGTAAAAACTATTGGAGAGTTTTAAGCAGTGAATTTACATGAACCAGCTAACATGTAACTATTTTGGCGACTGTTTTGAGAATGGAGTGAAAGGAGGCAACGACCATCTTACCTTGTATGAGTCAGTGAGGGATTATTGTTTTACCCTTATTCTTTAATATAAATATAAAAAATCAAGCATACCTTCTCTCCAAAAAGAAACTTTTCGTGAGGAATTTGCAAATACTACATGTTGTCTTTCTTTGGTGGAGATGTATGGACCATGTTTTGGGAGGGGACGCTCATGTTCCTGTTACACCTGGTTTCAGAGCAATAGATATTTGCATTCTGCAACTCCTCTCTGGTTTATCAGAGACTTTCAGGCCCATAAAAGGAATTTTCTGTGGACTCTTTCATTACACCCAATAAACTTATACTCAAATAGTTGGTTTTATCATGTTGGCTTCCTAGTATGCGATAAACGCACCAGTTTTTAAACAATTATATTTTCTAGACCTCAGTGGATTTTTTTCTGGCAGAAAATTATTCATGGTTTTCCCATGTTTAAAAATAAGTAGTAGCTGGCATGTTGGCTCATGCCTGTAATCCCAGCGCGTTGGGAGGCCGAAGCGGGTGGATCACTTGAGGTCAGGAGCTTGAGAACCACCTGGGCAACATGGTGAAACCCCGTCTCTACTAAAAATACAAAAATTAACCGGGTGTGGCGGCACACGCCTGTAGTCCCAGCTACTTGGGAGGCTGAAGTGGAAGAATTGCTTGAACCCTGGAGGCAGAGGTTGCAGTGAGCCAAGGTCACACCACTGTACTCCAGCCTGGGTGACAGAGTGAGACTCTGTCTCAAAAAAAAAAAAAAAAAAAAGCATGTATTTGGGGACATGAACAAAAAGTATTTAAAAAATAGTGGAAATCACCTATAACATCATCCAGAAAAAAATCCGATAAATGGTTTTTATATTTTTTTAATCTTTATTTTTTCTCAAGGTTGAGATTATATGTCTATACAACTTTGATTCCTCTTTTTACTCGAAATTATGTCATAATCATTTCCCATGTTATTCTGTATACTATGTCATCATTTTTAATGACTGCATAATATTTCATCATATGCAATGAACCAAGATTTACCCATCCACCCCTGCTTGCTGATATTTAGATTGTAAAAACTCAGTCCTCATTCTCATTAAGTCACAATTACACAACTAATTATGTAGTTTTATGTATTATGGTATTTCAACAATGAACAGGGTGCTAAGGAATTGGATTGAGTCCAGGGCCTCAGGGGGCTTCTCTGAGGAAGCAATATTTAAATGGCTCTCAAGAATCACAAGGAATTAATTAAAGGAGTGGGAAAAGTGCTCCCTGAAGAGGAAACATGAAAGGAAGCATCAGGGGAGAGTCTCTGGGCTGGGAGGGAGTGGGTGTTTGGGAGGCCAGGGAAGCTCATGGGGAAGAGAGGAGCAGGAAGAGAACAAGTCATAAAGCACCTTGCGGGCTGAGTTTAGGTTTGAGACTGATCTTACAGACTGTGTGGGCTGTAGGATTGGTGGGGAGGAAAGCACGGCTGTTCGATCAGGTGACAGAGCAGAGCAGGGTGGAGTTGTGGAGACAGAGGGGGGGACTGATTTAAATGACATCTGGGAGGGAGAGTTGCCAGGACTTGGTGATTGGATGTAGGAGGAAAAAGGAGTTGGCAGGAATTCTTCTCAGGTTTCTGGCCAGAACAGTGAATGGGTGGGTGATGGGACAGATTCCTGAAGGAGGCATGGCAGCAGGAGCAGCAGGTTGGAGGGCAGAGGCTGCCTCAGTCTGTTCCGGCCACTTCCACAAAGCATCATAGATTGGGTGGCTGATAAACAGCATGAATGTATTTTTTACAGCTCTGGAGGTTAGAAGTCAGAGACCAGGGTGCCAGCACAGTCAGGTTCTGGTGCATTCCCTCTTCCAGGTTTTCCAGATGGCTGATTTCTCCTTTTCACGTGGGGGAAAAAAGAGGTAGATAGCTCTCTGCCTCTCTTTTATAAGGACACTGGTCCCATTCACGAGGGCCCCACCTCCTAATACCATCACTTTGGAGGTTAGATTTCAACATATTAATTTCAGGGAGACCAAATATTTAGTTCGTAACAGAGACCATGAATTCAGTTTTGGACATGCTGAGATTCAGGTGTCTTGAAACATCAAGTGAAGATATCAAGGAAATAGTTGTATATATGGGTCTGGAGTCCTAAAGAAATCTCTGCTGAAGGTATACATTTAGGAGCTATCTGTATAGTGATGGTATTTGCAGTCAGGTGTGCGAGTGCTGAGCAAGAGAGTGTGGCATGAGGACAGCCAGGACAGAGCCTGCAGTGGATGCTGAGCAGCTGGGACAGATCTCCCTTTGGGACTGAAAGACTTTTGTCCCTCAGCTGCTAACTGACAACCCTTAGCTGTTAGCCCTCTCTGGGAATCGGCCTTAGCTGAAGACAGCCATATTGCCCAGGATTATGCCTTCTTGGGGAAGAGGGCCCAACTGCATCTCAACATGAGGCGGCTATAAGAAGGGCCATCCCAGCTTCATAGATACTTGTGGGGTCAGCTGAGGAGTTCATTGAGGCTGTATCACACCCCACCATCTTCCTCTGACCAACCCTGCTTCCTTGTCTTCCCTTCTTCTTCCTGGAACTACACCCTAATAAACATCCTGTATTCAGAGCTTCCCAGAGCTCGCTTTTTGGGGAACCTGTCCTGTAACTGAAAACCTTCCATTCAACTGTGGTTTGTTTTACAGCACAAACTAGGAAGTGTTTTGTTGGAAGAGACAGATGAATGAATCATTTAACAGGAAAATAGTCTCTAAGAATGCTCTTTAAAGACGTAACTTTCGGCGGAGCAAGATGGCCGAATAGGAACAGCTCCAGTCTCCAACTCCTAGCGCAAGCGACACAGAAGACCGGTGATTTCTGCATTTTCAACTGAGGTACTGGGGTCATCTCACTAGGGAGTGCCGGACAATCGGTGCTGGTCAGCTGCTGCAGCCCGACCAGCGAGAGCTGAAGCAGGGCGAGGCATCGCCTCACCTGGGAAGCGCAAGGGGGAAGGGAATCCCTTTTCCTAGCCAGGGGAACTGAGACACACAACACCTGGAAAATCAGGTAACTCCCACCCCAATATTGCGCTTTAAGCAAACGGGCACACCAGGAGAATATATCCCACACCTGGCCGGGAGGGTCCCACGCCCACGGAGCCTCCCTCATTGCTAACACAGCAGTCTGTGATCTAACCGCAAGGCAGCAGCGAGGCTGGGGGAGGGGCACCCGCCACTGGGGAGACTTAAGTAGGTAAAGCCGCTGGGAAGCTCGAACTGGGTGGAGCTCACAGCAGCTCAAGGAAACCTGCCCATCTCTGTAGACTCCACCTCTGGGGACAGGGCACAGCTAAAAAAAAAAAAACAACAACAACAAAAAGGCAGCAGAACCTCTGCAGACGCAAATGACTCTGTCTGACAGCTTTGAAGAGAGCAGTGGATCTCCCAACATGGAGGTTGAGATATGAGAATGGACAGACTGCCTGCTCAAGTGGGTCCCTGACCCCTGAGTAGCCTAACTGGGAGACATCCCCCACTAGGGGCAGTCTGACACCCCACACCTCACAGGGTGGAGTACACCCCTGAGAGGAAGCTTTCAAAGTAAGAATCAGACAGGTACACTCGCTGTTCAGCAATATTCTATCTTCTGCAACCTCTGCTGCTGATACCCAGGCAAACAGGGTCTGGAGTGGACCTCAAGAAATCTCCAACAGACCTACAGCTGAGGGTCCTGACTGTCAGAAGGAAAACTATCAAACAGGAAGGACACCTATACCAAAACCCCATCAGTACGTCACCATCATCAAAGACCAGAGACAGATAAAACCACAAAGATGGGGAAAAAGCAGGGCAGAAAAGCTGGAAATTCAAAAAGTAAGAGCGCATCTACCCCTGCAAAGGAGCGCAGCCCATCGCCAGCAACGGATCAAAGCTGGTCAGAGAATGACTTTGACGAGATGAGAGAAGAAGGCTTCAGTCCATCAAACTTCTCAGAGCTAAAGGAGGAATTACGTACCCAGTGCAAAGAAACTAAAAATCTTGAAAAAAGAGTGGAAGAATTGACAGCTAGACTAATTAATGCAGAGAAGGTCATAAACGAAATGACAGAGATGAAAACCATGACACGAGAAATACGTGACAAATGCACAAGCTTCAGTAACCGACTCGATCAACTGGAAGAAAGAGTATCAGTGACTGAGGATCAAATGAATGAAATGAAGCGAGAAGAGAAACCAAAAGAAAAAAGAAGAAAAAGAAATGAACAAAGCCTGCAAGAAGTATGGGATTATGTAAAAAGACCAAATCTACGTCTGATTGGGGTGCCTGAAAGTGAGGGGGAAAATGGAACCAAGTTGGAAAACACTCTTCAGGATATCATCCAGGAGAACTTCCCCAACCTAGTAGGGCAGGCCAACATTCAAATTCAGGAAATACAGAGAACGCCACAAAGATACTCCTCCAGAAGAGCAACTCCAAGACACATAATTGCCAGATGCACCGAAGTTGAAATGAAGGAAAAAATCTTAAGGGCAGCCAGAGAGAAAGGTCAGGTTACCCACAAAGGGAAGCCCATCAGACTAACAGCAGATCTCTCGGCAGAAACTCTACAAGCCAGAAGAGAGTGGGGGCCAATATTCAACGTTCTTAAAGAAAAGAATTTTAAACCCAAAATTTCATATCCAGCCAAACTAAGTTTCATAAGTGAAGGAGAAATAAAATCCTTTACAGATAAGCAAATGCTTAGAGATTTTGTCACCACCAGGCCTGCCTTACAAGAGACCCTGAAGGAAGCACTAAACATGGAAAGGAACAACCGGTACCAGCCATTGCAAAAACATACCAAAATGTAAAGACCATCGAGGCTAGGAAGAAACTGCATCAACTAACGAGCAAAATAACCAGTTAATATCATAATGGCAGGATCAGGTTCACACATAACAATATTAACCTTAAATGTAAATGGACTAAATGCTCCAGTTAAAAGACACAGACTGGCAAACTGGATAAAGAGTCAAGACCCATCAGTCTGCTGTATTCAGGAGACCCATCTCACATGCAGAGACATACATAGGCTCAAAATAAAGGGATGGAGGAAGATCTACCAAGCAAATGGAGAACAAAAAAAAGCAGGGGTTGCAATCCTAGTCTCTGATAAAACAGACTTTAAACCATCAAAGATCAAAAGAGACAAAGAAGGCCATTACCTAATGGTAAAGGGATCAATTCAACAGGAAGAGCCAACTATCCTAAATATATATGCACCCAATACAGGAGCACCCAGATTCATAAAGCAAGTCCTTAGAGACTTACAAAGAGACTTAGACTCCCATACAATAATAATGGGAGACTTCAACACTCCACTGTCAACATTAGACAGATCAACGAGACAGAAAGTTAACAAGGATATCCAGGAATTGAACTCATCTCTGCACCAAGCGGACGTAATAGACATCTATAGAACTCTCCACCCCAAATCAACAGAATATACATTCCTCTCAGCACCACATCGCACTTATTCCAAAATTGACCACATAATTGGAAGTAAAGCACTCCTCAGCAAATGTAAAAGAACAGAAATTATAACAAACTGTCTCTCAGACCACAGTGCAATCAAACTAGAACTCAGGACTAAGAAACTCAATCAAAACCGCTCAACTACATGGAAACTGAACAACCTGCTCCTGAATGACTACTGGGTACATAATGAAATGAAGGCAGAAATAAAGATGTTTTTTGAAACCAATGAGAACAAAGATACAACATACCAGAATCTCTGGGACACATTTAAAGCAGTGTGTAGAGGGAAATTTATAGCACTAAATGCCCACAAGAGAAAGCAGGAAAGATCTAAAATGGACACTCTAACATCACAATTAAAAGAACTAGAGAGGCAAGAGCAAACACATTCAAAAGCTAGCAGAAGGCAAGAAGTAACTAAGATCAGAGCAGAACTGAAGGAGATAGAGACACAAAAAACCCTCCAAAAAATCAATGAATCCAGGAGTTGGTTTTTTGAAAAGATCAACAAAATTGACAGACCGCTAGCAAGACTAATAAAGAAGAAAAGAGAGAGGAATCAAATAGACGCAATAAAAAATGATAAAGGGGATATCACCCCCGACCCCACAGAAATACAAACTACCATCAGAGAATACTATAAACACCTCTACGCAAATCAACTAGAAAATCTAGAAGAAATGGATAATTTCCTGGACACTTACACTCTTCCAAGACTAAACCAGGAAGAAGTTGAATCCCTGAATAGACCAATAGCAGGCTCTGAAATTGAGGCAATAGTTAATAGCCTACCCACCAAAAAAAGTCCAGGACCAGATGGATTCACAGCTGAATTCTACCAGAGGTACAAGGAGGAGCTGGTACCATTCCTTCTGAAACTATTCCAATCAATAGAAAAAGAGGGAATCCTCCCTAACTCATTTGATGAGGCCAACATCATCCTGATACCAAAGCCTGGCAGAGACACAACAAAAAAAGAGAATTTTAGACCAATATCCCTGATGAACATCGATGCAAAAATCCTCAATAAAATACTGGCAAACCGGATTCAGCAGCACGTCAAAAAGCTTATCCACCATGATCAAGTGGGCTTCATCCCTGGGATGCAAGGCTGGTTCAACATTCACGAATCAATAAACGTAATCCAGCATATAAACAGAACCAAAGACAAGAACCACATGATTATCTCAATAGATGCAGAAAAGGCTTTTGACAAAATTCAACAGCCCTTCATGCTAAAAACGCTCAATAAATTTGGTATTGATGGAACGTACCTCAAAATAATAAGAGCTATTTATGACAAACCCACAGCTAATATCATACTGAATGGGCAAAAACTGGAAAAATTCCCTTTGAAAACTGGCACAAGACAGGGATGCCCTCTCTCACCACTCCTATTCAACATAGTGTTGGAAGTTCTGGCTAGGGCAATCAGGCAATAGAAAGAAATCAAGGGTATTCAATTAGGAAAAGAAGAAGTCAAATTGTCCCTGTTTGCAGATGACATGATTGTATATTTAGAAAACCCCATCGTCTCAGCCCAAAATCTCCTTAAGCTGATAAGCAACTTCAGCAAAGTCTCAGGATACAAAATTAATGTGCAAAAATCACAAGCATTCTTATACACCAGTAACAGACAAACAGAGAGCCAAATCAGGAATGAACTTCCATTCACAATTGCTTCAAAGAGAATCAAATACCTAGGAATCCAACTTACAAGGGATGTAAAGGACCTCTTCAAGGAGAACTACAAACCACTGCTCAGTGAAATCAAAGAGGACACAAACAAATGGAAGAACATACCATGCTCATGGATAGGAAGAATCAATATCGTGAAAATGGCCATACTGCCCAAGGTTATTTATAGATTCAATGCCATCCCCGTCAAGCTACCAATGAGTTTCTTCACAGAATTGGAAAAAACTGCTTTAAAGTTCATATGGAACCAAAAAAGAGCCCGCATTGCCAAGACAATCCTAAGTCAAAAGGACAAAGCTGGAGGCGTCACGCTACCTGACTTCAAACTCTGCTACAAGGCTACAGTAACCAAAACAGCATGGTACTGGTACCAAAACAGAGCTATAGACCAATGGAACAGAACAGAGTCCTCAGAAATAATACCACACATCTACAGCCATCTGATCTTTGACAAACCTGAGAGAAACAAGAAATGGGGAAAGGATTCCCTATTTAATAAATGGTGCTGGGAAAATTGGCTAGCCGTAAGTAGAAAGCTGAAACTGGATCCTTTCCTTACTCCTTATACGAAGATTAATTCAAGATGGATTAGAGACTTAAATGTTAGACCTAATACCATAAAAACCCTAGAAGAAAATCTAGGTAGTACCATTCAGGACATAGGCATGGGCAAGGACTTCATGTCTAAAACACCAAAAGCAACGGCAGCAAAAGCCAAAATTGACAAATGGGATCTAATTAAACTAAAGAGCTTCTGCACAGCAAAAGAAACTACCACCAGAGTGAAGAGGCAACCTACAGAATGGGAGAAAATTTTTGCAATCTACTCATCTGACAAAGGGCTAATATCCAGAATCTACAAAGAACTCAAACAAATATACAAGAAAAAAACAACCCCATCAAAAAGTGGGCAAAGGATATGAACAGACATTTCTCAAAAGAAGACATTCATACAGCCAACAGACACATGAAAAAATGCTCATCATCACTCGCCATCAGAGAAATGCAAATCAAAACCACAATGAGATACCATCTCACACCAGTTAGAACGGCAATCATTAAAAAGTCAGGAAACAACAGATGTTGGAGAGCATGTGGAGAAATAGGAACACTTTTACACTGTTGGTGGGATTGTAAACTAGTTCAACCATTATGGAAAACAGTATGGCAATTCCTCAAGGATCTAGAACTAGATGTACCATATGACCCAGCCATCCCACTACTGGGTATATACCCAAAGGATTATAAATTATTCTACTACAAAGACACATGCACACGTATGTTTATTGTGGCACTATTCACAATAGCAAAGACTTAGAATCAACCCAAACGTCCATCTGTGACTGACTGGATTAAGAAAATGTGGCACATATACACCATGGAATACTATGCAGCCATAAAAAAGGATGAGTTTGCGTCCTTTGTAGGGACATGGATGCAGCTGGAAACCATCATTCTTAGCAAACTATCACAAGAAGAGAAAACCAAACACCGCATGTTCTCACTCATAGGTGGGAACTGAACAATGAGATCACTTGGACTCGGGAAGGGGAACATCACACACTGGGGCCTATCATGGGGAGGGGGGAGGGGGGAGGGATTGCCCCTCCCAATTATATCATGTATAATTGGGAGTTATACATGATATAAATGATGAATTGATGGGTGCTGACGAGTTGATGGGTGCAGCACACCAACATGGCACAAGTATACATATGTAACAAACCTGCACGTTATGCACATGTACCCTAGAACTTAAAGTATAATAATAAAAATAAAAAAATAAAGACATAACTTTCTAGGCAAAATTCAAAAACTTTTTCTAAAAGCCCTTATTTCTTTCTAAATGGATTCCTAGACCTCATTGGAAGGGTTATTTGTAAGTCATCCTGCTTGCATTAAGTTGATGTCACAGTATCACCCCTAGGGCTTGTCTCCTTTATTTGGAGAATCTCCATCTTCATCTATTTCTAGCCAGCTGGAGGAGAAATTTTGACTGTCCTTTCTGCCGCTTCCTTTCTGCCTCTCTATTGTCCTTTTTCCCTTGAAATCAAAAGTAGGCAATGTCTCCTTTTTGTAAGAAGAAAGAGAATCTCATGCTTTTCATAGCTTTCTGACTGCAGTTATTTGAAATTTAAATATAGAGCTCCTAGTAATAGTCTTGGTATAACTGTATTTTGTGCTTGTGTCTGAGATTCTTAGAACAGATTTCTGAAAACCTTATATTCTTACCAGACCATTACATTTTGAATAACATTCTTAAACTGACAACAGGATTTATAATGAGACATTTAAAGTGCTTTTATCACGTCTTTCATTGGCGGTATGCTTATACACGGAAAAAAAACACTAAACGTAGGATGTAATGAAAACCTATCACATAACATCACAAATCCTTTGAATCCTATGTATGTAAAATAATTATTTTCAGATAAAGCATTGTTTGAGGCCTTCTGGAGAGAGAAACTCACATTATATTAATTTTTCTCCTACTTCCAATTCTGACGGAAGTGTCTCGGGAAATGGAAATAAAACAGGGAACAGTATGTATCAGTGAAAATAAAGACTTGAGTTAATCTAAGGTTTGACTGATAAAGGTGGGAGAAAGGAGAAGCAGGAAAAGGAGAAGGCGAAGGAACATGTGTGCTGATGATCTCATTTTACATGGAGGAAGATCTAAAGTGCGTTTTACTCCCAAGGCTAAGAGATAAGTGTTGTTTCAAATGCTTTGGACTTATTAAGAAATAACTACAGATGCAATTTTAACGAATTATGTGCACCTTCCAAATTACTGGGAGAAAAAAGTTTGTGTAGAAAACAATGAAGGAAATGAAGAAAATAGCAAAGAAACAAAAAATTGCGACAAGTACATTACAATACATGTTGTCATAAGAATTACTTTTTTACATGTATTTTTTACAAATGTGGTCTTGCTATTTTGCCCAGGCTGGATTCGAACTCCTGGGCTCAAGCTGTTCTCCTGCCTCAGCCTTCTGAGTAGCTGGGACTATAGACAGTGCCACCATGCCTGGCTAAGAGTTAATTTTAAGGGGTTAAATCCTTATATTGAAAAGCTTACCTATAATGTACAATGACCTAGTGAAGGAACAAGTCCAACTATGAAAAGCTGGGAAGAGCAAATAGAAACCATGGAAAGAAGGGCTTGCAATTGTATTTTAGATAAAGAAGAATTCAAATAATGAAATGCTAAATAGGACTAATAGCTCATTTTACACTTATAAAAGTAAAATTCACAAGAAGATGTGACATCATGAAACAGTGTGCCAAATATCATAGCTTTAATGCAAGGAGAAATTTCTTAACAATAATGTAAGATAGAAACACCCCTCTCTCATTTCTTGACAAATCAGGCACATAAAAAATAAATGAGGGCAGAGAAGATTTAAATGGCATAACTAATGGACATGATGTAACAGTTACGTATACACATCTGTATTTATAAAAAACATGGCTTCTTTCTTTGTGTGCAGATAATTTGAACAGAAGTAGTTCATATGTTAGGCCATTGTGAAAATGTAGTACATTCCCCAGAGCAGAAAAGACCATGGTTTTGGACTACACATAATAAAACCAGAAACTAGTCTCAAAAGATACACATTTTAGCAACAATGAAAACCAAGCATTTGGAAATTAAAACAAACCAAAACCATCTTACTGAACAAGTCGTGAGTCAAAAAGAGAAGTAAATCTTCAGTTATACATGAAAAATTATAATGAAAAAACAGCAATCATCAGAGATAAAGTAATGGCATTAACTTCTTTCATGATTAAATAGGAAGAAGGCAATTCAATAAATTAGATATTTGCCCCAGGAAGTTCAAAAGACAAGCTTAAGGAAATCGGTTTAAAATAATTTTTAAAAAGTATAAATTAATATATTAGAAAATGAAAATACCACCAATTAATGTAAGACTGTTTCTTTGAAAAGGTTATGTAATAATAGAACAATAACAGTAAGTATTTGCTTTGGACACACATGTATTGTTTTAAGCACTTTATATGTATGAACTCATCTCATCCTTATAATGACCCAATATGGTAAGTATTAGTAGTATCTTTACTTTTCAGTGGGAAAATTGAGGCCCAGAGAAGTTAAATAACTGACCGAAGATCATAAATCTAGCAAGTGGCAGAGCTGGAATTTGACACCAACAGTCTGGTTCCAAAGACTGTGTCCTTAATTCCCAACTATACTCACAATTATTAAGGAAGATGCTTACAAACTCATGGAAACAATGTCAATATAAAAATCGTAAGTGAAAACAATGTGTATGATACTATAGTAAAAACATGGCTGATTTAAAATATTCTTCATAAGTTATTTATAGTGAAAGCCATCTGGCAATATCAGATAATGTTCAGATGAATAATTATTTCTGTGTTTCATCCATGTCAGTGCCAATGCATTGCCTTAAGGATGTGTTATTAGGCTAAGGGTAAAGTGATAAAGTTTTCACTTCTCGGCATGGCACTGTGATAGATATCTGTTGATTGTAGTTCTCAACACTCCTTTCTGCTTTTTAGAAATGCTTCCTTCCTTCCAATAAATGCTTTTGACCGATTCAACCATGTAGTTTGCATTGAGGTTGTCATCGTATAAGTCTCATTTCCCTTGTCAGATGTAAGCACTGGACTCTACTTGGGCCAATCAGAGCCTTTCCTTGGAAGTTTTGAACTTTGAATTGGAGAGAGCAAATCTCATGTTCTTCTTTGGTGTGGTGGAGAGGGTTATCTTAGTCATACTTCTGCTGAAAACAACTAAAATTATGGTCAAAACAAAAAACAGGTGTTTGAAACAAGCAGCTACCACTATATACATATTAGAACAGCTAAAACCTTAAACACTTTCTAATGTGGGGCAACAGAAACTCTCATTCATTGCTGGTGGGAATACAAAATGGTACGAACACTTTGGAAGACAGTTTGGCAGTCTCTTACAAAACTAAACATACTCTTACCATACAATCAGGCAGTTGTCCTCTCTGGTACTTACCCAAATGAGTTGAAAAATTATTTTCACATAAAAACCTGCACACAAATATTTAAAGTAGCTTTATTCATAATTCCCCAAATTTGGAGGCAACCAAGATGTCTTCAAGAGGTGAACGGATAAACAAAATATGGTGTATCCAGGCAATGGAACAGTATTCAGTGATGAAAGTAAATGAGTTACCAAGTCATGAAAAGACCTGGAGAGACCGCAAAGGCATACTACTAAATGAAATAACTGATCTGAGAAGGCAACATACTGTATGATTCCAATTAGCTGACATTCTTGAAAAAGAGACAGGCAGATTAGTACAGTGGAAAATAGATCAAATAGAAAATACCTAAATTAAAGCATGGAGAGGGAAAAAAATGGACAATGCAGAAAATGCCGTAAGACACACTGGGACAAGGCCTGATGTATATGTAATTAGCACCCCAGTAAAAGAGGCAAAAGAAAATGAGGCCAATAAATACCTGAAGAAAGAAAGTCAGCTAATTTGTCAAACCTGACAAAAGACATCAAACCACTGATCCAAGAAGTACTATGAACCCGAATCAAGATGAATTCAGGTAAAACCACACTTTGGTACATAACAAAACTGCTGAAAATGAAAGCCAGAGAAAATAATAAAGGGACCCAGAATAAAAACAAATAAACATTATCTTCAAAGGAGTAACACTAAGATGGACAGTTATTTTTTAAGAGAAATAAAAGCTGAAATGGCATCTTTAAAGTGTTGAAAAAGAAAAGAAACCATCAACCTAGGATTTTGTATCTAACAAAAATATCATTTAATAATGAAGGACAATGCCAGACAAAAAGCGAGAGTTTGTTGTGAATGAAGCCACAATAAAATAAATACTAAGAACTATTCTTTTTTGTTTGTTTTTTGAGACAGTCTTGCTTTTTCACCCAGGTTGGAGTGTGCAGTGGTGCAATCTTGGCTCACTGCAACCTCCACCTCTCAGGTTCAAGCGATTCTCCTACCTCAGCCTCCCGAGTAGCTGGGATTACAGGTGCACATCACCATACTTGGCTAATTTTTGTACTTTTTGTAGAGATGGGGTTTCACCATGTTGTCCAGGCTGGTCTCAAACTCCCGGTCTCAAGTGATCCGCCTACCTCGGCCTCCCAAAGTGCTGGGATTATAGGAGTGAGCTACTGTGCCTGGCTAAGAGCTATTCTTTAGGCAGAATAACATAATCCTAGATTGAAGCCTGGTGATGTACAGAGCAATACAGACTAATGCAAAGGATAAACATTTAGGTGAATCTACATTAATATTATTAAAACTTTATTATAATAAGATGTGGTGGGTTTTATTTTATATATATATAATTAAAATTTATGACAGTAAGAGCACATAGGTAGGAGAGTGTGAATGTAGCTAAATTGTTCTAAGGCCTTGCCTTGTCTGAGAAGTAAAAATTAATTTATATTAGAATATAATAAACCAAAGATGTGCATTATAACCTCTAGAGTAATGGTTGAAGTAATAAAAAAGAAGTAAAAGCAAATGTCGTAAAAATGTAACAAAAATATTTAAATAATCCAAAAGAAGGGAAAAAGGAAGAAAGAAAAAATACAGATGAAACAAGTAGAAAATAAGATGGTAGATTAAACCCAAATATATTAATAATTATATAATGTAAATGGACCACATAATTCAATCAAACGATAAAGATTTTCAGACTGGATAAAGTCCAATTTTATGCTGCTTGCAAGGAGAAGATCTCACACATAGGGATGCAGAGAGATAAAAGATGAAGTTAAAAGATGAAAGACTGTTTACCATACAAACATTAACCAAAAGAAAGCTAACACAGCTATACTAATACCACATAAAACAGACTTTAAGACAAAAAGCAGTTGTAGAGATAGAGGGACAGTTCATCATGTTAAAAAGGGTTTACCTACCAGAAATAATTCTACATTTGTACCTGCTTAATTATGTAGCTTCAAGTATACAAAGCAAAAGTTAACATAAATAAAAGGATAAATTAGTTCACAGTTATAGTGGGAGATTTTAACACATTCACTGTAGTTACTGACAGAATAAATGGACAAAAAAATCCATGAGTGAGCAGAACATTTGAGCGGTATAATAAACAAATCTGATCACATTTGCCTTTATTCACCTCTGCATCCCCAAATAAAAGAATGTATATTCTTTTAAAGTCCACATGAAACATTTAGCAAAATTGGTCATATGCTGAACCATAAAGTCAGTCTTAAAAAACTTCAAAGGAATTATACCTTAAGTATAAATACATTCTCTGATCACAGTTCAATAAGTTATTGATTAACAACAAGAGGCATATCTAGAAGAATCCCGAAATGTTTGGAAATTAAACATTATACTTCAGAGAAAAGAATCTTTGTGGCTACTATGAAAGGCAATCCTGAAGGTGATAATATTAGTGTTAATTTCTGTCTTGTGGAGGAAGGTGGTTTGAGAAAATAAAGCCCATACAGAAAAAACTAGGATAGAGAGGGAGACCAATCTAACTTCATGGTTCCCATAGTTGGGCTACTTGAACCAGTACATTTCTGATTCTCTGTAGGGTAGCTCTACAGACTTGTTTCTTGAAACCACAAGAGTTCTGATGAATACAACACACAGCAAAACTTTTCCTGACCTGACCTCTGGTCTCCTGTCTTGATTTTTCCTCTTATACTCCAATCAGACCAAACTACTCAGAATTCCTGGGACCTGTCCAGGTCTTTGTACATGCCTTTACCTTCTTTGCCTTCTGACTCCTATTTGTTCTCAGGTCTCAGCTAAGACTTCCTTATAGGAAACGTTTTCTTGTCACTAGGCTAAGACTAGGTAAAGCACTCTTCCTCTGTACTCCCACTGCAGCCTGTGCTTCCCTTGATCATAGTGGTCATGGCAGTGTCAAGATTCAGGAAAATTTGATTTCCAATGTTGTGGCTTCCTAATTGTTTAACATTGGGAAGTCACTTCTCCAAGGCTTGATTTTCTCATCTGTGAGACAAGGATACTAGCAGTACCTATCTTACAAGGTAATCATGATAATTAAATGGCATTAGACATGACACATGGTTAGACTAGTGCTTGGCACATAGCAAGTACTCAGTAAATGCTGAGTATTATTGTCATTTCAGAGGTTTGTTATGAAGATTAAGGCACAATGTTTACGCAGTCTCTTTATTTCTCACTATAAAGCAATTCATCTATTTAGACATACTCTTCTTAGGCAACTTTCAAGTTTTTTCACCATCACGTAACACTGCTCTATATTTTTCACTTTCAGTCTTGTCTTCAAACGTCTTTTTTTTTTTTTTTAGGAGAATCTGTTTCACTGTCTCTGTTCCTGCTTCTTTATGCTCTCCAATGAGAAGATCCAATGTGTCTCCCACTTTGACCATTTTGCTTTGCTTCTGCAGTTTTCCCCCATTCAGCCTGAGTTCATCTTTGTAGAATCTATCTTCCACATTGTTTCTCCCAACATCGAGGCCTCTGCTCAGGAAAACATTGTACTGAAAAGATTGCACTACTTTTTCCAGGTCTTTATAATCTTTGACCATAGTAGGCTCATCCTCAAGCTCCTCTTCCTGCTCACTCATCTCCTTAACAATCACCTTCTTCATCAGAGTCCTCTTCATCTTCCACTTCTTACAGAGACTTTTCATTGGATTTTTTTAGAGCTTATATTACTTTTGAGTCCTATAGAAAATGGAAAAATATGTTCTGGAGATATTACAAGTCCTGGGAGTCTCAGTGAGAAAATATTATGGAAAAGGGTTTTATAATTTGATGCATTTAACTTAGTACTAGAAAAAATATAAGTATTGAGTCCAGGAGTACAGAGTTTGTGTGAAAGTGTCCCTTGGAGCACACCCAAGAGTCCAAGCCAGGCATCTGGCTTTCTTAAGACACTGGCAAGCAATCTGACACTAGACATAGCCATGGCACAACCTGTATATTAGGGCCTCTCGTCCCCCGTGGCTGTGCTGACTGCAGGCCACCCTCTACCTGTTTACAAACTATCAAAATGCCTGGCACATAGGAAGGCCTATGTAATTATCAATCTGTTAGTGTGTCTGTCTTTTAGTGGACTGTGAGTTCTTCAAGACCTGGAACCATATTGGAGGTGGATTTAAAATCCCATGTCAACGCCATCATCCATGCTTTTCCTACTCTACATTATTGCCTCCTTTGAAGAAGTTGGGAAGCAGATGAGTTTTACTGTCAAAGTATTCCTTCCTTTCTTTTGTTTTAAGTTTAAAATATTTTAAAATTATTATTTTTGTTGGATTTTTGGAAACAGGTTGTGTTTGGTTACATGGATAAATGCTTTAGTGGTAATTTCTGAGATTTAGAAATCACCCAAGCAAGGAGTTAATTATGGCAAAGTTAAATTAACGTTTTTTTAAAAAATTTTACTTTATTTTAAGTTCCAGGATACATGTGCAGAACGTGCAGGTTTGTTACCTAGGTAAACATATGCCATGGTGGTTTGCTGCACCTGTCAGTCCATCACCTAGCTATTAAGCCCTGCATGCATTAGCTATTTATCTTGTTGTTCTCCCTCCCACTGTCCCCCCAACAGGCCCTGGTGTGTGTTGTTCCCCTCCTTGTGTCCATGTGTTCTCATTGTTCAGCTCCCACTTGTGAGTGAGAATATGCATTGTTTGGTTTTCTGTTCCTGTTTTAGTTTGCTGAGGATGATGGCCTCTAGCTTCATCCATGTCCCTGCAAAGGGCATGATCTCATTCCTTTTTATAGCTGCATAGTATTCCATGGTGTATATGCACCACATTTTCTTAATCCAGTCTATCATTGATGGGCATTTGGGTTGATTTCATGTCTTTGCTATCGTGAATAGTGCTGCAATCAACATATGTGTGCATGTATCTTTATAATAGAATGATTTATATTCCTTTGGGTATATATCCAGTAATGGATTGCTGGGTCAAATGGTATTTCTGGTTCTAAATTCTTGAGGAATCACCACACCGTCTTCCACAATGGTTGAACTAATTTACATTCCCACCAACAGTATAAAAGCATTCCATTTCTCCACAGCCTTGCCAGCATCTGTTGTTTCTTGACTTTTTAATAATTGCCATTGTGACTGGCGTGAGATGGTATCTTGTTGTGGTTTTCATTTGCATTTCTCTAATGATCAATGATGTTGAGCTTTTTTTCATGTTTGTTGGTGGCATAAATGTCTTCTTTTTAGAAATGTCTGTTCATGTCCTTTGCCTACTTTTTGATGGGGTTGTTTGTTTTTTTCTTGTAAATTTAAGTTCCTTGTAAATTCTGGATATTAGACCTTTGTCAGATAGTAGATTACAAAAATTTTCTCCCATTCTGTAAGTTGTCTCTTCACTCTGATGATAGTTTCTTTTGCTATGCAGAAGTTCTTTAGTTAGATTCCATTTGTCAGTTTTTCCTTTTGTTGCAATCACTTTTGGTGATTTCATCATAAAATCTTTGCCCATCCCTATGTCCTGAATGGTATTGCCTAGATTTTCTGCTAGGATCTTTATGGTTTTGGGTTTTACATTTAAGTCTTTAATCCATCTTGAGTTAATTTTCATATAAGGTGTAAGGAAGGGGCCTAGTTTTAGTTTTCTGCATATGGCTAGCCAGTTTTCCCAGTAGCATTTATTAAAATAGGGGATCCTTTCTCTATTGCTTGTTTTTGTCAAGTTTGTCGAAGATCAGATGGTTGTAGATGTGTGGTCTTATTTCTGAGATCTCCATTCTGTGCTATTGGTCCATATATCTGTGTTAGTACCAGTACCATGGTGTTTTGGTTACTGTAGCCTTGTAGTATAGTTTTAAGTCAGGTATCATGATGCCTCCAGCTTTGTTCTTTTTGGCTAGGATTGTCTTTCTATATGGGTTCTTTTCTGGTTCCACATAAATTTTAAAGTAGTTTTTTCTAATTCTGTGAAGAATGTCAATGGTAGTTTGATGGGAATAACATTGAATCTATAAATTACTTTGGGCAGTATGACCATTTTCATGATAGTGATTCTTCCTAGCCAAGAGGATGCAATGTTTTTCCATTTGTTTGTGTTTCTCTTATTTTCTTTAGCAGTGGTTTGTAGTTCTCCTTGAAGAGGTCTTTCACATCCCTTGTTAGCTGTATTCCTAGGTATTTTATTCTCTTTGTAGCAATTGTGAGTAGACATTTATTCATGATTTCACTCTCTGCTTATCTATTGTTGGTGTGTAGGAATGCTTGTGATTTTTGCACACTGATTTTTGTATCCTGAGACTTTGCTGAAGTTGCTTATCAGCTTAAGGAGCGTTTGGGCTGAGACGATGGGGTTCTCTAGATATAGGATCATGTCTTCTGCAAACAGAGACAGTGTGACTTCCTCTCTTCCTATTTGAATAGGCTTTTTTTCTTTCACTGGCCTGATTACTCTGGCTAGAACTTCCAATACTATGTTGAATAGGAGTGGTGAGAAAGGGTATCCTTTTCTTGTGCTGGTTTTCAAAGGGAATGCTTCCAGCCTTTGCCCATTCAGTATGATATTGGCTATGGGTTTGTCATACATGAGTTTTACTATTTTGAGATATGTTCCACCAATACCTAGTTTATTGAAGGTTTTTAACATGAAGGAATATTGAATTTTATTGTAGGCCTTTTCTTTTTTTTTTTTTTTTTTTTTTTTTTTTTTGAGATGGAGTCTCTCTCTGTCGCCCAGGCTGGAGTGCAGTGGCCGGATCTCAGCTCGCTGCAAGCTCCGCCTCCCAGGTTTACGCCATTCTCCTGCCTCAGCTTCCCGAGTCGCTGGGACTACAGGCACCCGCCACCTCGCCCAGCTAGTTTTTGTATTTTTTAGTAGAGACGGGGTTTCACCGTGTTAGCCAGGATGGTCTAGATCTCCTGACCTAGTGATCCGCCCGTCTCAGCCTCCCAAAATGCTGGGATTAAAGACTTGAGCCACTGCGCCCGGCCTATTGTAGGCCTTTTCTGTATATATTGAGATAATCATTTTTTTTTTTGTCATTAGTTCTGTTTATGTGATGAATTATGTTTCTTGATTTGTGCGTGTTGAACCAGCCTTGCATCCCAGGGAGAATGCCCACTTGATCATGGTGGATAAGCTTTTTGATGTGCTGCTGGATTCAGTTTGCTAGTATTTTATCGAGGATTTCTCATCGATGGTCATCAGAGATATTGGCCTAAAGTTTCCATTTTTTGTTATATCTCTGCCAGATTTTGGTATCAGAATGATTCTGGCCTCATAAAATGAGTTAGGGAGAAGTCTCTCCTTTTTGATTTTTTGAAATAGTTTCAGAAGGAATGGTACTGGCTCCTCTTTGTACCTCTGGTAGAATTCGGCTGTGAATCTGTCTGGTCCTGGGCTTTTTTTGGTTGGTAGGCTATTTATTACTGCCTCAATTTCAGAACTTGTTATTGGTCTATTCAAGGATTCAACTTCTTCCTGGTTTAGTCTTGGGAGGGTGTATATGTCCAGGAGTTTATCCATTCCTTCTAGATGTTCTAGTTTATTTGCATAGAGGTATGCTATTGTATTCTCTGATGGTTTTTTGTGTATCTGTGGGGTCAGTGGTGATATCCCCTTTATCATTTTTTATTGTATCTATTTGATTCTTTCTTATTAGTCTAGCTAGTGGTCTATTTTATTATTTTTTTCAAAACACAAGCTCCTAGATTCGTTGAATTTTGGAAGGATTTTTTTTGTGTGTGTCTATCTCAGTTCTGCTCAGATCATAGTTATTTCTTGTCTCCTGCTAGCTTTTGGATTTGTTTGCTCTTGCTTCTCTAGTTCTTTGAGTTGTGCTGTTAGGGTACCAATTTGGGATCTTTGTAACTTTCTGATGTGGGCATTTAGTGCTATAAATATCCCTCTTAACATTGCTTTAGCTGCATCCAGGAGATTTTGGTACATTGTCTTTTTGTTCTCTCTCTTTTTTTTTTGAGACGGAGTCTCGCTGTGTCGCCCAGGCTGGAGTGCAGTGGCGCGATCTTGGCTCACTGCAAGCTCCGCCTCCCGGGTTCATGCCATTCTCCCGCCTCAGCCTTCGAGTAGCTGGGACTACAGGCGCCCGCCACCATGCCCGGCTAATTTTTTGTATTTTTAGTAGAGACAGAGTTTCACCATGTTAGCCAGGATGGTCTCGATCTCCTGACCTCGTGATCCACCCGCCTCAGCCTCCCAAAGTGCTGGGATTACAGGCTTGAGCCACCGCGCCCGGCTATCTCTTTGTTCTCATTGATTTCAAAGCACTTCCTGATTTCTGCTTTAATTTCATTATTTACCCAGGAGTCATTCAGGAGCAGGTTGTTCAATATCCATATAGTTGTGTGGTTTTGAGTGAGTTTATTAATCTGGAGTTCTAATTTGATTGCACTGTGGTCTGAGTGACTGCTTGTTGTGATTTCAGTTCTTTTACATTTGCTGAGGAATGTTTTACGTCCTGTTATTTGATCAATTATAGAGTAAGTGCCATGTGGCACTGAGAAGAATGTATATTCTGTTGTTTTGGGGTGTAGTGTTCTGTAGATATCTATTAGGTTTACTTGTCAAGAGCTGAGTTCAAGTCCTGAATATCTTTGTTAATTTTTTGTCTTGATGATCTAATAGTGACAGTGGGGTATTAAAGTCTCCCACTATTACCATGTGGGAGTCTAAGTCTCTGTAGATTTCTAAGAACTTGTTTTATGAATCTGGGTTCTCCTTTCTCCTGCATTGGGTGCATATGTATTTAGGATGGTTAGCTCTTCTTGTTGAATTGATTTCTTTACCATTATGTAATGCCCTTCTTTGTGTTTTTTGATCTTTGTTGGTTTAAAGTCTGTTTTGTCAGAAACTAGGATTGCAACTTCTGCATTTTCCTGCTTTTCATTTGCTTGGTAAATTTCTTTCCATCCCTTTATTTTGAGCCTGTGTATGTCTTTGTACATGAGATGGGTCTCTTGAATACAGCACACTGATGGGTCTTGACTCTTTATTCAGTTTGCCAGTCTGTCTTTTAATTGGGGCATTTATCCCATTTTTACTTAAGGTTAATGTTATGTGTGAATGTGATCCTATCATCATGATACTAGTAGTTATTTTGCACACTAGTTGATGCAGTTTCTTCACTGTGCCATTGGTCTTTGTATTTCAGTGTGTTTTTGCAGTGGCAGGTACCAGTTTTTCCTTTCCATTATTTAGTGCTTCCTTCAGGAGCTCTTGCAAAGCAGGCCTAGTGGTGACAAATTCACTCAGCATTTGCTTGTCTAAAAAGTATTTTATTTCTCCTTTGTTTATGAAGCTTAGTTTGGCTGGATATGAAATTCTGGGTTGAAATTTTTTTTCTTTAAGAGTGTTGAATATCAGCCCTCTCTTCTGGCTTGTAGGGTTTCTTCTGAGAGGTCCACTGTTGGTAGTCTGATGGGCTTCCCTTTGTAGGTGACTTGGCCTTTCTCTTTTGCTGCCCTTAACATTTTTTCCTGCATTTCAAACTTGGAGAATCTGATAATTATGTATCTTGGGGTTGATCTTCTCATGGAGTATCCTACTGGGGTTCCCTGTATTTCCTGAATTTGAGTGTTTGCTTGTCTTGCTAGGTTGGGAAAGTTTTCCTGGATGATATCATGAAGTGTGTTTTCCAACTTGGTCCCATTCTCCCCATCTCTTTCAGATACTCCAATCAGTCATAGGTTTGGTCTTTTTACATAGTCCCATAGTTGTCAGAGGTTTTGTTCATTCCTTTTCATTCTTTTTTCTCTAATCTTGTCTGCCTGCCTTAATTCAGTAAAATAGTCTTCAATATCTGACATTCTTTCTTCCACTTGATTGATTCAGCTTTTGATACTTGTGTTTGCATCACAAAGTTCTCAGTGCTGTGTTTTTCAGCTCCATCAGGTCATTTATGTTCCTCTCTGAACTGGCTATTCTAGTTGGCAGTTCCTGTAGCCTCTTATCATGGGTTTTTACCTTCTTTGCATTGGGTTAAAACATGTTCCTTTACCTCAGCCAAGTTTGTTATTACCCACCTTCTGAAATCTACTTCTGTCAATTCATCTATCTCATCCTCCATCCAGTTCTGTGCTCTTGCTGGAGAGATGTTGCAATCATTTCGAGGAGAATGATCTGGCCTTTTGAATTTTCATTGTTTTAGCATTGGTTCTTTCTCATCTTCATGAGTTTGTCTAGTTTCGATCTTTGAGGCTGCTGACCTTTGGATGAGATTTTTGTGGGGATGATTTTTGTTGATGCTGTTGTTGTTGCTTTCTGCTTGTTTGTTTTTCTTTCAGTAGTCAGGTCCCTCTTCTATAGGGCTGCTGCAGTTTGCCTGGGGGTTCATTTCAGGCCCTATTCATCTGGGTATCTCCCACACCTGGAGATGTCACCCAAGGAGACTGGAGAACAGCAAAGATGGGTGCTTGCCTTTTCTCTGGGATCTCTGATCTTGAGAGGCACCAACCTGATGCCAGTAGGAATGCTCCTGTATAGGGTGTCTGGCAACCCCTGTTATGGGGTCTCACCCAGCTGGGGGGCATGGGAACCAGGACCCATTTAACAAAGCACTTTGGCTGTCCCTTGGTGGAGGGATAGTGCTGCATTAGGGGAGAAACTCACTTATCTGAGCTGCCTGGATTCCTCAGAACTAGCAGAAGGAAAGATTAAGTCTGCTGGTCTGTGGAGACCATGGCCACCTCTCCTTCTAGAGGCTCAGGCCCAGGGAGATCAGAGCTCTGTCCCTAAGACCCTGGCTAGAGTTGCTGGAGTTCCTGGAGTTCCTGCAGGGAGGCCCTGCCCAGTGAGGAGGAATGTGTCAGGGTCCAGCCTGAGGAGGCAGTCGGGTCATGGTCTGCAACAGCCAGTGTGCTGTGCTGTGGGGAGTACCTCTTGGGACCAAGCCATCCAGTCTCCTCAGCTCCAGCAGGGAAAAATCACTGGGGCTATAGTGATGGCTGCCGCCCTTCTCCCCAACCCTGGGAGTTCAGTGTCTTAGGCAGCTAGCAGCTGCAGCGATGGCTGCCAACCCTCCTCCAGGGAACTTGGTAGTCTTAGGTAGATTCCAGCTGAGTGGCTGTTGAGAACCTGTGCGGCTCTGTGATTGGGACCCATGGCCCTGGTGGCATGGGCTCTCAAGTGGGATCTTCTGATTTGAGGTTGCACAGATCTGTGGAAAAAGCACAGTTTCCCAGGCTGGGTAGCATGCTCACTCACCACCTCCCTTGGCTGGGGGTGAGGACTCCCCTTGCCCTGTGTGGCTCTCAGGTGGGCCAACACACCACCTTGCTTTTCATTTTTCTCTGTGGGTCATGCCAACCACCTAGTCAGTCCTGATGATAGAATATGGATACCTTGCTTGCCAGTGCAGGATTCTCATGCTGTTTTGGTTCTTCTCAGTGGGAGCCTCTGACCACTGCTAGTCAGCCATCTTGGCCCTGCCCACCCTTCGTTTTTTTTTTTTTTTTTTTTTTTTTTTTTTAATTTGTTTCTTCCATTTAATCATGCTCCATTTCCT
Organism: Rhinopithecus roxellana; assembly: GCF_007565055.1. Lineage (NCBI taxonomy): Eukaryota > Metazoa > Chordata > Mammalia > Primates > Cercopithecidae > Rhinopithecus > Rhinopithecus roxellana. The sequence continues at coordinate 168,473,914 of NC_044551.1, forward strand.
TCCCTGTGAAAATGAGCTCTTGGGAAGGAATCTAATAGATTCATTCACACAAAGGCTGATTAAATTACTTATGTGATCTCCAGGACCGTAATGCTAATGATTTTGAACATCCTTTAATGTGCTTATTTGCTATCTATTCATACTCTTTGATGAAGTATCCATCTAAGATTTTTGCCCACTTTTTAATAGTTTGTTTTTTTATTGTCAAATTATGAGGGTTCTTTACATATTCTGAATACAAGTCTGTTGTCAGGTAGATTTGCAAATATTTTCTCCAAGTCTTTACCTTGTCTTATTATTTTTTCTTGACAGTGTCTTTGACAAAACAAAAATCTTAAAGTTTGATGAACCCCAATTTATCAATCTTATATTTTATAGATTTTGCATTTGGTGTCAAGTGTATGAACTATTTGCCTAACCCTAGGACACGAAATATTTTTTCCTATGATTTATTCCAAACATTTTAGTTTCATATTTGACTTTTAGATGTGTAGTCTATATAAGATATGAGGTTTAGGTCAAAGCTCATTATTCAACATCATTTTAAAAAGACCATCTTTTCTCCACTGAATTGCATTTGTGCTATTGTCAAAAATCCATTGACCATTATTTGTGTGGGTCTATTTTTGTGCTCTCTCATCTCTCCCATTAATTTATATGTCTATCCCATTGCCATTACATTGCTGTATAAAATACTATAGCTTTATAGTAAGTGTTAAAATTGGATAGTGTGATTCTTTCAATTTTATTTTCTTTTTAAAAATAATTGTTTTGGTTATTATAGTTATTTTGCCTTTCTATATATATTTTGGAATAACCTTATCTACAAAAATTTCTGCCAGAGGTTAGAATTGAAAATTGACCCATTTTATGAAAATTGACCTATTTTTATGAAAATTGACCATAAAAATAGGTCAATTTTTATGGATTTGACATCATTACTATGTTGAATGTCCAATTAGTGAACTTGTTATTCTTCAATTACTTAGGCCTTTAGGATATTTCATAAGCATTTTGTAATTTTCACTATACAGATCCTATATGTATTTTGCTAGATTTATAGCAAGGTTTTTTATTTTGGAGAACTATTGTAAATGGTATTGTAAAAAAATTTTGATTTCTATTTATTCATTTCTGGTAAATAGAAATATGATTGATTAAATTGTGCACATTCATATATTCATGAATGTTAAACCCACATATTAAATTGGTTCAAGATATTTTAAAAATACTTTTTTTAATGCAAGCAATTATGTTCTCTACAAATAAAGACAGTTTTATTTCTTCCTCTCCAATCTGTATGCCTCTTATTAATTTTTCCTGCTTCATTGCACTGGCTAGTATAGTTCTAAATAAGAGTGGTGAGAGTGTTCCTTTGTTTCAGATATTAGGAGGAAGGCGTTTTGTCTTTTACCATTAAGTATAACATGATGTTAATTTTAAAATTGTTTGCAGAGATGGGGCTCTCACTATGTTGCTTAGGCTGGTTTCAAATTCCTGGCCTCAAGCGATCCTCCCACCTCTGCCTCCCAAAGTGCTGTGATGACAGGCATGAGCCATTATGCTTGGCCAGGTTTTATTTTATTTTTAAAATGTCCTTTATCAAGCTTAGTTTCCTTTTGTTTCAAGTTTGCTGAGAGTTTTTATTGTGAATGGACATAACTTTTATTAAATGTTTTCTCTTCATCAATTTGTCTCCTAGGATAAAGCCTATGGTGTATTATTCTTTTTGTCTGTTGCTGGATTTGATTTTCTAATATTTTATTGAAAAGTTTTGCACGTATATTCATGAGGCATATTGGCCTGTATTTTTCTTGTCTTGGACTGTCTTTGGTTTTGGTATGAAAGTAATGCTGGCCTCATAGAATAAATTGGGAACTGTTTATCTCTTCATCTGTTTTCTAGAAGAGATTGTATAGAATTTTTTTTTTTTTTAAACATGTGTTCCCATGGTGAAACTGTCTGGTTTGAAGATTCCTTTTTGGGGGAAGATTTTTACTACAAATTCAATTCCCTTAATAGTTAGGATTATCATTCGGATTACCATTTCGTCTTCAGTAAGTTTTGCTAGTCTATGGTTTTTGAGAAATTGGCCCATTTAATCTGCTTTATCAAATTTATGTACATAGCATGGTTTGTAGTAGTCTCTTACCCTTTTAATGTCTTCACGCTCTGTAACGTTAGCGCCTCTTTCATTCACGAGATTAGTAATTTGTGTGTTCTGTCTTTCCTCTGTCAGTCTTTCTAGAGGTGTATCAAAGTTACAAATTTTTAAATTTAAATTTAAATTTTTTTGAAATAGAGTTTTGCTCTGTCACCGAGGCTGGAGTGCAGTGACTCTATCATAGCTCACTGCAGCCTCGACTTCTCTGGCTTGAGTGATTCTTCCACTTCAGCCTCCTGAGTAGCTGGGACTACAGGTGTGTGCCACTATGCCTGACTAATTTTTAAATTTTTTGTAGAGATGGTGTCTCCTATGGTGCCCAGGCTCATCTGGAACTCCAGGGCTCAAGTGATCCTCCTGCTTTGGCCTTCCAAGGTGCTGGAATTATAGGCATGAGCCACTCTGCCCAGCCAAATTTACTAATCGTTTTAAAGAACCAGCTTTTGCCTTTGTTGATTAGCTCCATTGTGTTTCTGTTTTCAGTTATATTGATTTCTGCTGTTTATTATCTCTTTCCTTCTGTTTGCTTTGGGTTTATTTTGCTCTTTTTTTTCTGGGTGAAAGGTTAGATGATTTATTTGAAACCTTTCTTCTTTTATAATACACACATTTAATGCTGCAAATTTTTCTCTCATTACTACTGAAGGTGCACTCCTCAAATTTTGATATCTTATGTTTTCATTTTTGTTCTGTTGAACATGTTTTCTCATTTTTCTTGAGACTTTCTTTTTGATATATGAATTATTTCGAAGAATGTTGTTTAACCTCTGTTTGGAGACTTTCCTGTTACTATTCTGTCATTGATTTTTGGTCTAATTCCATTATAATCAGAGAACAGTTTTTTGTATTATCTCAATTTTAATTTTTTTTCAGGTTTGTTTTATAACTCGGATATGGTCTATCTTGGTATGTGTTCAATGTGCACTAAAAAAATGTTTATTCTCCTGTTTTGGGTGAATTATTCCATAAATGTCAGTTAGATCCAGTTAATTGGTGATGTTCTGTTCTTCTGTAGCAGTGGTTCTCAACTGAGAATGATTTTCCCCCAGGACATTTGTCAGTATCTGGAGACCTTTTTGATAATCACAGCTTAGGAGGAGATGCTGGTGGCATCTGGTAGTTAGAAACAGAGATGCTGCTAAGCATCCTGCAATACACAGAACAGCCTTACCCCACAGCTCTCTCCATAATTATCCAGTCCAAAATGGTAATATTCCTGAATTTTCTGTTTGCCCTATCAGTCAATCAAAGACAGAGAAGTATTGGAGATTCCAACTATAATTGCAGTTTTGTCTATTTCTCTTTTTAGTTTTGTCAGGTTTTGGTCCACGCATTTTGAAGCTTTGTTATTAGGTTCATACGCATTTAGGATTGTTATGTCTTCTTAGTGAATTGACCTTTTATCATGTGTAATGTCCCTCTTTATCTCTGTCTTCTTTGCTCTGGATGGTTTATTTGATATTAATATAGCTACTCCAGCTTTCTTTTGGTCAATGTTACATTGGTGTATCTTGTTTCATCACTTTACTGTTTTTTTTTTTTTTTGGTTGTCAAATGATCCTTCATTTAAATATTTTCCTTTGCAGTTGTTAACTAGCTGGACATTCTGCTATGCCATTGTCGATGTCATCTGTGATGCCACGAGGGTGGTAGCCATCAATAGTGCAGTCCACCAGTTGGTGGACAGTCTCCAGGAGCTCTTTAAGGGTTCCAGAGAGTTCTCTAGCTAAATGTCAGTGCTGCATTGGGAAATGCTGACAATTGCAACAAAAATGATATTTCCACCCTGCTTACTTTTATTTATTCATTTTATTTTATTTTATTTTTTGCTGCTTTCTGTCTCAGAGTGATTCTTGGAGAACTTTGATGATAGTGCAGAGGCAGAATGTACCACCTCCATCTGAGCCTGCATGTTCTGAATGGTTCATTTCACTGTAATCCTTAGGGTCTTCCAGTAACTAGCTTTCTTGGCAATGTCATCACCAACATTTATTTGGAGACAGATCCATGGAGTTGATCTCAGGGGTCAGAGCAGGCATGACACTGACTTCCCCACCAGTGTACCTCAGGTATACAACTTTGATCTTGGTGTGCTTGAACCTGAACGGCATGGAAGAGGCGGCTGGTGTTAGATGAAATCAGATGCTGCATGACAGAAGGAGGTTGCACTTTGTCTTCCTCTGAGCTGAAAGTCCAGAGTCCATACTTTTACTTTGAATCTACTTATATTTTTACATTCGAAGTGAATTTCTTGTTGACAACATATATTTGGTTTGTGTTTTTTCTCCATTTTGACAAACTTTTTAATTAGTTTGTTTAGCCCACTTACATTTAATGTAATTACTGATATGTTCGAAGTCTACTATTCCATCATTTGTTTTGTTGTCCCCTAATTTTTTTTGTTCCTCTCCTTTTCCTTTTCTGCCTTCTTTTGGAACTTTTTTTGTATCCCATTTGATCTATTGCATTTTGACTATATCTCTTTGTATATTTTTGGTTGCCCTAGAGATTACAATAGAAAAATTTAACTTTGCATAGTTTAGTTAGAATAAATACTTTTGCCACTTCAAGTAGAATGTAGAAACATTCCCACCATATTGGTCCCTTTAGCCTCAATTCTTTATATTGCAGTTGTCTTATATATTACTTTACATACATTGAATACCTCATCAGAAGATGTTATAACTACTTATTTTCAACTACAAACGTGTTTTTGTTTTCAACTACAAACATATTTTAAAGAACTCCAGGCCAGGCATAGGTGGCTCCTGCCTGTAATCCCAGTGCTTTGGGAGGCCAAGGCAGTGGGATCACTTGAGGCCAAGAGTTTGAAGTTGCAGTGATCTATAATAGGATTGTGCCACTGCACTCCAGTGGGGGTGACAGAGCGAGACCCTGTCTCTTAAAAAAAAGACCGTTACATAGCAGAAAAATAGTCTATTATACTGTAATAGTCTATTGTATTAAGAACCTCTCACAGTAATGTAACTATAATTTACAAAAATCTATTGTATATTTCAAAATAGCTGGAAGAAGAAGAAATAGGACCTTGCCAACCACGAGAAAATTCCCGTATCACTTCAGCCCTCTGTTTCTTCCTGCAGCTTCTCTCCTGGCCTCACATATCAGGAGGCCTGAATTTCCCACTGCCTTGAGACAGGCTTGGGCCTTACTAAATTCAATACCGCTGGCTTCAAATTATTTTTTTAAACTTTGCTTTTAATTAACATAGTAATTGTACATATGTATGGAGGATGGTGTGATGTTTTGATACATGTATACATTCATTTTTTCTTTTTTTTTTTGAGATGGAGTCTTACTCTGTTACCCAGGCTAGAGTGCAGTGGCATGATCTCTGCTCCCTGCAATCTCCACTTCCCAGGTCCAAGTGATTCTCCTGCCTCAGCCTCCCGAGTAGCTGGGATTACAGGCACCCACCAAGTCTGGCTAATTTTTGTATTTTTAGTAGAGACGGGGTTTCACCATATTGACCAAGCTGGTCTTGAATTCCTGACCATCTCTTTATATGAGAACATTCAAAATTATTTTAGCTCTTTTAAAAATATACAATACAATATTGTTAACCATAGTTACCCTACTGTGCAATGTAACAGCATAATTTATTTCTCCTGTCTAACTGTAACTTTGTACCCCTGGACCAATCTCTAACCCTTCTTGCCTGCTCCCTACTGTCTCCAGCCACTGGTAAGCACTATTCTACTCTTTACTACTATGAGATTAACTTTTTTTTTTTTTTTTTAAGATTTCACATTAATGAGATCATGCAGTATTTGTCCTTCTGTACCTGGCTTATTTCATTTTACAGAATGTCCAGGTTCATCCATGTAACCACAAATGACATAATTTATTTTTTTTGTGGCTGCATAGTATTCCACTGTGTGTGTGTGTGTGTGTGTGTGTGTGTGTGTGTGTGTGTAGAGAGAGAGAGAGAGATCAGCTTTTTAAAAACCATTTATTTGTTGGATGCACACTCGGGTTGACTATTGAATATTGAATAATTGGCTATTGTGAATAGTGCTGTCATAAACATGAGAGTACAAATATCTCTTTGACATACTGACTTCCTTTCCTTTAAATGAACATCCAGTAGTGGAATTGCTGTATCATATGGTAGTTCTATTTTTAATTTTTTTGAGGAACCTCCACACCGTTCTTCATAATGGCTGTACTAATTTACGTCCGCACTAACAGTATATAATAGTTCCTCTTTCTCCACGTTCATGACAGCATTTGTTGTTTTTGTCTTTTAATGATAGCCATTGTAATTGGGACGAGGTGATATCTCATTGTAGTTTTGATTTGCATTTCCCTGATGATTAGGGACATTGAGCACTTTTTCATATACATGTTAGCCATTTGTATGTCTTCTTTAGAGAAATGTCTGTTCAGGTATTTGCCATTTTTTGTTGTTGTTGTTGAGACAGTCTCACTCTGTCACCCAGGCTAGAGTGCAGTGGCGTGTTCTCAGCTCATTGCAACCTCTGCCTCACAGGTTCAAGCGATTCTCCTGCCTCAGCCTCCTGAGTAGCTGGGATTACAGGCACCCGCCACCACGCCTGGCTAATTTTTGTATTTTTAGTTGAGACGAGGTTTCACCATGTTGGTCAGGCTGGTCTCAAACTCCTGACCTTGTGATCCACCCACCTCGGCCTTCCAAAGTGCTGGGATTACAGGCGTGAGCCACCGTGCCTGGCTGCCAATTTTTAAATCAGATTTTTTTTTTTTTTTTTTTGGCTGTTGAGTTGTTTGAGTTTCTTATATATTCTGGGTATTAACCACTGGTCAGATGCATAGTTCGCAGATATTTTCTTCCATTTTGTAGGTTGTCTCTTTAGTCTGTTAATTATTTCCTTTGCTGTGCAGAAGCTTGGCTTGGAATTATTAAAAGTGTGATTTCTACATGTGAATCAGTCACAAGACATGTCAAAGGGAATTTCTTTTTCCTCTGGAGGCAGCAATAACAGGATTAACCACAAGCGTTCACAATTGACTCCACGTGATTGTCCACATTGTGCTGTCACAATGATTGCACCTGAAAAATCATGTAGGTCTTTGGAAAGAAGAGAGTGGAGGACTAACATTTATTTGGACACTCCCATTTCATATATATGCATACTTCTACTAATATAGCCCTGTGCAGCTCAGATGTGCTAGCCCTTGTTGTCTCAGAAAATCTCTCTCTCTCTCTCTCCCCCCACCTCTCTCCCTCTTCACACACACCCCTCTCCACATGTTTCATTACTGAACAGTATATATAATACATAAGTTTTCTCCTGACCTTTTAGCTAGTAGAGTGTGTGCTCAGCACATGAGCACTAACTAGGGTGACCTAACAATTTATCACATAAACTAGAATACTTTTGAAAGCAAAAGGGGACCCTGTTACAAATGCCAAGACAGCTGGGCCTCATGAAGTGCATAATAAACAGCACTGCAGCTGGGAATGAACAACCATCAGTGGCTTGAACCGCAGCTTAGTGAAGACAGTGGCAACAGCCTTGACCTCAGAGGATTTGAAGAGAATCTATGCGCAATCCCCAGGGATGAAATAATTCAGCCATTCAGAACCTTGTCCCTAAGTAATAAAGGGTTTCTCTGAGCACAATCTCTTCTCATATTTACATTCACTCTGCAAGAGAGATATTATTATTCTTACACCAGAGATAAGGAAAGGGAGGTTTAAAGAATGAATGCAAAATGTCCAAAATCCATACAGCCAGAATTTGGTAGAGAAGACACTAGGACTTGGCCCTCTCTGATTTCAGACACCAACTTGGAAGCCATATAATGTCCTGGGCTGGATGCAAATTTTGGTGGCCACCGATCAGCTTTCAAATTCCAGCTCTGGTTACCTTGGCTGACCTGTATGATCAGAGTACAATGTTGAATGTAGTAGCAAATGTGAATACAGTGCTTGCCATAGTCGCTGCTCTGTGCTAAATGCTTTCCCTATGCTATCCCATTTCATGCTTTGTACTAACCCCATCATATATGTACTATTAGAAACCCCATTTTGCAAATGAGGGAAATAGTCTGAAAGAGGCTGGAAAAATGCCCACTGCATGAAAGATACACAATAAACATATTTCCCTTCTGTCCTGACCACGGGGTCAGAGCACAGTAGAGGTCTTGAGCCATATATTTTTCTGGAAGGTCTTAGGAGGCGATCTCTTCCCTAATGAATGTGCCTGCTTTTCCAGTTTTTCCAAAGGCTCAAGGATTACTTACTATATGGTGCTTATTATTATTATTATTATTATTATTTTTGATTTGGCCAAAATCCCTCCCACTTTCTTGAAACCATTTTGCCCCATGCAGTGGTTGTGGTCATGCATAAGAAACAGCAGGTGGTGCCAGATGACAGATGGTGTGGGAGCGCGTTCCCCGGTAGGAGGGGGCGCGAGTGAGCAAGCAGGCAGGCAGCTGCCAGGAGCTCTTCCCCGCTCGCTCACGCCTGCTCTCAGAAGCTCCGATCCAGACGCACGCGAGGCGCTGTCCTTTCAGCACCACAAGCTCGGGCTGAGGAGGGAGGACTCCTGGCCGTCCTCCTCCTCTTCAAATTGGCTTGAATCTGCTCTGACCCCCCAAGAGTGCAGCACAGTAAGTAGGCATTTGTTTTTGCTATAACCACTCCCAAATATCTTCCAAACCCTTTCACCCCCACGACAACCCTGTTTTGTCTAAACGTTCCATCAGCAGGATTGAGAGAAGAAATTCAGTTGTGTTGAGCTTCTGGGGGTGGGAGGGGAGCACCATTAGACTTCTAAGGGATCTGGAGATGAATAAATGTGATTTGTTTATTTGGTTGGCAATCCTGCAATATGGGAGCTGCTAACTTTCCGTGGAACCAAAAAAAATGGCCCTTCACTATTGAGGAAATGGAGGCATTCCATGGCTGAATAACAGGATCAGGTTCAAGCTAGCCTTTTTTTCTGTTTTTATTTTAGGAAATTGCACCTCATGTACAATCCACATATGATGTAACAGGGTACACACTGGGATATTGAATGTATTTATTGTGTTTTAGGGTATTACTGATTGAAAAACCAACATAATAGAATAGCAACCAGAATGGTGAGGTGAAATTTATCATACCGCAGGGGGGATGGTATAATAGGACTTCATTTTGCACTAAGTATAATCTTTTTACTGGCATTGTGTGAACACTTTAGCTCTAAAAGTATATTTGTTTTACACTTATTTTTTGTGTGTGTAGGTTTAGGATTTTCCTTGAATTCCTTAAATTTGAGTGCTGTTGAACCCCATGGGAAGGTGGCATGTTTTGATGATTGAAGTTTTATTGGACAGTGGGAATCATGTCAGGAAATCTAGTGGAAGATCAATGACTGATCGCAGATTGAAAGCCCCTTGAGTGGAGCTTTTGAGGACAGTGCTGTTTTCTCTGTCGTCAGCCCTCTCTTTCTGCCTCACCTCCTGCTGTAACCAGAATCCCACTGCTTGCCTTAGGTCTGGGAAGAAAGGCGTAAGGATGGTGAAGCTGAACAGTAACCCCAGCGAGAAGGGAACCAAGCCGCCTTCAGTTGAGGATGGCTTCCAGACCGTCCCTCTCATCACTCCCTTGGAGGTTAATCACTTACAGCTGCCTGCTCCAGAAAAGGTAAAGCAGGTGCTCTTGCTCTCATTAGCCCCCAGGATCCCCCCATCTCAGGAAATAAAGCAGCGAAAAATTCCACCCCCCAAACCCTTTCATCCCCTTATCTGCCAAATGTGCTCCCTTTCTTGTAAAATGTAGTTATTCCTTCCAGAGCCGAGACATCTCTTGTGTTATTTCAGATTTATGGTAAGTGTTTATTCATTTTTTGTTCATATCTGCATAAATGGGCAAGCAAATTGATCTTTCCTTGTTAAAGTTTTCTTACAGCTGGTGAATACTAATAAGCTTCTAGATAGTGACAGAAAATTCATCTTGATTATTTTGGGAAGGTCTTTCAAAAATTGACAGGTATAGATTTGAGGACAGAGGATTGGATTCATTCCAGCAAGCATTCAGTTTGCACCTGCTAAGACCCTGTCCCTATACTAGGAGTTGGTTATAAAAAGACAAAATTACAAAATCCTTTTCTAGTATGACAGTTTAATCTACTTCATCCTGGTAAATGTTATACCTGAGCATTACAAAGATTGTGAGGGTGCACAGGTGGAAACAACTAAATTCTGTTGGGGTGGAGAGGGTTTGGGAATGGGGCTGAGAGGACAGGTTAGGCAAACTGCAGAGGAGAGCATTTGAATTGGGCTTGTAAAGGTGAGAAAAAATCTTCCTGGCAGACCATGGATTGGGCAAAGGAAGGCATTTTTAAGGCAAAGCATGGAGAGCTTTGGGGGAGCAACATGACTGCAGGAGAGTGTCTTTTGGGGAGGCGTGGCTGGAAATGAGTGACTGGCTGATGGCACATCTCCTGACATGGGAGTAGTCCATGAAGAATGGAGGTGGGCATTCACACAAAGGTGGGGTGGGGGTTATGGACACGGAAGGGAGAAACAGTATCATTTAAGGTCTACCTGGGACAACCTGGGGTTTTATTATGTGAGCTTTTGTACACGGTAAGGGAGAGACTTGGAGGCCAGTGATGGAGTTCCCTGACTGAAGAGCGAACAATGGATCATTCCATCTGTTTGATTCCCCATTGGCATCTGCAGGAGGGCATTGTGTGTCTTAACCAATTGGCTTCAACCAATCAACAGAAGAGGAGCCAAAGCTAGATAAAGGGGCTGCTGATTGGCCAGGGGTTGAATCGTTTGTTTTGAAAGTGCAGAGATTGTCAATAGGAGAACGTGCAAGGGTGGGGTGGCTGACAGAGAGAATTCTTAAGAGCCATCCTAAGGAACTGATAAAGCCTTTAAAGATAAATTCTGAACAGGTAACTAACACTAAAGAGATGAGAAGGGGCAGTATTAATAGAGTACCTGCTACATGTATATCAGAGCTTCTTGGTTTTGAACTGCATATTAGAATCACCTGGGGAGATTTTGGAACTCCTGCTTTCTAGGCCACGCCTCAGAACAACTGTATCAGAGTCTCTGAGAGTGAGACCCGGGCATTAATATGAATGAAATCTCCCAGGTGGCTCCTGCATGCAGCCAAAGTTGAGGACCATTGTTTTGGATGCTCATTAACCCTGGGAGTCAGGGATTATTCATTCATATTTATAGATGAAAATTTGGTGAGTTATCTAAGCTTACAGAAGGAGTAAGTAGAAATGTTGGAGTTCGAACCCAGATATAAGTCGAAGTTAGTAGGAGAAGGGAGGGATATTCTCTTGGGGCTTTGTGAGGCCAACAGCTATAGCCTTGCAGATCTGCATGTCTCTAAGAGGTGTGCAAAGAAAAGGGATTGTGGTGAGGTCATCTCTCCCCTAGCCTTCTACATGCCTGCAGGTCATCTAGAGATTATCATGGTCTCTGTACACCGCCCCCCCCCCCCTTAGGCTCCCACCCAGCTCCCAGGGCTTTATTCTTTCAATGAGAGAGGAGGCAGGTCTGATAACCACTGAGTATCCAGTCCAGGTGTACCAGACACTGTCCCAAAACCTGAAAGATAATGCATTGTCTCTCATGGTGGGCCTGCAAGCAGGCAAGAGGAAGTCAATTATCCTGAAAGATCCAGGGGACCCAGTTTGACACTCTGATTGTCACCACACAGTCTTTCACCAGGGCAGCCTCAGTTTCCTGTTTTGTGATATGGGGAGGATCACACCTACCTCACAATGGTCAGAACAAAGTTAGATGTGGCCTCATATATAAAGTGCCTGGTAAAAAAACTATAAGAGTATAATGTCACCATTTTTCAGGTGTTTCCTAAATTCTTGATGCTAAGCTATATGCGTGCGGGTGCGCGTGCGCGCGCGCGCACACACACACACACACTCACTCATACATGCACGCAATTTTCTTTCTTCTTCTCTGGAGTTAATAAGCCCCAGTGAGAGAGTACCTACTTTGGTCTGAATTTTACAGAAACTCAGACACAGAGGGGTAAAGTAGCTCCCCATAGCAAACAGCTGGGAAAGCATCCTGGATGTAGAGCCCAGGTGATGCTGTTCCAGAACCTTCCACTTCAGCAGGATGAGAAGTGAGTCGGCCTGGGAGTCCCCACGTGTGGTCTGTGGCTCAAGCTCAGCCACTGACCCACAGTGCAGTCCATTCCCCTCTCTTAGGTCTGTCTTCTCTGAGTGGGGAATTGTATTATCAGTTTTCTGTGCTAATATTTAGATTTTAGAATCTTTACAAGAGTAATTACATTTTTTCCCCGATATGAGAACAGTAAATGTTAAAAGTAAATGTTGCTGAAGAAGCCAAAGGTCCTCTAAATGCTTAGAATAGTGTCCAGATGACCAGCAAGGACTCTGAAGCCACCTCTTTAGGTGGGTTCAAATCCCACTCCAACTCTTACCAGCCTGCTTTGGCCAAGAACTTGGAGAGTAGTCTCTTAAGTTGCCTCAGCCTCAGTCTTCTAGTGCATAGAATGGGGATGCTAATTTTGGGACTCACCTCACAGGACTTTTGTAGAGGAGGCAGAACGAGCCCTGACACAGCTGTCAACCCTTTGGTTAGGCTCTGGTCAGATGGTAAGTATTTGAAGCTAAGATGGTTATCAGAAAGAAGGATATTTGACCCCAATGTCAGATCATGGCTTTTCTTTTTGAAAATGTAAAATACAGAGTGTGCTTGTAATACTGAAAGTCAGTGTTCTAAGTATCCTTTAGTAATATGAAATCTGAATTTCGAGAGAACAGCGTCTGGAGGCTAGCTGGAGTCCTCTCGTGGAACATGTCTGAAGACTTGCTCTGGGCTAAGGAGGGGACTATGCAGGGCATTCAGATTATTTCAGTTAATCTTCCCAGCAGCCTTGTAAGGTGGGTCTCAGTGCCCCCATTTCACTGATGAGGAAACTGAGGTTCAGGACAATATAATGGCCTGCCTAAGCTTTACAGATAAAGAGTGGAAGGACTGGAATTGGAAGTGTACTTGATGTTCCAGCTTTTTTCCTGCATTGCACTGGCTTCAGTAAGAAGTCTCTCATTCTGGGAGAGTGCTTCCTCAAACTCTAGGCTCCTTCATCCGTGGCTGCACCTGCCTCTTAAGCCCTCCCCCTGGCAGGCTTCTGGACCTGGAAGGGACCTGGACTGGTCCCCCAGACAGAACACCAGAGGCTCCAGTGCTCGCTCCCTGCCTGGTGCTGGAGAGACTGGTGTCTGCCTTGAGGAGGAGTGCCAGGCTCCTGAGTGGCCTCCTGCTTCTCTCTTTCATGGAACTCAGTCTTCCACATTGCCTCCAAGCCTTCCCAGGTCTGTACCTGGGTCCCTCTCCCGTGGAAACCTTCCTCATCTCCTCACCCCACAAGATCTCCTCCTTGAATCCTGACCTTGCCACTCCAGCTCCTTCACCACCTGGCCTGCTGGCCTCCATTCTTTTCACTCCCACGTTGTGCCTCAAATGTCAGCGTGCCAGACCTACCTGGAGCAGCGGTGCTCCAGGGAGTGGTTTTGTCTCCCTTGGGGACAGTTAGCAATGTCTGGAGACATTTTTCATTGTCATAACTAGAGGGAGGATTCTACTGGCATTTTATGGGTGGACGCCGTGCTGCTAAATATCCTACAGTATACAGGACACACCAGTCCTGCCCCTAGGAAGAATTATCCTGCCCCAAATGTCAACAGCGTCAAGACTGGGGAACCCTGCCCTGGACTCGCACACTCCCCAGGATGTTCCATGCCTTCTCCTTCATGAACATGCCATTCCTTCTGCCCAGAATGCCCTTATGGCTCCTTTGCTTGTATGATGTCAGTATTCATCTTTCTAAACCCAGTTCGGAAAGCAACTCTCCTGAATGCCTTCCTCGACTACCGATAAGTAGAGCTGTAGTTGTACTTATCACCCTGGGAGGTATTCATTTATTCATCATCCATCTATCTATCCATCCACCAATCCATCCATCCATCTCCCCATCCGTTCATCATCCACCCATCCATCCATCCATCTCCCCATCCGTTCATCATCCACCAATCCGTCCATCCATCTCCCCATCTGTTCATCATCCACCCATCCATCCAGCCAGCAAGTCTTATAGGGTGCCCTCTGTGAGCCAGGCGCTGTGCTAGGCCATGGATACACAGCAATGAAAAGACAGCATTGGCCACTGCTTTCATGGAGCTTCCAGTCCAATGAGGAAGAGAGACTTCCAACAACCCATCATACAAATAAAAGCACATAGATGCTAATTGTGGGAAGGGCTATTAAGGAAAGAACAAGGTGTTGTAAGGAGAGAGAAGACATATAGAGGACCTAATTCTAAGGACAGGATGGTCAGGCAGCAGGCCTAACTGAGCCCTGAGGAGGGTGGAGGAACGATCAGGGGGCCACGTTGGCTGATGATGTCAAATGATGGGGAGAGATTTAAGAGATGAGGTGGGATGGGCACCAGTTTATGTGGGCCCCGGTGTATTTTTTTTTTTCAAAAGCTATTTAAAGCAGGAGAGTCACAGGATCAGAGTTTGATTTTTGGAAGATTGCCCTCATTGCTGTGAGCCACCCTAGGGACAAGGGACAAGGGACAGGCTCAGTCTCATGCCTGGTCTTTTGACCTCCTCTACCTCTTTCTGTTCAATCAGTCCTCCACACAGCACCAGATTAGTGTCCCCCAAACAGGGGTGACTGAGTTGTCTGAAGCACCCCCAATACAGGAGTAGAAGAAAGGAATGGGGGGTCTGACACCAGCTAGAAGGCCACTTCTACATTCAGGGAGGAGAGGATAGTGGGGCAGTGGCAGTGGGGTGGGAAGGCTGGTGGTATTTAGACATGGTGCCAGGTTGGTTGGGAGGATAATTTGCTTTCTCTGCTTCATTTGCCCACTAGACCTGAGGCCCCAGCTAGACCTGAGGCTGTGTCATCCTGGTAGCCTTCGGCCTGGCATGCAGTGGGCAGTGGAAATTACTGGCTGATCCCCCTCTTGCCTAGCTTAAAACTGGACTCAGTTTCTCTACTTGGTAGCTGAGGAAGTAGACTCAAATCTAGGTGACTTTCTCTAGGCCATGGGAGCAAGCTCCTGAGAAGCTGGAACATTAGTCTGCAGACATCAAATTTCAGGACATGCCTTTGGTGCTTTGCTGCCTTTGGTTCATCTAAGGTGCCACAATAACCCAGGTGTCCCCACAACCCCTGTGAGGTTGCTACCATGATCCCCATTATACAGGTGCAGAAACAGGCTCAGACAGGTGGAAGGCTGTCCTAGGGTGCACCAAAGGAAAACAATGTAGCCAAGATCTGCATGCAGGTGTGCTGGGAAGGGTGGCAGTTCTGCAGAAAGCAAACCACAGACAGGCACAACCCACCTTGGCAGAGCCCCAGGTGAACCATAATCGGCAGGTCTGCTGCTGCGTTCTGGGCAAACACTTCTTTTCTTTCTATTGATTAATAAGTCTTTATGCATCTTGGAGGAGGTCGCTTACCTGCTTGTGGGAGGAGAGAACACAGATATTTAGAAACTAATGACTAATGTATGGCATGTTTTAAATTTTGCATGGTAGGCCGTATGCACTTTATAGTCCTAGAGACCTTGGTTCAAATCTCAGCTAAGCTATTTACTTACTGTGTAGCTTTAGGCACATTACTTAGCATCTCTGGGCTTTGAGTTTGTTCAGCCCTAAAACGGGTAATAATATCTACCTAAGAGGGTGCCGGTGAGGGAAACAGTGTGACAGTTGTCTAATGGGCCCAGCTCAGTGCAAAGCATACTGAGGGAGCTCACAGATAGTTTCCTTTCTTTCACTGGGCATCTAGAATATGTCTCTTGAAGATGGTAGCTTTAGAAGGAGACTGCAGAAGTGGAGCATGCTGAGAAGGATGGGGTTTCACAGATGGGTGTGGGGCCTGATGATGCTCCGCAGGGGACGCCTGAAAGAGGACCTAAGGCCTGTGTGCCTTCTGGGCCTCTCCCTGGGCTTTCTGCAGGGTTTCTTTTTCCCCCCGAGACACAAGATACTAGAAACGTAGCCTTTCCCCAGGGAACAGCAGAAATGCACATCCCTGCAGGCTCCAGGACCTAGAGCCCCCTGGTTCTTCAGAGAATCTCAAGAGATGAATCTCAAATTGGGACAACTTCTCTGACTAGGCAGATCCTGCAAATAGGTAATGACAATACACGTAACAAAAATGCCGTATAATTTAAAAACACAATTTTAAACAAAATATACTTTTTTTACCTACTGGATTGGCGCAAAAAAATGGATATTTCCTCATGTTGACAACACTGGGGCAAACTTGTCCTCAATTCGCTCTTGTTGGTTATGTAATGTGATGCAGTGTTTTTCAGAGGGTATTTTGACATTGTCTGTAAAATGTAAACTGTGGATAGCATTGGACTGGTATACTTTTCACTGGTAGGAAGTTACCCTATGGGTATATATTTCAAGTATGCAAAGGCCACTATATATTGAAAAGAACTGGGAACAACTTGGACTGTTCCCTGAGAAGGGCCTGGTAAACTGAGCTCTGGCGCACGCATGTGGAAGCCTAAGCAGAGGTTTTGAGAATGAGGCTGATCTGCACGCGCCAGCGTGGAAAGATGTAACAGACACGCTGCTTCGTCCAAACAGCTTTAAAGAGAATGGTGTGGAGTGATCCCATTTGGGGAAACACACACAGTGTGAGCATGTTTTATTCTTGTAATTCTTAAGACAGTTTTGGAAGGACACACAGAAAACTGTTAAATGTTTGGGAAATGGGGATTGGAGTAGGTGCATTCCATTTGAAGAATTTGATTCTATACTTTTCATCTTTTTTTTTTTTTTTTACCATAAGAATGCATCAAATTTTATTCATTGATTTTTAGAGACAAGGTCTCTCTCTGTCGTCCTGAAGCTGGAGTGTAGTAGTGATGTGATCATACATAGCTCCCTGCAGTCTCGAACTCCTGGGCTCAAGCAATCCTCCTGACTCAGTCCCATAAGTAGCTGGGACCACAGGCACATGCTACCACACCCAGGCTGATTTTTAAATACTTTTTATAGATGGAGCCTTGTTGCCCAGGCTAGTCTCAAACTCCTGGCCTCAACTGATCCTCCTGCCTTGGCCTCCCAAAGTGCTGGGATTACAGACGGAAGCCACTGCACCTGGCCTTAGATTTTCTATTAAAAAAATTCACTTCCGTTTCACAGATGGCAAATGGTCTCAGGGAGTGGATGTAACTTGTTCACTTTCACATGCAGGGAGATCACGGTGAAGCCAGTGCCTCTGTCTGTACAGGGAGGTGTCAGAACAGCACAGTTTGAATTCAAATCCTACCTCCACCTACTTGCACTGTGACGCTGGGCAAGTTTATTCACCACTCTGACCCTCTGTTTCCTCATGACACTAATGTCTTCCTCTGAGGTTTGTTGTAAAGATAAAATGAGGAAAATACATAGCAAATGTTTATCATAGTGCCTAGCACATAGTAGATGCTTAATGCAATGGTGTAATTATTGTTGTTGTTGTTCTTAACATTATCTGTTTAGTCCCAGAATCAGGTTCCCTGTTTCTGGAGGTCACAGGGCTACACCAGGCAGCAAGGAGAGGTGAGCAGTGACATAGCCTGGGCCTCTGGACCGTGGAAGACCCAGGTGGCAGAGCCCTGGGCTCCACTGTAATGATTCCAGCCCAGGCAGCTTGCCTCTGTTCAGAGCAGAAGGAGCTGGAAGTTCCCCGTAGAGGATCCCATGGAGAGTAGCTTGTCTCACCCCGTGCTATGCATTGCCATAGAAGTGGGGAGTTACAGACTTACTGAGGCAGATAGTTCGTTTGAGACCAGCTTTTATATAGCCTCTGAGAAAGCAAAGGCCCAGCAAGAAAAACAAAGTTTATTCCATGGAAAGAGCTCTGGACTGAGAGTTAGTGTTCATACTAGAGACCTACTTCCGACCCAGTCTTACTGTGTGACCTGTGGCACATCCCTTTCCCGCTCTGCGCCTCAGTCTCCCCATTTGTGAATTGATGGGGTTGGACAACACTGCCACTTAAGTCTTTTGAGCACTGACATTTTACCTTGTGTTCGGGGCCCAAAACCAACCTTCAAGGGCCCAGGAGAAAACTCGAATCCAAAGAGGGAGTGTGGAGTGAGGAGCGATAGGTGCAAATGGGGGAAGCTCCCAACTAAGGATGCAGGCCCCATCTGGGCAACTTCGCCTTTTTTCTTTAGAAATAGAAGTTATTTGTTCACTCATTCATTCCACAGTTTTTATGGCCTCCCTGTTATGTCCTGGTTCCCCAGGATCAGAGCTCAAGTGTTAGGTGGCACTTGGATCTGAGCTTGGGTTCAAGTCTGGGCTCTGCCTCCTAGTGACCATGTGAGGTTATGAAGTCACTTCTGCTCTCTGGGACTCAGGCTTCTTATCTGTAAAATGGGAATGATTACCTTTACCTCATAGAATGATGGAGAAGATTGGCTGAGATAGAGGATGTAAAGTATTTGGCACAGTGCCAGGCATGTAGTGGGCACCTTTACAAAAAACCCAAAACCATGATCAATAAGAAAGAGTATGATATTCCTGAGTTTGAATCGAGCTCAACCCGAGGCCAGTCATTTGATCACAGGCAAGCGACTGAACTCTTGAAGCCTAAATTTCCTCATCTGAAAAATGGGAATCATAATAATGATTTTGAAGGAGAGAACTGAGGCTTGGAGAGAATGTTGTCAGGAGAATTATGAGAACTGAATGAGTCCACATCAGCAGGGCACCTGTCACCGTGCCTGGCTCCTAGTAGGGACTCAGTGCCAGCCATTCATTGTCCTGGCTCTGAACCTGTCTCTTTGCTCCAGGGATGATGGGTACAGCTTAGATCTATTTTTGGACTGTGCAAGTCCAGCTCATAAAAATACAATCTTGCTCCTTGTCAGCACTTCCGCACTTTTATTTATTGTTCCTGCCAATCCTCGGACCTCTCCATGTGGGAACCTCTTCATTATTGATAATCCTGAGAAGTAGTATTTTAAATTTTTATGATCTATACTTTGCACCATCTGAACCACCATGCGTTATCTGGCCTTGCCAGTGAAATGGGAATTATATCCAGACGAGGGGTCCTTTAGGGATGAATAATTTATCCCATTTTCACAATGCCAATTATGTTAAATTATGTTCTTCATATTAGCAGCTGACAGGACAATGGGGATCAACATGTAAATATGGAAAGAATACAAAGTTATTGCTTTGCCCAAATCCACAATCGTATTTGAAAACCTGGAGTTTCATTTTTCCAAATATCTATAAAACCCCACTTTAAAGAATAAAAAGAGAAGGAGGAATTTTGCCTCTCCTCTATCCTCTTTTCCTCTCTCGTTTCTGCTGATAGACAAGGCACTCAGGGCTCTGTTTTGCTCCATTTTCTTTTAACTGTGGGAAAAGGAAGAATGTCTAGAAGAGAGGCTTTCTTTGCAAATTTATTTTTCTCCTTTCTTGTTCTCTTTGCCTATGCAAGCTGATAACTCCAAGGTACAATTAATAACGATTGGCTAGCATTTCTTATGCTTTCCCTTTCAGAGTACTAAAAAGATGTAACTGTGACTATATCATTTATAGAAGGAAAATGTTTCTGGCTCTACTCCATAGGAACAAAACACCAAGCTTTATGAAAGTCCTCTAGCTGGCTGGTTGCGGTGATGCAGTGACTTTGTAGGGCTGTATTTTCCCTGCTCTCTGCCGGTCCTTCACTGTGGCCAGAGGCCTCTTTTGTGCCTGAAATGCATACCTGCAAAGCCATTTTCTCATTTATAATCATTCCTCAGCTCTTCACTGCCCTCACATTAACCTTCAAGGTGCCTAGTATAGCATTCAGAGCCTCTATGTGCCTCTCTAGCTTCCTCCCTGTCACCTACTCACCTCAGCCATCCTGTTCCCTGGCCACTTAAAACTGCTTCTCTGTAGTTGCCTCAGGTGTTGGCCTCCTGGATGTCTTCTGAAGGTTTACTGGTATTGTCTCTCCCTCAATATAGAGGGATCTTTCCCCTGGGTCTGGAAACAAAGAAGCTGTCCAGGGCAAAGATCCAAAGAGAGATGACGATGTCCTGTACTGGGGTAGAGGTCGTGCAACTGGATGAGGGAGTGGATTTAAGGGAAATTTTTGAGGAAGCTGGAACTGGGATGGGTGGAATAATGGAATGAATTTTGAGACTAAAGAGAAGGGAGGAGTCATGAGAGGTTTCTGTGTTTGATTTGACATAAACAGTGGTTTGGATAATGCTGCTGTTATCTTCTAAGTAGGGGATTACAGGGCATGAAGATGTTAAGAGTGAGGTGGCTGGGGCAGGAGGGTCAAGGGTGAATGTCCAGCAGGGTCATCTGAGTGTTGAGTGACATGTGAGTGGAAGTATAAATTTGGGAGTCATGAGGATAAACAGTGAACTTGATTAGCCAGGTGTGGTGGCACATGCCTCTAGTCCAAGCTACTCAGGAGACTGAGACAGGAGAATTGCTTGAACCCAAAATGTAGAGGTTGCAGTGAGCTGAGATCATGCCACTGCACTCCAGCCTGGGCAACAGAGTGAGGACTCTGTCTCAACAACAACAACAACAGCAACCAAACAAACAAAAAAACCAATGAACTTGGAAGTGATGGGAGTAAGAACATGCAGCGGGGTCTTGTAGATGGAAAGAAGAGCTGGCTTTGAGAAATCCCAACACTGAGAGGTCAACAGAAAGAGGAGGAGCCTGGAGTGGAGACTGAGGAGGTCTGATGGGTGAGCCAGCAAGAGAACCGAGAGAGAGGTTGCCATGGGCCCAAGGGAGGAGAACCTTTCAAGGAGGAGAGAGAGAACAAGCTTGTCAAAAATGACTGAGAGTTCGAAGAAGATGAAGGCAGAGCACTGGCTGTTTGTTCCAGGCAAACAGGCCATGACCTTTTGAAATGGAGATGGAGTTCCAAAGAGCTAACACTTCCTTGGGGTGAAGATAAAATATTGTGTAGCAGCCTGAGTTGCTTTTGGAGAAAATGTGGCTTAGCTAAAGAAAAGAGTAGATGACTGAGGACTCACATGGTGTCAGGCACCCGCCTGTCTCTTGGCCTGTTTTTGAGTTTTGTGGTTTGAGGAGTGAGGACCTGAAACTAAAGGGACTGTTTTCATTAGAAAGTCACTCAGAGCCTAAGTAGAATTTCATAGGGATTCACGGCAAAGCAGGACATGGATTTGAAGAGAAGGTTATGGCCCCAACTCTGCCTAACTTCAGTACCCTCTAACCCTATGACTGGGCAAATGGTGAGTGGTATATTTTTATGATAAATATATGATACATATAAATTATTATACATATACTTGAAGTTGATGTAAATGACATCACACAGTATATAAAAACCTCTTGGTGTCTCATTTCTTTTGTTCAATGTAATGTCTATGAAATTCATCAATGCATATGTAATATAGTTTTGAGATATTCCATTTTCTGAGTAAAACACAATTTATCCATTCTGCTGTTAATGCACATTTGAGATGTTCCCAGTTTGGGGCTATCAGGAACAAAGCTGCTATGAATGTTCTTGTATCTTTTGGTGGACCCATTATGTTTTTGAGCTGACTTTTTGCTGACACTTAGGAAATCTATTGATTTTGGTTTACTTATTTAGTTTTGGCTACCTTACTAAATTCTAATCGCTTTTCAGTTCATTTTCTTGGGTTTTCTTGGAAGACGTGTATCAGATAGAAAGCTTTCAGTTTCAAGTAACAGAAAACCCAGCCAAAATTGGATTAAGGCCCAAAGAGTAAGTATTTGCCCCATAACTGTGGATCCCAGAGTAGGTCTAACTTCAGGCATGGTGTAATCCCAGGGTAGGATGTCATCTGGACCCAGCTCCATTTCTCTGGGTTCCTCTTGGCTCTGCCCTTCTTTGTGTGCTGCCTTTGTTCTTCTCCTGGTTCCCATGAAGATGGCAACAATTCCAGGACTCAAGACTTCACCACACCATCCAGACGAAGAGTCACTCATGAAGACCTGCAAGGCTTCTTTCATCAAGACACTAGTCAATACTACCTCATAGCTCATTGGTCCACATTGGGTAACATGCCCATGTCTGAGTCAATCAAATTGTGTGATCAACAGGATGGTAGGCCCTGATGGGCTCAATTTCCCTAGGGACCATCACTGTCACTGAGGAAAGGGTCAATCCCACTGAACCACATGGCTGCCACACAGTGAGGCAGGGGTGGATTCCTGAAAGTAATATCATAGAGCTTTTGGTTGAAGAAAGAGATGGATGCTAGAGAAGCAACCTCAAACTATTTATTATTATGAGAAAGAGAATGATATTGCCTGTAACAATTATTCATGGTCTTGTTCTGACAGTAATTTTTTTCAGTTCTATCTCCTGCCTCAACATGTTGGTTAGAATATGGGGTCTTTTAAGTTCGCACAGAATGGAAATGGTTTTGAGCTTTTTCAAAAGCTCTGGGAAGGATGTTTATAAGAATAGAGAGGGAGAGAGAAAGACTAAGAAGCAAGTACTTCTTAATATTTTTAAAAAACTTTTACTGGTCTCTGAGTTTGCATACAACATTTGATGTGAAGATGCTCAAGACCAGTCGGAGGACTGTGGATCTAGAAAGGAAGGGAGCAAGCCAAGAGATGATTGAGATAGACTTGGCAATGTGGGAAGGTGGACTAGTATTCTATCACTGTGTGACAAGTTACCAAAAATTAAGTGGCTTAAAAACCAGAAACTTATTATCTCACAGTTTTCATAGGTCAGAAGTCTAACCATACGCTAGCTGGATTTTCTGCACAGGGTCTCATGAGCCTGAAATCAAGGTGTTGGCCAGACTGCATTCCCACTGACACTTGGGATCCTCTTTCAAGCTCATTGAGGCTGTCGGCAGATTTCAGTTCCTTGTGGTTGGAGGACTGAGGTCCTGGTTTTCTTGTTGGCTCCTGGTTGAGAGTTGCCCTCAGGTATTAGCTGCATGGCTCTCTTTCAGCATGTCAGTTTAATTCTTCAAGGTCAGTGGAGAATCTCTTTCCAGTCTGTTATGCTGGATTTTACATAACACAATGTAATCATGGGAGGGACTAGCCCATCATAACCACAGGTCCAGCCCACATTCTAAAGGGAGGAAATTATACAGCACATGAACACCATGGGGCAGGAATCTTTGGAGCCAAATTAGAATGCTGCCTATCACAAAAAGCAATTATTACCCCAAGGCTTGTGGCTCATGCTGACCAGGAAACACATGTATTATATATATGTTAATAGATGTGTTATATATGTATCACACACACATATGTGTATATACACACGTACATGGGGAGATAAAATTATAAATCCAAGTTTGTGAATATTTCTAAAACTGTAGATTAAGAGAAATAATCAGACATCTAAATTTTCTTTACCACTTCATAACCTGACAGTTGATCTAGTGATGTACAAAATATTTCTAATAACTGAAATTTGTAGAATATCCTTTCAGTTCACAAAGCACCTGCATGTATGTTCTTTCATCTGGTCCATCCCAGGTTACTATGAACTAGCCTAGGAGCTTTACCATTTGCTCTTTTGTTTACATTAGCTTGCAGCTCTCACATTCGAATTGCAGTTCACATGCCAGCAAAGTGGGTCCTTGCAGATCTCATGCTATTTCACCCCTTTGTTTCTTTGGCTCTGTGGTTCACTTTGCAGAGACTGTCTTCCCTTGTCTTGTCCTCCCAGGAAACTTCTATTCCTCTTCCAAAACTCTTTTATTTTTTTCTTTTTTTGAGGCAGTGTGTCGCTCTGTCTCCAGACTGCAGCGGCACGATCTCAGCTCACTGCAACCTCTGCCTCCCAGGTTCAAGTGATTCTCCTGCCTCAGCCTCCTGAGTAGCTGGGATTATAGGTGCGCACCACCACGCCCAGCTCATTTTTTTTTATTTTTATTTTTAGTAGAGATGGAGTTTCACTATGTTGGCCAGGATGGTCTCGATCTCTTGACCCTGTGATCCGCCTGCCTCAGCCGTCCAAAGTGCTGGGATTGCAGGCGTGAGCCACTGCGCCTGGCCCTCAAACTCTTTTTTTTTTAGTCAGGTCAGTTGGGGGCATTCTTGGATGGCTTTATTCTTGAGAAGTCCTTATGTTGCTCTTGATAGGCTAGGTAGCATGACCCTGCAGCCTGACAGGTGCAAGGCTCCACTCTACAGATGCCTCAGACATCTATGGAAGAAAATGTGATAGCACCCAGATATTATTGGATTAATGTTCTGAATGTCTAACTTGTATCAACTCATTTATGCCTCCCAGCAATCCGATGAGGTGGTCATGGTGATTTCCCCATTTTATAGTTAAGAAAATCAAGACACAGAAGGCTTCATCAACTCACCCAAGGTCACTAGCTAGTAAGTGCCGGAGCCAGGATTTGAACTCAACCCACACTTGTACACTCCCCTACAATATTGACAATATCGGTATCTGCTTTTTAGTGTAGAATTAAGTAAGATAAGGCATGTCAAATGCTCACTGCCTGCTATATACTAAATGCACAAAGTATGAGAATTATTTTTCTTATCTGTGGTACAAGAGCTTCTGTTTTCCTATTCTTTGGCCTAGGGGGTAGGAAGAAAACAAAAATAACAGAGTATCTTTCTGCCCCACCCCCTGTAAGCTCTCATCCATGTTTGGCTGCATTGCTTCCCTGTTTCAGGAAGCCAGGGGCTCTCTTCTTCTTGTTTGGAGGAACAGACTGCGAAGAGGGTGGGATACAACAGCAGAATTTCTATCTGGAAATGGGTTCTAGAGGTAAGAGAGGGTGGGGTGCTAATGGGCTGGGCCTAGGGCCTCCTTAACCAACGTAAGTCCAGCCATAGGTTAGCTGGGTTTAGGTACCACCTGGTAGATGTTTCATGTATGGTAGTGGCTGTCCCTATCCCTTCCTTTTTGAGCTGCATTGAGTCCATGGCATACCTTACAGATGTTGAAGGACATTCTTCATAGAAGAATTCTTGCTCTAGTTAATACGCTTGACTCTTGTCTCCAGGGAAAGCTGGTGGGTGTTTTCAGTGAAAATTCTGTTAATTTAAGTCATGCTGGGAAGTAGGAGTGATCATGGTTAGAAGATTACTTCATTTTAGCTGTGTGACCCTGGACAAGTGACTTAGCATCTCTGAGCTTGAGTTTCCTTGTTAGGAGAATGGAAATAATAGAGATAGGTAAGGCATATGAAGTGCTTGATCTAATAAACCAGCACATAATAAATGGTTCAAAAATATTGCTCATTATCATCTCACTTAACTCTCTAAGCAACCTTACAAAATAGGGATATGATTAGAATTACTCTATTTCACAGGTGAGACCCTGAGGCTGAGACAGCTTCTGTGTTCCTCATGGCACTGCAACACTTGGCAATAGTTACTGATTATCTGTCAGGTTTCTTTTTCTTTCACTTTGCCTGCATAGTGGGATGGAGTTACATAAATGTCTTGTCAGGTTGACAGCATATCTTGATAGGATGTTAACCACCTCTGCAAAAATATTCAGACTTTAGAAAAATAAGATGATACAACAGATTCAACAGAACTTTATATTTTTCTTCTTACAAGTCCCCAGATCAAATTGGAATTAAGTGTGTGTGCAAAGGTTTGGAAACAGAATCTTCATCGTAGCTTTCTATTTTATTTTATTTTATTTATTTTCATATATATTTATTTAATTTTTGTGGGTACATAGTAGGTATATATATTTTCAGGGTACAGGAGATATTTTGATACAGGCATGCAATGTGAAGCACATCATGGAGATTGGGTGTTTATCCCCTCCATCCCCTCCAATTATCCTTTGAGTTACAAACAATCCCATAACTTGTTTATATAACCAAAACTGTGGAGGCAACCTAAATATATAACAATTAAAGTTTCATTAGATCAGTTGCAGTACACACATACAGTGAAATGTTATATTATACCAAAAGGCAAAATAAAATCATGTATTTGTTTACATTGGAAAATTGGAGAAAAATATAGCGTTGTGTGATAAAAGCAGGTTATAAACTATAAAGTATGAATTCATCTCATAAAAAATATGTTTTCATAAATAGTAAATATATAATAATGTGTACATATATAAGTCTATACAAATATCTAACAAGGTGTAATCAAAATTGTTACCTAGGGTTGTCTCTGTTAGAATGGGGAAGTATTATGAGTAATTTGAATTTTCTCTTATGTGTGTTTGAAGGGAGGGGCTCTTTATTTTTTTGATCTTTATGCCATGTGTAATAAATTCTGGTTACTAAAAAAAAAAGGAAGGAAAATGTTTCAAGTCTCCATGCATGCTAACACACTGATTGAATCTTTCAGGTGATTGTGAAGACAAGAACGGAATATCAGCCAGAACAGAAGAACAAAGGGAAGTTCCGGGTGCCGAAAATTGCTGAATTTACGGTCAGTTTCTTGATGGCGTAATAGAAAGAGTAAAGGTGAGGCTGGCTCCAGCCAGCTCAGCACACCTCGTGCTTGGAGCAAATACTGCTGTCGGTGGGGAAATGACGCAGGCTATTTCTGAAGGATTTCTTGAAGCCGTACAGTCTGGTCACTGAGTTTAATAAAATAACAAGAACTCTGCCTCTGAGGTCTGTCATATTCTTGTGTACTCTGGAATGTTCTGATAAATCTCATAATTGATAAATGCCTTTTTTATTCCTTCTCCTTTCTCCTGTTCCCTTCCTCCTGCTTTTTCGTCACAATCTCCAGGAAATGTGATAGAAATGCAGTAAGTAACTCACATTTTAGTCCTTGGTTGCAACAAATATGAGAGAAAAAAAATGGTGAGGAAAGAAAAGCTGGCTTCTTGGTGGTGAAACCCTAATGGTTGATTTCCTGTTTCTTGGTGGAGGGGCCGCGAGCAGCACTGGGGAATATGTTGCTAGCTGTGACGAATTGCATGAAGGAGCCACAAAGCATTCTCTGTGAGGGTGAAAGAGGAACCCCAGGGAATGCCCTGAGGAAGTCACTTAGGAGCTGAGGTGGGTCCCCTCAGCAGGTATGAAGCAGGTACAAGGTGCTGGCAGCTGAGGAAGGTGCAGCTTGTGCAAAGGCCCTGAGGCGGGAAGGAGGCTAACCTCAACCCTGAATAGAAACAGAAATAGAAACCCTGAATAGAAATAAGGACAGTGAGGCTGGGATCTAGGAGGGTGCGGGGAGCAGACACAGATGAGGCAGAAGTGGGCGGAGGACAGACAGTTCCAAGCATTGAAGGCTATATGAAGGCATTTAGGGTTTAATACTAAAAGCAACAGGAAGCCTTTGAAGGACTTCAGGAAGAGAAGGGACATGATTAAATCTGTGTTTTAGAAAAAGTATGCTGGCTTTTACATGGCTAATGGAGTGTAGTGAATGAAAGGGGATATGGAGGCACTATTAGGCTACTGCAGTCGTTCAAGTGAAAAAACACAAAAAACAGTGGCAGATCAGATAAGGCTGGTGAGTGGGTGGAGAGATGCAGGCAGATCTGAAATATTTAGGAGGCAAACAATCAACCCTGGAGGCAGTAGAACAAGTGGTCCTGTGGCTGGACGATGTAGCAGCCTGGCTGGGCTTGAGCCTTGTTTCTACCTTGTCCTAGCTGTGTAGCCACAAGCAAGTCATCAAGCCTCACTTATCGAATGGAGATAATAGTAGGGTTGCTATGAAGATGAAGTACAAAATACATGCAAAGAACTTGGATCTGTACAGAATAAGTGCACAATTAATAGTAGCCTTTTTATGTCAACTGTGACCGGGAGCTTTGAAAGTGAACATGACTTGTGGTTGGTTATCTGGGAATGGAAGCGTATGCGGGGAGAAACGTGGGTTTGTCTGTCTTTGACTATTTTTCTCCCCACTAAATGAATACTGAAGCAGCTGAGTATGTGGCCCAGGGGAGGAGTGTGGTCCCTCTGTGTGCATCCCCTGGAATGTGGAACTTCCCTAGATGCCACCCTCCTCTTGGAGAGCAGCTTCTGGTCTTACTTTTTTATTGTACTTTAAGTGTCTGCCACACAGCACAGGCCCAGGGAAAGTTGACCAAGACCCAGCTGCACACAAGTACTTGCAGGAATAAGCAGGTACCTACGTGAATGAGCACAGAGCTTGCAGGAGAGGCCTGGGGTATCTTGGTGCCCCAGGCCACGGGGTCAAGTTGACCTGTTTTCCTGGCAAGAGATCACAAGAGATATTCCCAGCTGCACATGTAGGAATGTTTACTGCAGTACTATCTATAAAATTAAGGTATTGGAAACTAGACTTTCAACAACTTTCTTGTGATTTCATAAATGAGAACACATCCACATGATGAACTACTTTACAGTTTAAGAATTACCTTTTTTGTTTTCTCAGAGAGTGGTTTTCTCTAAATTGTATGTTTATGAGATACTTTCATCTAATTTTTAGTTTTCTGTGCTTTCCAAATTTTATGCAATGTGCACTTAATTATTTCAATAATCAGGCAAAAATGAGAATTATTTTTTAAGTGTTTTTTTTTTAAAAAAAACAGAGTGTTAAGAGTTTTTAATGAAATCCTTTATCCAGCAGTCATTTGAAATGATGGCTATGAAGTGCAATAATTTGGGCAAATACTTAAAGGGAGAATGTTGAGTGAGTAAAGCAGAGATTAAAATTGTATGCTTTCTAGGATTGGAGCTATGAAAAATTACAAATACAGAGGAACAACAACATGGAAATAAATGTATTAATATTAAAATGCTGTCTAGGGCTGTGTTATTAGCAGTGATGTAGGGCTATGGTTATTTTTTTGTCTTACTTGACAACTTTTGGTGATGTGGCTATTTTTTCATATCTCCGTGAGAAATTGATATAATCCCCTATGGCTCCGAGAGGTGACACAACATGCTTACCCACCAGCAAGTGGCAGAGCCAGTGTGCAGAGCCAGGGTCTGGCGGCCTCTCTGCTCAGCCATGATGCCTGCAGTAGGTAACTGCTGGGTGGAACCGAAATGAGTCAGCTAAGAGGAAAAGGGGTGCTGGGTCAGGGACTAGGGCCTGTAGAAGTTCTCCACCCCCATGCAGTTTGACTTAATTAGTCCTGGGGGTCAGGAAAGAAGGGCTTTGTGTTTCAGGGGCAGCCCTCTGTCAGCCCTGACTGTCAGGCATGGGCAGAGGGGGACCTGCACTTGAAACAAAATGGGAGGAATGGAGCAGATTCTCTTGTGCTTATGTAAAGCTGCAAGCATTCATTAGCCTGGTTTTTCGCTTTCTTAAAGGGAGCTCCCTCTGAGCCCCGTGAAGGATGCACCTGCAGGTGCAGAGGTGGATGCAGGGAGGCTAGGGAGGAGGCGTGGAGGTAATTAAGAAGAGTCTGAGGGTCTGAGCTGAGTCAGCAAGCTGGGGCTCAGGATCCAGGGAGGGGCTGTTATGGAGGTGGAATTTACAGCACTTGCTCCTGGTTGGAGGAAGGGCATTGAGGGACTCTTTGGTGTTTGGCTTGTCTACCGGCCGCTGAGGTAGGGAGCTGGGGAGATGTTCTGAGTGTGAAGTGCCTGGAGTCCATGGGTGGGGAGGGGGAAAACAGGTGGTCTGACCACCCTTGGAACTAACAGGCTTGGAGCTCAGGATGGAGATTTCCACCAGAGAACCAGGGCTGGAGTCAGGGAATTTACAATTAGAGAGTTTGGTGATGTTACACAGTCACTGGGTCACCCTGCAGATACATTGCCTGGGGCTGAGGGAACCTTGGGAACAGCAAAGGTGCACCCCTTCTCATTCCAATCCCTTCATGGATCGGGGACAGCTTGTGATTTGAATTTCAAAATTAACCTGGAGAAAGCAGTTCATGGCAATTATACTGTGAGAGAGAAAAGAAGGGAGCAGGGTGGGGAGAGATGAATAGAGAAAGATTCACTGAAAGAATTGCCTGGAATTTTTGTCATTTCTGAAACTGAGGAGGCCCTGCAGTCATTGTAAAGGGCCGCAGACTTGAAATATTTTCATCAGGGTTATGCGAGAAAATGGGAACATGCAGACAAAAAAACCTTCCTTCTTTCTTAATCTGAGAGCGAGGGGTTCTCTAAAACTGATTTTGCTATGAAAGGTGCTGGTGCTGTGGAGGGTGTTTGTGTCATGGGATCCTGATGCTGTGGAAGGTGCTGGTGCCATGTTGGGAGTGCTGGTGTTATGGTGATCCTGGTGCTGTGGAAGGTGCTGGTGCTGTGGAAGGTGCTGGTGTCATGGGAATCTTGGTGCTAATGGAAGGTGCTGGTGCTGTGGAAGGTGCTGGTGCTATATAGGGTTCTGGTGTCATGGTGATCCTGGTGCTATGAAAGGTGCTGGTGCTATGGAGGGTGCTGGTGCTGTGGAAGGTGTTGGTGCTATGGAGGTGATCCTGGTGCTGTGGAGGGTGCTGGTGTCATGGTGACCCTGGTACTGTGGAGGGTACTGGTGTCATGGTGATCCTGGTGCTGTGGAGGGTGCTGGTGTCATGGTGACCCTGGTGCTGCAGAGGGTGCTGGTGTCATGGTGACCCTGGTGCTATGGAGGGTGCTGGTGTCATGGTGACCCTGGTGCTATGGAGGGTGCTGATGTCATGGTGACCCTGGTACTGTGGAGGGTGCTGGTGTCGTGGTGACCCTGGTGCTGTGGAGGGTGCTTGTGTAATGGTGATCCTGGTGCTATGGAGGGAGCTGGTGCCAAGGAGAGTGCTGGTGCTCTAAAGGTTTCTGGTGCTCTGAAGGTTGCTGGTGCTATGGAAGGTGCTGGTGCTGAGGAGGGTACTGAGGCTATGGAAGGTGCTTATGTACCTAGCCATACTGCCAGGCCGGGTTGTTTCCAGGCTAGTCTGTGAGTTGGAGCTGAGTTTGGATTTGGAAGTCATTGGTACTAAGTTGTGGAGAGGCACAGCTGTCCTCCAGGGGGACACCTGGGCTTGAGGCTAGACTCGCCTGGGCATCTTAGATCTTGGCTTTGCCGTGTCTTAGCTTCATGACCTTGGGAAAAATCTCTTCACTCCCAAGCTCCCAATTTTTCATTAATAAAACCAGACAATATTAATGAATAATCTGTCTTTGGTGCACTCTAGGGGCTTAATAAATGACCATTTTCTTTCCTTCCTATTTATATCTTTTTTCTTCCTCTTGTATTTTTAGCTTCCTGTCTAATTAGCTGGATTTTGTTTGTTGGTTGGGCTCTGGGCCTCTCTTTGCAGGCTTTTCTCCCTGGGAATGTGACAGGGAGAACCTGGAGGAACATTTCAAGGGGTAGCCAGTTTGTTGTTCATTGAGTTCATCGTCAGGATTCATGGGTGGTCTCTGGCTTCCCACAGTGATTCCTGGAGGCAAGTGTTTGCTTGTTTGGTTGTCGGTAAGGGTAGGCCTCTCTTTTTTTTTTTTTTTTTTTGAGACAGGGATCTTACTTCGTCACCAAGGCTGGAGTGCACTGGCATGATCATGGCTCACGGCAGCCTTGACCTGCCAGGCTCAGGTGATCCTCCCACCTTAGCCTCCTGAACAACTGCGACTACAGGCACATGCCACCATGCTTGGCTAATTTAAAAAGGTTTGTCTTTTTTTGGTAGAGATAGGGTCTCACTTTGTTGCTCAGGCTGGTCTTGAGCTCCTGGCCTCAAGGGATCCTCCCACCTCGGCCTCCCAAAGTGCTGGGATTACCAGGTGTGAGCCACCACGCCCAGTCTGTTCATTTTTTTTGTAGGCTGTTCTTTATTACTTCGGTTATAAGATGAATAATAATAATGTCTTAAATATGCTTTTACATCTGCTTTTCAGCCTAACAACAATCTTGGGAAGTAGGTACTTTTATTATCCCCATTTTACAGATAAGGAAACTGATGCTCAGAGAAGTGGGTGATTTTCCCAAGGTCGCTTAGCCAGGAAATGTGAGAACAAAGCAAGAACCCTGCTCCATGGCTCCATATCCCGTTCTCTCTGCCACAACTTGATGTCACCCTGCCATTGTCCTGGCCAAGCTGTGGCTTTTCTGCCTTCTTTCCTTCCTTCTTGGTCTCCCTCCCTTTTCTTCTTTGTCGTTATTAATATTGGTTCTGGCCTGGGCTCAATGCCTGTTGCTGGGAGATACAAAGATGGATAAAACAAAATCCCTGCCCTGAAGGAGCTAACACATGTGTGGATTAGACAAGAAACATTTTGTGCAGCTTCTCAGCTGTTCTCTTCCTGGAGTCAGCAACTCTGGGACCCCCTCCTGATCCTCTAGCTGGATTTGGGGCCTCCTCTGGGCTCTGTAGGGTCATGAGGCTTCCTTTCCCACTGTCCTCTGCCTGGCCTATCCCACACCCACAACCCCCTCTAGCTTCTGATTCCTGGAGAGCAGAGAGGTGTCTGGTGCATCTCTGTGTTCCCAGTTCCCAGCACTGGCCTCGCATGGAGCGGGCTTTGGGTGTGTTGCTTTGTGGGCCCTGTCTCTTGGGATGGTCTCAGGAGCGTCCCTGACCCCACACCCTGATCCAGCATTCAGAGAATCTTCCTTATTAGGCGCTGGCCAGGGCCAGCTCAGACTGGAGGGTGTGCAGTCACTTGGGAAGGATCCTGGGAATGCCTGAGGTCCAGACCTAGAGCACGTCCAGTGGGGCTGCAGTGGGAGGGGCACCTTAGTCCAAAGGGGACCAGAGCTTATCTTTCTCTCATTAAAATGAGGTGGGGCCAAGAACTGGAAATGAGAGGGCCAGCCCTTTTTAAAGAACCAGTGGCTCATGCCTGTTATCCTAGCACTTTGGGAAGCCGAAGTGGGTGGATCACGAGGTCAGGAGATGGAGACCATCCTGGCCAATATGGTGAAACACCGTCTCTACTAAAATACAAAAAATTAGCCTGGCATGGTGGTGCGCACCTGTAGGTCCCAGCTACTTGGGAGGCTGAGGCAGGGGAATTGCTTGAACCCAGGAGGCAGAGGTTGCAGTGAGCTGAGCCACTGCACTCCAGCCTGGCAACAGAGCAAGACTCAGTCACAACAAAAACAACAACAACAACAACAAAGAACCAGTATCAGTGGGCTATTATTAAAACAAACAGCAACAAGTAAAACAAAAATAAAACCCCAGTTGAAATTTCAGGCTGACATTAGAAGGTGTGGATTTTTTGCTGTTTCATCCATTCACTGATCCATTCCACTCTTTGGGCTCCTGCCTGTGACTAGCACTTTATGTGCACTACCCCACTGAATGGTCCCAGCATGCCAGGCTGGCGGGATTATTACCCCACGTGCACATGAGGAACACAGGCTCAGAGAGGTGGAGTGAGCTGTCTCAGATCCACACCCTGGAGGCTGTGCAGCTGGGCCACCTGCCCGGGTAGACAGGGTCAGGGAAGGTTGCTCAAAGGAGGCTGCAGCTAAGTGGAAGGGAATCCCCGGCTACACAGGAATGGCTCCCCAAGGATGCTGCTGAGCTTACTTACCTGCCAGTGGCTCCTTTTCCTTTCCTTTTATAATCTAGGGCCAAGAAATGGGGGCCTTGGCTCCCTGTCTCAAGCCTCAACCCTGCTCACGTTCCCTCCAACACTAACAGGGGAAGAAGCAGGGAGAAACACAGAAACTAGCCTCCTCATTGTTGGCCGCCGCATCTAGCAGCCATAGAGCCAGGCCCCTCTCCCTCTGGAAGTCTCTAGTGACTGTCCTTTCTTCTCTGTTCTCACTCCAACACTCTGGTTCAAACCATATCACCGCCTGTCCCAGTCCTCTCCCTGGTCCCTGGCCCCTTTCCTCAGCAGCCCCAGTCCTTTCTCCTCCCCTTCTAGAGCACGTGCCCCACAGTGGCATTGCTGTGCTTCCATTGCTCACCTGCCTCTCCCATAGGTGCATCCACCTCCCAGAAGCACTGGCCCTTCCCTCAGGATCCTGTCCATTTGATGCTTCCCTGCCTTTGTCTGTGTCGTCCCTTCTAGCTGGATTGTCTTTCCTGCCCGC
This sequence comes from Rhinopithecus roxellana, assembly GCF_007565055.1. Classification (NCBI taxonomy): domain Eukaryota; kingdom Metazoa; phylum Chordata; class Mammalia; order Primates; family Cercopithecidae; genus Rhinopithecus; species Rhinopithecus roxellana. Next base: position 168,507,970 of record NC_044551.1, read on the forward strand.
CATGGGGCCATCTCCCTATTCATCCCTCAACACCAAATGCACATGGCCTGGGCCTGTACAGTCTTGCTTGCATTGACATGCAAAGCCTGTCCTTTCTCCTTTGGGTTCCTGCACGTCCTATAGGACCCTCCATTCTAGTACCAGTTGAACAGAGTTGGCATCAGTGAGTTACCTACTATGTCTCCTGCTGATTGGACCAGGAGCTCTTTGAGGCAGGAATGGTGTCTTTTTTGTCTCTTTACCCTAAGAAGCTAGCTGGCACCTGGCCGGGTGAAGCACTAAAAAATGCCCTTAATAAATGAATAAGACTGGGTGTGGTGGCTCACACCTGTAATCCTAGCACTTTGGGAGGCCAAGGTGGGAGAATTGCTTGAGCCCAGGAATTTGAGACCAGCCTGGGCAACATGGCAAAACCGCATCTCTACAAAAAAGTGCAAAAAATTAGCTGGATGTAGTGATGCATGCCTGTGATGCCAGCTGCTCAGGAGGCTGAGGCAGGAGGATCATCTGAGCCTGGGAGGTTGAGGCTGCAGTGAGCCGAATTGTGCCACTGCACTCCAACCTGGGTAACAGAGTGAGACCGTCTCAAATGAATGAATGAATGAGGAGGTGAATGAGCAAATGAAATAATCCTTATGGCTGACCAAGAAACTCCACATCGATCACATCAGCAGCTCTGGTTGCCTCATTTCCAGTATCTTTATTTAAAATCAGGACCCTATCTTCTCTTCTGAACTCTTGCTGATAACACATCCTCATAACTCTCTTTCTGATGCCACATTCCTAAGGAGGTGAGACAACATTTCTAGCTTCACCATTTGCTTCTACCAATTTTTCATCAAAACTCCAGGGCCTTCATTTCATGGGATTCTAATATTTGCTGACAGCAGCAAATGGAGATAAGCGATTTTACTTTATTATCTGTTGTCTTGGTTTTTATTGCTCTCTCTTTCTTTTTAATTTTGAGGAACATTTTTAGGCAAGTTATTAAAAACACTGCCTGCTGGGTTAGGAGCAGAGTCATTATTTGGTGTGGAAAGAATTTGCACGAGGACTTGGTGGAGAAAGGCTGCCAGAGTGTTTCGTGTTTATTATTTCACTTCTGGCCAGGGTTTTATTGAAAATCAGACTGAAGATGCTGGCCTACGTTTTTGTCTGGGTGCTTTCTCCTGGCTTTGTGAGTGTATTATTAGAGTGACCTTCAAAAGTATATGCTGTTATTAATTGATAGTTGCAAAGCAATTGTGGCTTAATTTTTTAACAAAGCGTTTCTCTGGGAGAGAAAATACACATGGCGCTGCCTTAGGAGGAATGTGCGTAGGGTTTGATGAGAGACAGGGTGATTCAGTGACCACCCCATAGCAAAAGGATGGGCTTTTATTACCAGCTTTACATTCTCATTGATCCAAACAAACATCGGTAAGTAAATGCTGTAAGAAAGCAAGTCACTTGTTAACAAACATAGTGTAGGAGAAGACTTCTAGGGCATAGCGAGCACTCTTGTTTCCTATGGGACTCCTGCAGGGGTGGGCTGGAGTAACTTACACCCACTCCTGAGAGCTGGTTCTCCCAAGTTTGCAAGCCAGTTGTGAAGCTGTTGGAAGCTTGAAATCAATCATGGTGGGAGTATTTACACCACGGAAATCAGCAAAGGCTGCAGATCTCCTCCTTTCCCCGCAAGAGCTGGTTTCTCAGCGCACCACTGTGGAAAGGCAATATGGAAGAAATACATGGGTTAGGGGTTTGATCCCATGGGTTTGTGAACTAGAACGTGTCATTTCAGTTCTCTGAACCTGTGTTTCCCAATCTGCAAAATGGGTGGCTGATGGCTCCATCATAGACCTAGTGGGAGGCCTAAGGAAGGCAATGTAAGCTAACACAGTTGTTCCGCAGTGGCTCGATAAATGTGAGCTTCCTCTTGTAGCTGCATGGTAGTTTCATTTCTGGAGAGGGGGGTCTCTTGCTAGATGGATGCTGCTGCCTAGCTTGGGTCTCCAGTGGGAAGCTACGCCTGGTACCTGTGGGCCTCCATCCCAGGGGACGCTGCCCTAGCTCAGTTGCTCCTCTTGGCTTACCCTTTCCACTGTGCCAGCTCAGAGCTCTCCATCTCTGTCCCACCCCTTCACGAAATATGAGCAAAACCAGGTTAGTTCATCAGATGACTCTCCTGCTTGAGAAATCTGCAATGACTTCCTGCTTCCTAGGGGCTGCGGTGTGATGTCCTTAGCACGGCACTGCAGGCTCTTCCAAAGGTGGGCCTTGCTGCTGGTTCCTGTCCCTCTGCCACCGTCTTCCTGCACTCCCAGTGTTCTGGGGCTCTCATAGCACTGCAAAACTGCCATGCCTTTTCACACTTCCAGCATTGCCTACGCAGTGTCCTCTGCCTCCATTGCTGTCCATGTTTTCTGCTTGGAGACCCTGCTTAGATTTCATCTCCCCTGGAACTGGTCCTTGACTCCCCACTTTCACACCTGGAAGTCCTAGGGTCCCAGCATTACAACTTTTCCTTCTCTTCCTCCTCCTCACTGCTGAGATGGCACATCAGCTTTCCTAGAGTTCTGCTACCTGGCTGGATTGCTGAAGGTGCCACTGAAGAGAGGGCTTCCTAAAGGTTTCTCAAATCCTTGGTTGGAGTAATAAAAGGAAGATACACAAAGTAAAACAGCATTTTAAAAATAATTGTTTGCAGTAATAAATAGTAACAACTTTATTTTATTAAACTTCTATTATGTGCCAGATAGTCCGTGAGTCATTTCTCATTTTATCTTTATTGTAACTCATGACATAGGCATATTTTTAATATACGATGAGAAAGTTGGGGATCAGTATGATAAGTTAAGCCACTCGGGGTCACACAGCCAATAAGGGGGCAGAGTCGGACTTTTCTGACCCAGAGGGGTATGTGCACCGACGTGTGGTTTTGTGTATGTGTGTGCATGCATACATGTGTGTTCTTTTATCTATACCATCTTCCAAATTGGGAAACCCTGCACATTTGGGGAATTGGCTAAATTAAGCTAAACCGAAATGTGGTTGCAAGAATACTAAAATTTTGCTGCAGATCCCTGTTATCTGCTGAGTGTTAGGTTAATTTTGCGTTGGCTCTCTCGTCCTCTTTTTTCTCTTTGAATACGCTGTTTGGCCGAGTCTTGAAATGCGTTGAGCCAAAAGGGAAAAAGAGAAGCGACAATTTCCCAAGAAAGAGATGCCGTTTTCCCCAGGGTCTGTCATGCCACCTGCTCCACACTCCCAGTCACAAGGCGGGAGGGTTCATCTCCTGGCTTCCTCACTCTCTGGGCCTCTGCTTCTGCAATGCATGATTCTATTAAATGTGATTCTTAAAGCATTGATGACGTTTAAGCTCCTGGAACTGTCAGAAGAAGGCCATAATAAGATGACTGGATGTGCAGCTTTTCATGTTGCCACCAGGTTCTATAATTATAAGAAAACGAGTTGTTATAGCAACTGCCATGTAGGCCTTGCTTCCTGCTGGGGATGCTGAGCACTCAGCTCTGTGATCCAAGTAACTGGGAGGGCATTTGGTTCTTTAAGGGGTTTCAACCCTCACTTGGGTGATCATCGTTAATTCATTCTAATTCTCGACAACCTGGACCCAGTTTTACTTTGCAATCTGACAGACCTGGTTTGATTGTTAGTTCTATAACGCACTGGACTGTGTGACCTTGGGCAAGTCACCTCACCTCCGTCAGCCTCAGTTTTTACTTTTGTAAAATGGGAATGGCAGCGCCCACCACTTGAGAGAACCATTGTGATGATGGTGCTTGTGATGTGGCTAGCACAACACCTGGCATGCAGTAGCTGCTAATCCGTATGGGACACATTCCTCTTAACTTCTTTCACTGGGAGCAAATGAAAAATGAAAATGCTACAAGTGGAGAGGGTAGGTGTTCTCATAGTCTTTAAAAAAGTATTTTCATTAATTTGGGTAGCACTTGTGGCTTGAAAACCAGGCTACTAAACAGAAATTCGAGGCTGAATCATATATAAGATATGAGACAGGGAAAAAGAGAGAGATGAAGAGAGAGAGAAAAGCTAAATATGAACGAATATTTAGCTAATGAAACTGACTTGAATGAAAACTCCTCCAACTTTATTTTGTATTGCATTTCTCTGAGGCTAAGAAAAAAAATTTCTAATTTCTGAAAGAATCTCCAAACTGAGTCAGGAAACCTGGTTTCTGGTCTCAATCTTTGGGCCTCAGTTTTCCTATCTGTAAAATGAGGAAGTTGGGTGAGTTCATCCACAGGGGCCCTGGCACAATGGTTCTCAGTCACAGGTAATTTCGTTTCTCAGGGGACACTTGGCAATGCCTGGAGACAGTTTTAGTTGTCACAACTGGGGGGTGGGGGTGCTATTGGCCTCTAGTGGGTAGAGACCAGGGACGCAGCTAAAAATCCTATGCTGCATAGGCCAACTCCTTACAACAAAGCAACGTCCAGCCCCAAATGCTGAGAAGCTTGCTCTAGGATTTACCAGCATGTTCGCTGGACCTAAAACCAGAAATCACACCATAGTCACGCCACCAAGGATAAGTCAGATTTGTTTGGTATTTCAGTGTCTTATCCTAGCAATCTCTCGGAGATTTGAAGCCTTAGAAAAATTAGAAGAGGTAAAGACAAAAAGACTTCTCAAGGTTGTAGGAAGCTTAATAAAAAATGAGATAGCCGCAGGAAGTGCGATACTGCACAACTCTAAACAGACCCAATATGATTGTTTCGTGCACAAAGCAAAATGTACTCAATGCAAGTTTAGGTCTATAAATAGCTTTATTTATTTATTTTTTTTGTATAGAGGAGGGTAAAAATAAATCTTGCAGATATTTCAACTGCCCTTCTCATTTCCAGCTCCTGTCTTCGGTTTTGACATGTCAAGCTATAGTCAGAGTGTGTCTCTTCTGAAACTCACAGGCGATCACTTCCTTCCCCTGCTTCAAACCATTCTGGGGCTGCTCTTGGTCATTAGGGAAAAATCTGAACTCCTGCGTCTGCTATACTTGGTCTCTTGAGCCCGTCTCTTGCTCATCAATCTCCTCCCAACAAGCTGAATTACCTATGGAATTCTCAACACAGCGGACCCCATTTCATCTTTATGCCTCCACTTAGCCGTTCTTTCTACTCCGAATGCTCTTCTCTCCCCACAGTCTGGTGGCCACCTATTCATCTCATAAAACTGGCTGGAACATCACCTCCTTTCCTAGTAGCCCCACCTCTCTTCCCCATTTTCAGAAAGGACTGAGCATTTCCTTTGCTGGGACTTTACTCACTGGGCAGAATTGGTCATCTTTCCCTCCTTCATGTAGTTATTTCCTTACCTGCGCTTTTCTGGTCCTATGAAAGCCTGGGCTCTTGAGGACAGAAACTGCCCTGACTCAATGTATAGCCCCTTATGCCTATACATTCTGGGGCCTCGAATACAGTAGGTGGTCAGTAAACTTTGTTTTAAAATAAGAATAACATACAAACGCACAACATTCGAACAGTACAGAAAAGCATTCACTGAGAAATTAAAGTCTCCCTTTCCCTCCTTCATAGTTCTCACAAAAAATATCTGTTGTCTACATCTGTGCTGTCCAAATTGGAAGCCCCTAGCCCCGTGTAGCTACATACATTTAAATTGGTCAAAACAAAATACAATTTAAAGTTTCATTTCTGTCACACTAGCCACATTTCAAGTACTTAGTAGCCACATGAGCCTAGTGACTACCATATTGGACAGCTCAAATTTAGAGAACATTTCCATCATTGCAGAAAGTTCTGTTAGTCCAGGAGCAGCTTCCTATGTTCCTATGATCTCATCCAGGACACTTCCTAAAGGTCTTATATGTACAGTGCACACACACACGCGCGCACACACACACACACACTTAAACTTGACTTCCTCGTTCATCTTCTCAAATGTAACCATTTTCTACACATTCTCTTGTACCTTGCTTTTTTCTCTTAGTAATATATATCAGAGTTCTTTCCACATCAGCACACTGAGATCCTTTTTATTCTTGTTAATGGCTGTAGACAGAGGATGTTTCATCATCTTTGTCAATTAGTCCACGATTGTTCTAGCTTCCAGCCTTCTGCTGCTGAAATCAAGCTGCAGTGAACTTCCTTCCAGTGAACTACACACACACACCTACAGTTTGAATGTTTGTGTTTTCCACCAAATTCCTGTGTTGAAATGCTAACCCCCAAGTTGATATTAGGTATTAGGAGGTGGGGCCTTTGGGAAGTGATTAGGTCACGGGGGTGGACCTCTCGTGAATGGGCTTAGTGCCCTTATAACAGAGGCCCCAGGAAGCTTGATCTACCCTTCCACCATGTGAGGACACAGATAGAAGGCACCATCTATGAACCAGAAAGTGGGCCCATCCCAGATGCCAAATCTCCTGGTGCCTTCATCTTAGGTCTCTCAACTTTCAGAACTGTGAGAAATAAATGTCTGTTGTTTCTAAACTATCCAGTCTATGGTATTTTGTTATAGCAGCCCAAATGGACTGAGACTCATACACACATGCGCATACACACCCCTTTCATATGTTCTGCAAGTGTACGTGGAGGGCATGAGAGTCTTCACTCTTAAAAACCTTGCCGGAGTGTATATACACCTTCCATTTTAATTAATAAATTTTGCCAAATTATCTTCCAAATATGTTCCACCAGTCTCTACTTCCCCACAGTGCCTAAGCATGAGCTGCTCCTCCCCATATACTGGCACCAGGTTTTAACCAACTCTAAGTCCTACCCATCTGATAGGTAGCAAATGGCCCTCCTCTTGAAGTCTGCATGTCTTTCTCTCTCTCTCTTTTTTTTTTTTTTTTGAGATGGAGTCTCGCTCTGTTGCCCAGGCTGGAGTGCAGTGGTGCAATCTCAGCTCACTGCAATCTCCGCCTCCTGGGCTCAAGCGATTCCTGCCTCAGCTTCCTAAGTAGCTGGGATTACAGACACCAGCCACCATGCCCAGCTAATTTTTGTATTTTTAGTAGAGACGGGGTTTCACCATGTTGGCCAGGCTGGTCTCGAACTCCTGACCTCGTGATCAGCCCGCCTCAACCTCCCAAAGTGCTGGGATTACAGGCATGAGCCACCGTGCCTGGCCGTGCACATCTTTCATTATCAGTGAGCTTGAGCTTCTTTTTGGGTTCTTAATGCTTGTTTGATCATTGGTTCTTTTCTGGAAAAATTCTTATCTGGCTGGATCATTTGTTCCTTCCTCCTAATTTGTGTTGCTATCTCCCAAAACCACAGACTTAGTTTTTCTCCCTTGTTTGGTATTTCCTCAGTCGTCCTTTGCCTTTTGGTTTTGTTTATGGTGTAACTGCTTTTTTCATTCTACAATATTTCTAACTTTTGCTTTAACTCAGATTAATCAGGGACTCCAGAAGGCATGAGGGAAAATATTGATACATTTGACTCTAAAATTTAAGGCCATCTCCCACCCTAAATTTACGTTTTCTTCTGGTGCTTTTATGATTGTGTTTTTTATGTTACAATTTTGATTCATCTGGAATTTGTCTGTAAAGAGTGAGCTGGGAATCCAAGTTTATCTCTTTTTGAATGGTAATTTGTCAGGTGTTCTAAGATCATTTATTAATCTTCTCCCTCTCTGACTTGACATACAACCTTTTAAAAAAGATACTGCATTTCCATATGGGTTTCAGTCTGCTTCCGTTCTCTCTTTTCTTCTATTGATCTGACAGTGTTTTGTTATTGTATACCAAATTCTTTCAATTACAGCTTTGTTATACATCTTCATATCTGTGTAAATTATTCTCTCATTCCTTTCACACCTTAGAAACTCCTTACCCATTCTTGCATTTTGCTTTTGCAAGTAAATATATATATTTATATATGTTATATATATAACCCTATGTATAATTTAACCTTATATATAACTATATATATGTGAATATTTTGCTACTGTTACTGTTTACTTGGATTACATAAATTTATGGATTTCAATTTGAGGAGATGCTACATCTTTAAAATATTGAGATTTTCTTTCTCTTTCTCTCTTTCTTTCTTTCTGTCTGTCTGTCTTTCTGTCTTTCTGTCTTTCTTGTCTTTCTTTCTTGTCTTTCTGTCTTTCTTTTTTCAGTCTTGTTCTGTCATCCAGGCTGGAATGCAGTCGTGTGATCTCGGCTCATTGCAACCTCTGCCTCCCAGGTTCAAGAGATTGTTGTGTCTCAGTCTCCTCAGTAGCTGGGATTACATGCACACACCACCACACCCGGCTAATTTTTGTATTTTTTAGTAAAGATGGAGTTTTGCCATATTGGCCAGGCTGGTTTTAAATTCCTGACCTCAGGTGATCTGCCTGCCTTGGCCTCCCAAAGTGCTAGGATTACAGACGTGAGCCACCACGCCTGGCCTAAAATATTGAGATTTTCTATCCAGAAACAAGATCGCATCTGTTGAAGACTTTCATCGCTTTCAGTTGAGCTTTAAGATCATTTTTGCAGTTCTTGTTAAATTTATTCCAAAGTATTTTACTTGTTTTTTGTTGTTGTTGTTGTTATTGGTATTGTAAAAGAAATCTTTTCTTTCATTATTTTTTCTAACTGGGTATTATTTATACTTAATAAAAATGCTTTTGAATTTTGTATATTTATTTGCCACCAGACAGTTACCAACTTCTCTTATTATTTCTAATAATTTGTTTAAAATTTTGATTCTTTGTATTTACAAAGAATATTGTTCCATCTGCCCGTAATTCTAATATTGCTTCTCTTTTTCTGATATTTAGTTTCTTATGTTATTTCTTCTTTGCAATTTCTGGACTCCTGATGTCATTTTCCTGTCTAATTGCAGTGGTCAGTACTTTCAGATTTGCTATTTCTAGTGTTTTAGCATTTACTTTTTTTTTTTTTTTTTTTGAGACGGAGTCTGGCTCTGTCGCCCGGGCGGGAGTGCAGTGGCCCGATCTCAGCTCACTGCAAGCTCCGCCTCCCTGGTTTACGCCATTCTCCTGCCTCAGCCTACGGAGTAGCTGGGACCACAGGCGCCCGCCACCTTGCCCGGGTAGATTTTTGTATTTTTTAGTAGAGACGGGGTTTCACTGTGTTAGCCAGGATGGTCTCAATCTCCTGACCTCGTGATCCGCCCGTCTTGGCCTCCCAAAGTGCTGGGATTACAGGCTTGAGCCACCGCGCCCGGCCAGCATTTATTTTTTGATGTCCCCCCCCGCCCGCAAATGCCCTTTCTGCATTTATGGACATGGTGATATGGTTTGTCCTCTTTGACTCGGCATTATGGTAAATTATACTAATATATTTTCAGATATTAAGCCATTCTCACATGTCTTCATTTGGTCATGGTGTACCATGGAGTTCTGTTTGCTAATACATTACTGTATTTAAAATTTTTGCTTTATTAATATTGTGAGGTTGTGTTGAGTTTTACTTTTTGTGCTATCTTCATCAGGTCTTGTATTAATGTCATTCTGCCTCTGTAAAAAAAATGTGCAGGCAGATCACCAGGTCAGGAGATGGAGACCATTCTGGCTAACATGGTGAAACCCCGACTCTACTAAAAATAAAAAAAATTAGCCGGGTGTGGTTGCAGGCACCTGTAGTCCCAGCTACTTGGGAGGCCAAGGCAGGAGAAAGGCGTGAACCCAGGAGACAGAGCTTGCAGTGAGCCAAGATGGCGCCACTGCACTCCAGCCTGAGTGACAGTGAGACTCCACTCAAAAAAAAAAAGAAAATGTACATGCATTTTTTCTTTCTCCATGTCCTGGAAAATTGGACAGTAGAGAAATAATCTGTTTCTTTATATATATTTTTAAAAACAGAATTAACCCACAAAATCATCTTAGCATTTGGAAGGATGTGGGTAGTTTTCAGTAAATATGTGAAGAATTAATATACAAATAAATTTCATTTGTGCCCGGCCACCTGTCTGAAGCTTTGAAAGATTACATTTGGAAATGCACCCATTGCCATTCTCTTAATTATAACTCCCTTCAGCAGTTTTTCTCAGAGTGGCCCCCTTCAGTCGATAAGTGTTTACAGAGTAGCTTCCATGTCCCCAGCCTTGGGGTAGATGGTGTGGGTGATTCCTGGAAGTACAAGATGTGGCCTACAATTTAACGTTCCCAGGGTGCTGACGTACAGCTGAAGCTTCCATTTATGTGAATTTGATTCTAAAGCAATATCATTTATCATTGAATATTAATGGAGCAGTATTTGCAGATTACCCTTTAGGCTTACATTAGTCATCTTTGGATTTAGAGTTCAGTAGCTCACTCCAGGCTGTACACACTGAGCCAACACATTGTCTTCCCTTCCTACATCTGAGTCTGGCTTTCCTCTCTGCTACCGGTCTGCAGAATAGAGCACATTGATTGCTCTGTGGGGTGTGGCTCTGCCACTGGCTTCCTGTGTGACTCACTTCTCTTCCGTGAGTTTGGGTCTTTTACCTGTGAGATGGAGACGCTGATCTTATTATGTATTACTTAGATAATATATGTAAAGCATCAAAACACAGTTGGCACCCAGAAAATCTGCGTTTACTTCCTTGTTTTGGTATCTCCCAAAGTACCTAGCTGAGTACTGGGCTGTGAAGTACTATGGGGTATGGGACACTTGTTCATGTCTAGATTATTTTTAGAACCCTTGACCGGTCTTCCTAATTCCAAAATCTACTCCTTCCAATCAATTTCCATCCGAGCTGCCAAAGTGATTTTAAAAGCTCCAATGGAACCATGTCCATGAATGCTGGATATTAAAGACCCACGAGCTCTCTAATGCCCCCGGTAAACTCTTCAGTCTGAACCTTGTGCTCCTTCCTCAGGCTGCCTCTGATTACCATCCAACACTTGTCTTTCACCGTCATGGGCCACCCCAACATCCACACCTTGGGGCAGGCTGTTCTCTCCACCTGGATCCCCCTTTTACTCTCTCCTTCCAGGATGGCCCAGGAGACCCACTCCCCAGTGCCATCTCTATCACATCACTTCTCACCTTGCCTTCTATGAGTCTCTCCTGAGAGCAGACACCATGTATATGTCATCCCTGCATCCTATGTGCCAGGCCCAGGGCCAGCGAAGGCCTAGGCATTCAGCTTGTATCTATTGTCCAGTGAACAATTAGGCTTTGGCTTACATGGTAAAATATGAATGAGATTTTCTCCATTTTAGTTCTCTGGGGATCCCTGGGGGAAACTGTTTTTTATGACAGAAATGAGGCCAGGAAAATCAATTGCGTTTCTCGGCTGCAGGAGATGATGGAACAGCGTGACTTTCCTGAATATCCCAGGGCACAGCACTGTAACAGAGTGGCAAGAGGTGGACTGTGCTGGAGGCCCCTTTCATTCTTACGTGCATTTCAAGCTTCTCGCTATTCAGCTGCCCACTGCTTATGAAATTCAGGAGCTGGCGTGCTTGCAAAGCTTCCTTGCAAAGCTCCTTTCTTCTTTTTAGGTAATAATGAGCTGGTTGGGCAGCTGCTTGGTTGCCAATGACTTTGTAGTTAAACACCCACACTCCAAGATGCTGCCTTCAATAAGTGGAGGGAGAACAAAAGGCCACAAAAAAAGACAGGAGAATGAACATTGATACAGCATCTTCTGGGTTCTAGGCAGAGTCTACTTCCTTGACCTGCATAAATGCCCTGTGATGGGGACATTATTGTAATCACTCCCTTTGTACAGAAGATAGAGAATGAGAGAGAAGTGACTTGTCCAAGGCCACTTGCGTTAGATAAGGGCCATTTTTGCATCTTCTGAGCAATCAGTTTGTTTTTATCTTCTGGACTCTATGAATATTATCACCAACCCATTTCCTATCGTTGGTCAGGTTTCTGGAAAACCTTGAGCTGTATGTCTTGCCCGCCTGCTGCAAGTAGGGGCACTGTTACCATACCTGCCTCCAACTTATGGCCATCCTTTTTCCTTCCATTTCCCCCATCACTATTTTCTTCATCTATAAAATGGGAATAACAATAATTGTACCTATCATAATATTGTTGTGGAGAAACCAAGCAAAGTGCTCAGGGTAGAATTGAGCACGGTGTGAGCACTCAACGTGGAGCCATTTCTGGAAAAAGACGGAAGTGTAATAAAGATAAGATTAGTGGGCCGGGCGCGGTGGCTCAAGCCTGTAATCCCAGCACTTTGGGAGGCCGAGACGGGCGGATCACGAGGTCAGGAGGTTGAGACCATCCTGGCTAACACAGTGAAACCCCGTCTCTACTAAAAAAAATACAAAAAACTAGCCGGGCGAGGTGGCGGGCGCCTGTAGTCCCAGCTACTCGGGAGGCTGAGGCAGGAGAATGGCGTAAACCCGGGAGGCGGAGCTTGCAGTGAGCTGAGATCGGGCCACTGCACTCCAGCCTGGGCGACAGAGCGAGACTCCGTCTCAAAAAAAAAAAAAAAAAAAGATAAGATTAGTGAAACAAGTTAGTTGGCATTTTTTACTTAGCATAGGTTTATCCAGCACCTACTGCAGCCAAGCCCTGGCCAGATGCAGGGGCTACCGAGATGAGTCCTCAGGGCTTCGGGCCTCAAGGAGCAAGCAGTTCAGTCAAAACCCAGGTCTGCCACAGGTGAATGTCAAACTGGCTTTCTCAGCTGGCTTGATGCAAGTTCCCTCCTTGGAAGAGCATTCCATGCTCTCTGCATCTCCTGTCTTGCTTTATTTTCTGTGTCCAGGAAGGAGCCCAGATCTGAAGCTCATCTCCAGCCATGTGGTTTATCCATAGCCTCTCAAGGAAGAGTTTTGCATAAAGGAAGACCCTCCCGGGCTGACGCCCCACCCTGGGTAGTGAGGCCCCACTCAGCCTGCCAGGGCTGCAGGGTCATGGTTGAATAAGCACACAAACAGGGGACCCAAATTGCAGCTGTGGCAGGCAGCTTGGCTGAGGGAAGATAATTTCATTAGGTTCTAGGCTCTTGCTCTAATGCTCTGTGGCAATGTCTCTGCGGCTTTGTCGGCTGGCTGTGCGTGCACTCCTGTGTTACTGGATAATTTTTTTATCTTTGTACAGTCAGAATGGTAGATAAGGCTGTGCATGTCCATCTTTATTGGAGCCAGGAAGAGTGGGTGAAAGGCAAGAGTCTGATTTCTGCCCTGATCAAACCATGGGAAAGTTAATTAAGGCTGTGACTCACCAGACCATCTTGATGAAATTAAGCAGTCCAGCCAGGCATCCGCCTATTTTAGTGGCAGGAAGTCAAATGGTTGGCTCTATTGGTGACTCCATAGGCATGTATTTAAGTAATAATGATGGTAATAATATCCAGCATTTGTGGGAGCTTTACATCCAGCATCTTTGGAAGTCCACCCAATGAGATGCAGATAAGGAGACTGAGGCTCAGAGAGGTGGCATCGTGTACTGAAGGTAACACAGCCAGGAAATCATGGAGCAGAGATTAAATCCTAGTCTGATGGTAAAGCCTGTTCTCCTTCTCCCACCTCAGACTGGTTCCCTTTTAGGTGCCTGCATCCCAGGCTCTGAACAGCCAAAACTAAACTGCTATATCATCTGTATCCTGAACCCTTGCTAGCCCTTCATTTTCTTAATAACAAATTAAACTTTTCATCATGGCAGGAGTAAATAAGCTTCATGACCTCACTGCTCCAAACCCATTTGCCTGCACTTTGGGACAAATTTGTAGCTACAATCATTGCCTGTGGAAACAGCAAGGCTGTGCAATGACATCTTAATTTCCTGAGTCTCACTTTGTACAAAATGACCCTGGTAAGACTCGTGAGGGTTTTCTTGTTTGGATCGTTTTTCCCAAGCGCTGGCAATTAACAAGTTTACGGATGAAAGCTCCACGTCCCAGGCCAGAGGAAGGCTTAGGTGTATTGAGCAAATGTCAGAAAGAAGAGGCTCGATCTGGTCTGGCTATGTGAGGCTAGGAAGTCCTTTCACCTTGCCACAGTCAGATGGGGATTAATGACATCTTTGTCAAACCATTGTTGTTATTTTGGACTTAAACTAAAGCAATGCACGCAAAGCCCAGCTCCTGGCTTATAGGGATGCTCAATGAATATTAGTTCCTTCTCCTCTACATTCTCAAATCCCTTCATTGTGGTGGGTGGTGACCTGTACTTATTTGGAGATTTTTTGTGGACACATGTTTCAGACCCATTTAACCCCCTGCCCTGCCCTGTGAAGTAACTGGCCACAGGAGCCCATGGTGCCAGCTGGGAGCCAGCTCCCGGCTCAGCCCCGACAAGTCACACTCCTGGCCTCACCCTGGGCCTTGTTGAACAGACTGGGGTGATTGCTGGCTAACTGACCCCAGGCCAATCACTTTCTGGAAACTTATTTCCTCTAAAATAGGGATGAAAAGCCCAACCAGAGAGCGTTGTTGAAAGGCTTAATGCAAGTAACAAAAGCACCATCCCCAATTTAAAAACTGGGAAATTCCATGTAATTTCATGATCTCTACCTTTCTTGAAAAATCAGGTCGGCCATGTTAGAATCTCATTCCCGTCCTTGACAGTGATTGGAGCTGTGCAGCTGCTGTTCCCTGTCAATAAGGCAGTTTCCCTCTAGGTCCCGAGCATGCCACACCAGCCTCTTCACTCATTGGTGGTGTGTGCCTGCTCCCTGCTTGCACAGAGAAGGTCACCAGGCCAGGTTGGCTCCTTTCCTCTCAACAGGTTGGTGAGATCCAGGTAAACAGGTTTCCATCGATGGCGCACTTGCTTTTGCTTTGTCGCCTTATAAAGGCACAACCTTGTGAGTTAAGGCCTCAGCTTCTCCATCCTGTAAGAGGTTCACTGTCAAAGGTCTTAATATTCTCTGGCCCATGTTGAATGATGGCTTGAACTTTTAAAATGAAAAACATTTCGGGAGCCCAGAGATTTATCTCCTACATCGGCAGGGCCCTCAGACCCTTGCTCTTCTTCCTAATGATTACACCGCAGCACATTAATTTGGAAAATGAATTACTGCTTTGGAATATTCCAGTTTGAACTGTGCTTTTTCTCTTTCAAGGATTTCACAAGTATTAGTGAGTTTCTGGCTCTCCACCCAGGAATCACAGTTCTACACCCCTCCGTCTTCCCATGGGAAGCTTTCCTCTCTGGGTTCTGAAAGAGACTCCTGAATTATTGCTCATATACAGTTGGAAGCCACAGATATTTCATTTTCCTTTTACTTTCAAGAGGCAATTTACTTAGATTCATTGGGGCCCTGGAGAATGGGCTTCTTTAATGGGTTTTTGGGGGGCTTCCATGGGGAGCTGACCAAACATTATGATAATGCGATCTTTTTGGTTTGAGGATGGAGAGAAGCCGTGTATTCCACGCTGCAACAATCATACAGCCACTCCAGAGGCTGTGGAGTAAGTAGAAGGTACACATGCCCTTTGGGGTCACACCTGAATTCAAATCTTGACTACTCCATTCATTAACTGAGTTTCCTTATAGGCAGGTGACTTAACCACTCTGGGTTTCATTTTTTTCATGTATGAAACAGGAAAAATGACAGGCTCTACCTTATAGAGTTGGTTTTAAAAATTACTAGTAAGAAATGAGGCTGAGCATGGTGGCTTATGCGTATAATCCCAGCACTTTGGGAGGCTGAGGTAGGAGGGTTACTTGAAGCCAAGAGCTTGAGAACAACCTGGGAAACATAGTGAGACTCATCTCTACAAAAAATAATAAAAAAATTAGCTGGGCATAGTGGTACACGCCTGTGGTCCAAGCTACTTGGGAGGCTGAGGTGGGAGGATCGCTTGAGCCTGGGAGGTTGAGGCTGCAGTGAGCCGAGATCGCACCACTGCACTCCAGACTGGGTAACAGAGAGAGACCCTGTCTCAAAAAAAAAAAAAAAAAATTGTTAATAAGAAATGAAGTTAAAATACCTACATCATGTTTAGTAAATTCTAATAAGCATCTTAAGCCTTTCCAGTGAAATCGTCTTGGATATGAGAGCAAGCTCACAGACAAAGCCAACTCCTTCTTTAGGGATCGACCCCGATTGAGGGATTAGACAGAACAATGGGCAGTAAACAGACCTTCCACAGATGTTACCTCCCAAACCTGTCTTGCCATTTTAGGGTTATCATTTCTATCCAAGAGAGGATCTTTACAGGAGTCGTTCTGATATATTGACTTAGATGCCATTTACCCAACATGCACTGTTTCAGACTGAATGAAGCCAGACAGGTGAGCTCCATGATCTTATTCCACCTTTCGGTGTTTTGGGATGTGAGAGAGTATTCTAATTCCCATTTTGTGAGTGAAGAAACTGAGGCTTAGAGATGTCACAAATCTTGCTCAAAGTCACACAGGTGGTAGTAGTGGGAGATGCTGTAGGTGGAGAGTCCGTCTGCCCCCAGAATCTACACTGGCTCCAGACCAGCTCTGGCCAGTAGCAAAGGCTGTTCAGTGTCATTCCAGTATTCCACAACACCCCAAGGAAACGATTTCTTTTCTTCTGATGAGGCCAAATAGACCAACAGAAACATCGTGGTCACCCTGGTTATCTCCTATTCTCAGGTATGTGCATGAGTCTGATAAATCCAAAACAGGAGAATGAATTCATTCATTATTGAATAAATGCAGTCTGTTTGGCATGAAAAAAAGTCATTTGAAACATGGGAACTACGGGACAGGGAGAGGGAACAGGACTTTAGATCCTAAGGCGTGTTCCTTCTCCCAGATCCTTGGTCTCTGTGCACTTGCTCTATGCCAGGCGCTGGGCTTGGCATTTCCACACAAAGATTTCATTTCCTCCTTACATCGGTGCTTCAAGGTGGCTATTAGGATTCTCATTTCCAGATGAGACAGCTGAGCCCAGGAAATGTAATAAGAGACCCAGAAAGTGATGGGTGGGAATCTAAGCTTGGGTGTTTCTGGCTTCAGGCCAAACAAAGCAGGTCAAGACCTGTTTTTGTCTTTATTAGGACAGAACAGATGGATGCAAAGGTGAAGTCACAGTGAAGCATACTTCCTGACCTGGGAACATGTGAGCTTCTAGGTATTATTTAAAGGTGAAATTGGCGAGCCCCTTGAAGGGGCCGAGTGGATGTGGGGTCAGTCATGACCCCCATCTGCAGACTGATACTGATAGGGATCAGAAAAGGGCTTTGGGTGCTGGAATCCCACCACTCTTGCCTTCTAAGGCTCACTGACGAGGAGGTCTATCTATAAGGACAAGCTCCAAAAGAACTGCTGTATTCACCTGGCAAGCATCCCTAACCCCAAGGGGCAGCACCTCCAGTAAGCAAAGCTGGGGCTGAGGCTCAGGAAGGGGCCCTCAATGAATTTGCAGATTCCTGTCCTATTGTGCCCACCCTCACCCCAAAGAGAGGTCTCATCCTGCAGTGCAAGGAGGCAGCCCAAAGTGTACACCACCACCAGAGGGAAACCCATGAGGTAGAAGGTAGGAGAGATTGTATTTTTTTTTCCCGTGTTTAGTGTCAGGCTCATCGAAAGATAGCTGGGGTCAGGATGCCACAGGAAGGAGAGGAAGAGGGTCGTATTCTGCCTGCACAGAGAAGCCTGGCCCAAAAAAGATACCCCAGGCTTCTCTGTGCAGGAAGAATAAGACTCTTACCCTCATCCTGACCCATGAGGGAAGAAGGAAGGGAAGAGATTATGGGGATTTTGTTGTTAGCATGTCTGAGACAGTTCTTGCTTGATTTGTTGCCTAGGCTGCAGTGAACGACTCACTGTAGCCTTAAACTCCCTGGGCTCAAGTGATCCTCCCAGCTCAGCCTCCTGAGTAGCTGGGACTACAGGCATGCACCACCACCCCCAGCTAATTTTTACTTTTTTCTTTTTTGTAGAAATGGGATTTTGCTATGTTGCCCAGGCTGGTCTTGAACTCCTGGCCCCGAGTAATACTCCTGCCTCGACCTCCCAAAGTGCTGGGATTATAGGCATGAACCACCACACCCAGCCAGGAAGAGATGTTAGTGGGGCCTGGGCTCTGGGAGGCAGAAAGAGAAAGGCTAAGGGCTGGAACCTGGTGCCTGCCTTTTAAGGCACAGGTCCCTGGTAAAGCATAGCTAGTTGTGAGTTCAACTCTGAAAAGTAAGATACGGAATGCCTTCTCCTGCCTTCACGTTGAGCACAGGAACATCTCCCCAAGACCATCCCCATGTCCAGTGATTCACCAGGAGAGCGTACAGCGCTCAGCATGTGGCTGTATGCATCTCTTACAGCAAAGGGATACACAGCAAAATCAGCAAAAGAAAAGAAAAAAAGAGCATGAGGCAGCATTGAGGGGAAACCAGGCACCTTCCAAGCATCCTTTCCCAGTGGAATCATGGAGTATGCGCTTCACTCCCGCAGCAGTTTCAGAGGCGCGTGGGAAATGTCCGCCAGGGAAGCTGGTTAGAGACTGTCTCCAGGGTTTTCACTGGGGGCTGGTCACATAGGCACTCTTTGCTCAACACCCACCCAACTTTCAGACTCCAGGTGTTCAACATAAGCCATGTTGTAAGTACAGGTTAGGCAGGGTGAGCCACTCCTATCAATTCTGGGGGTGGTGAGAACACTCTTAAAATCCAGCTTCCCAGACACCAGCCAAGGGGCCAGTCTTGCCTGCAGACCTTTCCAATCTGAGGCTGACTACGTAAACTAAAAACGCCCTCCAAGACTCCTCTTAGGTAGAGTGTGTCTGTGTGTCTGTGTGTATTTGTTTAGGGCAGCAGGGTGGGGAGGGAGAAGACAAGGTAGAGATTCCTTCCTCCTCATGGACAAAGTAGCAAATTAAGCACAGGGGCAGAAATGCCATCTTCCCCAACGTGGCTGACTGATGTCCAGAGGAGTTACTGCTGGGTGTGCTAGACTCTGGTATTAGCAGGCATTATTCTTATCCTTGCAAGAATTACAGGGAGACGTGGAAGAGTTTATCTGGCAGGGAAGCCCGCACTGGCATGCCTAGCAGCGCCACACATTGAAATTTGGAGATGATTTTTAATTTTCCAAACCAACTTTGCTGATCTGATTCTTTCTTTTCTTCTTCCTTTCCCTTCTTTTTTTTTTTTTTTTTTTTTTTCTTTTCATAACTTTTCTGCCAAGAAAGGGGATTGAGGAATGGAAGTAGCTTAATGGAACAAGCTATTTGGGCTGCCGGGCTCATGTCTCCATGGAGATGGTAATGCAGGCTGTGTCTAGACAGACGGTTGGCGGGGATGCAGCGAGACAGTTGTGCGCCTCTGACGGGAGCCGGGATCTGCACGGATGGCCCTCTGGGCTGAGGGGGAGGGTCTGGCTCTGCTCTGGGGCCTGTCTCTTAGAGTTGGCTGGAACAAATATATGTGAGTTCTTCCGAGTTCACCTGTTTGCCTTTGTGCAGGCCCAGGCCAAGAGCTGGGTAGGCGGCCACTGAGGCATAGGCCCTACTCTTGTGGAGCTCAGTGGACTACTGGGGCAAACTGACGTGTCACATGGCCGTGATAGCACATGTGATGTGTGGCTGCAACTGGAGCTGATGGCCTTGGGAACCTGGGGGGACCTTGCTCACAGGGGAAGTCTGGGAAGGCTTCCTGGTGTGTGTGTGTGGAGCACCCTCTAAGTGGGAGGCCGTGGAAGGCATGCTAGTAGCAGACAGCCTAGAACTTTCAGGAACTGGGACTGGTGTGTGTGTGTGTGTGTGTGTGTGTGTCTGGGGGCAGGAACAACTGGTGAAGTGGGACCGGTAAGCAGGGGCCAGATGATGGAAATGGCACAGTGCCAAGGAAATAATACGTGTTTTGAATCCAGGCAAACCTGGCTTCTAGGTCTTGCTTCACTACTAATGGGCTGGATAATCCATTATTTAATCCACAATTTACCCAACATCTCCAATCAGTTTTGCCATCTGAAAACCAGGAATATCAACAGTCCTTACTTTATGGAATCCTGGGTAGGACTTAGTGAGATGATACTTGTCAAGCGCTGAGTAGCTGATGATTTAAGAATGTGAGTTTTTTGCCCTCCTTTATTAGAAGCCAGACAAAGGATTTTGAACATTGTCTTACTCCAATGACAATCTCCAGGCTACTTGCATTCAAACCTCCTGTATTTGTGTGGAAAATGCTGATTTCTGGGTGTTATGGCAGAACAAGGAGATCAGAATCTATGTGTACTCAGTACTCTGCATCTTACCAGTCTCCTTAGATGGTACTGATGCTTAGTCAAGTCATAGACCTGCTGTGCCAGGAGATGGGAAGTCAGGGGAGGGCTTTCAGCCCCAGCATGTAGTATTCAGAAGAGCAGTTTAAGAAGATAGCTTTGTGGCCTACAGGGAGAATGGTTAGGGTCGGGGAGACAGGAAGGGTCAGAGAAGAAATGATCCATATCAAAGGTACTTTTCTGCCCCGTTAATATGAATCATCCGCAAAACCCTTAAAGGGTGAGGCCCTCGGGCCCTGGGGAAGCTCAAACACAGAGGGTATGGCCCTGCCCTTGAGGGGCTGTCAGTTGGTTGGGGAGGACAGATCACAGATGTAATACAGTGTAATACCCAGGCCACACAGGGTGATACCCAGTGGCTTCGTGCTGAGGAGATAGCCGAACCAAATTCATAAATGATGCATAATTATAAAAATAACAACAATGACAACAAGAAGCGTTAATTTGTCACGTTAGCATTTATGTGGCACTCTTTCCTTTGGCATTAGTCATCTTGATTATACCTCATGACAGTTTTTTGTACATTAGCGTACATTGTATAAGTGGTGAGGTCAAGGCCTGTCTTGATTCTGAGGTGGCCCAGACTCGGCACGTGCGGATGCTGTACGTGATTATACAAAGTTGGCGGGGCCACAGTGTGTAAAATGGAGCGGAACAGAAGGAATCCAGATTTAAGCTGGGATCCATGTAGATGGGAACAGGAAGCAAGCCTGTAAAAACATATGGGGAATTGATGGCAGGATGACGATAGGTGTTTTTCCTTTTGGATTTTCAGTATTGTTCTTATAATAATGGTGCATTTATTAAAAATACATTTTTAATAAAATGAACTGTAATGTCATTGTAGGTTTATAGACAGTCTACCAGACGGTTAGCCAGCTGGGCTTCTGAGTGAGACAGGTCTGAGTTCTAATCCTCACCCTGCCCCTCATGATACAACATTGTACAGTGGGCGCATTGATAGCACCTACTCCATGGAGTTGCAGCAGCATGAAGTATTGTAATGCAGGTGTGCATTCCGTGTATGCTAATTAACTAAAGGCATTCCCGGGAAAGGCTGAACATCTATTAGGATAGGCTAAGCCTATTCTGAGGGCTTTTATGCACTACCACACCCTGCCATCCAACAGCTATTGTGAGGCAGCCATCAGTGTCACCTACCTTTCAGAGAAGTAAGCTGAGGATTTCAAAGGGTAAGCAACTTTCCCAGGTTCATTGGTGAGCAGGTGGCGAGCTGGGCTTTCAGTCTAGACCTTCTGGCTTTGAAGGCTCTGCTTCATTCACTACTTGGTACTAGGGGAAGGGCTAGGAAAACCCAGGTGTCATCTGGGCAGAATTTACTGAGGTTGCAACCCCTTTGAACTTTCTCCTCAAGCCCTATTGTCAGCATCTTTGGGGCTCAGCCAGGAACAAGGTGCCAGGAGGCCTAATTCTGTCTCTGGAGGTTCCAGCTGCCACATACAGAAGGCAAATGTCTGTTTGGCAGCCCTGGTTTTATTTCCCCACAAAGTTTAATTTCCCTGATGTGAGTGGTTCTATTACTTTGAGGTTTTCAGGGTTTGCATTCTTCATAAAAAAGACTGGTTTATTGTGCACTGTGATGCCAAGATGTGGCAGTACCTGAGTGTTAATGAAGTTCATGTTTCCTGATATGATGAGGGTCCTAGATCAGCATCCTGACTTGACAGTGGAAGGGTTTTTGGTTTTCTCCACTGTCTTCCTAATTCCTGAGGTTTCTATCTGGGTGGTGACATGTCTTCCTAAAATAAGTTTACAGTATGCATTACGCATGGTTTCTTGCTTCATTGCACTGTTACAAGCAAATGTAGCCGCAGGACGGGAAAATATGTATCACAACATCAATTAAGGTATGGTTAGGGTTGAGGGCTTTAGAATGAGATACTCCAGAGGTCTAAGCAGACTGTTCTCCTTCAGTAACCATGTGGCTTCAGACAAGTTACTAAACTTCCCTGTGCTTCAGTTTCTACAGCTGTAAAATGCAGGTAATAATTCAGCTTCCAGGGCTATCATGAGGTTTAAAGGAGATCATACATAAAAATCACTTGCCAAATGCCTTGCTCATTATTGAATAGCCAATATGTGATTGATTGTTATTATCAGGTAAGCCCATAGGCTGGGCCAATAATGCCAGGCAATTTATAGGCACCATCTCATTTAATCTTCACAGCAATCCTATGGGGTGGGATTGATTTTTTTGGTCCCCATTTAACAGATGAAGAAAAGGGGGCTCAGAGAGATGAAGCATCTTACCCAAGGTCACACAGCTCATCAGAAGCAGAAGCAAGATTGACCCCTGTCACGATGTGGCCATAGTTACTGCAGAGAACTACCTAAATATTTTCCAGAATGCAGGGTCCAACTCTCCCAGCTGTCAGAGACAAGCTTCTCATCTTTGAGGGGCACAGCAGGCAGACAAAGAGATCACTTCAGGATCAACTAAGAATTCTTCCAGTATCAGACAAACTATACTTCAGATGACCTTGAGAAAATTATGCAACCTCTCTTTGCCTTCGTCTTCTCATCTGAAAAATGAAGATACAATAGCTCCTACCTCATAGGGCTGTCGTAAGGTTTACAAGAGCAAATCCATGTATAGTGCCAAGAACAGTGCCTGGCACAATCAGTGCCTAGTAACTGCAAGTGGGAAGTACTACCCCAGACTGTGTCCCAAGTGGGGCAGCAGACAGGTGAGGTTAATTACAGTGCCCTAGGAGCAGTGTCTTGAAGAGCTGTGATCAGACAGGGTAAGCTCAACATTGCCTGAGGACTTTTGGGGAAGACTTTGGGGAGGAGGAGATAGTTGAGCTGAGTCTAGGGTGAGCAGTGACTTGACAGGTTGGGGAGTGGGAACTGGCATTCTAGGCAGAGACCAGCAGGTGCAAGATCATGGGGGTGGGGAACACTGGGGTGCCTGGAGCTTGGAGGACCAGGGTTGGGGCTAAAAGGGGAGTGGAGGTTAAATCCGGAAGGGCCTTGTCTGCTCTGCCAAGGAGATGAACCCTCATCCTGTAGGTGTGGCAGCTCATTCATCAGGGAGGCAATGTGACCAAGTTGGCTTGTTGGAGAGTCTAGGGTGGACCGGAATCCTAGAGGCTGGAGGCTGAGGAGCAGCACGGAGGCTGCTGCACCCAGGGGAGCGGTGGTGGTGGTCTGGACAGGGGGCGTATGATGAATACGGGAGCAGGGGGAGATAAATAAGCTATGTCAGAGGCAGAAGCTGGCAGAGCTGGTGTCTGACTGGGCATGGCTCTGGGGGAGAGGTGGAGGCAGGGGTTGCTGCAGAGTCAGGCCCCAGATACAGTGGGCAGTGCTGCCTCCTGCCACAGCTGAGGCTGGTCATGAGTATGGCGAAGTCAAGGTGCCCATGAGACACCTTGGTGCCTTTTCTGGACTTACCTCTTACCAACTGGGGAACCTTGGGCAAGTCACTTCACCTCTCAGAGCCTCACTTTCTCCATCAGCAAAATGGGGATAATAATTCTACTTCATATGATTGTGATGATAGCATACACTGTATTCCCAATAACTCTTAGCCTCTGTTATTATGATTACAACTCCTGCCACTGTGATTAGATGGAGGGAGGGTCGTGGGGCAGCGGTCACTGTGACTGTAGTCCCGGCACATCTTTGCCGGAGTCGCCAACTCCGTGCTCTATTTTGAGTTCTTCCTCTCTTCTTTCTTGGATCTCACAAGCCTGAAGAGGAATCGTGGGTGCGTCTTCCTGGGTGCCAACCCAAACCCTGATTCTCCTTAAGGTTAAGGTGCTTTTGTTGGGCACATGTGTCAGGTGGCGAGGTTGAGGAGAGGGAAGAGAACAGGAGACACACAGGTGCTTCCGTGCACCACTCCATCTGCACACGGCATGGTTTGGGCCAGGTTGCATGGCTGTCTGCTCGTGGATGTCTAGGGGGAGGCAGTGTGTGTGTATGTGTGTATGTCTGTGTGTGTGTGTCTTTCTCAGTGTGTGTGTCTCTGTATGTGTATAACTGTGTGGTGTCTCTGTGTCTCTGTGTGTAACTGTGTGTGTGTCTCTGTGTTTGTCTCTGTGTGTGTGTCTCTATGTGTTTCTCTCTCAGTATGTATGTGTGTCTGTGTGTCTCTCTGTATGTAACTGTGTATCTCTTTGTGTGTGTTTGTCTCTGTGTGTGCGTGTCTCTGTGTCTGTGTGTGTCTGTGTCTCTGTGTGTGTGTCTGTGTCTCTGTGTGTGTGCCTTTCTCTCTCAGTGTGTGTGTCTCTGTGTCTCTCTGTGTGTGTCTGTGTGTGTATGTCTGTGTGTCTGTCTCTCTCTCTGTGTCTCTCTGGTCTTAATTCAACTCAACACTGCAGGTCAGGAAATGTGTCTGATCCCCACTTTGTATGAGTCACTGTGCTGGGCACAGAGAAAAGGGTGTGACTCTCTTGCTGTCCAAGGCCTTCCCAGTAGAAGGTGGCTGGGAGGCGTGAGGGGTGATGGGGATGCAGTGTGCTCCTGTGGAGGAGGAGCTGAAGCAGGCCCCAGCTACAGAGCAGGGACGGATTGGGGTTCAGGGCTGGAGCTGAATGCTGAGGAGATGTTCTCCTTGCTGAGGAAGGGCACATGGGGGCTCCAGGCCTGGCCCAAGGCCCAGAGAAGCAACTGCAGGAACTCTTAGGGTGCCAGGGCTGGAGGGGACAGTGTGAACCAGTGGGGAGAGGTACATGAGACTGGAGGGTGGCTGAGGGGATGCAGGCTGAGCGGAGATGTTACCCCGACAGCACCAGGGCTGCCTCTGTGGGGAGCTACTCTCTTGGGCAGGACAAGGGTGATATTGACCTCCAAAGCCCTACAGGGTGGACCCCTGCCTTCCTTCCAGCCTCACCTCAATGCTCTCTCCTCCTTGTGCCCTCTGTCACAGCCAGACTGCTCCTTCCAGGCCCTCTGGAACCACGAGCTCCTCTTCGTTGTAGGATCTCTGGGCAGCCTGGAATGCTGCAATGCTCTGGCCCGGGGTTGCCTGGAGCCCAGTCCCCTCTCGCTTCCAGGACCACCCCATCAAAGAGCAACCTTCGTGTGCTCTGTTCAGACCACATTCAGTGCTTGGTTTGTGGTTATTTCTTTGGTGATTTGCTCATTGAATGTCTGACTCTCCCACCTGTGAACTCCTTGAGGCCATGACGGTGCACAGCATCCGCCTCACAGTAGGCCCTTTAATAGACTCGCACTGAGCGGACGATGAGTGGCTGAGTGAGTAGATGAGGGCGGACGACGAGGGGCTGAGTGAGTAGATGAGGGCGGACGACGAGGAGCTGAGTGAGTGGATGAGGGCGGACGACGAGGGGCTGAGTGAGTGGATGAGGGCGGACGACGAGGGGCTGAGTGAGTGGATGAGGGCGGACGACGAGGGGCTGAGTGAGTGGATGAGGGCGGACGACGAGGGGCTGAGTGAGTGGATGAGGGCGGACGACGAGGGGCTGAGTGAGTGGATGAGGGCGGACGACGAGGGGCTGAGTGAGTGGATGCGGGCGGATGACGAGGGGCTGAGTGAATGAATGAGGGGAGACGGGTGCAGAGAGAGTGTGATTCTGCGGTGAGGATTGTGCCTCTAATGAAACCTCCAATCTAGCGCAGGAGAACTAGCGAGCTGTTTATTGTGAGGCTTAGGTTGTTACATTCAAGAGCTGAAACCAAGGGCTTTAGAACGTCTCTGAGGATGGAGGTTATATAAACCGAGTCAATAAATATTGATGTGGAGTCCGGCTTTCATGTTGAGGTGCTTTGTGGGGAAGTGGGAGTTCCTCTCCCCAGCCCTCTTAGGCTCGCCCGGCATGGCGGGAGCTTTGTTGCAGGGATCAGGCATGTGGGGCCCCTGAATTTCACAAATCCACCAGAAAGGGAGTCCGGGTTCAGTAGGATGCCTCGCAGAACTGAAACCTGCCTGTAGGAAATCTCGCCCTGGAACCAAATGAGGACTCTCCAGCTCCTGCCCCACCCCAACAACCACTGGCAACTCCGTCATCCAGAATCCAGAAAGCTCACCTGTGAAACTCGCCGGCCTGAGCCGACCCTTCCTCCTCTTGTCTCGCAGTGCTGTGCTCACCTCCTATGCCATCTTAGGCCATTGACTTCACCTCACTGCCCTGTCTGGCCTCAGCACCTGAGACGCCCTACTACATCAGCCTTCCCACTGGCCTCCTTGCCTTCAGCCATCCCCCTGCAAACATGCCTTCTGTTGCCCCAGAGACATTACTCCAAAACATAATTCTGACCCTGTCACTTCCCTGCTTAGAACTGTCACTACTCCCTGTTGTCCTTAAGATCAAGTCCAAGTGTAATCTGTTCTTTGCCCCCTGCCCAGGCCCCCAGGCTTCCCCATCACTCACACCCTTGGGCCAGTCATGCCAAGGCCTTTGATGCTTCCAGAACAGCCCGTGTGCTTTCCATGTTCTGTCCATGGCTGCAGCCCGTGTGCTTTCCATGTTCTGTCCATGGCTGATGCCATTTCCTCTGCTCAGAGCCTTCTTCCCCCCGATCCTAATGTTCTTCCATGAAGTCACTTCTGATGTCACATCCCCCAGGAGGACATCCCTGATGCCCCCACCCCCAGGTTAGTTAGGTCCAGCAGCCCCCTGTGCTGATGGCCTGTCATGGTGTCGCCTCTGTGTTGCAAGTGTCTGCTCCCATCAGTCTATCTCTCCCTCCCCCTGTAGACTGTGAGGCCTCAAGAGAAAGCCTATGCCTGATTCACCACAACGTGCTGTCTGACCTCACCAGACTCTTAGGGAATGATTGGCCTTCAGTTGCAGAAGTTACCAAAATTCAGGACAGGGAGGCAAACTCTCCTTCAGCTAAAACAGCCTCCATTCAGCCTAATTCTGGGGTCATGGAACATGTGGTGCGGGCTGGCGGAAGTTAGCCCTGCTTGGGCAGAATCCCATGGGCTGGGCTGCACCCATGGCAACCAGTCAGCGTTAGGCCCTTGACTCTGATAGTCATGGAGGACACCCGGCAAGTGTCAACACACAGGACTGCTTGCATGTGGGGACCACCTGGGGGCCTCAAAACATGCCGAGGCCTGGACTACACCCCCAGAGATTCTGGTGTAATTGGTTTGAGGTGGGGCTAGAGCACCAGGATCATCTGAAATGTTTGAATCCCAGGGCATTCTAACGTGCAGCTGCTTGAGAACCACTCACAGGTAGTCCTACTAGAGCAGCGCTGCTCTTCCTGGTTACACATGGTAATTACCTGGAGAGCCTTGTCCTGGACCCATGGAATCAGAACCCATGGGGGGGGTGACAACCTAGGCATCAGCATTTCTGAGCTCCTCAGCTGCTTCTAATGTGAAGCAGGGTTTGAAACCACTACCTCATAGGGACCTCCCTCCCTCCCTTTTCTTTTTCCAGAAGCATTTGCTGGAGGCCTGCTCTGTGCTCGTGCTCTCTAGCCCTGGTGGCACTTTGGTGAATCAGCCCCTGCAGTTCCTATTTGGGATTTCCTAACTCAGGGGGCATTAGCAGTGGAGCAGCCCACCTTGTAAAGGGAACCTGTCCCACCGGCGGGCTTGCTGGGTCCTGCACCAGCTCCTAGCGCCCCTTTACTAACCCGCTGCTGACCAGGGGCCGCATCCAGCCCTGGCTGGGCATGTCCATACCCATGCTGGGAGGTCTTGCCTGGCTCCTGAGTCTCCCAAGAGGCCGGGGACTCTGCCTAGGCAAGATTTGGGGTTGCACATGGTCATTGGGATGGGAACCTTTCCAGCAGCTCCCTCAGACCCTGCATCATCAGGCTGGAGGCAATGGCAGGCTAGGGCTGAGGCTCTGAACTCCCTCCTGCGCACACACGAGCTCTGCAGCTGCACTGCAGTCCGTGGATGAGCCTGCGGCTATAGGCAACTCTCTTGGCTGGGCCCAGGTGTGTTCTCTTTGAGGGGACAGGATGCCAACAGGATTTTAATGTCCCTTTAACAGAAAGGGTCACCACTTAGGAAATTGGCTCCCTGTCCCCAGGGCAGAGCTGCAGGTGCCAGGCTGCTGCCTGAATTCTGGGCATTTATCTTAAAAAACTAAGAGAAAACTCATGTAACATAAACATAACGACTTTAAAGTGAGCAGTGCAGTGGCATTTAGTGCATTCATAATGTTGTGCAACCATCACCTCTGTCTAGTTTCAAAACATTTTCATTACCCCAAAAGGAAACCCTATACCCCTTATCAGTCATTCCCCATCCCCCCAGACCCCCTAGTCCTAGCAGGCTCCAGTCTGCACCTGCTTCTGTGCATTTCCCCGTTCTGGGTAGCTCATCAGATGGAATCACATGACATGTGGCCTTGGCATCTGGGTTCTTTGGCTCAGCATCACGTTTGGAAGGGCCGTCTGCATCTGCAGCTGGTCCTTCATTCCCTTTCATGGCTGAATAACATTCCCCTGCATGGATAGACCACAATTTGTTTATTCATTCATCAGCGGATGAAAATTTGGGCTGTTTCTACCTTTTGGCTATTGGGAAATCTGGGCATTTAAAATGTTTTATATCTCTATTCCATGTAGACTTGATCATGTGTTCCTGGGTCCTCAGCATTTGTGAGCCGTGGTCTTGGCTGGCCCCCTTTCCTGTACTATTCAAATAAGAGGTTCCTAGGGTGCGTATGTGTCTTCAGGGTATCTCTTGCTTTAAGTCCAACTTCTCTTGATTTCTCCATCTCGGCTCCACCTCTTGCCTGTGTGATACCTGGACTGATCTCTGCACCATCTCACCCCATACTGTTATCACTGCAATCCAAGGCAGGAGGCTGATAATCATGCAACGGGCTTCAACTGTTGGCTTGGGGTAATGGAGAGAATGGACAGCACATTGTGTCAACAGTAGCTTAAAAACAGTACTGTCCTAAAACTTCATACATACACTCATTAGGAATTGCTCATGGACAGTGTCTGCCCATGAGATTTGGACAGAATCCTCCCCACATCCATCTTCCTCTTTTCCTTTTCAAATTCCTCCTGTCCAGTATTTAAAACTGCCAACAAACAACTTCATATTTTTGGAGTAATGTAGACTCCTGTCTCCTTCTTTCCTTATAAACATGCCCTGGGGTGGAAAAGAGATGGCATGGACACTCCCAAAGTTATTATTATTCTTTTCCTGAATCAAAAAGAACCTTTCCTCGATGAGAAGAATCCTGCCATATTTCTGGGCCAACTGACTGAAAGGGACACCGGCTTTAAAAAATAACACACACAAATTCTGCTTGTAACATTAGATGCCGCAGTGTCATGGGGGCATCCCTGCCCCCTTGTACATAGGTGGTGGGATGGGGTCAGTGCAAGCCTGGAGATGCCTCTGACGTTAACCAATGACTGGTTTCAGATGAATCCTGATGGTGTCCCCACTTAGTTTGGTGTTGTATTATTTTTTTAAAGGTTGCTTTCAGATAATAGGTAGGAACTGGGTTTATGCTCTGAATGAGCTGGAGACCACTGCATGCTTTCGAGCAGAAAAGGGCCATGCTTTCTTTTATTTATTTATTTATTTATTTATTTATTTATTTATTTATTTAGATGGAGTCTCACTCTGTCACCCAGGCTGGAGTGCAGTGGCGCCATCTCAGCTCACTACAGCCTCCACCTTCCAGGTTCAAGCAATTCTCCTGCCTCAGCCTCCCCAGTAGCTGGGATCACAGGTGCCTGCCACCACCCCTGGCTTTTTTTTTTTTTTTTTTTTTGTATTTTTAGTAGAGATGGGGTTTCGCCATGTTGGGCAAGCTGGTCACGAACTCCTGACCTCAAGTGATCTTCCCACCTCGGCCTCCTAAAGTGCTGAAATTACAGGTGTGAGCCACTGTACCTGGCCCCTGGTTTGTTTTAGATTTTATAAGGCTCTCTCTGGTTGCTGTGTGCTGAATACACCCTAGAGGACAGGGAAGTCATCGCTAGTTAGAAGGCTGTTAGATGCTGCAGATGAGATGATGATCGCTTCCACTTGGTTGGACATGATGGAGGCGGTAAGAAGTGGTCAGGTTATGGGTGTCTTTGAAGGCAGAAATGATAGTTTCTTCTGGTAGATTGGATGTGGTGTGTGAGAAAAAAGGAGTCAAGGATGACTTCAGGATATTTGGCCTGAGTGTCTGCAAATGTGAAATTGACATATTCTGAGATGAAGAAGAATGCAGGCGGAGCAGGTTTGGGTTGGGAGGAGAGCGGGAATTTGGTTTGGGAATGTGTTGAAAGTGTGTTAGATGTCCAAGTAAAGGCGAAAGAAGCAGTTGGTGTCCAAGGTTGGAATGCACCAGTGGTGGCATGGGGTAGGGATGGAAAGCAGGAAGCACTGAAAGTGATGGCTTATTGATCAACCCCCCTACATCCCACATAGTTATCAGGAAAAGTAAAATGATGGGGAAATCACATGTTAAATCAGAAAGGAGCGGTCGGGCACAGTGGTTCATGCCTGTAATCCCAGTACTTTGGGAGGCCAGGGCAGGCGGATCACCTGAGATCAGGAGTTCAAGACCAGCCTGGCCAACATGGTGAAACCCTGTCTCTACTAAAAAATACAAAAATTAGCCGGGTGTGTTGGTGAGTGCCTGTAATCCCAGTTACTTGGAAGCCTGAGGCAGGGAGAAGCGCTTGAACCCGGGAGGCGAAGGTTGCAGTGAGCTGAGATGGCGCCATTGCACTCCAGCTCTCCAGCCTGGGTGACAGAGTGAGACTCCATCTCACAACAACAAACAAACAAAACAAAGCAAAACAAAACAAAACCGGAGCTTCAGAGATTATCCTGAAGAAGGCGTAAACAGGCCCAAAGAGCATAGGTGATTTGCCTAAGACTGCAAGTTAGTAACAAAGCCGAGACAGAACCAGTTCCTTGGACCTGTCCCCCTTTCTAGCACACCATGCTGCCTGCCAGTCCTAGGCTCTGAAGGCTGCATGCAGATACTGAAGGTGGGCAGACTGAGGCTGGATGACTCTCAATTTTATGTTCCTCCAGGTCACCATCCTTGTCAGCCTGGCCCTAGCTTTCCTTGCGTGCATCGTGTTCCTGGTGGTTTACAAAGCCTTCACCTATGACCACAGCTGCCCAGAGGGATTCGTCTATAAGGTAAGAGGTGGTTGGGTAGCCCCAGGTCACTTTCAAGTTCAGTTAGAGAGTTAATCAATGTCTTCTCTTCACTGGTGTCCAAATTCTGGGTATGATAACCTCCTTACCGACTCTTTAAAATGGAATATGTGTTTGGCAAGGAGTTTCCAAGTTTTCCTGAGGGACTCAGTCTCCAGTAGGCAGGAGAGTTCCTCCCCCAAGGTGGTGCTCTCCAGGTTCAGGAGGTGGTCCAGCTTTTACGGCACATCAACAATGAGGGAAGCAGCTCACTACCTCTTGACATGGACTGTTCCATTTTGGAAAAGCTCGGCTTGGTGTGGGCCTTCCTGGCTCAATGGCTGTTTGCTTACCCTTGCAGTGGCCTCCAGAGGTGTAAAGGCAGGGCTGGTGCCTCTGAGGTTCTTTGAAGCTCTGTCTCCAAGTCTCCCCTTGACCCACACTCTGATTAAACTCCTCTGAGAGAACAGAACCTGCTGCATGACCTCCAGGAGTCTCCTTGCCCCTCTGAACCTCATTTTCTCCCCTGCAAAATGGGGGCTGATAATGCCTGCTCCCAGGATTTGGGGGAGGCCTTAAGGAGAGAATTTAAGTAAAATCAGTTAACAAAGGGCCTATTAGATAATGCGCTCTCAACAAATGTTAGTTGCAATAAAGACAGAGTCTGTTTCAGAGTGAACACAGCTGATGCTATTAATATTTATAATTACCATTTGCTGAGTATCTCTAATACATCAGAACCTTTGCTGAATGTTTCCTTAAACATTATTTCAGTTGGGCTGTACAACCATTCTGAGAAATACTGTTTCTTTGGCTCCCATTTCACACACGAGGAATTAAATGTAGAGAGTGTTTAGTTAAGAGGGTTTTCCAAGACATCACAATAATTATGTTTTGATGTAGGGAGACCAAATAGGAAGTGTGCCAGCCTGCAAATGTGTATCCTTCGGTTCTGCATTGCCTGGATTACACTCCAATCTGACCGCCTCTAGCTGGTTGACTCACCTATCGCCTGGTTGCCTCTCTGGGCCATTGCTCACAGCCAATGACTATTTATTTCCTCCATTATATACTTACATCTCTTTTCTCTTATATCAAAAGTCTTGGCTCCTAACAACGTTCATGTAATGATGTCTTTGCCTTATCCTACAATATATATAGAACAGTCACAAAATAGCACCAGTATTACTACTAAGAGGTAATGAACCTGGAGACTACTGAATGAACTCGGAGGTTTCTCTGCAGCTCCATGTGTCCTTAGAACACACTCCACCAAGGGTGTAATCTGACCTCCTAAACTTCCATGGCGGGGGTTCAGATCTGGCTTCCTAGACTACACTCCAAGTGGTCAGAAGCTGAGGTTCTGAGACCATCCTGACCAACATGGAGAAACCCCATCTCTACTAAAAATACAAAATTAGCCAAGTGTGGTGGCACATGCCTGTAATCCCAGCTACTTGGGAGGCTGAGGTAGGAGAATTGCTTCAACCCGGGAGGTAGAGGTTGCAGTAAGCCGAGGTCACGCCATTGCACTCCAGCTTGGGGGACAGAGCAAGACTCCGTCTCAAAAAAAAAGAAGCTGAGGTTCGGGAAGACTCAAAACAATGGGAACAGTAGGGGACAGTTGAATAAACTGACACATCCACACAGTGAACGTCACTACAACTGGGAAAATAAGGAAGGAAAGCCTTTATACATGGACAGAGAACGCTCTTCAAGATAGTAGGGCTGAATGATGGAAGGAAGGTCCTGCCTGTGTGTGGGCAAAGGGGAGGTGAGCGCTACTTGCTTATTGTTTTGGAAAGAAATTCAGGAAGGATAAATTTTAAAAATTAATAAAAATGGTTCATCAGGAGGAAGGGATGGACACAAGGCTTCTTCGGATCTATCTTCTTAAATATTTGTCCTTGAAATATGTAAATGTTTGACATATCTAAAAATAAATAAATAAGAAAAAGCAAGAGGTTCATTGTTTAAAGAACTTAGTTCTATATCAAGTTAAGGACATAAACGTGCAAAGAAAATAAATATTTCAACCGGTTGTAGATGACAGCATGTTCACCTCCCACCCTTGGTGGAGTGTATTCTAAGGACATATGGAGCTGCAGGGAAACCTCCAAGTTAGTCCAGTAGTCCACAGGTTCATTACCTCTTAGTAGTAATATTAGTGCTGTTTTGTGACTGTTCTATATTTATTGTAGGATAATGCAAATGAATGTTGTTAGGAGACAAGACTTTTTTTTCTTTTTCTTTTTCTTTTTTTGAGATGGAATTTCGCTTCGTCACCCAGGCTGGAGTGCAGTGGCACCATCTCAGCTCACTGCAACCTCTGCCTCCTGGGTTCAAGCGATTCTCCTGCCTCAGCCTCCTGAGTAGCTGGGAGTATAGGCATGCGCCACCATGCCCAGCTAATTTTTGTATTTGTAGTAGTGATGGGGTTTCACTCTGTTGGTCAGGCTGGTCTTGAACTCCTGACCTTGTGATCTGCCCACCTCAGCCTCCCAAAGTGCTGGAATTACAGGCGTGAGCCACCGCACCCGGCAAGACTTTTGATATAAGAGAAAGGAGATGCAAGTGTAAAATGGAGGAAATAAATAGTCATTGGCCATGAACAACAGCCCAGAGAGGCAACCAGAGGACAGGTGAATCAGCCAGCTAGAGGGAGTCTGTGGGGTTCCCTAGAGCGTCCACTAGAGCCGGATAGTCAGTGCGCAGAGAAGGCTGGCCTTGAATCAGTGTCAATATCAGGTTCGGGTCGTCTGGCTTCTTCTAAGTGGAGCTTTGGTGTTTGTGCTGGTGCTGGTGTTGGGAAGGCTGCTGCATGCCAGGCCCAGGTCAGGAGCTGTCACCTGCCCTCTGGTCGACAGCCCAGTGCAGCTGCGCCCTAATCAGGGTGGCTGTGTTGCTAGGCAGGCTGGAAGCAGTTTGCTGAATGACCCGACTCTGTCTCTTTCTTCCCCAGCACAAACGCTGTATCCCAGCCTCCCTGGATGCGTACTACTCCTCCCAGGACCCCAATTCCAGAAGCCGCTTCTACACAGTCATCAGCCACTACAGTGTGGCCAAGCAGAGCACTGCCCGGGCCATCGGGCCGTGGCTGTCGGCAGCCGCTGTCATCCATGAGCCCAAGCCGCCCAAGACCCAGGGCCACTAGAGGCCTGCCCCAGCCAGAATGGGGGGCGGGGTGGAGAGGAGGACCCCCATTGGCTAAGCCAAGCTCCAGTTACAAGACAACACTGTACTCCTGGGATATGGGGGCGGGGGCGGGGGCGGGGCGGGGCAGGGTGGGGGGAGGAGCGCACCGAAAACATGGTGTGTGCTGGAGTTGTCTGAACCGATATTTCTTTTCGTTCCTTGGTATTGTTGATTCGTCCCCGAGTCAGGCTCATGTACAAAGGCATGTTTCGTGTTGATTGTTCCCATGTAAGATATTTTTAAAGCCACTGCTTATTCTTTGTTAGGAAAATGTAACAGCAGAAAAGGAAAGAAACAAAGAACATGAACAAAAAGCATTAACCTGGTTCCATCGGAAGACGTTGAAGGGCAGTGAAGAGCACAGACTCTGTGGGCTTCTTAGATAAGAAAACGTAGCTTCAGTGGGGGGTTCGGGGGTGCAGAATACGTGAGTGACACAGACTGGGACTATTCGGTTAGCCTGTGGTCTGCAGGGTAGGAACGCAGGAAATGAGGAATGGCCAAGCTGGAGAGAAGAACTGATTTTGGCATTACTAAGCCCAGAATGCACATAACCCATAGTGAAATGTACTGTCCTCTGGTGCATTTTGCAAGATGAGCACAAACTTTCTGGGCCTCCATACTAGGACCTGGGCAGACCCACATGACCTGGGCTCTGAATGCTCACCCTGCAACGTGGGTTCTGCATCAGCAAATGCTGAGGAGTGGGCAGATTTTCTTTGTCATTTGCTTGCGTTTTCTAGATGCACACCTGGATACTGCCCATGTTGATGAGACAGCAGCGGGGGGAGAGGGAGGGAAGGAAGGTGCGGCTGCAAGAAGGAAGGCACGGGACAGGCATGTGACACTAGGCCACCAGCGATAAGCACAGGCACCGACTTTTCAGTTCTTGTTTGTTTGTTGTTTCCCAAAGTGCTGCTAAAAATAGCAACAACAATAGGATTCCAACCAGGAGCCTCAGGTGACAGCCAGGAAGAGATCTGAAGATCGGGGCCGCCACAATGCCAAATCCTTTCTAAAGGAAGCTGAAAAATGGGACTATCTTTTGCCCACTTTGTTGTGTTAAAAGGGGACATTTGTCCAAACTCCCCAACTGAGTTCTAGAAGCTCCTGACAAGGAGGCAGCATCCAGCCTTGACCAGGCCTCCCAGTTCCCTGGAACTGTATCAGGCATTCCCCTGCCTCTCCTAAACGTTTCAGGGAGGCCAGTTCTGCAGGGTGTCAGCTCCAGGACCCACAGGGCCAGAACCGGCTGGGAGAGTTGGTTATTTGAGATGTGGTACTGCTTCCTCAGGAGTCTCCGACAGGTCATGTAAAGGGTATTATTTTGTGGCTTGCTGTGTTGCTGAAATCATCATATGCAACAGCTGCGTACTAAGACTAGCATAGCTCAAACTATCCTGCCAAACGCTCTCATCTGATTTTTCCTCCCTTCTCCCTCAACCTCCCATCACCCTGAGTCACCTGTAAATTCATTTGTCATCCAAAGCGGAATAACAAATTGTCCCTAGCAAAACCGCTGAACGCTTTATAATTTTGTGGTGTATTTTTGTCAGTAGGTAGCAGAGGCTGAAGTATTTTTTGGTGTAATTCTTGAAATTTTCTGACAGGAAACAAATAAAGATAGATGTGTCTGAGAGTCTTGACCTTCCTTTGCAATGTTCTTTTATCTGCTGCTCAGTGAGCCTGATGGGGAAGATGCTGGGGGTGGGGGTCCCAGAGGGCAGGGTGAGCCCTACAGTGTTCTATTGGGCTGGGGCTAGGATTGGACTGTAGGGCAATGTCCATCCTCAGGTCACTGGGGCCTAAGATGGTGTTGCGGTCCTAAGGAAGGACCGAGAGGTGTTCCCGGCTGCTTATCTGCCAGCTCAATGTCCTTCATGCAGTGGATGCCTACTGGGCAGCTTCTAGGGCCAGGCTGTGCTGGGCATGGGGAATGGGAATACAGCAACGGATGACACAGAGTCACTGCCCTGAAGTCTGGCGAAGGAGTCAGATATGAAAATAAAGGTGTGGTGATGCCCTTGACTTAATGCAACTGGTGGTTAGCCACAACTGAGGAGGAAGATGTTGAGGATCCCTTTTTAAATTGCTCATTTCGGGCTTAGCGTGACCTTGGCAGGTAGGGGACATTGATCCCATTAGACAGATGAAGACATGGAGGCTCAGAGGGGAAAAAGAGACTACGAGGGCTGTAGCAGAGCAGTGGGGGTCCAAACCCAGGTTTGCGGGACTCCTTTGCACCCCCACACTACTTCTGTTGCATGTTAGACCCTGAGCAACACTGTCTAATGCTTTTCCAGAAAGTCGAGTTGCAGCTCTAAGAGTGAATGAGCTGATTCTCAGCCGGAACTCGGTATCAATGGTGACTGTGAAGAAAAGCCAACCCCGAAATGCCCTGTGCTCCAGGCCGAGTACTAAATGCCTTATGTGTCTTCGTTCCTACAACCCTCCTACCAGTTCTGTGAAGTAGGTGCTCCAACCTTCAACACCACTGCCATCCGCTTCGTCATCATCATCCCCGTTTGGGGACGAAGAACTGGAGGAACTGAGCGGCGAAGCAGCTTGCTCGAGGTCATGCAGTCAGTGAGCAGCAGAGCTGTGATTGAAACCCACACCTTTTTGGTGCCAGGGTCTTAAGCACTGTGCCATGTTGCAGTGACCATGCATCTTTGCATCTTTATAGGTTATAGTTTGTGCTCACACATCTCCTCTAACATGGATGGCAGGCCATCGGTGGAAGAGACCAGGATTGACTTTGGGCAGAGTTGGAAGCTGAGGCTCCAAGCGGGTTGCTGTGCTAGGGGTTGGGGCTGAACATGCATGGTGGTTGGGAGAGAGAAGGGAGACGACACAGCACCTCCCCGCTGGGGCTGCACAGGCTGCTGAGCATAGGGCCTCAGACAACCCTGCCCACTCCCATACAGCCTCTGGTTTCCAGCCTGGCTTTGGGAGATGGCGAGTGGGAGAGTGCAGGGATCGGCGCTGGCATCCCACCCACAAAGCCTGGCTGAGCCACATAGCCAGCACAGAAACACCCAACATTTCTTTCAATTACACAGAATCAGTGAAAGGCTTAATGAACACATGTACAAACACTGTCATAAGTGGATTTGCCACTCCAGTGCCTCAAAAAGTAAGAAAGCTATCACTTCTCTGGAATGAACAGGCTATGGGTGAATGAGTAGAAACGAGGGAGAAAGAGAGGGCCAGAAGATGGGTGCAGATATTTCTGTTTTAGGAGTGACTCTGGGGCCAAGTGCTATCCTTATCGGAATATAGTGCTATCCTCTATCGGAATAGACGACGATGCCTAACTCTTCCCATGAATGTATCCAAGGAGTGTGGCATCAGTTAGAAGAGTTTAACCCAAGTGGGTTTGGTTAGGGACATCTCTGAATTTTGCAGGATGGGGTGTTACAGAGCCCTGCTGGTCAGGGGAGCAAGGCAATGATCCTAAAAACAGCACCTTGGTTTGTAGATTAAGCTCTGTTTGTGTATTTTGCCTGCTTTTTAATCTACTCACCAACATTGGAACCTCCCCAGATAGTCCCCCAGATAAGACAGGATGAAGGTTGTGCAGAGAGGGTGACTGGGCTGGGCCTGCATGTGGCAAGAAATTCTGAGGCAGGAGGGCATGTCTGTGTGGGTGTCAGCCTAGGTTCTGGGAGAACCTGGCCTTGGAACTGGGCCTTGAAGGACGGGTTGCACTATGACAGGAAGAATCTGAGAGGGTGGAGGAGAGACAGGAGAATTCGGGAGGGAAAGCCCAGGGCTTCTGCTCATAAGGCTGCTGGGGTGCCTCCCCCAAGCCAATGCCAGAGGCAAAGATTCAAGTCCGTGCCCCGGGCTCACAGTCCAGGCTGGGGGAGAGGAGGAGCGAGATGAAAGAGCAGCCCGTAGCTGCATACTGGGGAGAAGCAGTGATGGCGCCCAGAGTCATCCCAGCGGTGGTTCGGATCAGAAGGTATTTAGGGAGATACATGTTTTTTCTGGAAAATTGAAAGGCCACCTGTCAGAACTGCTGTTGGTCAATTTATCTTCCCTCAACTCCTGCGATGTGCTCTAATCCAAATGGGGAGTCGTGGAAGAAGAAGAAATTGATCCCCAATAATTTTTCCAAGAAGCACACAATACCATCTCTTTAAAAAATAGCACTCCTGAACAGTGGAGAGAAAAGGACTGGTTTCCACGGCAACGGCAACGCGGTTTCCCATAGGTCTGACTCAGTCTAGCAGAGCAGCCTGTTTATCTGAGTCTGTCCTTTTGTCAGAAATGACCTGTTTCTGAAAACACAGATCTAGAGTTCATTTAGTCAAAGTTGCCCCCAAAGATGGTTGCGCCTCTCTCTCTGGACACTCCCCAGTCCTCTCTCTCCTCACTGTCTCCTCTCTTTCTCTTAATCTTTCTCTTTTTCTCTCTGCCTCACTATCTCCTTCCGAGGGAATGTTGTCTAGAGGCTGTGGACTGAGCTTACGTAATTTATTTTTCAATTCCAGACCCTTGGTGAGAGCCTTGCTGGGTTTGGGCCCAGGTGTTGGGGGTGTGGCCAGTGGCACAAGGAGAGGTTGGACCCTGGAGGACAGTAGGCGACTCTGGGACCCAGTGCGACTCCTGCACCTGCCTCTGCTAGTTCCCTTCCTCTCTTCACACTACAGTTCCTTATCTTTAAGATGGGAATAAGAATTGTTCCTACCTCATTTTGTGAGAACTCCATGACATAGTGTTTAAAGATTTACCTAGAGCAGGAACTCGACAAATTGTAGCTACTGTGGATCAATCTCTCTGCCTCAGTTTCCTTACCTGTAAATTGGAATTACTTGTAAATACCACCCCTTCCCCGCCCTCCACCAATAGGGTTGCTGTGGGTTAAAATAAGGTACTGGCCTTGAAATGACTACAACAGAGAAACGGATTACCTCCTGCCCACCTTCAGGAAGCTCCCAGGCCCTGTCCCTTTCCTCCCAGGGTGGCCTCATGTCATCTACAACATGTGCCCCAACAACACAAAGTCACAGGCTGCCCCATTTTCTTCATGTCGACTCACAGTTTTCAGTTGCTGCATTTAGTTACACAAATACATCATCTTAAAAAAATGTCATTGAATCTTAAGTTCTGGGGTCCAGGTACAGGATGTGCAGTTTTGTTATATAGGTAAACGTGTGTCATGGTGATTTGCTGCACCTGTCGACCCATCACTTAGGTATTAAGTCCAGCACACATTAGCTATTTATCCTGATGCTCTCCCTCCCCCCACCCTATCCCCTGACAGGCCCCAGTGTGTGTTGTTCCCCTCCCTGTGTCCATGTGGTTCTCTTTGTGCAGCTCCCACTTATAAGTAGGAACATGCCATGTTTGGTTTCTGTTCCTGTGTTAGTTTGCTGAGAATGATGGCTTCCAGTTCCATCCATGTCCCTGCAAAGGACATGATCTCATTCCTTTTTATGGCTGCATAGTATTCCATGGTGTATATATATCACATTTTCTGTACCCAGTCTATCATTGATGGGCACAAATACATCATTTTTAAAGATTACAAATAAAGTGTTGCTTTGAGGTCTCTGTCACATTTTCCAAAACCATTTTGATTAAATTATTTACATGCACTTCAAAATAAGCAATAAATAAATAAATAATAAAATAAAATAAAAAAACAAGATTACAGACTT
Organism: Rhinopithecus roxellana; assembly: GCF_007565055.1. NCBI lineage: Eukaryota > Metazoa > Chordata > Mammalia > Primates > Cercopithecidae > Rhinopithecus > Rhinopithecus roxellana. Next base: position 168,548,002 of record NC_044551.1, read on the forward strand.
TATTCAAATGTCACCAGTCTTTCCACTAAAATCCTTTCTCTGTTTCAGGATCTGATCCAAGCCCCTGGATTGCATTTAGTTGTCTCCTCAGTCCTTTCAGATTTGTAACAATTCCTGCTTTACCTAGTCTCTCATAACCTCGACACTTTGGATGTGCTGATCAGGTACTTTGTAGCCTATCTCTCAATTTTGTCTGACATTTTTCCATGATCACCCTGAAGATATGGATTTTGGAGGAAGAACTGCACAGAGGTGCCCTTCTTAGAGCGTCATATCATGAGTACAAGATATTGATATATCTTATTACTGGCAAAGTTAACCATGATCCCTTGGTTTAGGTGGTATTTGCCAGGTTTCTCTATTACAAGTTATATTTTTTTCTTTGTAATTAGTAAAAATTTGAGGGAAGTTCCTTTGAGGACAATGCAAAATATTCTGTTTCTTCTTTCATACATGAATGTTAGTGTTTATCAATGGGTCTTACCTGCAGCAGTTACTGTTACAGTGTTCTAATAGTACTTTTCTATCTCTCCCATTTCTTATACATTTATTAACTGGAATTCCCCTCTAAGGAAGAGTTGTCCCATCTCCACATTTATTTATTCAATCATTTATTTATATTAGTGTAGACTCATAAATATTTCTTTATTCTTTGGATTAAAATCCAATACGATTTTTATTTTGTTGCTCAAATTGTTTCTAATTTTGTCATTGAGGGCTCTTTCAGCTTAGCTCATGTGTCTTTTTGACACATCCCCTTTTTTTTTTAATAGTTCCTAATTTTCTGGCACCACGAGATACTCCAGGCTTATCTTATATTTTCCCGTTTTCAGTCCTGGGATCGATTGTGTCTCCAGGGAGCCCTGGTTCCTTTGATGAGGGAATGACATTTAGAAACCCAGTTCTGGATGTTAGCTGTGCTCACTGCTGCAGGGGGGCCATTGCTTCCACGCTTTCTTGCTATACAGAGATAGGAAGTTATGGATGTATACTAGCCTGTGTATACATCTGTCTATTTGTCTGTCTGCTATCTATCTAACTATCTATCTATCTATCTATCTATCTATCTATCTATCTATCTATCATCTCTCTCTCTCACACACACACACACAAACATGAGTATTCTAATCCCTCTTACTCCAATGCAAAATCATAGGGGTTTTTTCTAGGATTCCCTCTTCACTTGCTTGTAATTTCTTTCTCTGACAGTGGGAAATATGTCTCTATTATTTACAATATATTTACTTATTCATTCATCTCTAGTGTACATGTGAAGTCACTTCAGATACATTTTTTTGGCATTTAGAATTTCTGACATTGTTAGAGATGCTTTCTGAGTCACTAACATTGTGTTCGAGAGTATAGCATCTTCGTGTTTCATTGTAAGGATTCATATATAAAGTCACTTCATGTTTTCTGAAGGCTAACATTTTTGGAGGGCACAATGTGTTGTATTATGTTTAAGCGGAGTTTCCCAAGGCCTCACCACTTAGAGTAACAATGAGGTCTTATTAACAATAATCTCTTAAACATCATAGATACCTACTCCCATCTGCTCATGCAGGATCCTGTCCCCCTTGTAAAGATCTCACTCATCAGCCCACTACAGACATTTCTGGGAGCTCCCAGGTGGAATCTCACATGTGCCCAAGAACAGGTGTGTACCTGCTGGACTTGGCTGCTCCTCTGAGCTCCATGGATGCCCCAGATGTTCTCAGGCTCTGTTGGACAGCTCCTCAGATGCCCTGGAGTTCCTGCAGTTTCCAGTTGCCTCAGGATCCAGTGGAGTAAGTGAAGATGACATTCTTATTTTATTTATTCTATTTTATTTAATTTATTATTTTTTTAGAAACAAGGTCTTGCTCTGTCACCCAAGCTGGAATGCAGTGGCATGATTTTAGCTCATTGCAACCTTGAACTCCTGGGCTCAGGAGATCCTTCCACCTCAGCCAGAGGTACTCTTTTTCTTTTGAACTTCATTCCATTATCAGAGGCCCACTGCGAGACTGCTTTTGCTTCCAGTATCCAACAGAGTTTTAACCAAAATGGTTCTCTGTTCTTTCCGTTTTATCCACAGCACCCCTACCTTTGCCCTACTCCACGTGGGACCCATGCATGACTCCACGGGGGCTGCACTGAAGGCAAATCTGAGTAACAGCTGTCACGCTTGACACACACTATACCTGTTCCTACCTCCACCCATGGCAGGCTCTGCAAACCAGCCACATCACCCTTTCCCACTGAGCCCTGCCGCAGCCAAGTAATCTTTCCTGCACAGCTCTCTGTGCTCCCTCCGCTACTCAATTTGATGCTGATAGTGACAGAGGTTTCTGGCTCTTTAGAGTGTTTCATGACCCCTGTTCATAGCATGCAGTTGTTTCTGGGAAGGCCATGACTGGTGGGGGATTTTCTTTCTCAGCCCCTCTTGCTTCAAGCTTGATGACACGCTAGGAATCACCACTCAAATGTGAGTGGAAGTGATGTATGTCAATTCTAGGATGTCATTTTTAAGCAACTGGTAGGTGCTTGTCTATTCTCTCTTCTACACCAACCCTCCCTATCCTGTAATATCTGGAAGCTGAGGCTTCCTAGGCCTTAGGGGATGATGGAGCTATAGGCTAGAAGGAGCCTGGATCCGTGAATCTCTGGGTGGACGAGAGCCACACAAAGCTGCACACGTTGGGCTGTTGCCTGAGTAAAATATAACTTTTACAGTATCATTCGTGGAATTTTGGGTTTTATTTTTTACAGTGGAATTGCCCTGACCAATACACAAATGAAACCCATTTTCCCTCTGGACACCATACCTGGTTTAAGATTGGTTATAACTATGGCTGGGCTCATGATGCTCAACCTGGTTCTCCTGTAGGTGAGCTCTCTCCAGAAAGTGCCTTGGCCTCCAAGCTTTCTCATCCATCAAATACGTTCCAGTTCATACTTCAGGACTCAGTTCAAGCATCACTTTTTCCAGGAAGTCTTCCCTGATCTTCCCAAACTAGGTAGCATCCTCCATTGTAGTTTCCTCGAATCTTGTATATCCCTCTTTCACAGAATTACCACAACCTATTTTTATCTTCCAATTACTTGTCTGTGAATTGCTGGATGGATGTTTGAATCAATAGATGAAAAAATAATCTCTATGCCAAAAACTCCAAAATGTCTGTCTCCAGCTCTGATCTTTCTGTTGAGATTCATACCCATAGACACCTCTTCCTGCTGGCTATTTTAATTATCCTTTCAGGCATGTCCGACTTAACATGTCCCCCAAAACCTTCATCATATCTCCCCTAATATGGTCCATTTCCTGTGTTCCTTAAATTGGATGATGACTTCACCAACCACTTGGGTTTCCAGACAGGAACCCTAAGTGTCATGATTATTTCATTGAATAGATGAAGAAATGGATGCTCAGAGAGGTTACCTGCAGAGAGTGTTGAACCTGATTTGCAGCCCAGTGCCGGGTACATGCCCCTGCACCTTGGCATGGGGCCCCTTTGTGTCCCTCTTGCCCTCCTCCAGCCTCCTTGCAGTCCTCTCCCAGCCTCAGTCTCCTCCAGGACTACAGCATCACCGACATCTCCACCGGCTGGCTTTCCCCCCTGCCGCTTTAAATAAACACATCTGATTAGGAGGATGTGCCTTCCAATGTTGATAATTTATTCCCTTCTATGCAAATTGTCCAACTAATTAAAAAGGATAAAAAACAACACAATTTAGACCAGTGAGCTCTTGAGAGAGAAAATGAAGATGCTATCAGCAAATTGGTAGCATGTAGAGAATCCCAGGTCTCGAGTCAGACAGATACTGGGTCTGAATCCCAGCTCCACTGCTTTCTGGCTGTGAGACCATGGGCATGTCATACCACCCTTCCAGCTTCACTTTCTTCATCTGCAAAATGAGGATAAGAATCCCAAGATGCTTCCTTGCAACCCTCTGAAAGGACCAACCCTGTGGATACCTCGATCTTCACAGGGTAGCTGTGAAGATCATTTAAGAAAGGATCCAGGTGTCTTTGAAACTCTAAGATGCAGTAGAAGTAGAGGAAGAATATTCCTTTACATTTGATTGCACAAAAACAAACAAGTGGCCCAGGTATCTTCCTGAGGACACAAGAATATGTGGTCACCCTGCCAGAAACTCACAGAATCATGATGTGACTCAGGGGTGTCTAAATCTCTTATGGATTGATTGTGCCCCCCCCAACAAAAGATATACTCCAGCCTTCACCCCTCAGTTCCTCAAAATGTGACTTTATTTGGAGGTAGGGTCTTGACAGACATACTCAATTTCAAATGAGGCCACTGGGGAAGGCTTTGATCCACTCTGATGGGTGTTCTTATGAAATGGGGAAATTGGATGCAGAGACGAAGACACAGGGTAGATGCCCTGTGAAGACAGAGGAGTGGGGTGATGCATCTACAAGCCAGGGCCCCCAAAATTGCCAGGAAACCACCAGAAGCTGGGCAGGGCGGGAGAGGCGAGGCATGGAACAGACTCTTCCTTGCAGTCCTCAGGAGGAACCAACCCTACTGACACCTTCATTTCATACTTCCAGCCTCCGGAACTGCGAGACAGTTAGTTTCTGGGTGAAATACATTTTAAGCTACCATTTGTGGTACTTTCTATACAGACTCCAAACGCTGTACCCTCCCTCCCTTCCTTCCTTCCTTCCTTCCTTCCTTCCTTCCTTCCTTCCTTCCTTCCTTCCTTCCTTCCTTCCTTCCTCCTCCCTCCCTCCCTCCCTTCCCTCCCTCCCTCCCTCCTTCCTTTCTTCCTGCCTTCCTTCCTTCCTTCCTTCCTTCCCTCCCTCCCTCCTTCCTTCCTTCCTTTTCTCTCTCTCTTTCTTCTTTCTTTTTTTTAGAGTCTTGCTCTGTCATCCAGGCTGGAGTGCAGTGGTGCCATCTCAGCTCACTGCAGTCTCTGACCCCCAGGTTCCAGCGATTCTCCTGCCTCAGCCTCCTGGGTACCTGGGATTAAAGATCCATGCCACCACGCCCGGCTAATTTTTGTATTTTTAGTAGAGATGGAGTTTCACCATGTTGGCCAGGCTGATCTCGAACTCCTGACCTCAGATGATCCTTCCACCTCAGACTCCCAAAGTGCTGGGATTACAGGTGTAAGCCACCACGCCCGGCCTGTGCCCTTTCTCTAAACTGCACATGATGACTGTTTACTGTGTAGTCATTACAATAAAATAAATACAAAGTTGAGCAGATCTATTCAATTCAGCATCCACTGACCTCCAACCACATGCAGGACCTCTAGGAATGGAGAAGCCAGCTATGACCAAAATGCAGACCCCCACCTTCAAGGCAATAGTGACAGATGCCAAACAGTTCAAAAATTGTGTCCTTTCATTCTTATAAATGTCCCACAGTCATTTAGGCAGTGCCCATACTGCTTGGATCAGATGGTGGGGACATAAAAGATGGGAGGGCCTGGCCCTGCCCTTAGGAAGCTCCCAAGTGAACACTGATGCGGCTGGACATAGGGTTACAAAAAGCTTGGAGAGGACCATATTAAGGAAGTATACCACAGCCTCTAATGCTGGGAGTTTTGCAGTGTGGTGACAGAGAGGACAGTCCACAGACAATAATAACATCATCATGCTGACAGTCACATCCACAACAGCAACCCAACCATTAGCCAGCCACGAGCAAAACAAGAGGAGAGAAACTTTGTTTGGACTCAATGAGCTGGAAAGCAACCTCTCTTTCTTACATATTTGTTGGTAGCTCTCAAACTCCTCTTTTGTAATCATGAGAGTGAGATAAAATAGCATCAGCAATTTGAGCTGGAAATCAGCAAAGGTAGTTGACATTTAATTGCATTTGGAACAAAAAACAGAGGAACGTCTTTTAAAGTCATTATTGTATTTTTTCCAGCGTGAGAAGTGGTGCTTTTAATTGGTTGTTCTTTGACCCTTTTCTCAGTAACCCGGATGAAAGCTGGTCAAGCTGGGCTCAAGCCAACCCGAAATTCATTTGCATCCTCTGCCACATTCCTTAAGTAAGCGGAGAGGGCGACTGCTGGTGTAGACAGACACCTTCTCATTGGAGAGAGCACTGCCCCCCAAGTGAAGAAGGCAAAGGGGCTTCAGATTCTGCATCGTTGAAAAGCAACAAGCAGTACTTTCTGCCTGGGTTTTGACCTGCAATCCCTTCCTGCAGCTGTGGGAAGAAAGCTTCTTTCAGCTGAGGCCTGGAAAATACGTACAGCTGAGAAGCACACCATGTGATTCTGTGGTGCCCTGAAATGCCTATCTTTCATCCGGGCCCATCAGACAGCTTTATTGTGGCTGATCAAACTCTTTGCAAATGAATTTCCTTTCCTGAAAGCAAAGGGACAGCTTCATTACACACCCATCCTCCCACTCAAAGAGATGGAGAGAATTCATTTCACCAGATTTCCTCCTGAGAAGAGCACTGTATTTATTTGGAAGAAAGGCTTTGAGAAGCCAGTTGGATGAAGGGGGATAAGCTCGGGCAGTGTTCTTAAAACAATTTTATTCAATGTCCCCTAAAACAACAATAATTTTAAAAACTATGTTTTCCCTTACCACGTTTTTAGGATATGTAAAGTTTTTAAATCACACATTTAAACATTTGTAAATGATATAACTTATGATTTATTGCATTTAAGTATGGGCTTTAAATATAGTTTCTTTGAAACCTTGAAGCAGCACATTTAACTCTCTCAGTTTCAAAAAATGTCTGCCATGTAGCGCAAATGGCAAGGCTGTCTATTTAAACCATCAGCCAAATCAAACCGTCTGCTGGAAAACACCTGACCTCATTGCTGAGTTCAAATACGTTCGACCTTGAGACAAGTATCCCATTTCCAAATTCTAAGTTAGACAAACAGACGGACAGACAGAGATAGATAGATGGTTGAATAAAGTCAGCCAGGAGCCCCACAAACAGTTTGCTTCAGTATTCCTCACTCACTGTTTTTGCTTTGTGGTGGAGCTGTCCATCCTCAAATCTTTCCCCCTTTTTGGGCCTGGAGAACTTGCCCCCTGTACCAAAGCACTGTCGTAATAATGAGAAGCAGTTCTCACTTTTGCTAAGTGGGAGAAGGGTGACTGGGAAGCAGGGGCAGGGTGAGAAAGAAGTGCAGGCAGGCCTTGGAAATGGCCAGAGGCCCTGTGTTGGAAGCCAGGCTTTTGGAAGCTGAAGATCTGAAAACTGATTCCCTACAACAAACCTAAGTGTTTGTGTGCCATCCTGGGGTCTGCTCCACCTAGCTGATGATTCTCAGGTACACAAGCGGAAAGGGGAATGAGGAAAGCTTGCTAAAAGGTTCACAGATTCACTGAGAGGGCTGGAACCCATCCCCAGGCTCAGCTTCCTGAGCCTAAATCCATGCTGCAGAGGGGCCTGCTAAGGAGGCCAGTGTTCCCTGCAACAGCTGCTGGGTGAGAGAACAGAGAAACAGCACTGAAATAGTCTCATCTTCCAGCCCAGATGGTTCCCCTCTGGTATAAATAGGTCAAGCCTTTTTAGAGTTAATAAAATAATACAGTGATGTGGATATTAAAATATTCTACATTTATAGGTCTTTTTTTGTCCCAATAAATTATCATCTAAATTAAGAATGGTCTTTTCTCTCTAAACTCTGTCTGGTGTCTTGGTAGTAGTTTGGGATTATTTGGAGCACACAGAGAAAAAAAATCATGCTGTGTTATCAACTTTTTAAACAGAAGAGCGATGTCTTTGTGACTTCGGAGGTACCTGTCAAGCTTCTGTCATCCTTCTCCAGAATATTGCAAAAGCTTCCCAGCCAGTCACCCACCTGGCTGAGCACCTTCTTCCAAGTCTGTCTTCCTTAGAGGGCACCAGAGTGATCTTCCTTTTTAAAAATCTTAGGAAATTGTTGGTGGGAGTGTAGAATGATACAACTATTTTGGAAAACGCTTCTGGAAGTTTGTACCTATATATATGAACCAAACATATACTTACCCTATGACCAAGCATTTGCACTCCCAAGAAATAGGAAAGCATAGCCGGGCGCGGTGGCTCACGCCTGTAATCCCAGCACTTTGGGAGGCCGAGACGGGCGGATCAGGAGGAGTCAGGAGATAGAGACCATCCTGGCTAACACGGTGAAACCCTGTCCCTACTAAAAATACAAAAAACTTAGCCAGGCGAGGTGGTGGGCACCTGTAATCCCAGCTATTTGGGAGGCTGAGGCAGGAGAATGGCGTGAACCCAGGAGGTGGAGATTGCAGTAAGCAGAGATCGCATCACTGCACTCCAGCCTGGGCGACAGAGCAAGACTCTGTCTCAAAAAAAAAAAAAAAAAAAAAAAAAAAAAAGAAAGAAAGAAAGAAATAGGAAAGCACATGTCTGCACAAAGACTTGTATAAGAATATCCATAGCAGTGTTTCCACACTAGCCAAAACAGTGGAAGCAACCCAGGCCTCCATCAGTGGGAGGATGGGTAAAGGAAGTGTGATACATCCATATAATGGAATAGTACTCAGCAACAGAAGGAATGAGCCCTTGATTACGTAATAACCATGGATGATTCACAAACACATTCTGCTGAGTGAAAGAATCCTTACTCCAAAGAATACATACTGTCTCATTCCATTTACACGAAGTTTTGTAACAGCCAAACTAGAATGATAGGAATTAGGACAATGGCTGCCTCTGAGGGTAGATGGGTGAGAGGAATTAATTGGGCATATATATATCTGTGTACACATAAATATATGTGTGTATATATATATGTGTGTGTGTACACATAAATATATGTGTATATATATATATATGTGTGCGTGTGTGTGTGTGTGTATATATATATACAATTCTCCTGCCTCAGCCTCACAGGTAGCTGCTATTACAGGCATGTGCCACCACGCCTGGCTAATTTTGTATTTTTAGTAGAAACGGGGTTTCTCCATGTTGGTTCAGGCTGGTCTTGAACTCCTGACTGCAGGTGATCTGCCTGTCTTGGCCTCCCAAAGTGCTGGAATTATAGGCATGAGTCACCAGGCCCAGCCAAGCCTGAGATTTTAGTGCACCCATCACCCAAGTAGTTTACATGGTACCCAATATGTAGTTTTCATCCCTCACCTTTCTTTCATCTTCCCTCCTCTGGAGTCTCCAAAGTCCATTATACCAGTCTGTATGCTTCTGCGTACCCATGGCTTAGCTTCCATTTATAAGTGAGAACATACCATATGTAGTTTTTCATTCCTGAGTTACTTCACTTAGAATAATGGCCTCCAGCTCATCTAAGTTGCTGCAAAAGACATTATTTTGTTTTTACGGATGAGAGTATTCTGTGGTGTATATATCTCATATTTTCTTTATCCACTTATTGATTGATGGGCACTGAGGTTGGTTCCATGTCTTTGCAATTGTGAATTGTGTTGCAATAAACATATGTGTGCAGGTGTCTTTTTGATATAATGACTTACTTTTCTTTGGATAGACACCCAGTAGTGGTATTGCTGCAGGGAATGGTAGATCTACTTTTAGTTCTTTAAGAGATCTCCATACTGTTTCCGTAGAGGTTTTACTAATTTACATTCCCACCTGCAGTGTATAAGCATTCCATTTTCACTACATCCATACCAACATCTATTGTTTTTTGACTTTTTAATAATGACTATTCTTGCTGAGTAAGGTGGTATCTCACTGTGGCTTTGATATGAATTTCCTTAATCACTAGTGATGTTGAGCATTTTCTCATCTGTTTGTTGGTCATTTGTATATCTTCTTTTGAGAAATGTCTACTCATGTCATTTGCCCACTTCTTGATGGGATTATTGTTTTTTCTTGCTGATTTATTTGAGTTCCTTGTATATTCTGGATATCAGTCCTTCGTCAGATGCACAGTTTGCCAATATTTTCTTCCATTCTGTAGACTGTTTCTTTAGTCTGATGATATTTTTTTTGCTGTACAGAAGCATTTTAGTTTAATTAGGCCCCCTTTATTTATTTTTGTTTTTGGGGTCTTAGTCATAAATTCTTTGCCTAGGCTAATGTCCAGAAGAGTTTTTCCTTGTTCACCCTCTAGAATTTTTTATGATTTCAGCTCTTAGATTTAAGCCTTTGATCCATCTTGAGTTGATTTTTGTATAAAGTGAGAGATGGGGATCCAGCTTTATTCTTCTACATGGGGCTATCTGGTTTTCCCAGCACCATTTATTAAATAGAGTGTCTTTTCCCCAATTTATGTTTTTGTTTGCTTTGATAAAGATCAGTTGGCTGTAAGTATTTGGCTTTATTTCTGGGTTGTCTATTCTGTTCCATTGGTCTATGTGCTGACTTTTATACCAGTACCATGCCTGTTTTGGTAATTATAGCCTTGTGGTATAATTTGAAGTTGTGTAATGTGATGCCTCCAGATTTGTTCTTTTTTCTTAGGATTGCCCTGGCTATTTGGCCCTTTTTTGGGGTCCATATGAATTTTAAGATTGTTCTTCCTAATTAGGTGAAAAATGATGCTGGTATTTTGAAAGGAATTGCATTGAATCTGTAGATTGCTTTGGGTAGTATGGTCATTTTCATGACATTGATTCTTCAGTCCAAGAGCCTGGGACATGTTTCTATTTGTTTGTGTTATCTACGGTTTCTTTCAGCAGTGTTTTGTAGTTCTCCTGGTAGAGATCTTTCACCTCCTTGATTAAGTGTATTCCAAGGTAGTTTATTTTTTTTGCAGCTGTCAAAAGGGGATTAAGTTCTTGATTTGATCCTCAGCTTGGTTGTTGTTGGTGTACAGAAGGGTTACTAATTCATGAACATTGATTTTGTAACCTAAGACTTTACTGAATGTGTTTATCAAATCTAAGAGTCTTTACAGGTACTCTTAAGGGTTTTCTAGGCATAAGATCATATCATTGGTGAACAGCAATAGTTTGACTTCTTCTTTTCCAATTTGGATGCCTTTTATTTCCTTCTCTTGCCTAATTGTGCTGGGTAGGACTTCCAGTACTATGTTGAATAGATGTGGCCAAAGTGGGGATCTTTGTTTTGCTCCAGTTCCCAGGGAGAATACTTTCAACTCTTCTCCATTCAGTATGATGTTGGCTGTGGGTTTGCCACATATGGCTTTTATTATTTTGAGGTATATCCCTTCCATGCCTCGTTTGTTTGGTCTGTCTTAAACACCACTTGATAGCACTATGAATTTAACATTATGCCTTCTGTGAGCTACTTATCAGGTATTTTGCTCACTGGGTTTTCATACTGATCTTATGAGGCATGCATCATCCTGGGTTACAGATGAGAAAACACTGGTTCAGAGAAGCTCAAATAACATGTGCAAGTTCACATCATTGTTCAGACTTAAGTATGGATTAGAATCCAGGAATTCCACCTCTGATACACAAACTTGATAATCTCACCAAGATCAAAGGCTGCCCTTTTAGAGGTCAGTAGTTATTTAAAATCTTGGGAAGTAAGGTTGAACAAACCACCAAGTGTCGGCTACTCTCTAGTGATAGACGTGACAGAGGCTGGTTGACTTTGGCGCTGTATATTTGACTCTCTTACATGGCCCAAACTGTTTTTCCTTTGAGCATTTTGATTTTTGAGACAAAGACTATTACGGGTTGAATCCTCCCCAAATTCATATGGTCAAGGCCTAACCCCTAGTACCTTTGAATGTGACCTTATTTGGAGATAGGAACTGTAAAAATGATGAAGTTAAGTGTGGGCCCTAATCCAATATGACTGATGCTCTTCTAAAAGGAGGAGATTTGAACATGGAGATAGACATGCACATAGGGAGAATACCACAGAGACATGAGGACAGAGATGGGATGATGTACTACAAGTCAAGAAATTCAGAAGATTGATGGCAAACCGGCAGAAACTAGAGGAGACGCATGGAGCAGATTCTTTCTCAGCCAGCAGAAGAAGCCAATCCCATTAACATCTTGATCATGAACTTCTAGACTCCAGAATGTCTGACAATCCATTTCTGTTGTATAAGCCATCCAGTGTGTAGCACTTTGTTAAGGCAGCCTTAGGAAATCATGCAACACCAATGTAATTCTTAGTCCTAGGACATTTTATGCTGCGATTTGTTTAGACACCCATCTCCCATACACACACACACACACACACACACACACACACTTAAGCATGTTTAGCTAATTTCTTCAATATGACATGCCTTGGAAATATGTCCCCAGAGAAATGTGACTTTGATAACATAATGAAGGCCAGAAGAAGACAGGACTTAATTTATACAAATCTATTTTCCAGGTGACCTTTCAGGAATTATCTATATGCCATGTACTGCCATAGAGATGCTGGGAGTGAAAGTGAGACTGTTCAGTAAAACCATTAAGTTTTACAGCTAACATTACTACATCTACGGAAAAAGTAGCTCACGCTCATTTAAAAGAGTGAAGACTCAAGGTGAAGAGGATTTTTCCCACTTAAAGGGAAAGAATAGGGCACCTTCTCTTCCTCTGTCTCTCTTCCTTTTCTCCCTCATGTGAGCTCCTATAACACGTCCTATAGCATGTGTGCTAGCTGCTAGCGACAATGTGCAGCAGACATGGTTCACAGAAGATTCATGCATGTCTTCCATGGGGTAGAATTGATGCAGAAAGCAGTGGTTGAGCTTTGGACTACATTTCCCACCTCTTCCTAGATGGGCTCATATGACGGAATTCTGGCCAATGGAGTATGGGAGGGAATGTAAGCCATTTTCCCAGCAGCCTCATTCTTCGTGATAAATCAGAAAACTTGGTCGATTTCACTGCAGATACCTTACTTTGTTGTGATGTGTTTTTGGTTGTGGTGACCAGAAACCTTTTAGTAGGTTAAACAGAAGGGAAATAAAAAGGCTATCGGGGGAGAAATGAGGGGACTTGTTAGAACACTAGCTTTTAAAGGCACCCCTGAGATAGGGAGATGCTCTTAGGAGGTTGGGAAAAAGCTTTAAGTAATATTGAGTCACACAAACAAAAGGATATACTTCTTCCAAATCTGTATACATATTGATACATTAAAGAGACGGTCTCAATTTAGATCTACTTTATATTAGTACATTTCTCTGTGTCTCCTTCTTCAATGCGTAATGGTGCCTAGCTAATATTTACATTGTTTTAGTTATATTTACTTTTGTCATTACCTGTGGGTATAGCAGATGCTACTAATTTTCTGTTTACAGCCTTGATATGCAGTTTCTTCTTTAAATAAAAAGTGTTAAGCAGACATCTGTTCAATTTAAAGAAGAGTATTAAGTAAGTGGTTGGTGCGGTGTGAGGATATGGCTAAGATAGGGGTGGTATTCGAATGCCCAAATATTACCTTTGGAAAGGTGGTTGAGAAATACAGGCCAGGAAGACTGCTGCACTGTTTCTAGGAGCAGGGCCTTAGGGACCAGAGAATGCAAAGAGGGTTCAGGAAATCCTCCACTTCTGTTCTATCTCCAGTTTCTCTTCACACACCTACTGTATTTTGGTGTTTCTCTGCAGACCAGCTTTATCACAGTAGAAAATGGTCATTTAATAGCTCCCAAATTCTATAGACACTTGGGGCATGATCGACTTGCTCTGATTCTCAATTTCACGTTCCGTAGAAATGGGGTCCTTGTCCCAGTGGGGTCAGGGGCCCATCTGTGCACACTTATATCCATGAAGGCAGGATGACATTGGAGGCACATGACTGTCTCTGCTACAGTCATGTATTTAGGACCAGGAGTAAGTTTGGAGAGAAACAGAGATCCTGACAAGCCAGAGAGAAAAAAGTGGATGATTTTCACATTAAAACAGAAGACTCTCAATAAAAAACCCATCATGTTAATTGATAAATGACAGACTGAGTAAAGGTATTTGCAATATCTCATATCAACAAATTACTGATACTTCTGATATATATAAAACCCTTACAAATCAATTAAAAAAGAAAATAATAAGACATTAGGCAAAGAAGATGGACTGTTCCTTCACAGAAAGGAAAATCCAGTTGGCTAAACAATATGTGAAGAGAGGCCCAAACTCACTAGTAATGAGAGAAACAAAAATGCAAACAGCAATGAGATAATCCATTTATATCTATGAGTTTGACAAACATTAGTAGGTGAATAATGCCAAGTGCTGGTGGGGATGTGGGGAGACGAGAGCTCTCCTGCTCTGAAGCTGGAATATAATTTGGCAGAGTCCTTCTAGAAGGTGACCTGTAACAGTTAGCAAAATTAAGCACACCTGTGCCCTATGTCCCAGTTAGCACATTCCTAGGCCTACAGTCCAGATCAATTATTTCCAATGTCTGCAAAGGAAGATGTACTAGGGTAGTTGTTGCTAGGCTCTGTGTGGAAGTGGAGGAGAGCATTGAAGGCAACCTGGGTGTCTGTCGTTAGGGGCAAGAACAAGTACAATGTGGTGGATACACACTGTGTGGGATACTATGCAAGAGCCAGCAACCACAAATCAGGTGTACACACAGCTGCGTGGAAAGGTCTCCATGCAACACAACTGGGAAGCAAGTAGGAAACCCAATGAAATTAACCCCATGGCACAATGTATCTAAATTAAATGCATCACACACAAAGCAATATTACCTATTTCATTAGAATCAATGCATATTTAAAGCTGTGTATGAGACGTAGCAGGCTGGGTACTAAGAGAGTTCAGTCTAACAAAGAATCAGGGAAGAACGGGTGCGGTGGCTCACGCCTGTAATCCCAGCACTTTGAGAGGCCAATGTGGGCAGATCACCTGAGGTCAGGAGTTTGAGACCAGCCTGGTGAACATGTTGAAACCCCGTCTTTACTAAAAAGACAAAAATTAGCCAGGTGTGGTGGCAGGCGCCTGTAGCCCCAACTACTTTGGAGGCTAAGGCAGAAGAGTTGCTTAAACCCAGGAGGTGGAGGTTGCAATGAGCTGAGATTATACCACTGCACTCCAGCATGGTCAACACAGCAAGATTCTGCTCCCCCCCCCCGCCAAAAAAAAGAAGGAGGAAGGAGAAAAATTTAAAATAAAGAAACAGGGTGTCTAGGCAGACACTTGGAAGATGTCTGATCACAAGGCTAGGCAGTAGAGACAGGAGTGGACTGGAACAGAGAAGCCCAGTTAGGGGCCACTAGAAAAGTCTGGGTGAAAAACAGATAAGAGGCTCACTGTCTGTAATCCCAGCACATTGGGAGGCTGAGGTGGGCAGGATCGCTTGCGCTCAGGAGTTTGAGACCAGCCTGGGCAACATGATGAGATCCTGTACCTACAAAAAATACACAAAAAATTAGGCAAGCATGGTGGTGTATGCCTGTAGTCATTGCTACTCAGGAGGCTGAGGTGGGAGGAGAGGATCGCATGAGCCTGGGAGGTGGGGGTTGCAGTGAGCCGAGATCACACCACTGCATTCCAGCCTGGGTGACAGAGTGAGACCTGTCTCAAAACAAACAAACAAACAAAAAAAGAAAAAAGATAAGACTTGAACTAAGTCTGGAAATAACGTGATTCCAACAGATTTAAGGGACACATGGGAGGAAGCAGAAATGATGGGATGAGTGGGGGATTGAATGTGGAGGGTGAAGGAGAGGGATGCATCTAGAATACTTCTTGTGTTTCTGCACACCTAAGTGGACTCTGCTGGTATTGCCAGGACGGGGAAGCCACGAGGAGCACCAGATTTGGCGTGAAAATAATGAGCTTCCTTTTGATTGTCCATACAGAATAAAATTATTGGTGTGTCTGTGATGAAGTATGTGAATGTTTTACTGCAAATAAACATTTGGGCAACACATTTGAGCAGGTTCCCTGATATTACACAAGCTGCCATGCTAAATTAGCCTTTACAAAATGGCTAGGATGACTTAATGAAATGAATTTCTGGACCCAAGAAGAAAGTAAATAATATTTACATTTCAGTGAAGGTGAGAATTCGGGCCACCCCAGACTGAATAAAAGGTTTTCATTTGAAGTTTGAACCAAAATATGGCAGTTTATTTTTAAATCTCTAAGTTATAAACTGGGATTTGTGCAAACAATTTGATTCCCTGTGGACTTCCAAATCGTGGTGAATATCAATACTTTAGGGCTTTCATAATGCAATGCCAGAGTTTATTGAAGAAAATAAATACTCAGGACAGCAACAAAGATTTCCTCTCCCAAACTCTCAGTTCATGTAGCAGTTGGCCACTGCAAGGCCTGAGGGCTGGGAAAGTATCTATTTACCCTACACAAAGGCTCAGAGAGGAGTAAGACTCATCTTGAGATGTTATATTGAACTCCACAAGGTCTCACTAGAGGTTTGAGCAGAAGAGACTGAACATGAGATGAAAGGTGGGGCAGGGCACTGAACTCACCCCCAAAAAGCCTGGGTTCCAGTTCTGCCACAGACTCACTGGGGGATCTTGGGGGAGTCACCTCTGGGTACCTCCCTTGGGTTCTTCTGTTGCTTCATTGATGAAATAAGCCTGTCCAATGATAAGACCTCTGAGTTTTTTCCCTATTTGATTCCAATACTCTGCTCTGTCCCAACCTCTGTTTTCTGCAACCATGTTCTAAAACAGACAGGCTCACCCATGTGCCATTCTTCACCAAAGACGTTCCCACTCTTGATCGCTATGGACCCCTCATCATTATGTCCTTCATCTTTTCCTCTTTAAATATAATAAAACTTTTTATTTAAAAAGTTTTAAGTAAATCTCTCTGGTCCATTTTTTAAAAGTGTGAGGTAAACGATAGTTGATGTGCTCAATGATACGGCTGAGATAACGGTAGCGTTTGAAGGCACTGATATTACCTTTTGGTCTGGTAGTTGGGAAACAGATCAGGAAGATGCCGGGCTGTCCCAAGGAGCCTTACTTGCACTCTGCAGGCAGCACGTACAGGGCTGGGCCTCACTTTCTAAGTGAAGGAAGCGGCGCTAAGAAAGAAAGCAACTCCCAAGACTGCACAGGTAAGACTTAGTGTGACCAGCTGCCTCAGCTTGCCTGGGACTGTACCAGTTTGAATACTGGAAATACCACATCCCATGAAACCCCTCCCTCAGTTTGGGACCACTGGGCATCGTAGGAAAGTGCAGTTTCAGGGGTTTTACAGTCCTTGAGTAAAGATCATTGATTCATAAGAATCGGCAGGAAGGTGGCAGCTGTTTGGATTCAGGCAACAAACCCCACCAGGTACTGTTTTGAGAAGGCCTTAAAGGCAAATGCTTGTGCTTAGAATATGTCAAAAGCAACTCTCATAGATCTTTAACTTTTCTTCCCAGCCAGCATCAAGGCTGTATCTTTTGGCCTACAGATTTCTGCTAATTTGGGTCAAAGGCAACTCTGATATTAGACACACGTGTCACAGGTTGAATTGTGTCCCCCCAACCCTGGCAAAAGCATTTGCTGAGGTTCTAATCCCGGGCACCTGTGAATATCATCTTATTGGCAAGAGGGTCTTTACGCATGATCAAGTTAAAATGAAGTCATTAGGATGGCCCTAATCCAAAAGGGCTAGTGTCCTTCTAAGAAGGGGAAAATGCCACAGGAAGCCAGACCCAGGAGGGGAGAACTCCATGTGAGAATGGGGGGCGAGGATTGAAGGAATCTTTGCACTGAACGACAAAGATTGTTAGCAAGTAGCCAGGAGCTGGAAGAGACCAGGAAGAAACTTTCTCTGCAGGTTTCAGAAGGATTTCCTGCAGCCCTGCAGGCACCTTGATTTCCAACTTTTAGCCTCTAGTGCTGTGAGGCAATACGTTCTTGTTTTAAGCCACTCGGTCACAGCAGTCTTAGAAACCCATGCAGTACTCAACTGAACAGCCGCATGGGAGAGTGGTCTTTCTAACACACCACGTCTGACTACATCACTCCCCAAAGCAGAACGTCTCGTGGCTCCTACTGCATTTGGGATAAAACTCAAATATCTTTTCTCTCCAACATTCTCTCCTGCCTTGTTTTCTATGTGAACCGTGCTCCAGCCACACTTATCTTCTTTCTCCTCTTTGACCTTGCCAAGTGGGTTCCCATCTTAGGGAGGGTCTTGAAAGATTTCCTTGTGGGAAACCTTCAGCTGAATTTTTATGCACTGCCCTGGGGTCACTGCGCCTGCCATTGACAACCTTCAAAACTCTCTGTCCCCAGCTGGCTTCTCCTCACCCTCAAGGAGTTAGTTCAGATGTCACCTCTAAAGGGCCTTTGCTGTATACACCATCCAGGACACTCTTCCTGGATCACTCACCACCCTGCCACCCTGTTTCATTTCTATCATGGCACTTATTGCTAGCACATATCATCTGTCATGTTCATTTATTTGTCTATGTGCCTATTGCTTGTCTTCCCTCACTAGGGTATAAGGTGCATAAAGGCAAGAATCTTGTCTGTTTGGGTTATTACAATGTCTCCAGTGATCAGAACTGGGTCTGGCAGCCAGGAGAACCTAATGCAGGTACGCCAAATAAATGGAGAATCACATATAGCAGGTAGAGCATTGTGCTAGGCCTGGTTTAAGTGCTTTAAATATGCTAAAGTTTTTCTAAATCTTGTTTGCAATTGCATGAGAAACACAGAGAGGTTTAGTGACTTGGCCAAGGTCACACAGCTGCTAAGCGGCAGAGTTAAGATTTGAATTGAGAGCCAGCACTGCTAACTGCCATGCCACCATGCCATGCTACCTCTTGGTGGAAGGAAAGAAAGCTGTCACAGTCATTGTGTCCTTTCAGAATTCTTGCCAACTCTTCTCACATGCTTACCCAGGGTTTCCTCCAGCTGCTGGATGTACCTCAGCCACAGCCTCCTCCCACTGCCTCCCAGGTATTATTTTTGCTTATCTAGGTTTCCATCTCTTACTACACTGTATGTTCCTTTACACCTGCTGCTGTCTGCTTTTCCTGTACTCCATGGGGTGTGTCTGCAAAGTCCTATCAATGATCACTTCCCACCTTGCCTCTGTATTTCTCATCCTCCCAGGTCCTGGATGTGCCAAGTTCTCTCTTGCCTCTGGGCTGTTGCACATGCATTGCCTTTGTCTGGAATGCTTTTCCCCTCTCCTCTTCCTGGTTCAACCCCCTTGCCATTTGAGGTACATCACCTCCTCCAGGAAGGGTCTCTGGATTGCCTGGTTGAGTTGAGTGCCCTTGCCATGGGTACTCACAGCCTGTTAATAGTTCTCCCATCATGGCAGCCATGTGAGTAGGGGCCACTGTCTGTTTACCCAGCTGCCTTGCTCACTATGCTGCAGCCACATGGAGGCTGCAATCACATCTTGGTTATCTATCTCCCATATTCAGGACCTAGAAGAGAGTGGATGCTAAGTAAGGGCTAGGTATAGAATACTGTATCTTTTTATTTTTATTTTTTAGACAGAGTCGCTCTGTCTCCAGGCTGGAGTGCAGTGGCATGATCTCGGCTCACTGCAACCTTCACCTCCCAGGTTCAAGTGATTCTCCTGCCTCAGGCTCCCAAGTAGCTGGGACTACAGGTGTGTGCCACCACACCCAGCTAATTTTCGTATTTTTTAGTAGAGACGAGATCTCACCATGTTGACCAGGATGGTCTCAATCTCTTGACTTTGTGATCCACCCGCCTCAGCCTCCCAAAGTGCTGGGATTATAGGTGTGAGCCACTGCGCCAGGCCAATGGCACATGTTTTCATTTTTACTCTTGGCCAACATCTATTGGGTATCTATAATGTGCCAGGTATCATTCTCATGCTTTCTATGTGTGAACTCACTAATCCATAAAACAACCCAATAAGGCAGGTGCCATTATTATTCTCAATTTACAGACTCAGAAACCAACGCATGATGGGGGGTGTTGTGCCACTTGCTCAAAGACACTCCATAAGAAGCAGAGTTGACTTTCAAACCCTGACAGTTGGGCTCCAGAGCCCACTCTCTCAGCTACTAAACTGTATCTGCAGAGGTATAACAAGCTCTCTGAGGGCCAGCCTCAAGTCCCCTGCCCCTGTGGGACAGAGACAGCCCTATGGCTGTTTTAGCTATTTCCACTTTGGGGTGAGGACAGGACAGGGGGATGGAGATCGTCACACCCACATCCTCGGCCTGTGCGCTCCAAACTCCTGCTCTAGTTATGCCAAGAGGGTAGGTGTGAGGGTAAGGCTCCTTCTCAGCTCACATCTATGCTTTTAAAAAGCACTACCTCTCAGGATGTTTGGGGAGGAGGATGTGCACCCTGTCTTGCATCTAGCTGTCCTAAATTTGCTAAATCCCAAGATCTCATCAAAAATAACTATTCATTTATTATTTACCCATCCATCCATATTCCATTCATCAATTCATTCATCATATATCCATCCATCCACCCATTATCCATCCATTCACCCATCATCCATCCATCCATCCATCCATCCATCCATTTTCCATCCATCCATCATCCATCCATTCACCAATCATTCACCCACCCATCCATCCATCCATCCATCCATCCATCCATCATCCATCCATCCATCCATTCATCATCCATCCATTATCCATCCATCCATCCATTAATCATCCATCAATCCATCATCCATCCATCCATCCATCCATCCATCCATCCATCCATTAATCATCTATCAAGTCATCATCCATCCATCCATTAATCATCTATGAAGCCATCATCCATCCATCCATTCATCATCCATTTTCCATCCATCAGTCCATCCATTCATCATCCATCCATCCATCTATCCATCTCTTATGTATTAAACCCTCATTCTGTACCAACCATTATTCAGAGAACTTCACAGACCTCATCTCACCTAATCCTCACAGCAACCAGTTAGGTATTGTTAACTCTGTTTGCAGGTACAGAAACAGGGGTTTAGGGGCTGAGCACCTTGCCCATGGTCGGTAGCAGGGCTGGGATTCCAAACCAGGTCTGCCTGACATTAGAACCTCTAGTGAACAGGCTACTGAGAAAAAGAATGAACTAACCAGTTACTGAGACTGGTTGTTGAGAAAGGAATGCCTGGAGAGGCAGCACTACCCTATGCAGCTACTCATTTGCTCAGCTGGGATGATTCCCAGTCTCATTCATTCATTCATCACACATCAAGGAAAATCTAGAGTGTTTTAAGAACTCTGCTAAGATGTGTTTGCCAGGAAGGTGATGAGATACTGACCATGAGGTTCCCTGAATGGAGTGATGCAGAGGATACCTCTGAAAGGCCTTGTGCCCCCTCTGCAGAGTTCTGGCAAACTCTCTCCAGCTTTGCCTAAGCATTCTCTTCTATCTGGAATGTTCTCTTCCCTCTCTGCCTTCCCCCAGCCTACTGAGCCTCTTATAATTTCAGTTACTTAATTTGCTCACACGCTTACGCAGGTCTTTGTTCAATACATGTTTATTGAGCACCTATATTGTGTCAATCACTCATTCAGGTTTTGAGGATACAGTGATGAATAAGGCAGGCAGGGTCTCTGCCCCAGGGAGCTCACATTCTAGTGAAGGAGATCCACACGAACAACATTAGGAAACAGACCAACTACTGTCCTGGGAAGTAATGGAGACGGGGAGAAGGGGCTTTACTTTTGGTGGAGGTGTGAGAGGGTGATTGGAGATGAAAGGGAGTTGGCCACTTGAAAAACCAAGGGCAGAGTGTCTTCAAGACAGAGAACAGCAGGCTCAGAGGCCCTTAAAAGCAAGGAACTGGGAGAACTGTGGTAGCTGCAGGATGCAGAATTGTTGACCCCCACTCACCCTAAAGAGAATTAATCAGCTTTCCATCTGTGTTCCTGCAGCATTGTGCTTCCTTCTGCGTGAACTCCCATCATATGTTTATTATGGATTCATGTTTTTGTCTCCCCCTTGGAACTTGGAGTGCTTCTAGGTCAGGGACCATCTGTAATGTGTGGCTAATAACAGTGAAAGTCTTACAAACCTTACAAGGTCGTTGGGAAGATTAAAGGTGATAATCTAGGAAAGGTCTTTAGTACAATTTCTGAAACTGTAAATGCTCCATAAAGTCTAATAATTATTATTGAGAGTAACCTAGTGCCCTCCCAGCCCAGGGGCCAATACATAGTAAGGATTGAGTCCTGTTTCCAGTGTGCAGGAAGGAGGGAAACAGGTGAGCTCGTCCAAGAGCAAGGCCATCAGGACTGTCGATGGGTCACCACCAACTGGCTGGGGGTTGTGCTTCCAGGAAAGCACGCCTGCTATGGTTCCCAGCCCACAGACAGCGCAAGAAACATGGCCTTATTTTCTATAACTCACATGACTTCTACTTCTAGCCTCCATGTTAGGGTGGTGGACACCATCAAATGTTCCCCTACTTTCTCCTAGGTTGACATCTAAGATCTAGAGGTCTCAAATACTACACACACCTTGAGGATCTGGCTTCTCTGGTTTTTGGTAACATCCACTCAAGACTCGGGATCCCAGTCCACTGGCCCTTGATTATCTGTCAACATGGGCCATTTGTCCATTCAATAAAAACTCATTGATCACATCTGAAGCACCAAGCGCTGTCCTAGATGTTCGAGATTCAGACACTAAAGAAACAGACAAAATCATGCTCTTGGAGCTACATTCTGATAGGGGTGAAGGTGGAGGATAGAAAATAATCCAGTAAACATCTGTCAGGTGACAAGAGTTACGGAGATCTGAGTGTGGAGAGTGAATGAGTGGGGGCGATGATGGACAGGATTCGAAGGTGGTATTTAAGCCAAGACCTGAAAGAATTGAAGGAGTGAGTCCCGGGTCTGCCTAGGAGCACTCCAGGGCATGTGCAAAGGCCCCAGTGTGAGCTCCATATGTTGGAGGGACAGCCTGGAGGGCGGGGTGGCTGGAACTAAGTGAGCAAGGGGGACATCACTGGGGAACAAGGCCCAAGGGGTGGGCAGGTAGGGCCTTGTAGGTCACAGAAAGGATTGGCCTTTTGGGCTCAGTGAGACCAGGGGGATGCTGGGGGATCCTGAGCAAAGGAGGAGTGACATGACCTAACCTATGTTTTGAAAGGATCACTCTGGCTGCTATGGGAAGAAACAGCTGTAACAGGGTGAGTGTGGGAGTAGGTTAGGAGGCTGCTGTGGCAATTCAGGGGAGAAGTGGTGGCTAGGTCCAGGGTATAAGGATGGCGTGAAACATAAAAGTAGAAAGAGGAACACTAGTGGGGCATCTCCCTTGTACTTAGGTTTTGAAGGACCAGCCCAGTATCTGCTGATTCTTCAGAGAGAATGGGTCAAGGCTGCCCTCTCAGATGTGCGGGCTCTGCTGGGTGCTGGCTGGGTGCTTGGATGTCATTTCATCGCTTCTGCAGCCCCTGGCCGCCAGCACATCTGTGTGAGCCTGTCTGGGGCCTTGTTTCCAAGACATACAATGCATTTTGGCATTTGTGGTTTCTTTCAGCCTCCTTGTACTCCTGTGAGGTCTCTGCCCTGGGATCCCACAAACCTCTTGAAGATATTTATCTCTTCCTGGGGCTGTCTGGAGCAGAGATCAAAGCACTTTCTCTAAGACTCCCCTGAAGTGTCTTGATTCTCCTCTGATATCTTCTTGCTCCAAATCTGGAGAAATCTGCTCGGACTTGAGGGGTGGCAAGCTATAAAGGAGGGGAAGGCCTCGCTTGTAGAGCCTCATGTTTTCTCCTAAATGTTTTGTGTGCTGTAAGGAGTTTCCCTCCGCTAAGAGTTTAGGTTTTTCCATTTTTTCTGCTTTAAGCTCCGGAACAGTCCTGAGGAGGAGGGGTAAGGGAGGACAGAGAGCAGGGAAAGCAACATGGGTGTAGAACACCAGTTGTAATTTGCAAAGATTATCCTACCCTCAAAGCAAAAGGAGCAGTTTGTTTTGGATCCAAAACACAAAAATATGCATTTCAAAAACAGCTTTATTGGGGTGTTCGTCATAAAGAATTGCACACAGTTAATGTGCATGATTTCATGAGTTTGGACATCTTCGAACACCTGTGATACCGTCCCCATAGTCAAGGTGACTGACATAGTCAGCCCCGCCCAAAGTTTTCATGTGTAGCTTTGTTTTTCTTTGCTTTTCTTGTTTTGTGGTAAGAACAATTCACATGAGATCTACCCTCCTAACAAAATCGGAAGGGCCCAATACCGTATTGCTAACTAGAAGCACGACGTTGCACAGCAGAGCTCTAGAACTTGTTCATCTTGCGTAACTGAACCTTTTTACCCATTTAACAACTCTCCATTTTCCACTGCCCCCACCCCCTGGCAACCTCTATGGTATTCTCTACTTCTATGAGTTTGTCTATTTTAGACATACATATAAGTGGAATTATAAAGTATTCCATTATATGGAATTATAAAGTATTTAGATACAGATATAAGTGGAATTATAAATTATAAAGTCTTTCTGTGTCTGGCTTATTTCACTTAACATAATGTCCTCCAGATTCATCCATGTTGTTGCAAATGGCAGGATTTCCTTCCTTTTTATGGCTGCGTAATATTTCACGGTGTGTTTATACCACATCCTTCTTATCCTTCCTCAGATGCTCACCCTGCTCATTTCTGCCTCAAGGGCTTTGTCCTTGTCGTTCCCTTTACCAGGCACGTGGCCCCAGCTGGGTGCAAATGGGGTCTTCCTATGTGCCTAGCTGGGGAGAGAGATGGCTTTGGTGAGCAAGCAGCTTGTCTTCTCCACGGTGGCTCTGTGCCAGCCCACCCTCATGACATCCACCCTTTGTCAATTGAGGTCTGCAGGGTTGGAATGGCCCTGTTTTGTCGGGGGTAATATTGGGATACAGTATGTAGCTGTTCCACCTTTCTGCACCAGTTACAACATGATTTGTCAGTCTTCTCAACAAACTTTGATGAAATAACCATTAGGTATAATGCGCTATACTTGGAAACGAAGATACAAATAAAAAGTTGTCATTAGAGTGAAAAAGATTACATTCATCCATCAACTGCATTTTGCAAACATTTATTGAGTCCCCATATTGTGCTCAACCGTCATAGCCCCTGCCACATGAAAAGCCCATGTGGGCCGTATTTCATGATGGATGTGACAGACTAGGTCTTCACTTACTAGTGTGATCCTGTGTGAATAGTGTCACCTCTGACTCTCAGTTTTCTCATCTGTGAAATGGGAATGGTGATAAATTATGATTCAACAATTTTGCACAGAAAGTGCCTGGAGGAATAGCCCTTTCTTGGGTTTTAATATCTGAGCTCTTTCTTCCCTCCCCACTCCATCTCCCTGCTCCTGGCCACCTTTTTTTTTTCTTACAGAGACAGGTTTCACTCTGTGGTTCAGGCTGAAGAGAAGTTGCACAATCACAGATCGCTGTAATTTTGAATTTCTGGGTTCAAGTGGACTTCCCACCTCAGTCTTCCAAATAGCTGGGAATAAAGCCAGGTGTTATTGCACCTGGCTAATTTTTAAACTCTTTCAGAAATGAGGTCTCTCTATGTTGCCCAGGATGGTTTCAAACTCTTAGCCTCAAGCAATCCTCCCACTTCAGCCTCCTGAGTTGCTGGGATTGCAGGCATGAGCCACTGTGGACACCTTTCTCTTTTTCCTTTTAAGAGCTCAGACTATCAGACTGTCTGTTCAGAAATTCTCACTTTTGAAGCCAAGGTTTGCCAACAATTGGTGCCAAAAAAAAGAGAGAGAGAGAGAGAAAATAGGTCAGAGTTTAGGTCTCCACAATCTCACTTTACATGAACAAAAAGGAAAATAGTGCCTGAATCCAGGAATGGGGAAGGATTAAACAAATTTTTAATGTGAAGATAATTAGCAAGGAAGAAAATGGGCAACTTGTTCTCTTTACTATTGACATTTAGGCAAGACCGAGCTTGGCAATGAGAAAGGAAGAATTTCATGGAGGCCTGAGCTCCGAAGCAGCATGGTTTTGTCCCCTGCTACTTTCCTCTCTTCCCTTTCTTCCGACACTCGTCCCCTTGAGTTTTCTGGGGGGTAGGTGGTATAATGTAAGGGATTTGGGTTTTGATGTCTGAAGGAACCAGATTTGATCTGGGAGGTAGGTGGTATAGTGTAAGGAACTTGGGTTTTGATGTCTGAAGGAACCGGATTTGATTCTTGGCTCACCCCTTTCCTATGTGTGAAAACTTGGATGGATTTTTCAACTTCTCTGAGCCTCAGTTTCTTCATCTGTAAAATGGAGGTAGGAACGCCCCACTCATGGACTGAGTGAACAGTGCATGGGAACCACCTGGCACATAGTAGGTATCCACACATGATTGTTTCTTCCCCTCCCATTTTTCCTTAGGAATCTAGGCCTGTGCTAATATCATACAGTCAAATTTTTCATTTAAATTTTTCTTAGGTCTTCTTTTTCATGATTTCATTCTCACCTTGACTCCAGAAGCTCATTCCTGCCTCCTCATTTCCAGGTCTCGTTAGCTTCCTTCCCAGGCCTAGTTCAGGACACTCCACCCCTCTTCTGCCCTACTCCCACCCTGATCTCCTGCCTGCATTCTCTTTTCCTCTCTCCTCCCCACTGCCCCAAAGTGATCTTCCCAACTGTAAATCTGACCTCACCACACTCCCACTCAGAAGCTCTCAGAACTTCCCGCTGCTCTTGAGATGAGGGCCACTCATCCTGACCTTGCATTTCAGGGCCAGCCCTTGCTCAGCAGATTCCCAGTAAACCCTATGCTCCAGCCACAAGGAATGATGTGTCCAATTGCAAACACATCTCCTTGTTTGACCCCCTGGCTCTTTACATGCACAATGTCCTCCCCCACCTGGCTAACTCCTGCTCATCCCTCAAAGCCCAACTCGAGTATCTCCCGAGGGAAGCCTTCTTGGCCACTGCTGAGACAGAGGTCCTCCCTCATCTTGTTTTGTCTCTATTTTTTCTTATTCAACTGTTGTCATGGCATTAATCTTACTGAATTCCTATCGCCTGTGTGCTTGTCGGTTGTTCTACACCATACAGAAGTTGTCTGGGTGCAGAGGCTGCACCTTGTTATAATTTATTTATAAATTCATTCTACAGGCATGTATTCTGGATCTCCTTTGCCAGGCCCCCTGCTGGCACTGACAACTCAGTGGAGAACAAGACAGACAAGGTCTCTGCTTGGAAGGGACTCACACTCTAGCAGGACAGTACAGATAGGCAAACAAATAGGTGAATGAGATACTATCCAGTGGTGATGAGTGCTATGGAAAGAAGGAAATCAGCAGGGAGAGAATGCTGGGGGTGTGTGCTGGGTGCACGTTGGGTGGTCTGAGGAGGTCTCTCTGTATCTGTCATAGAAGACACTAGAATGTCTGTCGACAGAAAGGAGGAGGGGAAGGACTGATGGGTGTACTTCCTTCTCTTTGATGCATGTGGCCTTGTGACTGGTAGCAAGGTCATAAGTGAGTGCCGCTGGGCTTATGTTTTCCAGAATGACCATGCTCAGATTGGATTCAAGTCTTAACAAAGCTGACAAATGCTTCTCTTTCTCACCACCACCACTGCAATTACCCTAAGGGTGGAGAGACCTGGTGAGTAGGTGCCAGAGAAGAGCAAATGTGGGTTCAATATCAGGGGAAGCTCCGGAACAATGAGTGCCATGTGACATCCTCATAATAACAGTAATTATGACAAAAATAACCCTCGCCTTCCCTTTTACTGCTTTGCCTTTTGCTGTTTCTAAAGTGTATTAGTAGCCAATGCCGTATTTGAGTCTCTGCAGCACTGTGAGATCATGAGCCCTGTCTGTAGGAAGGGCACCTGGAACCCACGGAGTGCAGTGGCTTTCCGGGGTTACACAGCTGAACCCAATATCCAACCCCAGGTTCTCATTCCCAAATCTAGGTTCCGGAAAGGGCTGTCTTGGGAAGTAGTAAGCTCCATCAGCAGATAGGTGAGGAGAGGCTGAGCATCCTGCCTCCCCGGCAAGGAGACAGAGGAGACTGGGGGGTGGGAGGGAGGATGTGGGGCTCTGCTGTCCCCTCTCAGGTTCTGGACTTCTCATTGTACGACCATTGGGAACAAGACATTTTTAGGTGCACGGGAGGCCTTTCATTTCTTCATTTCCTTGACATTAGCGAGAAAGCCCCACCTTCTTCTCATTGAGAGCTCTGCAAGCCTGCTTGCCAGGTTCAAGGGTGTGTGAAAGCTGGCCCATGCTTTGCTGCGTGAACTTCAAAATCTAACGTGCTGAGCCTCACATGGGTGCCCGAGTCTTTCCCCCACGTTCTGTTGTCCCCACACTGATAAGACCTAGGACAAAGGGCTATAAAAATGATGGAGTTTTCTGGCCGGGCACGGTCGCTCACACCTGTAATCGCAGCTCTTTGGGAGACTAAGGTGGGCAGATCACAAGGTCAAGAGATCGAGACCATCCTGGCCAACACGGTGAAACCCCGTCGCTACTAAAAATACAAAAATCAGCTGGGAGTGGTGGCAGGCATGTGTAGTCCCAGCTACTCAGGAGGCTGAGGCAGGAGAATTGCTTGAACCCAGGAGGCAGAGGTTGCAGTGAGCCGAGATTGCACCACTGCACTCCAGCCTGGTGACAGAGCAAGGCTCCGTCTCAAACAAACAAACAAGATGATGGGGTTTTCGATAACCATTTGAAGGGTCACTATTTGGTTTCCAGGCTCAGACAGCTACCGGTAGGGAGTCTCCTGGGTGGGGAAGTGAAGTTGGAATTGGCCAAACAGTCAAGCGTCTTCCAGGAAAGTGTCTGCGGCAGCGCTCTGCATTGGAAGTGCTTTCTTGTGCCACGGGCCTTTGTGACACCTCTGGGAGGGGAGCACCAGAGGACCTGGAGACGACTCTAAGTTGCTTCGTTCTCTCCAGGGCCTTTGGCCTTGCTCAGTTCTGGAGGCCTCAGCATGGAAATGGGGCCTCAGCTGGAGAGCAGGCTGAGGAGTTTGCTCCCCACAGCAAAACAGGGCCACTGGCTTCTGAAAGCCCCAGGAGGTTCCGAGTCCCTGGAGTGCAGGCAGGAGGGTGTTCAAAAGGTGTGGTCTCTCCAAAAACCAGTGCCTTTGACTTCAGAGCTGGCATTCAGTTCCTGCCACAGTCAACACTTGCCTTTCTGGAAGTTCCCGAGGTTGGAGGTAAGAACAGGGTCTGCCCTCGAAGTTCCTCTTAGCAGTGGCTTTGAGGTCAGACAGAGCAGGTTTGGGTCCTGGCTCTGTGGCTTACTCACTGCAGGACCTTGGACATAGGCCTCTGTCCTTTGCACTCCAATTCCCTCATCTGTCCCTGGACCCAATATTCGTACATGGGAGGATTTATATATGTAAGACACTTAGAGGAAGAGCTTGGTATGTGATCACGGCTACCTATTTTGTTATGATTGTTGTTATTGTTATTAAGGCAAGCACCACTCTCTTGGCAAAGGCTAGGAACCATTAGGCTAAAATTCTTTCTCGAATAAGTAATGGACTGGGCTTGGTGGCTCACGCCTGTAACTCCAGCACTTTGGGAAGACAAGACAGGTGGATCACCTGAGGTCAGAAGTTCGAGACCAGCCTAGCTAATATCGTGAAACCCTGTGTCTACTAAAAACATAAAAATTAGCCGGGTGTGGTAGTGCATGCCTGTAATCCCGGCTACTTGGGAGGCTGAGGCAGGAGACTCGCTGGAACCCTGGAGGTAGTAGCTGCAGTGAGCAGAGATGGTGCCAAGCACTATAGCCTGGGCAACAGAGCAAGACTCCATCTCAACGAAAAAAAAAAGAGAGAGAGAGAGAGAGAAGAAATAATGGCAATGGCTTTCAGCAATCACAGCATCAGTATCTAGGCTTCTGGTGGCAGATGCAATAAGCTAGTAACACCTTTTTGAGTAAAGGACCAGCCTCTTGAGTTTGGCTTTATTTGGAGTCTTTGGAAACAAATAATAAATCCTTTATAATAAATAATAGTAAACAAAATGAAGGCTGATATTTTTTGAAAGTTTAATACACGCTGGGCACTGTGCTAAGTATTTCCCAGTTACTAATTCTTTTAATCTTTTGAACACCAGTATACATATGTTCTTATGAACTCTGTTTTACAGATGAGGAAATGGAGGCATGGTGAGGTGAAGTGATGTGCTCTAGGATACTGTTTAGTCATCTGTTGCTGTGTATTAAATTTACCGCAACTTAGCAACTTACAACAACAAACACTTATTATCTCCTAGTTTCTGTGGGTCAGGAATTGGAGAATGGAATCACTGGGTGGCTCTGGGCCAGGGGCTGTCATGAAGCTGTCGTCAGGATGTTGGATGGTGCTGCAGGCATCTGGAGGCTTGGTGGAGCTGAAGACCTGCGTCCAGGATGGCTCACTCACACGGCTCCTGGCAAGAGGCCTCAGGGCTTTGCTGTCTGTCCACGGGACCCTCCTCTTGGGCTTGCTTGAGCATCCTCAAGACATGGCAGCTGTCTTTCCCCAGAGTGAGTGATCCAAGACAGATAGCAGAGTTAAAGTTTCTGACCTAGTCTTGGGAGTCACATGCCATCATTTCCACTTTTTTCTGTTTGTTAGAAGTGGATCACTAAATCCAGCAGACACCCAAAGGAAGAAGAACTAAGTTTTAAGTTTTGAAGGAAGTGTTAAAGAATGCATGGACACATTTTAAAACTACTGCAGTCATGGACCTAGTAAGACTCCTTGCTAGGATTCAAATCTAAATCATCTTGGTCCGGAAGCCTGGGGTCCTCCTGCTGCCTCCACAGGCCACCTTACACCCTCAGGAGTGACATGACATTGTTGGTCAGTCTCAGGTGTAAACAGTCACTACCTGAGGGTGACTGGAGCATCCAGAATCAGGGATGAGTTGCACCTGACCTAGAACTTAGGATGTGTTTTTACTGGAAAACTGGTGGGTTAGAGAGGGGCCTCAGTGGCTAAGGTTATCAGGTGTCTTCTGCTCACCTGTTGTCAGGGAACACTGAGGAGCACCATCACTCAGAGTGTCAGGAGTGAAGGGTGGGGGTGGTCTCAGTGTGTGTGTGTGTGTGTGTGTGTGTGTGTGTGTGTGTGTATTGTAGGCAGCAGGCATAGAGACTGTGCAGGACCTTGAAGGCTTTGGTAAGGAGTATGGGTTTCAAACTGTGGGCAGGTGGAGCCATCACAGGGAATGATGAGGTCAGATGCAACCTTTAGACAGAGCTGCAGGGTGGAGAGGGATGGGCG
The DNA here is from genome assembly GCF_007565055.1 of Rhinopithecus roxellana. Lineage (NCBI taxonomy): Eukaryota > Metazoa > Chordata > Mammalia > Primates > Cercopithecidae > Rhinopithecus > Rhinopithecus roxellana. The sequence goes on from NC_044551.1 coordinate 168,578,962, forward strand.
GCTGAGTCTGCGCACCAGGTGGTGGGTGCAGGTCCAGGACACCATGGCCAGGTATGGTCCTGAGAATGGAGAGGAGGCCTGTGGAGAAGACTGTTGCTGGGATTTGGGATCAAATTGGCCTTGAGGTAGATGAAGAAGAGAAGCATCCAGGATGACACCTGCTTCATTAGGTGCGAGTCATGGGTAGCTGCTGGTGCCCTTGTGAGAAGAGGACTTAGCAGGAGAAGGAGCTGGATGGGGGAGGATGAAGAGTACAGCTTTGAGGCTCTTGAGTGAGCTGCCTGGAGTTCATTCATGGGAGAGGACCATGAGCATTTGACTATTTGTGTCTTGAGCTCAGTAGAGTCAGGGCTGGGGAGCAAGGCTGGGGAGGCATTGGTACCATTGTGGACTAGGGAACTGAGCATGGTCTATGGGGAAAGAAAGACTGGAACTTTAAATCTTTTCTAAGTCTCATCTTTCTCAGCTGTAAGTTGGGGATAAACATTATTCTGAAAACCATGAATGTACAATGTATGCAGAGGGCTATAGCATACCACTCAGATCCACTCTAAGTCCCCTCTTCATACCTGAAGGCCCAGATAATTGGGAGGGATGTCGGTCTCCCTAGGGAAGCAGAGGAAGCTAGAATTGGGGGGCTTCCCTCCAGAGTTAGATTCTGGGTGTATTTGATTCTTGCCAAAAACAAGGCCCTGCTCCCACCAGTTCCCAAAGCCTGGCTGTGACTCATTTCTTCTGCCTTTGTTTTGACTGGTGCCTGATGCAGCCTGGCTCTGCAATGATGCAGATGCTGATGCTGTTGCTAGGCAACCGAGCTACAGCACGAATCCTGAGAGGCCTCTGTTCTGCTCACCCCCAATCCAGGGCTGCTGACAGTGGTTGACTTGGAACTGGCTGGAAAAATTGGAGAGGTTCTTATGAGAGTCCATGGGTATGTTAGAGCAAGGAGTGCATATGTGTGTGATGGGGAGAGAAAGGCAGCAATGATAACAACTTCCACTTACTGGGGGCTTGTTCCGTGCCAGTCACTGCATGGGTTAACACATTTCATTTTGTATAACATATAACAGCCTCAGGATGCATTTCTAAACTCTTCCCATTTAATGGACAAGAAACCAGGACTTAGAGAGGAAAGGGGGCTTATCCACGTCCACTTAAACAAGAAGTGGTAAGGCTGAGAGGGAAACCTAGGCCTGTCTGATTCCAGGGCTCTGGAGAGCACGAAGAATTCGGCTTTGATTTCTTCCCTGCTCCATCCATTGTCCACTGCAACACGTTCTCTGCAACACAACCAGGGATTTGTTTGGAAAGCATGAAGCACATCATGCTGTGCTCCAGCCACGGCCCACCCTCGGGCATCACACTCCTTCATCTCCATACCCTCACTCCTTTGCCGTTTCTCCTTCCTTTTCTCTGAGTGTCATGATCTTCTTGCCTCAGAGCAGATGACTTCCTCGCCTTGACCTTGGTTGTTCCTCCCCCTCCTTCAGGTTTCAGCTCAGAACTCCCTCATCCCCACAGCCTACCCTCCTACCCTGAAGCTGTGGGGTCTTTCTGCTCCCAGGACTCCATCCACCAGCCTCTGCAATTCACAGCGCTCTCCTCTATCAGGCGCTGAGGTTCTAGTGTTGCTCACCCCTTTATCCACCCCAACACCTGGCCCAGGACCCGGCACACAGGAGAGGGGAGAGGCCATTTAGTACTTTTTGAATAAATGAGGATCTGAAAAGTGAGTGTTAGAATTCATGAAGTGAGCCTTCTGGGGTCTTTGATCTTACACTGATTTGGGAGGAAGCAGGTGATTAATATTTCTCTGTCTCTACTCCAGGCCAGACACTTAGCTGCGGATCTAGTGCATGTTATCAAACAAGCACTCCGGCCTTGCAAACAGCCCAATCTGCAGGTGAGGAACCTGAGGCTCAGAGACAGGAAGTGACTTGCCCCAGGTGGCACAGCTTGTGATCACGGTGCTAGGATCCAAGCCCGAGTCCATCTGGTGCCATGGCTCTGCTAGGAAGCCCCAGGTCTCTTTGAAGGGCAGTTAAAATCAAACTGCACAGAAATAAGAGCCCTGACATATTCACATTTCCACAGTGTTCACAGACACCTTCAGTTTGGAGACAACACCTGCCAGAGAATGAAAAGGCCAACCAGATGACAGCATGGGTGCAGGGGTGTGTGGAGAACCATGGGGGAGAGGAGTTATGGGAAAAGCAGGTAGAGTGAGCTGTAGCCCTGCCCAGCATGGGTCTGGCCTCTGCCCAGGACACCAGGAGCCTCTTCCTTCCTGCACCATGCTCAGCAGGACCACCGACCCCAAACCAAGCCCCAACCAAAATACATTGCTCCTTCATAGGTCAGGGAACTGGCACCACTGCCTTCACCTCTGCACCCTCAGCAGGCTGGCCACTCTAACCCTGCACCCTGAGGAGATGGGCAGGGTGTCCCTGGGCTGAGAGGGGCTGTGGACCCATGGACTGCAGTGGCTCTTCTCAGGAAGAGGAGCAGGAGACACTTGAAGAAGGAAGTCAGAGAGCTCTAAACACAGTATGGAGGGTGGGCAGGGAGGGCAGGGGCAGGCATTGGGGCAGGGTAGAGCAGCTCAGGGGCAGCTCAGGGGCAGGCAGGGGCAGGCAGGGGAGACCACTTCTCCCTCTCCAGGGCAGCAACAGAGCAACTTCCTCCACCCATGACCTCTGCAGTCTCATGTTCTTTTCACAAAAGTGAGGCTTATGACTTCCACATTATGGAGGACCTGGGGTCTCATTCATTCATTTCTTCATTCATCCAACAGGTTTTATTGAGCACCAGTTCAGCACTAGGCATCTCCGTTGGGATGCGTAACTGGCATTGGAACCTCCCCAACCTCTTCCTCTCTCAGTCTTCCCATCTTTCTCGGTAACTCCCTGTCCACCCTTGAGGGCAGCCCTTCGCTATTCTCTTCCACATCTTACACTTCTGTGCCTTCCTACTTCCTCCACTTCTGACATGTGGACAGACTAGATTCACTTCTTCCCAACTCTAATATCCCCTCCCTGGTCTCAGTGGCCCTTCTGTGCCAGGGTGTGGGCATTAGTCTCCTGGTTAGTTCCCTGATCCCCTTCTCCCCTTTATAAATCACACATTGGATCATGTCCAGCTCCTGATGGAAATTTTCCATGGCTTCCCAGAGGACCTTGAAGGACGTGCTCTTCCTACCCGATACTGCTTGCCTGAGATGAATTGTCCTCTGCCCACCTCTCTCCACCCTCGTACCTGTCCCAGGCCCTTTGTTTTTCTGTCCTTTGTGTTCCCCACCTTTGCATGGCCGACATTCATGTCACTCATGTCAGCTCATGTCACTCTCTATGTGGGGGTCATCCCTCTCTTAGTCACTCTCTGTCACATCACCCTATTTTATTAATTGGTAACATTTATTTTCCTGTTTATTATTTCCCCTCCCCATGATAGTGTAATCTCTATGAAGGCAGGAATTAGTCCTGTTCATAGCACCTGGAACAATGCCAGGCACTGTGCGGGCAGGGCTGATACACTGCAAACTCCAGGGGGCACAATTCATACCAAAGTCTGTATGAAGGATGCTCTGGAATAGTATAGTGCACAACTTGTGTAGCTGTACATGGCAGACCTGAGGATAAAGTCATGAGCAAGATAGAAACAGTTCCTGATTTCACAGAGGTTTCAAGGGCTTGGCTCAACAATTTGAGGCTTTTGTAAGAGTAAGTGCCAGATACTGTCACACAATTCACATTTATTTTTCATTCACATTTTTCCTAACAAAAGCCACTATTTTACAGATTATAAAATTTTACATTTTAGAGAATATGAAACTGAGGCTCGAAGAAGTAAAGTGATCTGCCTTAAGCTTACCCACCCGATAAGGGGTAGAGCCAGGACACAGACACACTTCAATCTGGAAGCAAAGTCTAGGTCCTCAGAAACGCACAATATGGAGGGTCCCTGTCCTGCGGAGCTCTCTGTCTTCTTGTGACAAGGACCTAGTATTTATTGTGCACTTAGCATGTGCCTATCATGATGACAAACAGTTATGTGTATTCTTTCTTCTCACGTTTAAAATTTCGCATCAACTGGGGATAGAGACTCAAAGAGGAAAAGAGGCTTCTCCGGAGTCACACATGTGAAGAGTCAGAGCCTGGGATAGCGACCCTAAATCATCTGAGTCTCAAGTTCTTTCATGGCACTTCATGGCACCGGCCAGGAATGATGGTAGATAAATGTGGCAGTTGCTGTAATTGAGGAGTGAACTGGATGCTGAGGAAGGGAGAGGAGAATGTTTTGCTCTGTTCAGAGAGGGACAAGAGTCACCAAGAATGGCCTGGAAGCAGAAGCAGGAAGATTTCCCAGCAAGCCAGGGCATCTCAGAGGGTGGGCCTGGAGAACAGAACTCCATGCTTGGGGCCATCATCAGAAGTGGCCCTGGGGTCATAACCCAGGCCTCCTGACCCTTTCCCTAGCCCAGAACCTGGATGATTTTGACTTTCTTCTGTCCCACCCCGACGACCAATGGAGACATTCCCTAGACGTCAGATAGAATTGAAAGGGAGGGTGATTTTCCAGCAACCTGAGCCCTGTTGAACTTAGACACACTGAAAATAGCTGGTGAACTAAAAGAAATGCAAAAATGGACCCAGTTTTTCTAGATACTTCCATCATCTAAATAAAGATCCCTGAAATGTCAATGGCTTGAGACAAAGGGGTTACTTGGAAGACTCGGCCTCCAAAGGTCTGAACTGCATGTCAAGATTGCTATCCTGAGAGATTGTAGGTTTGGTGCTGGGATTTCTCCCCAGTGAGATTTTTAATCACCCCTCCACAGATGCCCCAGCTGCCTTCCTCCATCCCTCTCAGCAAATGGCACCATCTTCCCCCTTTTGCTTTTGACCTGGAGCTGGGAGTATTCATGTCTCTCTCATCCAGCATATTCCCCGCATCTACCTAATCACCAAGTTCTGTTAATTCTGTCTCCCCATAAATCCCAGACCTGTGTATGGCCCTCCACCTCCCAGGTGTGCCTACCCACAAGGTTTTTTCCAGCATGTGATGCAGCTAACACACAGCTGGTTGTAATTCCAGGAGGGTGCTTCTGTAAGGGAGCTGTGGGTGTGAGGAGGAGAGAACCACTAGTTCTTTCTGGGCTGGGACAAAAGGGTGACATTGGAGCTGAGCCTAGAAGGCTGGCTGAGGAGGTGGTCACAAAGCCTACAAAAGAACTGCTGACCAAGAGCCTCAGGAAGTTCCAGAACGTGCTCCAGGGCTCTGGAAGGGCAGTTTTCCAACGGACCTTTTAGTGTTCAGTTCTACAAACAGAACAGACCCCATCCCAAGTGCCATCTACCCCAACTCAATGCCTTTACCCTGGGCAGGCAGAGATGGCACAGTCTGAATAAGGCTTGACAAAGGAGAAATGGGGATGAGGGATGCTCCAACTTTTCCATCTGTACAGTGGATGGAATCACTCTCCTCATCAGATCTGAGAGAGGGTTAAGTAGGGTGACGGTTGACTGCAACCTGCCACGGGAGAGGACAGGGAGGGGACAGAGCTAGAACTCAGGCCCCGGGTGTGTGTATAACAGGCTCTCCCTACCGTGGAGGGTGGGCTTGGGAGCCTGACTGCCGGGACTCGAGTCCCCTCCACCACTGACTAGCGGGACTCTGGAGTGAATTGATTATCCTGATGTGTCCCACCATTTGCCAAGACACATTCAGCAAATTATCAAATGTATTCGTCACCCTAGAGAAAGCAGATGAGTTTGCTCATAGTCAGGGGCTGACTATGTCCAGTGCTGAGGGCATCAAGGCTATCTCAGCACATACCTCATCCAACAGGAGCACCTTGCGGGGAAGCATAACATAGCATCTGCGAGCCTCAATTTTCTTATCTGTGTAATGGAGACGATGATAAAAACAGAACTATTCTAGAGTTGTGGTGGGGATAAAATGAGAACATCGGGCCTGGCATAGTGACTCATGCCTGTAATCCCAGCACTTTGGGAGGCCGAGGCGGACGGATCACGAGGTCAGGAGTTTGAGACCAGCCTGACCAACATGGTGAAACCCTGTCTCTACTAAAAATACAAAAATTAGCCGGGTGTGGTGACATACACCTATCCCAGCTACTCAGGAGGCTGAGGCAGGAGAATCGTTTGCACCCAGGAGGCAGAGGTTGCAGTGAGCAGAGATCGCACCACTGCACTCCAGCCTGGGTGACAGAGCAAGACTCTGTCTCAAAAAAAAAAAAAAAAAAAAAAAAAAAAAGAGAGAGAGAGAGAGAGGGAGAGAAAATTGATGCCAAGTGCTTCCTCCATAAGAAAAACTCAATGCACATTCACTATTCTTGTCTATTCTCTCCCCCTTGCTTTGCTACTGAAACCAGTCCGTTTCCTGCCCTGCTCTGCCTTCAGTCAGCTGCTGATGACTCCCAAGAGTGCCCTCACCGAATGACCCAGCCTCTCTCTCCCTGTTTCAGGGACTGACAAAAGGTGACTTCTGGTTCATGCATCCATGTCTGGCAAGTCTGATAGATTCTGAGCCCAGTCGACTCCAGGGGCCCTCACCAAGTTGCATTTCTGGTCTGGCCAAGCTGAGGCATAGCTCTTGACCATGGTGGTTACACCAAGCATGGAGGGAGATACACACGTGCACCCACATACACGTGTGTACACACACACACGGGAATGGGAGAGAGAAATACACACATGCTTACATATGGTGGGGAGAGAGAAAAGTGAGATTAGCCGGGCGTGGTGGCTCACACCTGTAATCCCAGCACTTTGGGAGGCCGAGGCGGGTGGATCACCTGAGGTCGGGAGTTCAAGACCAGCCTGACCAACATGGAGAAACCCCGTCTCTACTAAAAATACAAAAATTAGCCAGGCATGGTGGCACATGCCTGTAATCCCAGCTACTTGAGAGGCTGAGGCAGGAGAATCGCTTGAACCTGGGAGGCGGAGGTTGCAGTGAGCTGAGATCGTGCCATTGCACTCCAGCCTGGGCAACAAGAGTGAAACTCCATCTCAAAAAAAAAAAAAAAAAAAGAAAGAAAAGTGAAATTATTTACTAAGTGGTAGACTCTGTACATGATCTTACTTGATGTCTTACAATAATCATGTGGGATTGCTACTATTATTAACACTGTTTTAATAACAGATGTGGAAGCTGAAACTGTGCTAGGGAAAGCTACTTGCCTTTAATCACACAGGTGCCAAGAGACAAAGAGGGTTCACACCCACATCTGTGTGGCTTCTGAATTGTGTGGTTATCCATTCATCTATCCATATGTCCATCCATCCATCCACCCTTCCATACATCCATCCATCCTCCATCCATCCGACATTAACCAAAGCCATGCCAGTGCCCATAAACCCTTGGTGAAGAGGCCTCTGTTTCTCTCTCACCTCCTTCACTCACCCCTTTCCTCCTTGGGCTAAAGCTGCCCAGCTTCCTTCCGGTTCCTCCAAGGAGTCCCTCAATTCCCTGTCTCAGAGACTTCGTCTAGGCTGTACTGTCTGCCGGAAGTACACTTCACCTGGCCGATACCTTCTCCTATTTCAGGTTCCAGCTTCCGTGTCCACTCTCAGAGAGGGCACCCCAATTACCCTTTCTAAAGTAGGTTCTTTCTCATTATTTCTATCTCCGAATCAGGTTAACTTTCTTCCCAGCTATTGTCACAGCAGCAATTATGTTTAATAATTTAATATTCAGTAATAACAATATGAGTGAACACTTATTGAGTGTTTGCTGTGTGTCAGACACTGTTCTGTTGCTCCATGAAGACTTCATAACAACCCGATGGTTATTATCATCTCCATTTTATAGAGGAAGAAATGAGGCTCTGAGAACTTACCTTTATTCATTTGTTTACGTGATTATTCTTCTACTTTCCAGCTATACTGTAATCTTCATGAAGGCACAGCTGTTGACTAGCCCACAATAGGTGCAGATCAGGTATTTGCTGAAAGAATGAATTCCAGACTCTGTGGGAGAGTTGGAGAAAATGAGACATGACAGGCTTAGGAAGAGAGACAAATGGTTTCAGAACCACAGAGCAGTACTATAAAAGGAACCTGTATAATATATCAGTGGAGTCCAGAGAGGGAAAGATTCACGATGCTGGGAGGATCTTGGAGGGCTTTACAGAAGGCACAAAATTTGAGCTGGATTACAAAAAAACCTTTAGTGAGTTATAATTTATGTATAATACATTGCATCCATTAAAAAAAGTAAAATTCAATGAGTTTTGACAGAAGTATACAGCCATGAATGTACATACAGTAACAGTCACCTGTTTTAGTACACAGTTCTGCAAATTTTAGCAAATGCATATAATTATATAATGCTGCTAAGATTATCAAGATAGAAAATCAAAATGTAGAACAGTTCCATTAATCACTCCTCAAATTCCTCCATCCTTCTTGTAGTCAATCTGTGTCCCACCCTCAGCCCTTGGAAACTATGAATGTATTTTCTATCCTTACAGGTTTTGTATTTTCCAGATTACCATGTAAATGGAATTATACAGTATATAGCCTTATGAGTCTAGCTCCATTCAGTTAGCGTTATGAATTTAAGATTCATTCATGCTGTGGAATCACAACCATCTATCAATAGTTAGCTGTTTTTTATTTCTGAGTAACATTTCACTGTATGGCCATCTCAGAGTTTGTTCATTCACTCACCAGTTGAAGAATGTTTAGCGTTGTTGGGAGGCAGAGGTTGCAGTGAGCCGAGATCATGCCATTGCACTCCAGCCTGGGCAACAAGAGCGAAACTCTGTCTCAAAATAGATAAATAAATAAATAATAAAATAACATGAAATTAAAATTTAAAAAAGCATATTTAGGGTTGTATCTAGATTTTGTTGATTGCAAATAAAGCCACTAAGACATTTACACACACATTTCATTTCACTTATGTAAATACCTAGAAATAAATTGGCTGGGTCCTGTGATGAGTGTATGTTTCACTTTATAGGAAGCTACCAACCTATTTTCACAGCGACTGTGCCATTTCACATTCTTATAGTAGTGTATAAGAGTTCCAGTTGTTCCCCATCCACACCAATATTTAGTATTATTGTAAGTTCACAAAATTTTTAATGTTATTCATTCTTTTTTTTTTTTTTTTTTTTTTTTTTTTTTTTTTTTTGAGACGGAGTCTCGCTCTGCCGCCCAGGCTGGAGTGCTGTGGCCGGATCTCAGCTCACTGCAAGCTCCGCCTCCCGGGTTCACGCCATTCTCCTGCCTCAGCCTCCCGAGTAGCTGGGACTACAGGCGCCCGCCACCTCTCCCGGCTAATTTTTTTTGTATTTTTTAGTAGAGACGGGGTTTCACCGTGTTAGCCAGGATGGTCTCAATCTCCTGACCTCGTGATCCGCCCGTCTCGGCCTCCCAAAGTGCTGGGATTACAGGCTTGAGCCACCGCGCCCGGTGTGTGGTGGTATCTCATTTTGGCTTTAATTTGCATTTCCCTTATGTAAATTCTTATATGCTTTTTCTTGGATTATTTTTCTTATTTTTGAATTTTGAGAGTTGTTTAGATACCCTGAACACAAGTTCCTCATCAGATATGTGATTTGCAAATAATTTCTTCCAGTCTGTGGCTTGTCTTTTAATTCTTTTAATAGTTTTAAAGAGTAGTAGAAGTATCTATCTTCAAATATTATGTGGCTCAATATTAAATTGTTTGTAGTAGAAGGACCTTACTACAGTATACTGCCAATTCTTCTCTCCCATCCTTTGTGCTACTGTTGCCATAAATTTTACTTTTATATGTATTATAAACATGCAATACATTGCTACTCTTGTTGCTCTAGTCAGTTGTCATTTGATGCAGGTAAAAATTAAAAAAAAAAAAAAAACCTGATTTTTATATTTAACTTTTTTTCTACTTCCAGTGTTTGTTTGTTTTGTTTTGCTGCAGCTCCAAGTTTCTGTCTGGTATTGTATTTCTTCTGCCTGATGAAGTTCTTTTAATTTTCTTTTGGTAATGTAAGTCACCCAGCTGTGAGTTTTCTCTCCTTTTATTTGTCTGAAAACCCTTATTTCTCTTTCATTTTTGAAAAACATATTTGCTGGGTATAAAATTCTGTGTTGACAGCATTTTTATTTCAGCTCTTTTTAACACCACTCCATTATCTTCTGGATTGCATGGTTTCTTTCTTTTTTTCTTTTTTTTTTTTTTAACAAGGGTAGTTGATAAGCTATCTTCTTTGCATGTAACTTAACATCTTTTTTTTTTTTTAACAATTTATTTATTTTTTATTATACTTTAAGGCTCAAAATAAAGGGATGGAGGAAGATCTACCAAGCAAATGGAAAACAAAACCAAACAAAAAGCAGGGGTTGCAATCCTAGTCTCTGATAAAACAGACTTTGAAACAACAAAGACCAAAAGAGACAAAGAAGACCATTACATCATGGTAAAGGGGTCAATTCAACAAGAAGAGCTAACTATCCCAAATATATATGCACCCAATACAGGAGCACCCAGATTAATAAAGCAAGTCCTTAGAGACTTAAACAGAGACTTAGACTCCCATACAATAATAATGGGAGATTTTAACACCCCACTGTCAACATTAGACAGACCAACAAGACAGAAAGTTAACAAGGATATCCAGGAATTGAACTCAGTTCTGCACCAAGCGGACCTAATAGACATCTACAGAACTCTCCATCCCAAATCAATAGAATATACATTCTTCTCAGCATCACATCACACTTATCCCAAAATTGACCACATAGTTGGAAGTAAAGCACTCCTCAGCAAATGTAAAAGAACAGAAATTATAACAAAGCATCTCTCAGACTACAGTGCAATCAAACTAGAACTCAGGATTCAGAAACTCAATCAAAACCGCTCAACTACATGGAAACTGAACAACCTGCTCCTGAATGACTACTGGGTACATAACGAAATGAAGGCAGAAATAAAGATGTTCTTTGAAACCAATGAGAACAAAGATACAACATACCAGAATCTCTGGGACACATTTAAAGCAGTCTGTAGACGGAAATTTATAGCACTAAATGCCCACAAGAGAAAGCAGGAAAGATCTAAAATGGACACCCTAACATCACAATTAAAAGAACTAGAGAAGCAAGAGCAAACACATTCAAAAGCTAGCAGAAGGCAAGAAATAACTAAGCTCAGAGCAGAACTGAAGGAGGTAGAGACACAAAAAAAACCCTTCAAAAATTCAGTGAATCCAGGAGCTGGTTTTTTGAAAAGATCAACAAAATTGATAGACTGCTAGCAAGACTAATAAAGAAGAAAAGAGAGAAGAATCAAATAGATGCAATAAAAAATGATAACGGGGATATCACCACTGACCCCACAGAAATACAAACTACCATCAGAGAATACTATAAACACCTCTACACAAATAAACTAGAAAACCTAGAAGAAATGGATAAATTCCTGGACACATACACCCTCCCAAGACTAAACCAGGAAGAAGTTGAATCCCTGAATAGACCAGTAACAGGCTCTGAAATTGAGGCAATAATTTATAGCCTACCAACCAAAAAAGTCCAGGACCAGACGGATACACAACCGAATTCTACCAGAGGTACAAGGAGGAGCTGGTACCATTCCTTCTGAAACTATTCCAATCAATAGAAAAAGAGGGAATCCTCCTTAACTCATTTTATGAGGCCAGCATCATCCTGATACCAAAGCCTGGTAGAGACACAACAAAAAAAGAGAATTTTAGACCAATATTCGTGATGAACATTGATGCAAAAATCCTCAATAAAATACTGGCAAACAGAATCCAGCAGCACATCAAAAAGCTTATCCACCATGATCAAGTGGGCTTCATCCCTGGGATACAAGACTGGTTCAACATACGCAAATCAATAAATGTAATCCAGCATATAAACAGAACCAAAGACAAAAGCCACATGATTATCTCAATAGATGCAGAAAAGGCTTTTGACAAAATTCAACAGCCCTTCATGCTAAAAACTCAATAAATTCGGTATTGATGGGACATATCTCAAAATAATAAGAACTATTTATGACAACCCCACAGCCAATATCATACTGAATGGGCAAAAACTGGAAGCATTCCCTTTGAAAACTGGCACAAGACAGGGATGCCCTCTCTCACCACTCCTATTCAACATAGTATTGGAAGTTCTGGCCAGGGCAATCAGGCAGGAGAAAGAAATAAAGGATATTCAATTAGGAAAAGAGGAAGTCAAATTGTCCCTGTTTGCAGATGACATGATTGTATATTTAGAAAACCCCATCATCTCAGCCCAAAATCTCCTTAAGCTGATGAGCAACTTCAGCAAAGTCTCAGGATACAAAATCAATGTGCAAAAATCACAAGCATTCTTATACACCAGTAACAGACAAACAGAGAGCCAAATCATGAATGAACTCCCATTCACAATTGCTTCAAAGAGAATAAAATGCCTAGGAATCCAACTTACAAGGGATGTGAAGGAACTCTTCAAGGAGAACTACAAGCCACTGCTCAATGAAATAAAAGGGGACACAAACAAATGGAAGAACATTCCATGCTCATGGATAGGAAGAATCAATATCGTGAAAAGGTAATTTATAGATTCAATGCCATCCCCATTAAGCTACCAGTGACTTTCTTCACAGAATTGGAAAAAACTACTTTAAAGTTCATATGGAAACAAAAAAGAGCCCACATTGCCAAGACAATCCTAAGCCAAAAGAACAAAGCTGGAGACATCACGGTACCTGACTTGATTGCATAGCTTCTATTGAGAAGTCTGCAGTGAGTTAGTCTTATCTCTTTCCTCTCTGGCTATCTTAAATATATTGATTTTTCTTGTTCATTTGTTTTGTTTTTTTTTACTTGTTTAGTTTGATTACTCAGGTTTTTCTCAGAATACACATTGTCTTTTTCTTACGTTTTTAGCAGTTTGAATATAGTATGTCCAGTGTCTGGATGTGATAAATTCAAGAAAAACATTTTGTTTTTTTCAGGTTGCCTAAAATTTAGTTGTTTTTATAAAGGTGAGAGAAATGCTCTTTCTAGCTTTATGAATTCTAAGCTAAAGCTATAAGTTCATCATTGCCTAGCAAGTGTATTTTATATTTCAGACATGCTATTTTTCAGGTCTTAATTTTCTACGTGGTAAACACACACATACAGACACATTCTATTTCTCTGATGGTGTTCCTTATCTTTTTATTCATTGGTATATTTTCTTGTACCTCCTTGAGCCAAATTAGAATTTTAAAAAATGATTAAAACATCAGAGTCATCGTGTTGTTCACCATTGTTGAGTTTTCTTTTCTGTTGCAAATGAGTCAAATTTTCTTAGTTCTTCATATCGTGAGTTATTTTGATTTTATCCTGAACATTTTGATGATTATGGAATAATAAACTCTGGAATATAACAAGAACTCTGGCTTTCTGTTATATTCCCCCCAAGAATGTTAATGTTTTTGTTTTAGAAGACAGTTAGATTCCGACTGTGATCTCTCACTTGCCTGCAGTGGATGGTAGTGGATGGTAACTTAATTCCCTGGTCTGGATTTAATCCTTATTTGGGCTACTTTGAGTGTGTCCCATTCATGCATGGTTCAGGGGCATGGCCAGATACTTGGATAAAGTTTACATATCGAACCTGGGTCTCCCCATTCTCTGTATCTTTCCCTTCCTGGATCCTCACTCCCCTCCTTAGTTTCCGGTGGCATTGGCCACGCTAACCTCTGTCCTCTTTTACTGCAGAAAGATTATGGGTTTCCTGTCAGAGCTTCAGCTGCCTTACCTCACTCTGAGATTACAACCCTCCCTCAGACAAAGCTGCAAAACTGGGAACTCACCCGATGCCAGTCCTTTCAACATTTTGGCTTCCCTCCAAAATTTCCCTGCTTTTAATCACTCTAGAGTCTTTAACGTAGTTGCTTTTTATATTCTGTCCGTAGTTTATAGTTGTTATATCTGGGAGGATTGATGTCTGCTAGGACTTAACTCACCATCCTGTAAGCAGAATTCCAAGCTTATTCTTAAAGAAAAAGTAGTTCTTTTTGCAGAAATTATGGGCAAGGGCATCCGAGGCAAAAGGATCAGCATGATAAAGGCATGAAGGCAGGAAACAATGTCATAAGCTCAGGCTTCTCTTATGATATCTTTCCTTCAAATAAATATACAAGAGAAAAGCCTTGCCAACAGATACAGCTACAGTTTCTGGCATCTGTACAGCCTGCCTTTTTCCCTTGAGAGAAGAACTGAGTTTCTGAATATAGACCAAATCCTACCACCCATGTTGTCTTCCACACAGTCCCTCAGCTAGAAGCCCTGAAGGGCAATGACACGCTTTGGACCCATTGTTTGAGACGAGGTCAGGAAACTTATTTCTGGCCTCTGGATACCGTCAAAAGGAATATATCTTTTCCTTTCTCTTTAAAATGCCTTGCAGATTTTTGTGACACATCCATAAATTTATCTAGAAACAGATTGGCAGCAAGCTCAGTGTCAATGATTTAGAATGTGTGCCCCTTTGGACCCCTCTTCTGCTCATCTCTTCTCCCACCCCAGCATGGCACATGTGTCAGGAAAGCAATCTGCACATGAATCAGTGCTGTGGGCTGGAACTCTCTACAATGTGATCAAAGGCTACTACGTTTGATTCCTAGGAAGCTCATAAATGTACCATTATGGGGTGAAAAGAAGAAATACAAGATAATGTATTCCATCTGAGCCATGCATTTTTTTCTGACATTCGTTAAAATAATTTCTGAAAACTACTTTTTTAATGGGCAAAAACTTAACTCACTAAAAAAAAATAAGTAAACCTAGATGTTTTTTCCCCTCTGCATACATCTACCCATAGTATTGGCAAAGAGCGAAATCAGAATGGATTCACAAAAGATGAATATGATGTTTTATTTATGGAAGCATTGCCTGATATTGCTTTTACCAATTAGGATTTACCAGGAAATAAATGTTTATTTGTGAGTTGTTTCTTTTAAAGGAAGCTCTTTTCCCTCTTTAACCTCTTTCGGTGACAGCTGACCCTGATGCTGCAGCAGCCTGTGTGGGTGAGAAGCTCTGCTTTTGCCACTGCTCCTTCAGTGGGAGGGAGGAGGTGGTCTCTAGTCCTGAGGGCAGGGCACTCAGACCTGCCTTTCTCTGCTTTGGGCTTCTGTGGAGGTTGCTCCGCTCAGGAAAGCCCACCCTATGGGCAGTGGAGGGGTGAGCATGGGGATACTGGGACCACTCTCATTCTCAGCTGTGCCCAGCTGAGCCAGCAGGTCCTTGGACAGGATGCCTGGGCCCCTTCACAGTCTGGCTTCTGGCGACCTTCTGGAGCTGTTCTCTATCACTACTGTTGCTCCTACATCACCCAAACACACCTCTACCTCAGGACCTTTGCATGTGCTGTTTTCCCTGGCTGGACCACATGTCTCACTCCCTCATTTTCTTTCATCTACTGTCAGCTCCTTAGAGAAGTCCTGTCTGGCCACAGTCTCTGTCCATCCCAGCTTTATTTTTCTCTGATCATCTCCTGACATTTTATATTTTTGTTTATTCATTGCGTGTCCCTCCCCATGGGAATGCCAGCTACCTGAGAATGGGGACTTTGTTTTGTTCACTGCTATATCCCTTGCCTTTTGAACAGTGCCTGGTACATGGCAAGCATTCAAAAAATTTGTTGAACAAATGAATAAAGTGTGACTTGCCGTGTGTCTTGATTGCACTCGTTCTTAGTTTACTCATCTTTAAAATGGGAACAGTGTAAATTAGTTCAGCCATTGTAGAAAGCAGTATGGCAGCTCCTCAAAGAGCTAAAAGCAGAACTACCATTCAACCCAGCAATCCCATTATTGGGCAGATACCCAGAAGAATATATATCATTCTACCATAAAGACACTTGCACACAAACGGTCACTGCAGCACTATTCACAATAGAAAAGACATGGAATCAACCTAAATGCCCATCAGTGGCAGACTGGATAAAGAAAATGTGGTACATATACACCATGGAATACTATGCAGCTGTAAAAAAGAATGAGATCTTGTCTTTTGCAGGAACACGGATGGAGCTGGAGGATACTATTCTTAGCCAACTAACACAGGAACAGAAAACCAAATACGACATGTTCTTACTTATAAGTGGTAGCTAAATGATGAGAACACATGGATACAAAGAAGAGAACAACAGAGATTGGAGTCTACTTGAGGGTTGAGGGTGGAGGGTGGGAGAAGAGAGAGAAGAAGAAAAAATAACTATTGGGTACTAAGCTTGATACCTGGGTGATGAAATAAGCTATAAAACAAACCCTTGTGACATGAGTTTACCTATGTAACAGACCTTCACATGTACCCCCAAACCTAAAATAACAGTTAAAAATAAAATGAGATTAGTGACACTTACCTCACAAGTTGTTATAGGAATATGAATTATGTTCCTTTATAGAATGGGGAGAGTTCCATAAAACAAATAATATGAGTGAAAACAGCTTTTACTCTTTGAGTGAATATATATGCTGGGCATCGTCATGTTACAGATGCATTTTACTGTGCACTTACCACCATGCAATGGAAACGGTGCCAGCACCTTATGTGGATGATCTTATCTGTGAGCAACACTGGCACTGGGCTGGCTACCCAGAGTCAGTTCCGATCGGCCCAACAGCTGTCCTGATTAGTTGAAGGCCCTACTGAAAATGATTTGTGAAGTATTTATCTCCAGTCCTGTGAGGGAGCTAAACACTATTACCCCCTGAGTCTGATAATTGAGGAGACTCAGAGGTGAACTGCCTCACTGTCTGTCACATAGTAAATCTGGTGTGGAGTCAGGGTTTAAAGCAGTTCCATCACACTCCATCCATCCATCCATTCATCCATCCATCCATCCATCCATCATCCTTCCTTCCATCCATCCATCCATCCATCACACTCCATCCATCACACTCCATCCATCCATCCATCATACCTTCCATCCATCACACTCCATCCATCCATCCATCCATCCATCCATCCATCATCCTTCCTTCCATCCATCCATCCATCCATCACACTCCATCCATCCATCCATCCATCCATCCATCCATCATCCTTCCTTCCATCCATCCATCCATCCATCCATCACACTCCATCCATCCATCCATCCATCCATCATCCTTCCTTCCATCCATCCATCCATCCATCACACTCCATCCATCACACTCCATCCATCCATCCATCCATCCATCATCCTTCCTTCCATCCATCACACTCCATCCATCCATCCATCCATCCATCCATCATCCTTCCATCCATCATCCTTCCATCCATCCTTCATTCAACAAATACTTTTTGAATATCTGCCATGTACCAGGCAGTATTTAAAGAATATAGCAGTGAACAAAATGAAGTTTCTTCCTTCACGGAGCTCACATTCTTCTTGAGGAACACACGATAAACAAGTAAAAACATAGTATGTCAGGTGGTGACAAGTGCTCTGTCTTGGAGGCCAGAGCAGGGCAGGAGGATGGGTCCCAGAGTGGCAGCCGGTGGCAGCAGCCAGATGGGTGCAAAGCTTCAACACAGGGACTGGGGACTCCATGCAATGTTGCCCAGGTCCAACTCCAGGTCTGGGCTAACCGACAAGGCAGCTGTTTATTTAATGAGGTTGTACTGGCCCCAGGGACTGTTACATCCCTCAAAATTTGTCTCCTGGAGTAGGAATCCCTGGAGAGGAATTGTCCTCAGTCACATGACTCCATGGATGCTAATGTCCTCTGCCCATGAACAGTGCAGAATGGGGCTTTCTGGTTTGTGGAGGGCTCCCTGTCCTGGGGCTTCAGTGACCAGGAGGCTGGGTGGCAACTGGGGTCAGAGCATGGACTGGAATGTACTGGAAAGTAGAGGATCACAGTAGTGAGAGTGAGTGTCCAGGCTGAGACACTCTTAGGAGGGTGGGAGGGGCAGGGCAGGGACAAGAATTTGAAGAGTCCTGCCCCATGTAGTCACATACCCTGTGTGTCCTTTGGTGAAGCAACTGGCCTGCAACTCAGCAGGCTTTCTAGAACCTTCTCCAGGGCACCAGGGAGATGAAGTGGACAAAACCCAGGCCCTGCCCTCAGGCTCTCCCAGTTTAGCAGGGCTTCCTCCTGTCAATGCTGGCTTTGTCCAGGTGCCAGAAGTGGGGTGTGGGGGGCTCTCCTGCCTGCTCTCCCTCCTCAGCCTCTGAAAGCTGTCTCACCTCCCGCTTCCTGCCTGGGAAAGTTCAATAAGAACTTGAAGTTTCAGCTTAAGAATCACCATCTTGGTTAGTGACCTGCTCCAGCCAAGTGACCTAGTTAGAGACCTCCCTCCTTTGTGCCTCCATAGAGAGGCAACATTTCAGAGCCTGAGCTTTGGAGTCGGACACACCTGTTCAAATCTCAGTGAACACTGATCACTGCCATGTGGTTCAGGGAAGTCATGTCACTCTGATTTTTCTCTTCTGTAAATGCCAATAAAGAATACTGTCTTCAAACTGTTGTTGGAAAGATACATGAAGTGACTTAGGTACAGGGTCTGGTGTTGAGTAGGCGCTTGATATATCACGAACTACTAATTATCATTATCATCGTGCCTTTATCTTCTTCTGATGCCAGTGCTGGTTCCTTGTCTAACTTCGTTTCCAGACTCTGACCTCCATGAGGAAGGGACCTGGGCCCTGTTTTCTTTTGTGTCCTGGAGTTTAGAGAGGGGTCAGCAAGCTGCAGCCCACCTTCTGTTTTTATAAACAACATTGTGCTAGAACACAGTCACCCCACTTGCTTCCATGTTGTTTATGTCACAAGAACAGCCTTGAGTAGTTGCAATAGAAGCTGTACAGCTGTCAAGCCTTAAATATTCAGTCTCTTGTCACTTACAGAAAAAGAACAATCTGACACCTAATAGATGTTCATAAATACTTCTTCCAAGAACCAGCAGATGAATTGGTGTCCTACAACTACGTCATGGACTGTGGTCATGCGTTAGCTCAATTGGAATATTCCTCTTATTAGTTTTTTTTTTTTTTGGGGTGGGGGGAAGGAAGAGTAGGTTGGCTCTCTCCCCCTTGAGCTAACTTATATTTAAAGCTGGCACTCTGATTATTAACTTAATCTGAATGTGGCTGACTGTGTGGGTGGGTGGTGAAGCCCTGGAGAAAAGAAATGAGAGGGAGAATAAGCAGGAAAGAAGGGAGAGGAGGCACAGAAAGAAGAGACAGGAGCTGCCTCCTTAGCTTTTATTGGTGCCACCGGCCTTGATCAGGCCCTCATTAAGTCAAGCCTGGACCTTTGCAGTAGCCCAGCTCACAGCTTGGCATGTGGGAAGCACTCAGTAGATTTTTGTTGAGTGAATGAATGAGATGGCTGTGGACCATTAGAAGGAGTACAGGAGTGGAGCCCGAGGCGGAGTTTACATTCCAGCTTTATCCAGCAGAGTGACCTCACAGAGGTCAGCTCACCTCTGCTCCAACAGGGACAGGATTCTTGCTGGCACAGAAGGCACCAAAAGGAAGAAAACTGTCATTTATGGAGCAACAACTATGTGCTGATCATGGAGGAGGACATTTTACATCCCTGAACCGATATTCACAACAAGCCAGTGAGGTAGAGATCAGCCAGTTTTACAGCTGAGAAACTGAGGCTCAGGAAGTCATGCTGATGGCCTTTTCATATCTTTTTGAGCTTTATGATCTGGGCTTCCCTAGGATGAAGGGGGAAGAGGAGGTGACTTCCTCAAGTCTAAGAAGTGAAATTCTTAGCTGGACAATCAGTTATAACATAAGGAGAGGAGCTTACAACTTACTAAGAACATTCTCAATCCGTCATCCTCATTCAATAAAATAATCTAAATACATTAAATGTGAATAACGCTATCATTTAGTGAGTGCTTATTTTGTGCCAGACACGCTGGGACTTGCTTTGACATGTGTTATTTTGCTGTTCACATGGCCAAGTGAGGGAAGTCATTTTAACCCCATTTTACAGATGAGGAAACTAAGAGTCTGAAGTGTTAAGTGACTTGCCCAAGGTCACACAGCTAGTCAGGGCAAAACAGGGAACTCTCGCCTGTATGACTCAGACCGCGAAATTAACTGGTTCCCATCCTGCTACTTATTTGTCATTGAAAAGGGCTTCACCAATGAGAACACATGGACACAGGGAGGGGAACAACACACACTGGGGCCTGTTGGGTGGGAGAGAGCATTAGGAAAAATTGCCAATGCATGCAGGGCTTAATACCTAGGTGCTGGGTTGACAGGTGCAGGAAACCACCATGTTTACCTATGTAACAAACCTGCACATCCTGCACATGTATCCTGGAACTTAAAAAATAAAATAAAAAAGAAAAGGGGTTCACTTTGTTTTCTTTCCAGAAAAAAAGGTCATTAGTACTGCGAGGGTAGCATGATTGATTACAATAATTATAATACTGTGCAAGAGAGTTTTCACTGCTATTGGGTCCAACGCCACAAACACAGCCCAAGCATCCCGACTCTTTTGAAAGAGCTGATAATTAGGTTCTTATAATTACACACCCCATTTTCTCGGAGATAGAAAGAAAAAACTGGTTTTGTGAGTTGCGAGAGAGAGTTCTTTACCAACGGTCAAAAGTGGCTATTTTAGCAGAACTGGGGAAAATGTGAAATGTAAAAACATGCCTTTGGGAGCTGGGGCATATGGAGCGTATGGCCAATGACTTTGCATCTAGAAGAGTTTTTACTTTTAATGACTCTATAACCAAAAGGAGAAAAGATTTAGTCAAGGCTGAATTTTAGATTGGATTTCATTGAATGCAGCTGATGCTAAAGGCAAGTGTTTGATTATAGTGTGTACCTAGATGTGCCCTGGAGTGTGGACTTGGGTGTTGATCTCCCCAGCACTTACTCCCCTTTCTTTGGCCAATAGACTGATCTTCATGTGGGACACAGTCCTCTTGGACATCAAGAGGGGAACCTGGGACATAACCAACTACTGAGCTCTTCTGTTGCTCCTGGGCCAGTAAGCTGACCTCTCAAAGCCTTGCGTTCCTAATCTGTACAATACGCATAGAGATTGCACCTGTACAATAAGATTGCTGTGAGCCTTAAATAAGATAAAAGCTGTCAATGTTTTATAGAAGTAAAGTGCTTGGAAATGTTAAAGCTATCGTCAAAACTGTAACTGCTTGTCACAGTTTAGGAAGTTACAGTCTCTGAAAGTGGAAAAACTCAAACTTTGGACGAGTGCTGTGGCTCGTCTATAATCTCAGCACTTTGGGAGGCTCAGGAGGGCAGATCACCTGAGGTCAGGAGTGTGAGACCAGCCTGGCCAACATGGTGAAACCCTGTTTCTACTAAAAATACAAAAATTAGCCAGGCATGGTGACACATGCCTATAGTCCCAGCTACTTGGGAGGCTGAGGCAGGAGAATTACTTGACCCTGGAAGGTGAAGGCCACAGTAAGCTGATATAGCACCACCGCAATCCAACCTGGACAACACAGCAAGATTCCATTTCAAATCATAATAATAATAGTAGCTCAAACTTTCTCCTCTGCTCTCACATCAAAATGATTATCAACACAGAAGACCTCTGAGACCCAATGTATGTGTATGTGTATTTCTCCCCACCAGCAAGCAAGCAATCAGTTCTGCCACAGACACCAACCGGGTGTCCTCTAATTCAATTCTGACACTATCAACCTGGAGATAGCATCAGATCCCACAGGCTGAGAGCTCAGTCTCCAAAACTGTCCCCCTACAGAGACCAGTTGCAAGTCTGGGCCTCTGGAACATCTGACACACTGACTTCAACTTGGGTTCCCACAACCCCCTCCTTGGGTTCCATTAACTTGCTAGAACTGCTCACAGAACTCAGGGGAAATCTTACATTTACCAGCTTATCACAAAGGATAATTTAAAGAATACGAATAAACAGCTAAATGAGGAGATACATAGGGCAAAATCTAGAAGGGTCCCAAGTACAGTAGCTTCTGTCCCCATGGAGCTGGGGTGCACCAACTTCCCAGCACATGGATGAGTTCTTTTCATTATCCTGTCAGCCTCCACATGTCCATCTATCCGGAAGCTCTCAAAACCCAGTCCTTTTGGATTTTTATGGAGGCTTTATTATGTGGGCAGGATTGATTAAACCAATGGTCATTGTGGAGGATGGAGGGTGGAGCTGAAAGTCCCAACCCTCTAGTCTTGCCTTGGTTTTTCTGGTGACCAGCTCCATCCTGAAGTTATCTAGGGGTGCCCAGCCAAGAGTCAACTCACTAGCAAACAAAACATAACACTTTGGAGTTTCTAAGGATTTTAGGAGTTGTATACCAGGAAACTGGGTTGAAGCCCAAATATGTATTTCATGGTATCACAGTCACATTCTTTTTCCGTTATTATTTTTTGTTTTGTTTTGAGATGGAGTCTCACTCTGTCACCCAGACTGGAGTGCGGTGGTGCAACCTTGGCTCACTGCAACTTCCACCTCCCTGATTCAAGCAATTCTTCTGCCTCAGCCTCCCAAGTAGCTGGGACTACAGGTGCCCGCCACCATGACCAACTAAGTTTTGTATTTTTAGTAGAGACAGTGTTTCACCATATTGGCCAAGCTGGTCTCGAACTCCTGACCTTGTGATCCACACACCTCAGCCTCCCAAAGTGCTGGGATTACAGGCGTGAGCCGCTGCACCTGGCCCATAGTCACATTCTTTAAACTGTGAAGTTAAGCACATGGGAGTTGTTACAAATCCCTCTGAGGATTTCAACCATCAGTCCCTCCTTGCCTGGTGGCTGGGCACATGCCTCCATTTTCTTGCCCTGTCCTTTAGTCTTCATGCCTGTCCTCTAGTGTTTATGCCCTGTCTTCTTCTGAGCTTCTCAGTTTTCTTCCAGGCTCTCATGAATTGGGCTGAATGGCAAGTACCTCTTCCAGCATCTCTTCTCTTGGTGACATTGCTGTGCCTATTTCACTGATTTGGAAAATGTCTGTGCAACACCACCAGCAAGGCGTGACGCTAGGGTTGTGTAGGGCTAGGGAGGTGGTTGACCAGCTGTCCCTACAAGGAAATGCCCATGCCTTGAGCTCTTCTCTGAGTCATGGCTCAGGATCTGCGAAATGCTATCCTTGGGACTTTGCTCTCTTCTCTAGGGCCCTCTGATGCTCCCGCATTGTCTTCCTGGCTGCGCCCAACCTCTCTGGGCCATTTCTGCTACTGCAATCGCGCCTTTGGCATGACTGGCTGTTCCAACTTGCCAGGGACTGGGATGCTCCCGGACCTCGGTTCTCTCTTTCCTGTTCTTAGTGTGATGCTGATTCCCATGCCCAGACCCCTTCACACTGCATGTGTGAGCGTCTCTCACCTCGCTTGCTTCCTTCCCTCCCCTGCCTCTCTTCCCTGCCCCTCCCCAGCACCCCAGAGGACTCCCATTTCTAAGGAGGAACAGAGCTGGCATTCTCACCATGTGTCTGGGGTCCGGAGCTTTCCCAACGAAATTAGCTCCCATCTCTGGATGCCCATGCATTCTAGTCTCACTCATCCTACATGATTTCATCCTTGCCACCACCCTGTGAGGAAGGGACTGTCATTACTGGCATCTTATAGACAAGGAAGGTGTAGAGATGGAGAAGGTCAACCACCAGCCAAGGTCACAATGCAGGCCACTTGTGAAACTGGATTTAGAATCCAAATGTGTCTAGCTCCCCGCAAATCTCCATCGGCCTAACTGCGCTCCCTGCCTCCTGGCCATGGAGGAATCTAAGACAGTTGTAAAAGCCGAGGTGAATGGAGACGTGAGGACGGCACAGCAGTGGCTGGGTTTCTCAGCATTTCACATTTGCTTCCCTCCAGTACGGCTCCACTGTACGTGGACTGTGGTGGCACATAATTATTCCCGGATTATCTGGTCATAAATTTCAAAAAGCATTTATTGTGTGTTTGCCCCATGCCCAGCACATTACTAAGTGTTTCACCAACATCATTTTATGGATGCTTTTTAAAAGTCACATGACGATCCAAGAGGGTGGATGTTAATATGCCTTTTCTACAGATACAGGACCAGGCATTGTGAGGCTGTCACCAGCCATGTGACACGGCTGGTGGCAGGCCGCGTGAGACCCTGTTCCCAGGGCTTCTGAGTAAAAGCCGCCTTGATCAAACACTCATCGCTGGCAAATACTCACTTTTATGTCCTCAAGCAAATTGTAAACTCTGACAAGGCAGCAAACAGCTCTTAGGTTTCTTTATCATCTCCCAAGCTGCTTTGGCCCAGTGCTAAGCACACAGTCTGTGCTCAAAACTGACCTTTGAATGGACACTTTCCAAGGATTACCAAAAAAGAAAAAAAAAAAAAAAACCCTCCAAAAACCAAAAAACAAAAAAACCCCCCAAACAACCAAAGTTGTGTATGAGGCTCATTTTCTGGTGGAGGGATTAGTGTCCGGGTTATAGGAAAAGTCTGGAGTGAAGAAGTGGTTCTGAGGCTCCCTGTCTGTGTTGGTCACACTCACGATTATTATTGTCTTAGATGATAGGCCCAGAACTGCAGGACAGAAGGGTGATTATGCCCATTGCATAGATGGGATGACTGAGGCCCAGCAGAGTTTGTTCTCTTTCCCCAAGTCTCAGATTTCAAAGTGACTGCTTTTCTCCTCCCTACATAAGCTTGCTGGCTTTTCCACGCTGCTGGCTGCCCTGCTTAGAGCTTTTGACACAGAGCCAGGTGGGCCAGTTCCTGAGGTGCCTGTCAGAGTCTGCCCCGGGGGGCTGTGTTTGGCTGTGTTCTCTGACAAAGTCCTCCTGGACTCCTACTGAGACTCAGATGACAGTGGCTCCGGCTGGCAGGCACTCTCCTCATTAAGACCTCTGGAAAGGATGGATCTATTGTGGCTTTTTCCTCAAGGAATCAATATTTTTGGTGACACAAAACCCAGGGAAAGAAAGCCACGGAGTACAGGGGACGGGCAGAAAATTAGAAATTCTCCTTGAGTTTGGTTGTGGAAAGGAGATACAGAAAATCTTTAGTCTGATGAATCCTTGGCCAGGGTGTACAGGGTGTACAGCTCGCGAAAAAAATGCACGTCCCGTGACTGCTGTCCTGGAAGCCACTCACGGTGCTGGCTGCTCCAGTCCTGACTTGTCTTGACGTGAGGATTTGGAGATTGCATTATTCGGGAAGTGGAAACTATGGCTTAGTGGCCCGAAGCCCACAAGATACGTTGTTCCGGGGAGAAGAAGAGAGACAGGGCCTATCATGAGTGAGAAGGGCATCCTGCACCCAGCCCTGAGGGGTCAGACATCAGAGAGGTGTGTCCACAGCGGAGCTCTAAACATGAGGGGTTCAGCCCCTCTGGGGCACAGTTACTCAGACCCGGGCTGGGCCGAGGGCCGAGGGCCGAGGAAGCTGCTCTCCTTTTTTTTTTTTTTTTTCTTGAGACGGAGTCTCGCTCTGTCGCCCAGGCTGGAGTGCAGTGGCCGGATCTCAGCTCACTGCAAGCTCCGCCTCCCGGATTTACGCCATTCTCCTGCCTCAGCCTCCCGAGTAGCTGGGACTACAGGCGCCCGCCACCACGCCCAGCTAGTTTTTTGTATTTTTAGTAGAGACGGGGTTTCACCGTGTTAGCCAGGATGGTCTCGATCTCCTGACCTCGTGATCTGCCCGTCTCAGCCTCCCAAAGTGCTGGGATTACAGGCGTGAGCCACTGCACCCGGCCAGAAGCTGCTCTCTTTATATTTGCTCCATACCAACATTCCCAAAAGAGAATAAAATTGACCCCATTTTGGTGAATTTAAAATAGGTCATGTGACTTCCTGAACTCGGCCTGTAACTATTTATTGAGCGCCTACCAGGGGCCAGGCACACTTCTAGGGGCCGGAGATAGAACAAACCATAAACAAAAATCAATCCCCTGCTCTTCCTCATTCTACTGGCAAACACACAGTTTGATGCGCGAAGATAATTACGACACAGAAGGCCAGGGAATGAGGAGGAAAGATGACAGAACTTGGTGGTCCTGGAGGTGGCCACGTGGCATCTCGCTTTCTGGGGAGGAATGCTTGTTGCTCAGGGGCACTGACACAGGGGCCCTGGCATCCGATTTCTGCGCACTTCAGATGGGAGGGCCTGGATCCCCCTTGGGCTGGTTGAGCCATCACTCAGAGTAGGAGTGGGGCAGATGCAGCTAAGGGATGTCCAGGAGAGAAGGCAGGCTTGCGAACTGGATGGGCATCTGAGGCCACTTCCAGTGGGGGCAGCCAGAGAGGCAGAACTGGCTTTAGAGAGGAAGGACTGTGCCTGTGCACAGTCGGACACGTGAGGAAGAGGAAGAGGGTCAGCTCGGAGAGCTTCCTGAGCCGTCACAGCTCCAGCCCTATTCTGTAGGCACCAGGATCTTTTCCACTTTCCCATCATATATGATGGAATTGTTGTTCTCTATTTTTCTTTTCCTGAACAGCTGTTACTTAATGCATAATATACCCAAATCATGAATGAATTCATTTTCAGTGTGGAAGGTTAAAATAATCTAAAATAATACAAAGCAGAGTGAGAATTTTTTTACATCTCCCTTTCCATCCCAATTTGCACCCCGAATGTATCCACTGTAAACAATTTGGCATCCATCTTCTGGACTCTTTTCTATGCATTTACATTCAAACCTGTGCAAATGTGCCCACATCTTAAATCAGACATGGAATTACAGTATGCACCTTGCTCCATGATTTTCCTTTTTTTCACTTTACAATACAGTACTGGAAATCTATCTATGTCAGTAACTATTTCATTATTTTTTACATGATACAGCCACATTATCACCCTCATTTTTTTCTACTGAGATATATTGTTGAGTAGGCCATATCTTAACATAAAAAATTCCTAAATGTATTTATCTGTTTCTATACTATTTTGTTCTTTTAATCAGTTGTCTATTTCTGAGTCAGTAAACACACTTTTAATTACTACAGCTTTGTAGTGAGGTTTGCTTGTTTGTTGTTTGTTTGTTTGGTTGGTTTTTGACGGAGTTTCACTCTTGTTGCCCAGGGTGGAGTTCAAGGGTGAGATCTCGGCTCACCACAACCTCTGCCTTCCGAGTTCAAGCAATACTCCTGCCTCAGCCTCCTGAGTAGCTGGGATTACAGACATGCGCCACCACGTCTGGCTAATTTTGTATTTTTAGTACAGACGAGGTTCCTTCATGTTGATCAGGGTGGTCTCAAACTCTTGACCTCAGGTGACCTGCCCATCTCGGCCTCCTAAAGTGCTGGGATTACAGGCATAGGACACTGTGCCCATTCTGTAGTATGGTTTTATATGTTGGTATAGCAAGTTCCGTACCATTGTTCCTTTTGACAATTTCCCTAATAATTTGTATGCATTTTATGGGAAGTTTGGAATCAACTTGTAGTTTATCAAAAGTCATGCTCAAATTATGATTGAGGTTGCATTGAATATGAAGATTATGTGGAGAAAATTTTTACATTTCTACAACTTGTCTTCTCATCTAGGATTATGCCATGAATCTTCATTATGTAAGGTTTTTAAAATGGCTTGTGACTGTTTGTTTCGTAAGGCTTAATAATTTTCTTCTTGTATAGTTCTTATTAGGTTTATTCCTAGATACTATATGTATGTTTCTTTGTTTTTATTATGAATGGAAACTCTAATTAGGTTTTCTAATTGATTATTATGTAGTCACAGAAATTACTGATTTTTGAATGTTGTGCATGTATCTACTACCTGTTTACTGATTTCTCTTATTAGTCTTGTTATTTTGTTAGCTGATTTTCTAGGGAGGTAATATTAATGCCTACAAATAATGACAATTTTCCATATTTGAAGTTTTATCCTTTTTTTTTTTTTTTGAGACGGAGTCTTGCTCTTTTGCCCAGGCTGGGGTGCAGTGGCTGGATCTCAGCTCACTGCAAGCTCCGCCTCCCATGTTCACACCATTCTCCTGCCTCAGCCTCCTGAGTAGCTGGGACTACAGGCGCCTGCCACCTCGCCCGGCTAGTTTTTTGTATTTTTTAGTAGAGATGGGGTTTCACCGTGTTAGCCAGGATGGTCTCGATCTCCTGACCTCGTGATCCACCCATCTCGGCCTCCCAAAGTGCTGGGATTACAGGCTTGAGCCACCGTGCCCGGCCAGAAGTTTTATTCTTTTATTTTTTCTTGCGTTATTGCATTGGCTGAGATATTGATAGCAATGTTATACAGCAAGAATGATACAGAAAACATCATTACTTGTTCAAGTCCTAAGAGAGAAAGCTTCTGTATTTCACCAGTACATCTGATGTTTGTTAAGCATTAACTACTAGGTTATGATTTTATTTAGGTGTTTAATTTGATCAAGTGTTTTTGAGTATTTTCTTCTCTAATCTATTATGATGGCAATTTGTATTAATATTAGTATTTGTATTAATATTAATATTTTGTATTAACCTGGGTATTTTCTTCTCTAATCTAGTAAGTTGAGAATTTGTATTAATATTAACATTTGTATCAATGTTAATTTTTTTAAATATTACAGCATTATTATTTTAATATATTGCTAGGTTTAATTTGCTAATATTTGATTGGTCATGTTATATCTATGTTTCTGAGTGAATATAGCCTACTATTTCCTTTTTCAATTTTGATGTCAAGAGTTTTTCTCAAAGATGAAGGAGAAATTCTTTCACCTTATGTGATGTTCAGTTTATGTATCATAAGTAACAACTTTTTTGGAAAATTCGGTAAGACTTGCCATAAATTATCTGAGTTTATTTGCTTTTAAAAGAGTAGGTCTTTGGCTAACTTTCTAATTTCTTCTATGTTTATTAATTGATTTAGGTTTTCTACCTCTTCTTGAAATTATTTTAATAATTTATATTTTCCTAAGAAATAATTCATTTTATCTAGATGCTCACATTTATTGACAGTAAGTTGTACCAAGCATTCTTACATACATTTCTAATATCATCCTTATCTGTAAGGGTTCCTTTCCTTCTGTCATTTCTAAGCTATTTTTTAATATGGTCTTTCTGGGTTTTTTTTAATAAGAATTGCCAGAAATTTGTTTATTATATTTATCATTTCAGAGAACCATTGTTGGTTGTATTGATCAAATCTACTGATTTTGTTTTGCTTGTGTTCTATTGTATTAATTTCTGCTTTCATCCTTTTAAATTATTTCCTTTAGATCAGTGGTCCTCAACCTTTTTGGCACCAAGGACCAGTTTCATGGAAGACAATTTTTCCATGGATGGGGTGGGGAGTGGGGGGAAGAATGGTTTTGGGATGAAACTGTTTCACCTCAGATCATCAAACATTAGATTCTTGTAAGGCATGTGCAACCTGGATCCCTCACATGCACAGTTCATAACAGGGTTTCTATAAGAATCTAATACTGCTGCTGATCTCACAAGAGTTAGAGATCAGACTGTAATGTTCGTTCACCTGCCACTCACTTCCTGCTCTGTGGCCTAGTTCCTAGTGGCCCTGATGGTGGGGACCCCTGCTTTAGAGAGTAGGTTATTTTGTTCTTTTCTGCCTTTTTTTAAAAGATGCATGCTAAAGTCCCTTCTTGTCAACCTCTGTGGTTTTCTAATAAATGCATTTAAGGCCATAGATTTTTCTCTAAGTGGGTAGACTATTCAGAGATGTTAATGGTGCTTAACAAGACAAGATGCCTCCAGTCCTTGAGCTTGCCTAGATAGCCATGCTATGAGCCTGGTCACTGGTGCAACAACAGATCAGACTTGTTTATATCATGCAAATCATGTTCCAAAAACTCCAAAGAGATTTTCAGAGAAAAATAGCCCATCCCAGTACCATCTCTCATTGGCTTAGCTTTAAACAACTTTTGCTCACATTTGCATGCTTTCTTTTTTTCACTGTCCTTCTGCATGTGTGTGGGTGCATGTGCCAGTCAACCATTCAGAAATCCCCGAGCACCTGCTACATGTTTGAATCACAGTAATGAACCAGCTGCAGTCTCTGCCCTCAAAGCATTCCCGGTCTAGTGGAGGACTAATATATTAGTAAATAATTTCAGTAAATGATGTAAGTGCTATAAGCCTAAATATTTTAAAGGCTGAGAGGAGGGTGCTCTTACATCTGTGTGGAGGTGGAGAGGGAAGACCTCCCAAGGGAGGTGGCACAGGCCGAAGGTGAGTGTTCAACCAGGAGTGTCCAAGGGCTGCAGGGAAGAGCACTGCTCCAGGCACAGGGAAAGAGGTAAGAAGAAACACGGGGTGTTTGGTTAATCATGCAAAGCTCAGGCTGGCTAGTTGAAGCAATGGGCATACTTCTGGGGTATGATACTAGGGAGTCAACTGTGAACCCCCAGGAGGGACTCTGAGGATGAGACTTGAGAGTCTGGACTTCGCCCTGTGCTGTCGAGGCAAAGGCAGGATGATGTGGCCAGAGCATGTTTGGATGGACTCTGTGCCCTCAGTAAAGAGGGGACTTGGGGTAAAGAGATGGAAGCTAGGGAGACCAAGGTGGAGGAGGTTCAAGTCATCTTGATTGTGTGAGAGTATATTCCAGAGACAACTGTGTCCCTGGGCTTCTTCAAGGTTTGCATCAGCACCACAGCCTGGGGATGGAAAGTGAACAAGATATCCAGCACCCCTTCCCTTCTCCTGGGTCCTGAATCAGGTGCTTACGACATGGTCATTATCTCCTGTAAGCGCCACTCTGGGGAGTGGACCATAGCGCTGAGCAGGCTCTGAGGATGGAACTCAGTGTTAGAAGGAGACTGCAAATCCCCATGCCCCGCACATTGATCTGTGACCTTAGACAGGTTGCTTTGCTTCTCATAAACTCAGTTTTCTCATCCATAGAATAGGTGGTTGGGAGGGTTTAATGTGACAAAGCAAGCAGGATCATTATTGTTATTATAGTGTCTGTGTTGAAATATGAGCATATATTTTCCAATCCCTTAACTGGCACTGAGGCACATGTTATTAGTTTTGTTGCTTTTTTCCTTAGAAAAACAGAAGCTTTAGTTGGTTTGATGTAGTGGAATGGTTTATATACTTCATTTCAAAGGAAAAAAAATACCTGCCACAAAAAGGGCTTCTGCCCCCCAGCACTGCCCTCCTCGGCATCTGCTGCAGCTTGACACATCGTGGCTTTGTTTGCAGCCTCCCCCTCACAGCCTAATGACATTCCTGAAGATGGCAAAGGAGAGTTTCAGGTTGCCATGGAAACTGGGTGCCAGCAAGAATCCAAGAGAATTCTAACCCTTGAAGGCTGTGTATTTATTCCCCGTTGCTCAGGGAGCAGAGCTGGCTGCAAAGATTAGGGGGTGGGAATGGTGGAGACCCTGCTTTAGGTGTTGCCATGGGCCCTGGCTGGAGGCAGAGGAGGTGACAGGAGGCCGTAAGGTGCATGGTCTACAGGGCTATTGTCTGGGAGCATCCAGGGCCCTCTTTGGGGCAATCTCTGTTCCCCTTTTTTGAATCACGTCCAAATCCAAATATGGGCAAGAGATGGGAGAGGAGCAGGAAGGAGTGAAGGAAAGAGGGAACTCTCTATAGCTACTGGCAGACTGCATCCACACCCGATGTCCTGAGCTGCCCCAGCTGTCTTGGGTGCCCAATTCTTCACAGGGAGTTTGTCAGCGTCTTGCTTGAGTCACCAACATCCCTGCAGTTCCCCATTATCCTGTCACTACTCGAGCTTCTTTGCAGATGACCATGCCCTTCCAAGTGTGTTAATTCTCCAGCTCCTCACAACAACCCTGCCAAGGAAGGCATGATGAATCTTGTGCCCATTGCACAGATGCAGATGTGGAGACTCAGAGGGGCTATGTTTGGAAAAGCAGAGGTGAACTTTAGTGCCCTGTTCTGTCATTCAAAAATCTGTCAGTAGCCAAGGTAGAAAGAGGGTCACAGGGGAGATTGAGGAAAGACCTGTAGGGCAGTGAATGGCTACCACAGCAGTGTCCACAAGTGAGAGAGGCTTAGAAGGAGGCAGATCATCTCAAGTGGCCCCAGTGGGAACTAAGTCAAGTTCAGAACTTCTTCCTTCTGGAAGCCTCCATACCTTACTGTGAAGGACCTCTCAGAATCACCTGCAGTGAAGGAATTGCTAATCACTTTGCAGATATGGAAACTGAAGCTCAGAAAGAAGTAACTTGGCTTGTCACATGTGAGTAAAGAGCAACGTCAGGGATTGATCTGATGATTCTGTCTGACTCCAAAGCCTCCCACTGTGCTCTGGGGCCAGGCCACCACCTGAGGGGTAATTAAGGGAGGGCATCTTTTCCTGAAGATGTCACACCTGTGGTGGGAGGGAGTGCTGCCTTCATATGTGCCATCCCTACACAGACACACACACCCACATGTACACACACACATGCACTTACACAGTCACATGCACACTCACACATTAACACACCCACACACGACTCATATACACATGCACAGATACATACATGCACACGTTTGCACAGACACACACACACCAGCCCTTCTTTGTGTTGAGGGTTTGCCAGTCCCCTTGAGGGTAGTGCTGAGACACTGGCCACCCCTGAGGATGATGTGCTCACACACCTCCCTTCTACACCTCTGGTCTTGCCATCGCCTCAGCAAACCCTCTTTGCCAAAGATGCCGGCCAAGCCTCCATCAGTAGGTTCCCTCAGGAGGGCACACAGCTACTTGTAGCCTGGCCTAGGACTCCCCGACATTGCTCAGCCAAACCCTTATAACGAGATAGCTATTTGCTGCACTTGAGTTCCTGCAAATCCCCGGGCCTACCCCACTCACAGGATGTCACTCTGGGATGTGCCTTCTGTAACCACCGCCCTGTGCCAGGCTCACCTCCCTTGGGCTGGCCCCACTGCCCTCAGTCCATGGTCTCTTTGGCTCCCTCCCTGACTCAGAGTCCACCCAAAGGACTCTTCAGTCCTTTAAAGCTTTAGCACTCAGTTCCATGGCCAGCAGCAGTGATTTTTCCAATTCTGGGTCATAACCCATAGTTATAGTGAAATCCAGTTAGTGAAAGAGATCAGCATTTAAAAATATGGAGTGTGGATTAGGATAGAAGACACCAAACAGGTTGTTTTCTAATGATAAGAGCCTGTGCCATTTATTGAGACTGCTGTTTCTCTTCTATTAAGACACGAATGGGTGTGCCTTGGATTGTGATGTGCAGTGTGTTTCTTTCTATGAGGTGTGATCTCAGAGGTTCAACAGTGGGTGGATTCAGTGAAAATTCATCTGAGCTTTCAGGGCCCTCGAAGTCCGGCTCCTCCAACTTTCTCCAACTGTATTGCCTGGTATTACCTCTCCCTGCACATGGCCACATAATCAGTCCTCCTATTCTCAGAACACACAGGGTCCTCCGCTCCTTCCTGCCCCTGTCTGAGCCTTGTCTTTTGCTGGAATGTGATCTTATCCACACACCTTCCCACACTTGCTCTGTCCCACTGAAACTCCAGTTTCTCTTCTCAGACTCTGACTGGGGATCATTCTCTTGCTGAGGTTTTCTACTCTTCTTTTCTTCCCTTCAAAGACAGTGGTCCCCAGGCCTGCTCACAACCTGGTCATTTTATGTCACAGTGAGTAGCCATAGCCTGCTTCCCTGACCATTTCGGAACCAAAAGGAATATCCCACCCAGAAATATGGAAGGAGGACTTGCTAGGCATTAGGCCATTTGCTGTGCACTGGCCTAGCTGCAGTCAACAAATAGGAGTGCCTCCCAACTTTGTAAAACATACTACTTAGTGGCAGAGGTAGAAAATAAGTAGGTAAGCAAACTAAAAACATTATTATAAATTGTGAGAAATGCTATGAAAGGAAATAAGGGCTGGCCACTTTAAACAAGATTGTCAGAAAAATCCCCAGGTCTCAGTGGCTTACTAAATAGAAGTCGATGTCTGTTATTTGAATCCAGCTGGTATTAGGGGTAGGTGGCTCTGCTCCATGCAGTCATTTAGAGACCCAGGCTGATGGAGGCTGTGACCTCTTCAACATATGTCTTCCACGTCACCTAAACTTGATGTTCTAAACAACAGAAATACATTGTCTCACAGTTCTGGAGGCTGGAAAGTTCAGGATCAGGGTATTGGCAAGATTGGGTCCTCCTGAGGGTGCTGGGGTAGAATCTGTCCCATGCCTCTTCCCCAGTGTCAGATGTTTTGCCTGTGATATTTGGCGTGGTTTGGCTTGGAGAAGCATCACCCCAATCTCTGCCTTCATATTCACATGGTGTTCTCTGTGTGTATGTCTTTAAGTTTCCCCTTTTCATAAGGATACCAGTCATATTGGTTTAGGGGCCTACTCTCCTCCAGTTTGACCTCACTTTAGCTAATTATATCTACAAAGACTCTATTTCCAAATAAGTCACATTCTGAAGTCCTAGGGGTTGAGACTTCAACTATAAATTTTTGTGGCCCAGAATGTAATCCCATAACACAGGGTCATGCCTAATTGTGAAGGAGGCTGGGGATGTGTCTCAGCTGTGTGACTGGAGGAGGAGGACACATTTGATGAGCAGCTAGCTGTCTCCATCACACCATGGAAGGTTGAAAGCAGAGTGACCCGGTGTGACCTGCACGAGACTGCATTTCTCAGGTGCAGGGAGTCCTCTGGAACTGTCCCTGAGTCTCCCTGCAGCAGCTCCAGGCCTGGGTCTGGAAACTCACTCATTTAGTGAATATCTGTCGAATGGAACTGGATTTGGGTTTCCTTGTGGGTAGGAAGAGGGCAGGTGGTACAAAGTTAGAGGATGTGGAATTTATAAGCTGAGTGGCTGAAACGATTCAGAAACAAAGCAAAGCCGGGTGTGTGTGTTCATGGGTGATAACTGCCTTGTGATTCTGGCTGGAAACCTACGGCAGTTCTGCCAACTCTGACCAAAGCCAAAAAGAAACAGCTACAGGATGAAAAGAAAATTTGTGTTTTCCTTGCTAAGGCATTCCCAACTGAGTAGAAGTTTGGGCTTAAGGAAGACGAGAACAGAGAAGCGTTCAGCTTCCTTTTCCCACAAGGAACAGCCCAGCCCCTTATCCGCTCCCCATCACTCAAGCACAGTCACAAGGCAGGAAAGACTTCATAGCCGAGGGACAGGAAGCCATTGGTAGAGGATGGATCTGTTTGATATTCCTCCAAGGTTGTGAAAGATGGAGTGAGTGTTAGTGAAACTGCTGGAGGCTGATGTCCTGGTGGGGAAATCTGGATTTACATCAGATGGGCAATTCTGATGACCCTGGGTGCCTTCCAGTGTCTGGCTGAAAGACTACACTGAAAGCCATCACAACACAAAGCACTAGTGATGATGACTACCATTTTTCTGAGTGCTTCATATGTGCCAGGAACTGGACTAAGTACATATCAACTGACTAAGTCTTTAAAACAGTGTACAGAGTTGCTGTTCCTTTCTGCATTTTACAGGCAAGGAATCTGAACATCAGAGAAGTACAGTGGCTTGTTCAAGGTCCCGTGCCAGGGATTCAACCCCAGAACTGGTTGACACCAGAGCCAACACCATCCCTACAGTGCAGTGCCTCCTGTGACCACTCCCATCTTCTACAGCCTGGGAGTTAGTAAAATGCAGTGGCTGAAGGCAGGCACTATTGCATCAGACCTCCTAGCTTTGTATCCTGGCCCCTTGACTTTCTAGTGGGGTAGTTACTTCACTTCTTTATGCCATGTCTTAGTTGGTTCAGGCTGCTATAACTGAATACCGCAGACTGGCTGGCTTATGCCACAGATATTTATTTCTCACAGTTCTGGGGGCTGATAAGTCCAAGATCAAGGGGTCAAAAGATTCAGTGTCTGGTGAGGGCCTGCTTTCTGGCTTGTGGATGGCGGTCTTCTCGTTGCATCCTCACATGGTGGAAGGGGCAAGGGAGCTCTCTGGAGCCTCTTTTCAAAAAGGCACTAATCCCATTTATGAGGGCTCCACGCTTGTGACCTAATCACCTCCCAGAGATCCATCTCTGAATACCCTCACTTTGGGGGTTAGGATTTCAACATACAAATTTGAGAGAAACACAAACATTCATTCTATAGCAAGCCTCAATTTCCTTATGTAGAAAATAGACATAATAAGAGTAATTACTTCAAAGGCCATTGTAAGCATTAGTTTAACTTAGCACAGTATTCAGCACACATAAATGGTAAAAAGCTAGTCTTCTCTCATTGCGAGTTCATTCACACACTTATTTCAATTTTCAACTCACATGCCACCTCTTCAGAGAAGCCTTGCTTGATCACCGTGTCTCTAGTGGCCTCACCAGTCCTTCTGGCCAACCAGACTGTTTCTTTATCTCCTAGCACTCCTCCTCTGCCATGTGTTGGCTATCCTAGCACCTCATTGACTCAGTTTACTCTTCTGAAAAATGGGGGAACCGTGGCACCAGTTTCATGGAGTTGCTGTGAGGATTAAGTGTCCAGTGCTTAGCACAGCCCATCCCTCAAAAGTTGTATCAACTGCCACCTTTGTCTCTACTCAGGTCTGCTCACTACCCAGGTGCTTCTCAAAGTGAGGGCTGCGGCCAGCTGCCCAGCAGCACTGGGGAACTTGCCAGAAATACCAGTTCTTGGGGCTTACCCCAAACTTGCTGAATCAGAAATTCTGGGGGCGGAGCCCAGCGATCTGAGTTCTAAGAGCCCTCAAGGTGATTCTGACGCACATTCAGGTTTGGGAACACTGCTCTTCCTCCCTGAGAAGAAGAACAAATACATCACTGATTATGAGACACACCATTATTTCATATTTCGCTAAGACAGGAAGAGCATTGTCAACTAAATGATAATGCAGTCCTGTCTTATCATCATGATTCTAAAGACATTCTTATTTCAGAGGTGCTAAAATGTGAAAAGAAAATTGCATCTTGGCATCAATGAAATTTAACATTAGGAATAGTTAGAGGATGACATTAGGAATAGTTAGAGGTTCTCACTCATCTCCCCTCTCCAGTGGTTCACAGCCCTGACTGCATGGGAGACTCACCAGGCTGTACATTAGAGTTAAAAAACCCTCATGTGCTGTCTGCACCCAGATGGACCACAGCAGGATCCCTGGGGCTGGACCCAGGCATCAGTAGTGCTTAAAGCTTCCTGGGGGTTGGAATGTGCAGTTAGGTTTCAGAATCACTGCTCCAAGTCAAATTTCTACCCTCGCCAACCATATGCAGAGATTAAATCAAGCTTCCTGGTTTCTAAACAAATAAAACCCTGCTCCAACAGGTGCCAATCAATGTTCCTCATGGGCCTTTGGCATCTCAGTGACAATAACACACAGGACGCACCCAGCTGGTTTCTATTTCTCGACTTTCTGTCGGGGTTGAAGGTCTTTCCCCACTCCACCGCAGTGGCTTAGAGGAAGTCAGTTTAATTTGAGCCCTTCTAAATCTTGACCTGGGCGCCTTTTTGCTGATATAAACCTCCTTCCCTGACAGTGCAAGCTGAGCCCCAGCAAGATCTGAGAATTGAGAGGGTGGGGTTGAACTAGCGATGAAGTCTGGGGATTAAGATATTCTCCCCTGGAGCTGGGCGCGGTGGCTCACGTCTGTAATCCCAGCACTTTGGGAGCTCAAGGTGGGTGAATCACAAGGTCAGGAGATCAAGACCATCCTGGCTAACACAGTGAAACCCCATCTCTACTAAAAAAAAGAAATACAAAAATTAGCTGCACGTGGTGGCAGGTGCCTCCCAGCTACTCGGGAGGCTGTGGCAGGAGAATGGTGTGAACCCAGGAGGTAGAGCTTGCAGTGAGCTGAGATCGTGCCACTGCACTCCAGCCTGGGGGACAGAGCGAGACTCTGTCTCAAACAAACAAACAAACAAACAAACAAAAAAAGATACTCTCCCCTGGGACCTGCCATAAGAGGAAATATTTACTGTGCTTTTACCAAAAGCCAGATTCTATGTGTGACCTCATTTCATGCTCATTTTAGGAGGTAGATTTCATTCCTATTTTATAGAAAAAGAAACTGAGGGTCAGAGAGGTGAAGGGACTTATCCACAGTCACAGTGAATAGTAGAGCCAGAATTTGGATCCAGGACTCTGACTCTATCCTCTACACAAATGTTTGCCTCCTTCCTTGGGTCATGAGCCTCTGGTTTCAGAATGTGGGAGTTGGATGCAGGCATTCTGAATAACTCATGCTATTTTCAGTAAAAATGAAGAAAGTTCCTTAGTAAAGGTTGATATTTGTATGCTACTCTGAGTTGTTATTTTACATACAATGCCTTATTTAGTCCTCACAACAGTCCTGCCAAGGAGATGACATTGTCCCCAATTCACAGATGAGGAAACTGAGGCAGATGACACTGTCTCCAATGTACAGATGAGGAAACTGAGGCAGGAAAACCAGGATGACTACTCTGTGTTCCCACCTAGGACTCTGCTTAGGAAGAAGAGGGATCCTGATGGTGGTAGTGGCTCTGCAGCTCTCTTGGTGGGACATGAGCTCCCTGGGGGCAGTGACGTGTGTGATTTGTCTCTGCACCCCCAGCCCCAGCACTGGGCTTGACCCAGAGTAGATGTTTAGTAAAATTAAAAGCCAAATTGTCAGCGAGGGAAGTATTTTGTAATCTAAGGATTACCAGCCTAGTGACAGCTATTCTTATTCTTTATTCAAATAACAATACAGTTGTCCGAGACCAGTTTGGAAAGTGGGTGGCCTGAAGATTTTGTTGGCCTGCCTGAAACTCAGAGAATTTCGTGTAAAATTGCTTATTTCTAGTCTATCTAGAGAATTTGAAAGCCCTAGCAACACTAGACTCACTTACGCATGTGGCAGGAACAGCAACCAGCTGGAGCCAAGGAGACGCTCTCCAGGAGACAAGGCACAGGCCCAGCAGTTTACCATAGGCTCCACCATGCCCTGTCATCTTGCACCCAGCAAGTGCCACTCTTCCCTTTTCCCAGTAGGCACCTGTAGGAAATGGAGTTTGCAACAACTGCTTTAGGGCTTAAATTGCAAGAACAATAATAGATGCATTTTGAAATAGGCATTGTAAATGGGCATAGCTGGCAAAATACAGCAGCTCCTTGGGAGGTCAAAGCCATATCCACTGGCAACCTTTTGATCAGGAAAAAACCCTAGTGCAAATTGGTGACTATTTCCAACCAGATATGCATCAACCCCTGTAGCCTGGACCATCCATGACCTTGAGCTCCCGGGAACAGCACTCTGTGGGCTGTTGGAGCAAATGTGAACACCGTGCACACGTAGTGGAGAGGCCTGAGGTGTCAGGGGAAGTCGCCTCGGTCATCTGTTCAGTTCTTTCAGTTCTGTTTATGGTCCAAGTGATTTTGTGCAGAGTCTTGCAGAGAAGATTTAAAAGAACTCGATGAAAATGTTCTCGCACCATAAAATACATTTCCTGTCGGAGTGGCAAAAGGAATGAGGCCATAAAAATGCTGTTCCAGCCAGGTCTGCAGGTAAAGTTCAGTCCCTGAATAAACATTCTCTCTTTCATCAGGGACAATGGTGAGGACAAAAACAAACAAACAAACAAACAAGCAAAAAACCTCTTTAAAGAGCTGTGAATGTACTAGGTGCTCATCTGTTCCTTACAACCTTGTGGTTGTGGGGGGATCTGATTCCCAATTTGCAGATGAAGAAACTGAGGCTCAGGGAGGGGAAGTCTCTTGTTCAAGATCACACAGCTGGGACGTAGCAAAACCGGGATGGAACTTCACTAGTTACTGGGAGGGATGGAGTCTTTGACTTGCCCACTGGTCCTCAGGGGAGGGTACCCCAGGTTCCTTCCCCATCCTGTACTCTGGGAGTCTGGGGGTGAAGCGTGATGAATGTGAAAACACATTTGCTTTGTTGGCCTCCCAGAATTCTCCCCACAGCCCTGACCCTCCGTCCTGAGTTCCAGCTGCTCACCAAGGGATCAGTGGACAAGCAAGCCCCACCTGACGCCTTCCTCCCCAGGTTCAAAGCACTGCCAGGAAGGTACCCTTGCTGCTGCCTGATCCTGCCTCTGCCTGACTTCCCAGTGTCTGAAAAATGGGCCCACTCTTTGTCCTGTAAATAACTCCAAACTGAGAACTTCCTGATTGCACTCTCCAATTCTATCAGTTGTCAGGTTATACTGATGTGTGTGTGTGTGTGTGTGTGTGTGTGCGTGTGTGTGTGTGTGTGTGTATTTTACACTATTTTCCCCTTTATCTCTCCACTTGCACCCTCTCTGCCCTGCCCTACCTGGGTTTCATGATTTCTCTCCTGGGCCCAGGCATAAGCTTCCACACTGGTCTTCCTGCCTTGCTCCACCCAGCCATCCTCCACCCAGCAAGCTCCCCAGAGTCAGAGGTTACAGGCAGATTCTTCAGGGGGACACTCAAGGCCTTGGTGATCTGGCCCCTGCCTGCCTTCCCGTTCTCCTCTTTTACCTCATCCCTACATCATCTGATCTGGACCATGTGATGCTTTCTAAATTCGTCCTCAGGGTTCCCACTACTGCACTGGCTAGTGTTGTTCCCTCTGCTTAGCATGCCCTTCCTAACCCACCTTGGCTTGTTAGGAACATGTTTGTCTTTCCTGCCCAACCTCGAAAGTCCCTTCTTTTACAGGATCTGCCTCTTTAATCCATGGAAGGCTGCACTGGAAGAGGAAAACGCACAGGTTTTAAGCCTCAGCTTTGCAACCCAGCTCTGGAAATCACTTCTCAGAGCAGCAGTACCTCCATCAGTTATGCCAGGATGATGACCTCTAGCTCCTATGGTTTTGGAGTGGGGAGATTACAGATGATCCTGGTGACAGCTTGAGACACTATAAGCCTTCAGTAAATAGTAGTTTCTTTTTCTTTTCTTTTTTTTTTTTTTTTTTTTTTTTGAGACGGAGTCTGGCTCTGTCGCCCAGGCTGGAGTGCAGTGGCCGGATCTCAGCTCACTGCAAGCTCCGCCTCCCGGGTTCACGCCATTCTCCTGCCTCAGCCTTCTGGGTAGCTGGGACTACAGGCGCCCGCCACCTCGCCCAGCTAGTTTTTTATGTTTTTTAGTAGAGACGGGGTTTCACCGTGTCAGCCAGGATGGTCTCGATCTCCTGACCTCGTGATCCACCCATCTCGGCCTCCCAAAGTGCTGGGATTACAGGCTTGAGCCACCACGCCCGGCCGTAAATAGTAGTTTCTTTCTCTCTAGTGTTCTTAACCTCTGCTCACATCACAAGCTGCTCAATAGCTGCTCAATAGCCAAAGTGAGGAGTGGGTCTATTAATCAGAACTTTTTGGGTGGCAACTGACAGCAACCCAGCACAAACTGACTTAGAAATAAGGAAATGTATTGACTCATGTCAATGAAAAGCCCAGGGGTAGGGTTAACTTCAGGCTCAGCTGGATACAGGAGCTCAAATGACATCACTGGATTGTTTCCTTTCTCCTGCTTGTCCTTTTTCTCTATCTCTCCCTATTTTTTTCTTCTGTTTTGACTTTTGGTTTCCCATTTAGACTCTTCCCATATGGGGACTCTGCATAGTCTCCACTCACATCCCGATATCTTAGCAACCCTGATGGAAAAAGAGCCTGCTTTTCCAAAGTTCCAGTACACAGACCCCCAGCTAACTGATTGCACTGGCTGGTCGCATGCATGTCGGTGACCCAAACCTGTCGATGTCCACTCTTGAATCAGAGTGTTGTGGGCAGTCCCACCGGAACCACTTGGACTGTGGATGGGGAAGGGCTGGTTCCTAAGGAAACTTGGGGTGCTTTAATTAGAAGAGTAGGGAATGATTGTTGAGCAGACAGACAAGCATCCACACAGCGGATGAAAGCAGAACCAATGTGCAGTTAGTTACAGACAATTGTATGAGACTGTCCTGGTGTGTTCTTCTGCCCACTGGCTCTGTGAGGGCAGGGCCTGTCTTCCAAAACCATGTACCACGTGATCCTCTGGACACACCTATGGAGCAGAAGGTCCCATCTCCTCTTCCAGTCTCTAGTGACAGCCTCATAGTTGCCCATTGTCCCCTCCTTTTTCTCCCTAGCCATCCCCTTCCACTTGTCGGTGCCTGTCTGAGTAGCAGGGTGATTCCAGTGCTGCTGACCACCCACTCACAACACTATCTTGAGCAAATTACTGGGCCTCTCTAAAATGCTGCTTGTTTTGTCTACACATTGAGTGCTCCAATAAGAAAATGGTTAGTTACCCAACACTGTGGAAATGATAACAGTGGTTAACATTTATGAAGGGCTCACTTAGTGGAAGGGCTGAGTCTTTATTAAGTGCTTTTTGTGCATAATCTCATTGAATCCTCTCAATGATCCTACTGGGAAGGTACCATCATAACCATCCCTGTTTAATAGATGAGAAAGCTGAGCTCAAAGTGGTCAAGCACCTTGATCCAGGCCATACAACTAGTAGATGTTATAGCTAGAATTTGAGCACAATCTGTCTGTCTCTAGCATCTGCCCTTTGAATCAGTCCAGCCATTCATTCAGTAAACATGCATTAAACCACTACTATGTAGGGGGTGGTCTTTTAGATGCTAGGGATAAAGCAGTGAACAAAAGTACAAACACAAATCCATGTCTGCACAGAACTGACATTCTAGTTGGGGGAGAGGGCATTAATGAACTTAAAAATTTCCATGTATATAATGTAGGTATATGTGTCTCTATAGTGCTAAGAAGAAAAAGCAGGAAGGGGAGTGACACGGAGTTCTTAGTTGTACTCGTGTGTGAAGGGGTTGATCATTTGCAAATAATGTGGTCTGGGAAGCTTTCATCGAGAAGGGGACACTGAGTCAGCACCTGGAGGAGGAGGAGGAGGAGGAGGGAGAGGAGGAGAAGGAGGCAGAGGAGAAAGAGGAGGAGTGGGAGGGGGAGGAAGAAGAGAAGGGGGAGGGGGAGAATGGGGAGGAGGAAGAGGGAGGGGGAGGAGGAGGGGAAGGTGAGGAGGAGGAGGAGGGGAAGGAGGAGGAGGGGAAGGAGGAGGAAGCATGGAGATTTCTTGGGAAGAGGAAACGGCATGCTAAGAAAACAATAAAGGTAATGAGGTTTGTCAGATATGATTGGAATCTTCCCTCTGTCCCATCTGGCCATCCCAGAGCCCCCAGTGCTACACTAGGCCCCTGCCCTCAAGAGCAATGTCCTTTCCAGATTCAGTGGTCGCTGGCCCAGAACCAGCAGGTATGTGGGCCTCTGGTAGGGTCCAGGTTCATTCAGGAGCAAGTGTGATGCAGTGAGCAACTGGAGAAAGGAAAGAGAGTGGGCATGGGTGGAGGAAAGAGAGAAGAGCGGGCCATGCAGGAGGCAGGGTGCTGGGATACCATGTTAGGTCTCCCGGCTTTGCCATCACCACACTCCCCAGGTACCTTCACATGCAGCTGGTGCAAGCACGACGCTCGGGGGATGGGGTTATCTTAACCCCCATCGCAGGGTTAGAGAGGATATTCACACCTGATATTCCCCCTTTCCCTCAAACCAGGGAGAGACCAGGTCTTGGCCAAGACTGCCAAGCAAGATACACTTAAGATGTTAATGAAGAGTGAGGCATGAAGGTGACTCCCAGCTACTTGGAGGCCAAGATGGGAGCATTACTTGAGGCCAAGAGTTTGAGACCAGCCTGGCTAACATAGGGAGACCTCACTTCTGGAAAAAAAAAATCATACCTGATAAACCTACAGCATGCTTGTAGTCTCAGCTACTCTGGAGGGAGGCTGAAACTCCAAGGAATCCAGGAGTTCGAGGCTGCAGTGAGCTATGATTGCACCACTGCCCTCCAGCCTGAGGGACAGGGCAAGACCCCAGCTCTCTCTACATAACATGTTAATGAAGACACAGTTTGTCCTGATGG
The DNA here is from genome assembly GCF_007565055.1 of Rhinopithecus roxellana. Classification (NCBI taxonomy): domain Eukaryota; kingdom Metazoa; phylum Chordata; class Mammalia; order Primates; family Cercopithecidae; genus Rhinopithecus; species Rhinopithecus roxellana. The sequence continues at coordinate 168,622,667 of NC_044551.1, forward strand.
AGCTGATCTTCGTGTCTTATCCTCTCTTCCCCGGCTTCTTCCTTTGCCCAGGGTCTTCCTTTGTCAAGACAGAGGCAGCTGGGATGGGCACCCTCTCATCTGAGCACTCAGTTCGCATCCCAGAAGGAAACTCATTGGCATGGCCAGATTGATGAACGTAGCTCTCCGAGATCCTACAACATACGTAACCCCATTACAGGACGGCCACGCTTTGTCTCCAAGGTAGAAATGAGGGAGAGGAGAATTCTTGAGTCTGAAAGAAACCTGAGGCTCTAACAGAATTACAGTTTTCCTCAGTCGTGCCTGGGTGTTTCTAGAATGATGCCCAGCATGGCTTAATTATGATCTGTGGATGCCAATGCCACTCAGCTGTGGGCTGGGGTGGGCTGGGGCAGCTAACCCACTCCCAGAGGAGCTGACAGGGTTCCAGGAGCGAGGAGGCTAGCTCACCTTCTCCACCAGGGATTCTGAGCAGTTTGCTGATTCAGAAACCCGGCCTCTCTCGTTGAAAGTTCCTGAATGAGAACTTACTGCCTCAAGAGGAAAGTGCGAACAAAGCCCTTCACAGAGGGGCTCCAGATCCCCTTTCCGCCCCTCTCTATCCCCCTCGCCCCTGATTCTGTGCTCCAGCGTGCAGCTGCCTAGTCTCATGATGCTATTGCTGTGTATGCTATTTCTATGACGTAGAGGTCTGCCCTAGAACTCCTGTCCATCTCTTAAGACCTGTTTCAAAATGTCCCTTCCTGGGTGGGGGATAAAAGACTACAAACTGGGTTTCCTGTGTACTTCCTGGGTGATGGGTGCATCAAAATCTCACAAATCACCACAAAAGAACTAACTTATGTCACCAAATGCCACCTGTCACCCCTAAAACCCATGGAAATAAAAAATTAAAAGAAAAAGACAGAGTCTAGTCCCCTCCTCTCAAAATGTCGCTTCCTCTTTGAGACCCCTCTAGCCTCTGAATGGTGAGTTACCATGCTGTGTGTTCCCAGGGCATGCTATAGTAAAGACCCCGCACACTCTGTATTCACCAAGGATCTTTCAGTTGCGAGTGTCAGAAACCCAGCCCTCACAGCAGAATGATGTAGTTGAGAACAAATAATATATCTACTTGAAAATTGCTAAGAGTGTAGAACTTAAACGTTCTCACCGCAAATAAACAAGTATATGCAGTGATAGATATGTTAATTAGCTTGATTTAATCATTTCACAATGTATATGATACATACATCATGCGTATAATACACATAATATATGTATACAGCCATATGATCTATGTATACATATATCAAAACATCGTGTTGTTTGATGCAAAAATATGCAATTTTATTTGTCGTTAAAAATATCAATAATAAAAAAGCCAACTCTGACAAGTCTTAACCAAAAAGACACTTTAAGGCTCACAAAACTCAAGTGTCTAAGGCTCATAACACTCAGACACATCTTGATCCAGGTACTAATAACAGATCAATGAGAAACTGCCCAATCTTTGTGTTGGGCTCGTTTTAATATAGCCACTGGTAACTTTAAACTTACATTCCACCAGATGAGTAACACCATGGAAAAAGAGAGCTTTTCCCCCAAAAAGTTCCTGAAAAAAGTGTTAGGACTGATGCTTGTTGGCCTGGCTTGGGCCAGGTGCCTGAGTTGCCCCAAGCACTGTGACGTGAAGGGGCCAGGCAAGGGCTGCATTTCCCCTGCAGGCGGATGTGCACAGCACCATCAATCACACGGACTGAGCGTGGGATGGGTGAGGCAGGATTCCCTGGAGGAAAATCAAGGGCTGTGACCAAAGAAAGGAGAGTTGGATGGCTGGACAGAAAACAATAACAACCAGCCGGGTGCGGCGGCTCATGCCTTTAATCCCAACACTTTGGGAGGCCAAGGCAGGTGGATCACCTGAAGTCAGGAGTTCAAGATCAGCCTAGCCAACATGGCAAAAACCCATCTCTACTAAAAATACAAAAAATTAGCCGGGCATGATGGCAGGCACCTGTAATCCCAGCTACTCGGGAGGCTGAGACAGGAGAATCGCTTGAACACCGGAGGTGGAGGTTGTAGTGAGCCAAGATTGCACCACTGCACTTCAGCCTGGGCATCATAGTGAGATTCCATCTGAAAAAAAAAAAAAAAAAAAAAAAGAAAGAAAAGAAACGAAAAGAAAAAAGAAAAGAAAAGAATAACAACCACAACAACTAAGTATTCACTGGAATCTGTTTTTCTAATCAAGGTGTGAACTCAGGGCAGGACCTGAGTCTAGGCACCCAGCATGGTATTTGACATCACTGAATGTGAAATAGCTGAGAAAATAATTAACAATAAACTTTTTGCAGGAAAAAAGGACAGATATCAATGTTCTTAAACAGGGGGACACTGCATCGAGTATCTCCAAACAGATTTCCCTAGGAACCTGGGTTCACCATGCCTGGGCTGTGTGCCTCCAGGCAAGTCACACAGTATCTCTGTAGCCTCTGTTCCCTCCTCAGTGAAGATGAGGATGACACCAGCTATCATGCAGGGTCACTGTAAAAAAATAAATAAATAAGATAATGTATATTCAAATGATAAATTCTTTTTTTTTTTTTTTTCTAGATGGAGTTTTGCTCTGTCACCCAGGCTGGAGTTCAATGATGCGATCTCGGCTCACTGCAATCTCAACCTCCCAGGTTCAAGCGATTTTCCTGCCTCAGCCTCCCAAGCAGCTGGGATTATAGGCACATGCCACCACACCTGGCTAATTTTATGTATTTTTTTTTTTAGTAGAGACAGGGTTTCACCATGTTGACCAGGCTGATCTTGAACTCCTGACCTCAGGTGATCCTCTTGCCTCGGCCTTCCAAAGAGCTGGGATTACAGTCATGAGCCACCACACCTGGTCTCAAATGATAAATGCTGAGGTGATATTCTAATTTTTATTTCCCTCCAGAATGTCTGGGTGCTTTCACCAGCTGTGCAACATTCCTGAAGAGAGAAACAAATGCAGCCTGGTAGATAAAAGTGTTCAAACATTAATACGTTTTGGTTTGTACAAAAAGGTGGCAAAGCATTGGAGGAATCCTTTTCATTCACTCATTCACTCATTCACGTGTTCACTTGGGAATTTCTTCATCCAAATATGAGCTGGGTGTCTTCCCTGTGTTCAGACAGCATTGTAGGCATTGGGGATGCAGCAGTGGGGAAAATGGCATGATACTGCCCTCATGAAGCTGATCACCCAACCAGGAGAAGAGCAAGTCAATAATGGAAGAGAGTCAGTTCAGATGACGAGCAGCGCCATGTGAGGAAAGGAAAAGTGAGCCGTGGCCCAGGACAGATGGGCCAGATGTGTGGGAGGGTGGTGGGTGGGGGCCCCTTCGGCTGGACGGTCATCCCTTTGGTTGGATGGTCAAGAAAGCCTCTGCAAGAGGGGACACTCGAGCTGAGGATCAAGACAGAGCCAGCCGAGGAGGGTTTGGGAGTAGGGCTCACGTGGTGGGTACAGCAGGATCTGAGCCGTGGCAGCTCTGGTTTGGGGTGTTCAAGGAACAGAGAGAAGGCCAGAGTGTGGGGTGTGTGGGGGGTTGGGGATGCACAGTGAGTGAGAGAGAGGAGATAGGGGAATCAGGTGCGTCCAGTGGGTGGGCAGGAGCCAGGGCTAATCAGAGCAGACACATCATACATGAAGGACGATTGGCCAACTAGGAGGGTCTTGCAAACCCCACCCTCTTGCCACTGTCCTGGGCTTGGGGCCCAGTTAAGAAGGACCGGAACAGTGAGAATGGGTCAAGGGATGTGCACAGCCACTGTCCACACCCCTGGTCTCCTTGGGGTGATCTTTTCTTGTTTAGGTGACAAGGATGTGTGAGGGCTACTATGATTTTTGAGACCTACAAGCCCTGGAGAGGAGGAAGGGATCACAGAGCTGGACCTGCTCCCTCCAGTGGACACATGCCTGGAAGGCAGAGGTTAGTTTGCTGGTGAGCGGGTGAGATCAAGCTGGGGCTGTGTGTATTTCCAGAGAGAACCACTCGGAGTTTGGAGTTTTAAAACCACAGTGTGAGAGCTGGCAGGGAGCCTGCAAGAGGCTCTGCTGAGACGACACTGTGGCTGGGATACATTCCAGGATCATTGTTGAAGAAAGAGGTCGCCCCGAGGACCCCTGGCTCCTCCTGCTCCCTCTGGTTTCCTGGTTGAATTTGCCGCTGCCCTGTACTTGAGCCAAGCCCATGCACTTTAAAGGAAGCATGAAGAGCCCCCAGCTCTGCAGGGCTCCTGCCATGGAGCAGCTCCTGCTGGTGGATGGCCTTTCAGTGCCAAGGGTGAGAAGACAGCTTTCTGTGGTGCCCAGAAGGAAATGTCATGAGTGGTTTCCAGAGTGGAAGCTGTGGAAAGCCAAATCCAGGCAAATAAATCCTACTTGGGCATTAATAGCATGGGGACAACGGACGCCCCTTTTGCACCTGGGGCAGCAATCCCTGTAAGGGAATCCTGCGGTTGTCAGGCCTGCCTCAGCTCTAGGTGGGCATGCTATTGATTGGTTCTCCCCCTCCCCCACCACACACAGAGAACCAAAGCTGCTTTTTAAATCAAGAGCATTCTGTGAAGTGGGGAGTTTTTTTGTTCTGCTGAGACCATGATGGGTTTGAAGTTTGGGGAACAGGACTGTGGGTAAATTACTCTAACAGAGGGAGAAATGTCAGAAATCCCTGAGAATTTGGACAGGGAGGGGATAACAAACAGTTAGTGGAAAATGGGAGGAGAGAAGGAAGACATGAAAACAGCAAGAGGTGGTTTGGGGGTGTGATATGACTCCTCTTTATCCCTCACAAGTGGTCTGTAAAAGCCACCAAATGCATAAAATAGGAACGGACTTTCCAGCTGGGATTGGTGAATCCCAGTGGGATTGCATGAGGCCGTTTTCCTCACATTGCGGGAGATTGGAGGAGGCAGTTGCTGGTGTCAGCTTGGAGGTTCCAGGATGGCAGGAGGTCTGTGCAGCTTAAAGGCTACTGGGAGTTGCAGTGTTCTAGCTGGTGCTTTGCAGGATGCCATAGGCAGGGCTCTAGTCCTGGAAGGAAGGGGGGCATGGAGGTGGGAGGGATGCAGCAGTCTCTGTGGGGTGGGACAATATCAGGTCTGGGGACATGCAGCAGCATGTGGGCATGCCATGGGGGAAGCTGGAGCCCAGGAAGGGCAAGAGGCCAGACAAGGGAGGCTCCTAGGGAATTTGCAGAAATCTAGGGGAAGACTTTGGACTTGGATTCAAGTCAGTTTTAGCCAGAATTTGAGCCGTGTGAAGACCACCATGACATTATAACCAAGACGTGACTTTGCACAAATCACTTTTCCTCTCTCTAAGCCTCAGTTTTTCCATCTCTAAAGTGAGGGTGATAGTCCTTACCCAACAAGATTGTTGTGAGGCTGCAATGGGGACATGAATGCCAGTCTTGGCCCAGTGCCTGGCAACTAGTAAACAGTCGTTTCCCATCCCCAGACTTGGCTTTCCAGGCTGGGCACACATCCATTTTTGCCTCTACTTGTCCTAAACAAGAGAAAGGCCTGTCACAGCGTGAGCTTCCTGAGGGCTCCAGCTCCAGCTGCTCGATGGGTAGAAAGGTCTGATCTCCTGTGCTAATTGAGGTTGTGGTTGCTGTGAAATGCCTTTAAGAGGAGCTTCTGCTGCCTTTGGTTGCTGCACTACGGGACCTTCGTGGGTGCTGTGCCTCAGGCCTAGACACCTTTCCAAAGCGTCTGAGAAACACTCAACTTTCCAGATGCCAATAACACGTCACCTTCTCTGAGATGCCCTCTTTGACCACACCCTCTTTCCTCACAGAACTGATTGGACGCAACTCCTCTGCCCTCTGTCTGACACTGCATTAGTGACCTTTAGATTGTGCTGTAATTATCCGCTAAGTTGGAAACTTAGAACAATCCCCCTCCCTCTGCTCTCCCTTCTCACTTCTCCCCCTCCCCCATTCTTTAGAAAGACAAACTTCAACAGTTATAGCAGACATACCACAGGTGTCTTACCCATAATGCATCTACTCTTCCGTCTGTGAACAGCACAAACAGTTAATTTCCCCTAGACTGATCGCATTTGTCTAACATCTGGTGCTCGGTGACCAATGCATGTGTCTCCTTCAAGGGCAACCCACTCTGGTCAAGGTTATCAGCTCTTCCTCAAAGCTGGTTGAAGAATCTTCATATGAGAGAGAGGAGCTGGGACTTGGCTAGAAAGGGACTTGGCCAAGAGGAAACCCCAAATCTCCGACTCCCATCCAGGACTCTTTGCTTGAACCATCAGATGTCTTTGTTTGCTTACTTATTCATCGGCCACCAAATCAGACAAACTCTGAGTCTAGAGCAGAGCACGGTGCACTGTAGTTGTAGAACATTTATCAAATGAAAGAATGAAGTCAGCATCCATCCGAAAAACATTTGAGGCACACCTACTCTGCATTTGACCTTGTGCAAGGCACGGAGAGGAATACCGTGTGGTCTCTGCCCTCCAGAAACACTCAGGAGCTCACATTCCAAGAAAGGAAGGTAAGTAGACACCTGTTGCCCAGTGCAATAAATCAGTGGGTGTGAGGGAAGTCAGTGTGGGTCACAGTGAGTAAAAAAGTGGTCCAGAGGACAGGCTACATGACTGGCCTGTTGAATGGAAGGGAGATTGATTAATTACTTAGACTCTGCCTGCCAAGTTGTATGGAACTCTGCTTGATCTCTGACCCTCTCACTTTAAATACTGCCCTTAAGTCATATATTCTGAGAAAGAAAGAGTCTTCTTCCCAACTTCAGACGGGGAAATGGAACAGAGCCCCAAGATCCGCCTCGCTTCTTTCCTTGCTAACAGACCCTCCGAGTAAATCTGAGTAAAAAATTAATCAGACCTCACTAATGGGGGCCGTGTTTTTGGCTGGGTGCTGCAGCAGCCACCGTGTCCCCTCTGCAGCTGCATCCCCGAAAGGTCTGTAATGGGTCTTGAAGGAGAAAGTCTCTGACATCTGCTGTCAGGCTGCGAATTTGTTTTATTTGGTAACCTTGACTCCAGACTGATGGGTTGATTTGGCAGTTCCTGCCTCTGGGGGACAGGGACTGCTCTCAGGAGGCTAGTGGGGGGCTCTAGGGATGTGGGACTGAGACAGGGCTGAGCCATTAGGGACCAAGACACACCCAGCCTAGCACACGGCATGTCTGACTCCTCCAAACTCATCACAGCCCCCTTGTTGCCAGGCAACGGAGGCTTCTTCCACTCCAGGCCACTGTGCACCCACGACCCGTCTTGAAAGCTGGCAGGCTTGGTTCAGAGCCTGTCTCTACCACTCCACCAGTCAGGTGATCTCGGCCAGTCCCTTCCCCTCTAAGTTGAGGTGAAATCATTTACAGCATGGGCATGACAATCACATCTTTTTTATAAAGCCAAATATCAGAAGCTATACAAATTTGATTTAAGAATTTCATACTCCAAAACCACAAAGATATACACATGCACACACACACACACACACACACACACACACAGAGGACCACGCAAAGATATTCACTGAATCCTTGTCTTACAATGGCAAGGAATGGAAAAATGTAATATTCATCAATAGAGGGTGATTAAAAATTTTGCGGTGTCCATGTTATGGATTATTTTGCTGCTGTTGAAAAGTACAAGGTAGTCCTATGAGTTCTGACAAGAAAATATTTCTACAGTGTGTCATGAACTTGGGAAAAGCAGGTCTCAGATCAATATCTGTAATTTGACTTTCTTATGAAAACAAAACAAAAGCCCCCAAATCCAACATATCAGAAAACCAGATATAAAATGACCAGTGAATGGGAGACCTCGAACTGGTTCTGCTCGGTCCCACCTGCCTATTGATGGAGGGCCTTTTGGTCTCTCCCACAGCCTCTCTGCAGTCTTTCAAGTCCTGCAAGAAGTGGGGGGGTGTTCATGAGGGTCCCAGGAGGTTGAGGGGGCGGTGGTCTGCCCAGGTAAGTCAGATGGGGGCTGACTGACGCTGGGGCTGGTGCAATGTTGATGGATACCGTGTGAGCTGGCAGGGATGGGTGCTCCTGTTTCACCCACAGCAAGCACAGCTGACCCCACTCCTTGGCGCTGCCGATAAACAGCACCCACTATTGTAGAAACTGGACTGTCCAGCAGGCCACACCAGCTCCAGGTGAAGGCAGCGCTCATGTGGGTGAAAGAGGGTGGCCTCCGAGTCCAGTGCCCCTGGGTCTGGCTTCTTGTCCTGGGCTCTCTCTGAGCCTCTGCTTTGCTGTCCTTGTCACCTCTCTTGTCCTTTCTCCTTTACCTCCTTCCCTGTATCCTCCTTGATAGTGCAGCTTCAGGAAGGGGAAAATTGGCTGTGACAATGCATCTTTATTTTGTATACTTTTGCAATTGGACCTAGGATTTAGAAATTTGAAAGCTAAGATCAGAATACATTTATTCCCTGTTCTTCTGTGAGGATCTACCCTGCAGTCAAGGGATGTTTCAAATTAAATCGTGTGAAAGGAGGATGGCCACTGAATAACATAAAGGGAAGGGGGATACATTCTGATTAGAAAACCGGAATGTTATAACTACTGCTACTGCTACTTATTGAGATTTACCATACAGAGTAAGGTGCACACTTCTTTTGCCCCTTCTTAGTGACCCCAACAAAGCGATTCCCTCGCCTGCTTCCCGCATCCTTCATCTTGTAGACACTTGAGTTTCATAATCCATTCATGGTCATTATCACATATTGTCAGCTCTCAGCGTTCAAACAAAACTCTCAGCCCTGCTCTCTCTAATTAAGATAAATTGCTGAATATTTGGATGCTATCCGAAAATGTGGCTCCCCACTGCCTGCTTAGGAGAAGGCGGCGCAGGGCGAACCCTGGAGCCTACAGCTGTGATTTCTTCCTCCCTAGCTCCTGGATCCCTTCATGTCATCCTCCTGGTATCCTATTCCTGCACCCACACTCTGCATCTCCCTCCTCCACACCCCTCCCCTGGCAATTCTTCCCAGAGCAGCTGGAAACTTCTTTCCAGACAGACACCAGATCATGTGACTTCCAGGAAAACCCTTCCATCTCCCTAGCAGCTTAGGATAAAGGTCAGAATCCTCAGCTGTCTTCTCCCACCTCCGACGATCCGTGCCACCAACACCCCCTGCCCCATAACCCCCTACCAAGCGGCTTCCTCTCTGTCTGCGATGGCCAGGCTGTCTCTCACTCGGGGTTTCTTGGCAAGGGATCCAAGGGACGTCAACCCACTTTGGGACCCAGTGCTCCCGCTCCCCAGCCAAGTGCCACCTTACAGTGACACTTTCTGCAGTTTCCAGGCTATCCCTAATGCAGTTGAAGCCCTGAGACCTCAGCGGGGGCTGAGGCAGCTGGAATTGGTAGCACAGCAGTTTGGATGCAGGCACCTGAGCTAGCTTTTGAGTGTGTGTTGTGATAGTGGAAGCTTGTTTGTGCTCCAGCAACCACCTAACCTCTCTAAATAAGAGGAAATATTCACTGGGTGGCCCCCAAGAGGGAGGCCTGATGGCACCTCTCACAGACAGCCCGAGGAAGTTGGACACACACACCTTCTGCTGGTTGTGCCTCCAAATCAGCAAGGAAGGGCCCGATCCCCTGCAGGTCCTAAGGCTGCTGTGGAGGTGGCGCACTGTCTGCAGAGTGAGAGACGCTCCTCTTTGGCTGGGGAGCCTCTTCTTTGTTCCCCAGAACATGTGGCAAGCTGGGAGGCTACACAGAAGCTTGTTTATGCTTTCTCCGTACTCCATGGCAAGTGCCATGGCGGCGGTCAGTTCCAGGTCTGCCCACCAGTCTTCGGAGGGCCAAGGCTGTGTCTTATTCTTCTCTGTACTCTATCATCCTAGACTAACAGGCAAAGAGAATTTCTGGGCACAACCGGGATGCCAGAGTGTGGTTTGCTTAGGAAGGACAGGGCAGCTCCCACTTAGAGGCAAACTCTACAGCATGGTCTGAATACACAGTAGGGACAAAGGTCACACCGTCCATCTTGGAAACCAGAATATTTGTCCTGGAGCAGACAGGATGTTAGTGCCTGCCAAAGTCCCCTTGATCTTGAAAATTTCTCCCCACCAGAGCCCTTGCCCCAGCTTCGTGGACTTTCCTTTCACTCTGCTTATCATGTGGATTGCAGCCGTGCACGTGTCTGTGTGATAATTCAATTCCCGTCTGTGTCTCTCTCTAGGCCATAGCATCGTAAGAGCGCTTGGTACCCTTGTCTTTAGCTCGGAGCCTTGAACATAGGAGTCTCATTAAGCATTTGTTAATTGAATGAGTGAGTGAGTTACTGAACAAACAGGCTGCTGATGGCTGAGTGACTCTACCTCTTGAAGTTTCAGCCCTTCATCTGTCAAATGGACAAGATAGTGGTTCCTGCCTCACTGGCTATGGTGAGCACCAAATCCTAAACTTACAGGCAAATTGGCCAAATTAAGCATTAAACAAGTCACGTTGAGCCCTGTGCTATGCCCCCCTACGCCAGACATAGTTTTATTTCTTCCACTTCCTGCTCTCCTTCTCCCATGTACTCCTTACCCCATGGGAGTTTGTAACTAAGAATCCACATTTCTGTTCCCATGCAACAGATGAAACTCCCTAAAATGTGACATTTTAGACTGACTTCGCCAGGACAGCACATCTTTTTAATAATGACAAGGTTGGCCACCATTTATTAAGCACTGACTGTATTCTGGGGCTCTACGTACACCGTCTCATTTAATCCTCACGTCAACCCAAGAGGATAAGGAAACTATTATTTCTAGTGTCTGTAGGGAACGTGGGCTGGGAGGGATAAAGGAATCTTCCCAGGGTTGCATGGCTGGCAAGTGCTCAAGGTGGGAGTCAGCTCCAGGTCTGCCCACCAGTCTCCGGAGGGTGAAGGCTGTGTCATATTCTTCTCTATACTCTATCATCCTAGACTAACAGGCAAAGAGAATTTCTGGGCACAACCGGGATGTCAGAGTGTGGTTTGCTTAGGAAGGATGGAGCAGCTCTCACTTAGAGGCAAACTCTGCAGCATGGTCTGAATACACAGTAGGGACAGGGCTCCTCATGTCCCTCCTGGGGGACGAGCCTGGCCTTCAGCAGCTCATGTGGCCCCTCTACCGAGCCTCCAATTCCTCCCTGGGGACTATGGTAATTAATAATATACTCTGTGTCCCTGAGCTCTGGTATTCTCACGTCTAAAATGCGAATAACGTTACTTTGGGTTAATCAAGGGATGTTTTTAAGGCACTGAATAAATTATAGGTCTTGAAAATGCTGACTCCTTTTCTTGATCTTCAACTTGGCCACTTTTCTTTTTCTCACACATAAGCGAAAAGCTACATTAATATTAAAACTCACATTACTTTGTCCAAAATCCGTGAATATGGGCCAGCCAGTTGTCTGCTAACACCCCCTCACCCCCATGTGGGGGCTTTTGGAGGCGTGCACACAGGTTTGCTCCATGGCAAACTTCACCCCCTTGCCTTGGGAGCCCACTGAGTCCCCAGGTGACCTCGGCATCTCAGTTCTGTCTTGGAGGCATTTTAGGGCATGGGAGGGAACTCTTAATTATGGAATTACAGACGTCTGAGATTTCCTAAAATGGCCAAGAACCCCCAAATGACCAAGTAGAGCATCCTTGTATCCCCATCCACCCGGCCAGCTCTTTTCCTTTTAGCCTCAGGGATGTGGTGTCCCAGCAGTCCCACCAGAGCAGGTGCCCTGATGTTCTCTGAGAGGAGCCACCCACATTGCAGCCCCAGCTGTGGACGACATAGGCCTTCCAGGGTGCTCTGAACCCAGGGCTCCTCAGGCTTCTCTGGTGGGATGGGGATAGGCTGCCAATCTTTTTGCAAGAACCTGCTACAACAGGCCCATGACCTTGAGGCCTCCTGTTCCCACTGCCCTATTGGGAGTGTGAAGGGGAGCTAGCTGGGGTCTCATCTACATCGTCAGTTTCCAATCCCGAGAGGAGGTGTCTCACATGCTTGTCACTGCCGTGCTGAGCAGGCCTTCATGAGTGGGATCCTGTGCGTGTCTAGAGCAGGTGCTAGAAACCTGAACCAGAGCTGCATGCACAGCCAGACCAGAGGCCTGTCCTTTGTCCAGCCCTTTCTATGTGTTAGAGGCCATGATACACATCCAAAAGCATGACGGCAATCCGAACCACCACGAGACTGGAACACATGCTCCCTGAGAGCTGGGACTCGCCTTATTCCCTGGTGTCTCCCAGGATCCCCCTCAGTGCTTTGCACACCACAGGCACTCATGAATGTGGAGCCCTTGAGCAGAAATGGTGCTGATGGAGTGCTTGGCTGATGAAGGCATTGTGCTGGGCTCCTCACTGCCCCAGTTCATCGAACCCACCTGACAACAACCACACCAAGCAAGCAATATTTCCCACCGTGTTATAGAGGGGAACCAGCCACAGAGAGGTTGGTCCAGCTGCCAGGGGCACACAGCATGTGCATGGCCAGACCAGGTTTCAAAGCCACCTGTGTCAACACCAAAGCCTGACTGCTGAGCCACACTCACTCCCAGAGTCACGGATGGATGCCTGGCACTCTCTGTGGCTTGAGTAATAACAGGCCCAAGTTGTGATGGGAATGCAGGAGAGGAGGAGGTTAATTCTGCCTAGTGCAGGGAGAAGTCAGAGACCTGGAAAGCCAAGAAGTGACATTTGATCTGTGTGACTTCTCTGTCAGTAGCTTCCTTCCATGCTGGCATTGGTTTAATTCAAATTAATTAAATGAGAATAAAAATTAATTGAAATCATTTGAGTAAGTGTTAAAAGGCTCAAGTCTTGCCTGGAGGAATAAAGTACAAAATGGACCTATAACCTGCTGGTAAGAATTTTCTTTGTAATTGTATGTATTTTAAATGGGCAATTCCTGCGCATAAAACAGACTTTAAAATATGCCTTTCTCGGCCCATTGCCTGCCCCTACCTGCTCCCTTGCCATCCAGTTTTGTTCCCAGAAAGTAACCACTATTACCAGTTTATTTGTGGGACCATCCTTAGGTGCTCCATATGTTTGTAAGTGTATAAATATATATCGTATTTTTACACAAATGATAGCATGTTTTGTATTCTGTTCTACATTGTGGTTTTCTTTTCCGCTTCTTTGTTCATATCGGTTCATTAATAATTATTTTATTCAATGCTCATCATCACTAGCCATCAGAGAAATGCAAATCAAAACCACAATGAGATACCATCTCACACCAGCTAGAATGGCAATCATTAAAAAATCAGGAAACAACAGTTGTTGGAGAGGATGTGGAGAAATAGGAACACTTTTACACTGTTGGTGGGATTGTAAACTAGTTCAACCATTATGGAAAACAGTATGGCAATTCCTCAAGGATCTAGAACTAGATGTACCATATGACCCAGCCATCCCACTACTGGGTATATACCCAAAGGATTATAAATTATTCTACTACAAAGACACATGCACACGTATGTTTATTGCGGCACTATTCACAATAGCAAAGACTTGGAATCAACCCAAATGTCCATCTGTGACAGACTGGATTAAGAAAATGTGGCACATATACACCATGGAATACTATGCAGCCATAAAAAAGGATGAGTTTGCGTCCTTTGTAGGGACATGGATGCAGCTGGAAACCATCATTCTTAGCAAACTATCACAAGAAGAGAAAACCAAACACCGCATGTTCTCACTCATAGGTGGGAACTGAACAATGAGATCACTTGGACTCAGGAAGGGGAACATCACACACCGGGGCCTATCATGGGGAGGGGGGAGGGGGGAGGGATTGCATTGGGGAGTTATACATGATATAAATGATGAATTGATGGGTGCTGACGAGTTGATGGGTGCAGCACACCAACATGGCACAAATATACATATGTAACAAACCTGCACGTTATGCACATGTACCCTAGAACCTAAAGTACAATAAAAAATAATAATAATAATATTTATTTTATTCTTTTTAAGAATTGTAATCCATTGTATGGCTCTTGACATAATTTATTTAAGCAGTCTCCTATTCGTGGGCACTTAGGTTTTTAATCTTTTGATATCATGATACTGTAATACAAAACTCTGAAAAAAAAAAAAAAACAAAGGCCGGGCACGATAGCTCACGTCTATAATTCCAGCACTTTGGGAGGCCGAGGCGGGCAGATCACTTGAGGCCAGGAGTTTGAGAACCCCTGGCCAACATGGTGAAACCCCGTCTTTTCTGAAAATCCAAAAATTAGCCAGGCATGGTGGTGCATGCCTGTAGTCCCAGCTGAGGCAGGAGAATTGCTTGAACCCGGGAAGCAGAGGTTTCAGTGAGCTGAGACTGCACCATTGCACTCCAGCCTGGGCGAAACAGTGAGACCCTATCTCAAAAATAAATAAATAAATAAGAATAAAATAAAATAAACTAGAAGTCTGTACCCACATCAATTTGCAAGAGCCTGACAGTAGAGCTAAGAGATAAATACTCAGAAGCGTAATTTCCAGACATGTCTGGAGTGTGCATTTGTGACTATGGCAGGTATAACCCCAAGGGTTCCCTGGAGTGCATTGCATCTTACACTCCCACCAGCAATAGATGAGTGTGACTGTTTCCCTGTAGTCTTACCAACACAGGACACTATCCAACTTCTTTATTTTTGTCAGTTTGATAGTTGAACAATAGCTTTTCCAACCAGCTTTAACTTTCTTGTCTCTTACTATAAGTTCTAAGGTTTAGGATGTCTTCACCTGTCTCAGAGTTAATGAAGCTTCTTATTCTGTGAATCTCTCTATTATTTGATGGTAAGACTCTGGAGAAGTTGCAGCTAGAGATGGAGGACCTCTGCCATCCGGATGGTTCTGAGGGAATCCATTGTGTTCTGTTCACAACTCATCAGGGGATGCCCTGAAAACCAGCAACCGGCCTAGACTTTGCCAGCACGTAGAGGCTGTGGAGGGGACAGCCCAGACATTCACAGTTCACACACCTGCCCCCCAATCTCAGCTCCTCCACTGTTATGGGCTGAATCGTGTTCCCCAAAATTCATATGTTGGGGTCCTAACCCCCAGCAGCTGAAAATGGAGCTATATTTGGAGATAAGGTCTTAAAGAAGGTAACCAAGTTAAAGAAAGTGGGCCCTCATCCCACAGGGCTGAGTCCTTACATAAAAGGAAAATCTGGACACGGAGATACACAGAGGAAACACCATGAGAAGACCCAGAGAATATAGCCAGTCACAAGCCCAGGAGAGGTGCCAGGAACACATTTTTCTTCACGACCTTGAAAAGGAACCAACCCAGTGACATCTTGATCGTGGACATCTGGCCTCGGAACAGCGTGACAGTAAATTTCTGTTGTTCTTTGTCTGACATCCCTGGGAAACTAATACTGCCACTGAGTGGGCAGCGCCCCGGGTGAGGAGCTTCAGCTGTGGAGGCTGTTTTCTCATCTGCAAAAGGGGGCTACTGACCCCCTCCTCACAGATGACCGCAAGAGCCTGGCTCATGCCTGCAGTTTGAGGCTTTAAGCGTGAGAGGTGGCCGCCACCCACTCCCTGGTGGACCCAAAGGACCTCAGTTCAGATCCTGAGAAGTAGCTTACTTCAATCACCTGAGAGATTTGCTCAGTGTCTCACACAGTCACAGCCAAGGCCACGCAGCAGAGTGGACGCTGGATGCCTGGGCTCCCACTCACTTCTGCCAGCAAATGAAGGCTTCTTAGCCTTTCCGAGCCTCAGTTTTCTCATCTGTGCAATGAGGAAGAGAGTGGATGCAATGATCTCTAAGGATGCCCTGACTAATATTCTGTCATTTGCTTTGAGAAAGGTAATCAGATGAATATATTCTTTCTCTGCAAATGAGGGCAATGCCCATAAGTTAGATCACAATTTTTTTTCCTAATGCTGCTGCTTCCTTGGAAAGCAGTTCCTAGAAGAACAGCTTGGAAGGGGGAAACCCATAAACTGATCTATGAAGATAGTATAAACCAGTCTTTCTAAATAAATCAGTGATTTACCTGTGGCTAGCTGCCTCACTTAGTACAATTGTCCCTGGATTCTATTACCTGGAGGTGGGCTAAGAAATTGCAATATTTCTCTCAAGCTTTTCATGGACAAAAAATAACGAGTTCACTACTACAAACACATACCAGGCACCTACTGAGTGTCAGGGGTGGCACTGGGCATAGGGCCATTCTGCCCCAGCACAGCGTCCTGGCACTGCCCCATGCAAACCATCAGGCTTTGGCTGAGTTGCTCCACGTTTCTAAGTCTCAGTTTCTTTATTTGCTAAATAGCTCTTATAATAACATCTATGTCACAGGACTGGAGGGACCCAAGCGGGTAGTGTTCACAAAGGCTGTAGCATGGATCCAAGCTCCAGAGAGGGTAGCCCTGTTATTGGCATGACGTCATGTCTTCGCCGGTGACCATCCTAAGGACCAGGCTCGAGCACATCCTTTTGGGAGTGCTAGGATCTAATTAGCGTCTGGGGCCTGCTACTGCCATTTCTGGCTTGGTCTGAGTCATCATCAATTATCCAGCAGCCAGGGGCCAGAGCAGAGCCTGGGGAGGAAGGACAGAGCATCTAAGGATGGGGACCGCCTGACTGCCACCTGGGCACCTTGTCACAGTGCAGGAGCAGGAGTGAAAAGGGCCCAGGTCTGGATGAAATATCTATCGCCTTGGACAGGTCACTTCCCCTGTCGACCTCGGGTTTCCCTTCTGGGAATGGGAATGGGGGTGATATCTGTGCCCCCTGCCTGGGCTACCATTCTGGGACTCTAGTTAGCTTGTCTCCATGAAAGGTTTAGAAATTAGGTTTAAAAAATATTTGCATTGTGATAAAATACACATAACATAAAATTCACCTTCTAAATCATTTTAGTTGTTGTTGGAAAAAATACTGTATTTTCTTGAAGACACAATATAAGTATTTCACAAGTTAATAGCTGAATGGGTAGGACTGCTGTTTCAAAGAATGTCCCCATTTTAATGTGATATTGTTTCTTGTTATCTTTATTTAGGTTTTATTTTTTCAACTTTCATTTTAGACACAGGGGGTGCATGTGCAGGTTTGTTACGTGGATATATTGCACCAGGTTGTGAACACAGGACTCAGTAGGTGCTGCTGACTCGTGCTCCCTTCCTCCCTCCCCACACTAGAGTCCTCAGTGTCTACTGTTCTTGTGTTTATGTTGATGGGTCCTGAATGTTTAGCTACCACTTATAAGTGAGAACATGCAGTATTTGGCTTTCTGTTCCTGCATTAATTTGCTTATAATTATAGCCTCCAGCTACATCCATGTTGCTGCAAAGGACATGATTTCCTTCTTTTTTTTTAAGGCTGCATAGTATTCCATGGTACATATGTACTACATTTTATTGATCTAGTCCACCATTGATGGGCACCTAGTTTTATTCCATGTCTTTGCTATTGTGAATAGTGCAGCAATGAGCATGAGTGCATGAACAGGAGTCTTTTGGTAGAATGATTTGTTTTCCCTTGGGCACATACCCAGTAATGGGATTGCTGGGTAGAATGGTAGCTCTGTTTCAATCTCTCTGAGAAATTTCCAAACTGCTTTCCACAGTGGCTGAACTAATTTACATTCCAACACACAGTGTATAAGCATTCCCTTTCCTCTGCAGCCTCACCAGCATCTTTTGTGTTTTTGCGGTTTTATTTTGTTTTTACTATTTATTTATTTAAATTTTTATTTTCAGTTCAGAGGTACATGTGCAGGTTTGTTATACAGGTCACATGGGTTTGATGTATAGATTATTTTGTCACCTAGGTACTAAACCTAGTACCCAATACTTTTTTCTCTGCTCCTCTCCCTCCTCCCACCCTCCATCTTCTGGTAAGTCGCAGTGTGTGTGGTTCCCCTGTTTGTATCCATGTGTTCTCATCATTTAGCTACCACTTACAAGTGAGAACATGTAGTACTTGGTTTTCTGTTCCTGCATTAGTTTGATAAGACCTCTAGCTCCACCCATGCTCCTGCAAAAGACATAATCTTGTTCTTTTTTACAGCTGCATGGTATTCCACAGTGTATATGTGCCATATTTTCTTTATCCAGTCTTGCATTGATGGGCATTTAGGTTGATTTCATGTCTTTGCTATTGTGAATAGTGCTGCAGTGAACTCATGTGTGCATGTGTCTTTAGGATAGAATAATTTATATTATTTGGGGTGTATACCCAGCAATGATATTACTGGGTCAAATGGTAGTCCTGTTTTTGCATCTTTGAGGAATCACCATGGTGCTCTCCACAATGGTTGAATTAATTTACATTCCCACCAACAGTGTATAAGTGCTCCTTTTTCTCCACAACCTTGCTGCATCTGTTATTTTTTGACTTTTTAATAGTAGCCAATGTAACTGGTGTGGGATGGTATCTCATTGTGGGTTTGATTTGCATTTCTGTAATGAACAGTAATATTGAGTTTCCATATGCTTGTTGGCTGCATGGATGTCTTCTTTTGAAAACTGTCTATTCATGTCCTTTGCCCACTTTTTAATGGGGCTGGTTTTTTTTTGTAAGTTTGTTTAAATTCCTTATTGATGCCAGATATTAGACCGTTGTCAGATGCATAGTTTGCGAATATTTTCTCCCATTCTATAGGTTGTTTATTTACTCTGTTGATAGTTTCTTTTGCTGTGCAAGAGCTCGTTAGTTTAATATGATCCCATGTGTCAATCTTTGCTTTCGTTGCAATTGCTTTTAGCATCTTAATCGTGAAATCTTTGCCTGTTCCTATGTCCAGAAGAGTATTGCCTAAGTTGTCTTCCAGGGTTTTTATAGTTTTGGGTTTTACATTTAAGTCTTTAATCTATCTTGAGTTGGTTTTATATGTGATGTAAGGAAGAGCCCCAGGTTCAATCTTCTGCTGATCACTACCCAGTTATCCCAGCATCGTTTATTGAATATGGAGTCCTTTTCTCATTGTTTGTTTTGACAACTTTGTTGAAGATCATTTGCAGGTGTGCAGCCTTATTTCCGAGATCTCTATTCTGTTCCATTGGTCTGTGCGTTTCTTTCTGTACCAGTAGCGTGCTGTTTTGGTTACTGTAGCCCTGCAGCACGGTTTGAAGTCGGGTAGTGTGATGCCTCCTGCCTTGTTCTTTTTGCTTAGGATTGCGTTGGCAATTCGGGTTCTTTTTTGGTTCCATATGAATTTTAAAATAGTTTTTTCTAGTTATATGAAGAGTGTCATTGGTACTTTGATAGGAATAACATTGAATCTGTAGATTGCTTTGGGCAGTGTGGCCATTTTAATAACACTGATTCTTTCTGTCCGTGAGCATGGATTGTCATTCCACTTGTTTGTGTCATCTCTGATTTCTTTGAGAAATGTTTTGTAATTCTTATTATAGAGATCTTTCACCTCCCTGGTTAGCTGTATTCCTAGGTATTTTATTCTTTTTGTGACAATTTTGAATGGGATTGTGTTCCTAATTTGGCTCTCAGCTTGGCTGTTGTTGGTGTCTAGGAATGCTAGTGATTTTCTATCCTAAAACATTGGTGAAGTTGTTTATCAGCTTAAGGAACTTTTGGGCCAAGACTATGGGGTTATCTAGATACAGAATCATGTCATCTGCAGACAGGGATAGTTGAATCCCTCTCTTCCTATCTGGATGTCCTTTATTTTTTTGTCTTGCCTGTTAGCTCTGGGCAAGATTTCCCAGACTATGTTGAATAACAGTGGTGCGAGAGGGCATCCTTATCTTATTCCAGTTCTCAAGGGGAATGGTTCCAGCTTTTGCCTGTTCAGTATGATGTTGGCTGTGGGTTTGTCATAGATGGCTCTTATTTATTTTGAGGTATTTTTCTTTATGCCTAGTTTGTTGAGGACTTCTAAACCATTTTAAAGTTTGCAGTTCAGTGGTGTTAAGTATATTCACGTCAACTCCCTATCTCCAGAACTTTTTATATTCACAAATTGATAGTCTGCACCCACGAAACAATAACTTCCCTTTCTCCCTTTTCCTCAGCCACTGGTAACCACCATTCTATTTCGTGACTCTGGTTTGACTGCTCTAGGTACCTCACACAAGTGGAATCATGTATTATTTACATTCCCATCAACAGTGAACAAGGGTTCCAATTTCTCCACATCTTTGCTGACACTTGTTTTCTCTTTTTTGATAGAAGTCACCTTAAGGGTGTGAGTAAACTATTTAGAAATATTTTGCTTTGCGTATTCTTTGTGAACACAAGCATGTCTTTTGCGTATAAACCTCAGGTCATTAAATTAAGCATTAAGTGTGACTTTCTTTAATATTGTATCATGATCTAATGCCTACTTTTACTTACCACTCTGCTAAGTGGTGGAAAGGTAATCACAATTATTATTCAGTGCCCCTTCCTTGCACTGAAGTTGCATGTAACTTCCAGAGAGTTCATAGTGCCAATGTGCAGGACCAGGTGGGTGATGAAATGCGCAGCTGGTCCTCACTGTTGTCCTGTTGGGGCACTTGCTGAGACGTCCTTCTTTCCACCGTTGAGCACATGTGTTACTGCTAAGTCACTGTGTCAGCCAGCATGATTAGTTGCAGATGACAGAATCTACTCCAGTAGTTTAAGCAGAACAAGACCTATTAGAAGCCTGGAAGTTGCACAGAATATCTGGGAAGGCCTGAGGACAGAATTTAAATGTCTCACATCCAAGAACAACACAACCAAGAGAGATTCCACCCACTGCAGGACTCACACAATGGACGCGCCGCATGGCCAATGATTCCTGCAGCCTGGCATGGCAATTCAGGACTGGATGCTATTACCTTCATTGCAGCTGCTTTAAAAGGAGCAGATCTTTCCCTAGCCCTTCTTAAGATGGGATATATCCTCCCCACAAGGCCTTCCTTTGTGCCCTGCCATGATTCTGGGGAAAGTAGCGTGTGCTTTGCAACCTAATTTATAATAAAAGTAGGGAAGCTATCAGGGAGTTTGAATAGGCAGTGGGGAGCAACCTACAGGGAGTTAAGTTCCTGATTAAAGGCCCTTCATGCATCTTTGAGCTACTCCCAGGCACGCCCCTGGGGCCTTCTTGTGCCGTCTGTGTGTCATACTGGATGGATTCCCGCTTCTGGGGGTTGTAACCTCCCAAGACTCTACCCGGAAAAACAGTTATGGTGCCCTCTGCTTTCAGGCCTGGGGTTTCCATCGTCTTCCCCACCCTGGGGTTAGAGAGCCTCCCGAGAAGGAGAGGGCACAAGAGCCTCCTAAGGGACCCTCTGACATGAACCTCTCCTCTCTCCTGCCCCAACTTTCATACCCAGGGGTCTCTTGATCTTGTTTGGGTGGTGGGGATCTGGTTCTTTTTTATTTGTTTTTTGACAGGGTCTTGCTCTGTCACTCAGGCTAGATGGAGTGCAGTGGCACAATCATAGCTCACTGAAGTCTTGATCTCCTGGACTCAAGTAATCTTCCTGCCTCAGCCCCTCGAGTAACTGCAACTATAGGAGGGCCACCATGACCAGCTAATTCTTCATTTTTATTTTTTGTAGTGATGGGATCTTGCTATGTTGCTCGGGCTGGTCTTGAACTCAAGCAATCCTTCCACTTCCGCCTTCCAAATGCTGAGATTATAGGCATGAACCACCATGCCAGGTCTAGTTCCTCTATATCTATTCGTTCTCCTAAATTTATTGTGTTGTCTAGAATTTTGCAAGCTGCCCTGAGGGACTCAACTTTTAAAACTGAAAGGGTTTGCTTAGCTTTCCTTCTTGGAGGTACTGAGCACAATGTACTCACCCTGGCTGTTTGGGTGAGTGAGGGGACCAGGGCTGTGAGGAAATGCAAGGGCAAAAACCATCTCAGCACTTCAACCTATTGTCCCGCTATGTCTAATCTGTCCTCCCTGTGTCTAGTTGGTCATCGGCACAATCTTATAGGTTTATACTCTTAGAACAGGAAGGAGGGGACAGTGACACTCCCTAGGGAGTGCAGAGCAGGAGCCAGAGCAGGGACCAGACAGGTGCACGTGTCATCTCCAGTCCTCACAAAACCCTGCAGGGCAGGCGTTGCCACCTAGGGAAAGACAAGACTCTGGGAGGTAAACTCATCTCATAGAGACTATGCAGTGACAGGCGGCAGCTGGCACTCTATCTCATATCTTTCTAATTCCAAACCTGGAGCTTTTGCCAACAGCTCTTCTGTGAATTCACTCATTTTGAACTTTCCATCATAAAGCAAGAGTTCATCTTTTTTAACCGTATCTGCCCTGTTGAAGTGGGAAGCCAGGAATGTTACACATTTAGTCTGAAGGCTAAATTTCTTTTGCATTCTTTAGATAATTCTGATTTTGTGCTCATGCCTTTGGTAGGGGAAGACAGGAGCATAATTAGAACTGTGACATCTGAAGATAAAGGAAAACTGGTTTTTGTTTTGTTTTGTTTTGTTTTGTTTTTTTTCCCACCTGGGTCTGAGCTTGGGTGTGGAAGCAATGGGGCTGATGGGGGAGGAGCGGAGAACAGTGAGATGCACCTGCTCATTGAGTGCTCTGCTGGCAGCCGGCATTCCTTTCTGCATCCCAGCTTATCTGCATTCCTCAGCGTGTGGCGGCCATTGCTCATGTTCACCAATGTCTGTCTGCCTCTCCTCCCCTTCCAGGTGCACAGAGCATGGCATTTCTCAACCCCCTGCAGAGGGGCAGGGCAGCTGGACCAGTCCCAGTCAATGAAATGTGGATGGAAGTGTCCGTAAATGGAAAACATTGTCAGTCAGAAATGCATTTAATCTATCTAATTCTAGCCTCCCTTAAACTGCTCAGAACACTTACATTACCCTCCAGCTGGGCACAAGCATCCCGCACAAAACCTATCTTATAATAAAGTGTTGGATATCTCGTGCAGTTTATTGAATGCTGTACTGAATATAAAAAACAAAATCGTTATAGCGGCACTCGAAGTGCAGTTTTTATTGAATGCCTATCACCTTTGCACCATTGTAAAGCCAAAAAATCATAAGTGGTACCATCATAAGCTGGGGACTGCCTGTAAATGGGGCCACATTGGGAGGCGGGTATTGGAGCTGTGGCCTAGTGACGTGAAAGGAAAGCAGGAGTATTGCTGGGGAGGAGGATATACAGTCATGAGGAACCTAGAGAACGCCTGTCTGCCTCTAGGTACAGCGGCGTGCGGGGTGTGAGAGAGAACAGCCTCCACTGGCGAGGGCCACAGAAGTCCTAAGATGGTCAAGGCTAAAGGCCATGATAACATTAGTCCCACGTGGCCCCAAGATATATTATACGGTGGCTCTTAGCACCGGTAGGGTTTAGGGAATCTTGCCAGGTGCAGGGAGATTTCTGAAACTCCCACTCAGCTTCATTTCTGGATGTGGATCCTGCAGAAAAGAGGAGACCCCTAGGGAATGCACAGCCCCCATCAATGCTGATGGCCACCTACAGAGGAAGTCTTGCAGAAAGCATGCTGGCTGCCTCTTCAAACCGAATTCTGCCTGATGCCAAAGCCCATGCCTTCCTCCACATTGTGTCAGCTCCTTGGTGAATAAACTCTGGTGGTTTATCCTGGGTTGTAAATTATCTTACCAGGCACTCTTATCTAAGAGTTGAGACCTATGATTTCTTTCAAAGGATCCATTGTTGAGATTTCTAATTTTCAAATAGTCTTTCAGAAAGATGATGGGATATGATTGCCCAACAAAAGCTAAGAAGAACTTATGGGGCCATCAATTCAGGAAAGAAAATGTCAATGACTGAACTTAGCCAATGACATCAACCCTAAATTTTCACTTAACCAAAGAAAGAATATTTTTAGTCTTTCTGCTGTCTCTTGAAATTCTCTACTGATTTGACTTGGTGAAGAGCATCTTGAAAATAGCAAGAATTGTTTATTGAAAACCTATATGGAGGACCTATATTAGTGTCCACCAAAATTTATTCTCTTCCTCCAGAGTAATGGGATTGAAACTGGGTCCACAGCTGCCAAACAAGTCTCTGTTCCCAGCATCCTTTGATGCTTCTATTTGGGGCCTTAGGATCTTGGGATGCTTACTCCATGCCTCAGCTCCAGCCACTCAGGCAACCATCCCAAAATGCCAGCAACCTGGCCCCTGGATTACCACGTAGACCAGAGCTGCGCTGTCATTTCTGCACTGTTCTAGGGGAGAGAATAGACTTCTGTGTTCTTTCAGACAGTGAATAATTTTCCCTCTTTCTCACAGTAGCTCGCTTCTCTTCCCAGTACCACCCCTGTGGACTGGGCCATGTGCTGGGCATTTTACAGATATTATCTCGTGGAACACTCACCACCTCTGTGAGGTAGGATTGATAATTCTCTTTTATAGATGAGAAAATGGGTTAGGGCCCAAGTGTTCATTGACCCATAGAGTGGATAAAGAAAATGTGGTATACATACACTATGGCATACTACTCAGCCATTAAAAAGAATGAAATAATGTCTTTTGCAGCAACTTGGGTAGAGCTGGAGGCCATTATTCTAAGTGAAGTAACTCAGGAATGGAAAACTAAATACCATATGTTCTCACTTATAAGTCGGAGCTAAGCTATGAGGACACAAATGCACACAGAGTGTATAATGGACTTTGGAAACTCAAAAGGGGGAGGGCAAGAGGGGGTGAGCAATAAGAACCTACATATTGGGTATAACGTACACTGCTCGGGTGACAGGTGCACTAAAATTTCAGAAATCACTAGTATGTAATCCATTCATGTAACCAAAAGCCTTTTGTACCCCAAAAGCTATTGAAATAAAAAAAATTAAATCAATAAAAAAGAAAATGGATTGGGGGAGGAAATGTTACTAGTCCAAGGTCTTAGAGATAGTAAGTGGTAGAGGCTGCCCCTGAGGCCAGGTCCTTGGTCCTTCCACACATCACAGTGGGATAAACAAAGAAAAACAAAACCACACACAAACTGGGGGGAAACAAAATACACAGCCTCCTCCCAGCCTATCAAGGAAGGTTGGTTGCTCCAGGAGATCAGCGTGCTGCAGCCTATGTATGTCAGACAGCATAATGGGCTGTTAAGAACATTAGGCAGTCAGCTGCAATCTCTCAGAAGATCGAGAGGGGGTGTTGTATTCTGTAACTCCAGCGAAATGTCTTCATCTCCAGCCCATCTTGGTAAACAGCATCTCGTCTGGCCTACTGGGATTTGTCCATCCTGGCAGATCACAGTTGCACGGGCCAAACACCCTGGTGCTACAGGATCTGAGGTCCATGCTGGAAAATCCTGGGGACTCTCTGTCGGGGTGGGAACAGGATGGGCTGTGGAGTCAGTTGCTAGGAATCCTCACTCTGCCACCTTCCTTGCTAGGGCAACTAGGGAAAGTACATTCCCTCTGAGCCTCAATTTCCTCACCTGAAAGATGGAGCTGGTATCTTCCCCACTGACTACTAGGAGTTTAGACTGGATAATTAATTGCACATAGTACAAAGTCCTGAACCAATGTGAGTCATTTTTCTTTATATCACCCAGTAAGGGTTTGCTTCTTAATGTGTACAAAGGATGTAGTTTGGCCTTGGGGAGAGGTGATTCAAGAAAATCCCATTGCTAGCATCGATAAAGCCTGACATTTCTTGAGTACTAACATACAGCACCCTAATTCTCATACTGCTGCAAGATGGAGAATATATTCCCCACTTTGCAGATGAGTAAACTGAGGCTCAAACAGCTTAAGGGACTTGATTAGGTCACACAGTTAAGAAGTAACAGGTCTGGTGGGTGTCCCCAGGTCTGATGCCAGGAACTTCCCTGCTCATGACGCTCAGAAAGATTTGACACATTTTTTGGAAGATTGAGGCTCCCAATGCAACATCTCTGACCAACAACTGGAGTGAGAAAACTTTGAGCTTGCCAGTCCCCAAGAATGACCTTACTATCCAGGCTGGTAACGTCCTCAGTGCCTCTGGTCTCTCCCACTGTGGTCCATCTCCTGCACGGCCTCAACCAAGTAATCTTCCTAAGCTCTAAATCTGACTCTGCCACTGTCCTGCACTAAATGCCTTGATGGCTCCTCATTGACCTCAAGAGAAAGTCCAGCTCCTTAGCCACATGTTCAGGGCTGCTGCTGAGCTTTCTAGGCCCCCTCCCATTTCCTTTCCCTAGGATCTTGTGTCTCTACCAGGTTTGATCAGACTTGGCGGATCTTCTCTCTCCTTCACTTTAGGAATTTCTGCTTTCCCACCTCTGTATCTTTGGCTACATACTTCCCTCCACTTGGAATTCATTCTCAAACCTCTTCACCCTTCCCACTCCTCCATTTCTTGCCCCCTGAAATCCTATGTACCTTTCAATGTCCACTTTCTGATGTGGCTTTCCCATGAGATGACCTCAGAACTTGCTACTGGAGAGACCTTCAGTAGATATCTGCAAATTGAATGTTTCTTCAGTCCCCCTTACCAGGTGCACCTGAATTTCCTGATTGTTGAAATGTAAGGGGGATTGACTCCACCAATGGCTCCATAGTTGAGTCCTTATTGGTTTTAGCCTGGCCACAGTGATGGATTCAAGAATGAGCACACAACCCAACTCAGGTCAGTCAGAGCCAAGAGGACTCAACTTTTTTGGTTCACATTGACTAATAAGGCAGATTTTCTTTTTACACACTAGATTTGAATAAGGAAGCATGTGACCCAGGACGTTCCTGGTGGGCATCTTGCAACCATGAGCCTATGGGAACTGCAACCATTCTAAGGAAGCAGAAATGTCAGATTCCATTTACATTGTTAGAGCAGCTGGATCACACCCCTCCTGAAGCCACTGAACCATTCAGTTAGGGAAGCCGCTCAACTGTATTTATTGTGAAAGGCTATAGTCTTCCTTCCTAACATTTTCCCTAATCTAATGACCCAAAACTTCTAGAAAGGAGGAACCTCTTTCCTTGGATAATCACCCTGGTCTGTCGGTTTTAGGTTCCCAGGATGTACGTAGATGCCACTGAGAAATTTCTCCTTCCTATATAGTATTTCTCTTGAGAAACAAAACCCATAAAGAGGATATTAAAATGAAGTTCTGAGACTACAAATAATTCTGTAACAAAATATTTTTCTATAATTACAACTTCTCTCAAAGGAAAATGAAAAGCAAACAGAAAAAAAGGAAAAGAATGAATGGATCCTAAATGAAGCAAGAGGTGAAGAGAAGTGAAATGGATTGTTAGATGAAGCAGGAGCTAGAGAGAAGTGAATTACTCTGCTTAATGGAGGGAGAAAATTTTTGAATTCTCAGAGCAGTTCAGGAGGACAATATGAAGTTACAGGTGATATGGGAAAGAAGTTGTCAGCAGAAATTCTCTGAGGGTGGTAAGATGAGGTCGGCAAGAGAAGGGAAAGGGACATTTGTAAGCAACTCACTCTGTTCTGGTCAGCACTCTTCATCTTATTATCTTGGATAAAGTCTACTGCATCCATGGAATAGGTGCTAATAAATATTAATTAAATAAATGAATGGATGAACAAACCAGCCAAAGTTACAAGGACTTTACAAATGCACATCAAGAAAAATAACTCTGAGGTTAGGCAAATTTCCAGGTGATAAACCTTAACGGTGTCATTTTCAATAAGTGAGCTAGGGTGAAACCTGTGCCAGTGCTATTCCCAAATGTAGATAAATCTGCCTAAACTTACTCCCTTATTCCTCATGCCTCAGTGATATGAAGATAGCATGAGAGAAAGATAATTGAAAGTGACACAGAGTCTCTTTCCATAGACAGTCCTGTGCGGCTGACTTTACCTAACAGGTCAGTTCTTATCTAGGAACTAGACGAGAAACTGATCTCCCCCAGGCCAGAGGCTGAGGGAAGAGTCTTGAAGCTTAAAGAATACAAAGCTGCAGAAGAAGAAACATAGTTTTCAAAACGAAAGTTAATTAAACTCATTCATTTATTCATTCATTTGCTCATTCATCCAATCTCCCACCAGTGTACCGGGTGTTTGTGAAACATATATTCATGGAGTGTGTAGCCTGGTGGGAGATAACAAGTAATTATACAAATAAAAGGAAATATTAAAAATTACTTTATAAAAACAAATAATAAATCAAGAAAGGCCTCCTGATTTCTGAAGAAGCAGAAATGTCAGATTCCGTTTACATTGTTAGAGCAGCTGGATCACACCTCTCCTGAAGTCACTGAACCATTCAGTTAGGGAAGCCACTCAATTGTATTTATTGTGAATGGCTATAGTCTTCCTTCCCAACGCTAGGGAAGGAATGCCTTGAGGAGGCATCAGGAAAGGCCTCCCCAAGGGACGTGGGAAGGACCACATCGCGATTTTAATGAGTCTTAAGCACTTTTGCTTCCATGGGTCTCTTCCTTTCTTAAACAAAATTAAAAAGTTATTTTATGGCTATATTGGTATGTTGGTGATAAAGATGAACATATTTCTGGCTGTATTCTTTATTATGTATTCATTATGGCCCTATCAACATTTTCCTTTTTAAGATGAACTGAAATTGAAACACTGTATAGGCCCATGATAATTTTAGGGCATGGTGCCTCTGGTGCTTGATGAATATACTGTCCCTGGAAATGGGTTTGGGCTCAGATCCTAAGGAGGAAGATGAGGGTCTCTCAAGAGCAGAGAACAGCCTATACAATGGTTTTCACGGACACATTCTGGCAAGGCTGGGGTCTTATGAGCTGGGGGTGAAAAGGGGTGAGCTGAGGCAGGAAAGCACACAGGGATCACATTGTGGGAACCAGGCTTACTTTTTAAGATTTCTCTGGCCTTGCACTTGGCATGATCCTTCTCCCTTCAATATCCACCTGGTGGATGCTGCCTCCTCCATGGGCCATTCCCCAGTCTTCCCATCCTGGATGACTCTCCTCTTCCTCTCCCAGCTCTCACATCCTCCATCTGTCCTGCTCAGGTCTGACATCTGTGCCCTAATCCCTCTTGCCAGGACTCTGGGTTTTACAGGATAGGCACTCACTGCCCCAGTATATGTGGAGAGGGAGTTTCCTGGCTCCTCCTACAAGGGGCGTCACCAGGTGTCAGAGAATGCCTGCAGCATGCAGCCTCTACTTCTGGTACTGCCTTCTTCTATGGCGACGCCAATCTCAGTTGGAGTTTCCTTGCATTGTGCTGAGAAGGCCAACGTGCTGAGAACAGACTTGTCTCAGAAAAGATTACAAAATTGCATTTCTCTCACTCTAGGGGGTCATATGCCCATCCTGAGCCAATCATACGGCCAGGTGATAGGGTGCTTTGTTTCGCTAACCCTGGTCCTATATGCACCTCTTATGCTAGGAGTGGAGTCAAGTTCACTCAAAGACCAGGCACTGAGTAAGGGAAAGGATTTTTCCAAAGGAAGAGGGAGATGCTGTTCCCAGTATAGGGTTCATGAGTAAGTGGGTACAGCAAAAGATGAAATCTACTCTGTACTCCCACCGTCAGTGAGTGCCAGGAGAGGGGGACCATGTTACTCCTCTCAGATGCTTGGAGTAGTCATGGCAATGTCTTGTCCAAAGTCCAGACAATATTCCCAGTAAAGAAGATACCACCTGCCTTTTACAAAGTCAGGAAACTTCACCAGAACTAAATTCGACTCCAGCTACAGCTTTCACCAGTGTGGTGACCAAAGTTAAGTCTTTTAAAACCTCTTGGGGCTTTATTTCCCCCAGAGATGCTGATAGAGAGCTGGTTAGGAGACAGCCCTCAGGGACGTGCTGGGAGAATGTCCTCCTCCTCCATCCAAAGGGGGATACCGGTGTGTTCACCTTCACTACTAACGTTTGGATTCCCTGGAGTCAAGAATCATGTCTTACTCGTCTCTAAACCTCAGTTTCCTTACCTGTGAAGTGGGGATAATTTCAACCTTGAAAGACAATTGGGAAAGCAAAATAAAATCACGAATGCAAGGTGCTTATTGAAAAAAAAAAATGAATGAATCCAAAGCCGAAACACAGGTAAATTATGCTAAGTCAGTGTCAAGAAAGGATGAGAGAAGAGAAGAAGAGAGTGGAGGAAAGACAGAGAATTCTGCCCCTTTTTGTTCTTCACAACAGTAAGCAAAAGCAGCCCTGCAGAGCTGCAGGCTCAGGAGGGCGGGAGAGCTGCTGGCAAAGCTGTTATTCCCAAGGCTGTTAATTGTGGGAGCGTTTGCTTCTCTCCCCACGGCATTTTTGGCTCTCAATTTAATATACCCCCTTCCTATTTGAGTAGTTTCAAATGTGTAAATATCTCAGAGAATGTTAAATCCTGAAAAGGGGGAGGAAGTGGAAGGAGGGGAAGGGAAGGCTGTGTGTAGGGGAGGAGAGGGTGTTGGTACAACATTATAGAGCTTCATTTGGGAAGGAAAAGAAGGCGGGAAGGAGGGCATGGCCATGAGAAGAGAAGGCAGGCCAGTGAGAGTGGCCTGTGTGGCCAGCACCTATCCACCCAGCCCCAACCTCCCTCTGGGCCAGCCCTGCAGGTGAGAGCTCTCGATTTGCCGGGCACCCTGCAAAGCTCTTCTTTCAATCAATCTTGAATGAAATGTAAGGAGACGCTCACATTGTGCATGCAGTGAGAGGAGTTTCTCCTTACATTTTGCATCCTAGACCCCGTACTCTCACCCCAGTCTGGGTCCCATTCATAGATACCTTGGAGGAAGACAGGATTCCCATCTCCCCTTTACAGATGGGAAGGCTGAGGCACAGAGAGCCTGAGTAAGTGACCCGAGCTCACATAGGAGATGAATACCCAAGATTCAAAATCAGACCATCGGGATTCAGAGCCCACAGTTGCAAATCTTCACTCTCATGCCTTGATATGCCCAGAGCACCCCATCCCAAAACAGACCTTCTGAACCAGAAAGGCCTCAAACCCATTCCTTCCCCCTCTGTAACATTCTGCTACTGGCTCTCTGTTGCAGCCCACTCCCTCCTCCCTAATGGAGTGGGAGGTGTGGAGTGGGGAGGATGGGAGGGATGATCGGGAGACATGGAGTGGCCTTTCTGGGAGCCTTCCCCTGTCACCTGGCCAGCACTCCACACTGAGGTCTTCAGTTCCAGCCCTGGGCTCCAGGCTCCCTCTCCTATGCTCCAGCTCCATGGAGCAGATACAGACCTCAAATTTTACAGGACTTACTTGCCAGCTGGGGAGAAAGGGAAGCACTCTAAAACAGTGGCTTCTAAAAAATAGCAGTTTATTCAGATATAATTCACACACCATACAATGGATTCATTTAAAGTATAAAATTCGACAGCTTTTAGTGCATTCACAGAATTACACAATTCTCACCACAATCAATTTTAGAACATCTTCATCACCCTAAAAAAAAAAAAACCCTGCCACTTAGCCATCTCCTCTCCACCTCTCAGCCCCTGTCAACCACTGATCTACTAATGTACTTTCTGTCTCCATAGATCTGCTTTTTATAGACATTTCATAGAAATTGAATCATATAATATGTGGTCCTTTGTGACTGGCTTTTTTCACTTGGCATGTTTTCAAAGTTCATCCTGCTGTGCCATGAATCAGTACTTTGTTGCTTTTTATGGTTGAATACTACTCCATCGAATGGATATGCACTTTAAAAAAAAAGGTGTATCAGTTGATGGATTTGGGGTGCTAGGTGACTTTTTAAGGGATAAGACAATGCATACAGCTGGTAGGGGAAGAATGACAGTAAAATGGTTTAATCCTAAAACAGCTTCAATTTCAAACCTTCTGAGCTTAGCCAGGGATCCCAGGATAGCTCCTTTGAGCAAATGCTACTGCACCAGTGATGAGCCCTACGTTAGAGACAAGGACACAGGGTCCCAGCAAGACAAGGAAGTTGTGTTCAAGGTCACCTAAGTGCCACAAAGCAGGAGAGAGTTCAGAGTTCTAGGCTTCCACACCTCTCAAAGCCACCTCCCCAACTCAGCAAGATCATTTCTTACAATTTAAGTTGCCATCAATTATGAAAACATGTTTTTGACACACCACTAGGAAGGAGAAAATGCTGCCAACTAAACTATGATACATGGCTTTCTGGAAATATCAGTTGCAAGATGCATTTACAATTTCAGAGATGTTAAAATCTGAATGAAAATGTGTCCTAAATTGATGACATACAGTCCCTTTCTACAAGTGTCAGATGGTTCTAAACACTCTTCCCCATCTTCTCTTCCTTTGCCCAGTTCTGCTTCCTTCCTTTTGATTCTTGTCTTAATGAGTTCTCATCCACGGACCCCAAGCTATAATCCCCAGCTTCCTTCTTTCTTCCCCTGTTTCTATTTGCCATCTAATCGGTAACCTCACCTGGCCAGTCCTCTAAAGGACTCTTCATTGTGACCAACCCTTTCTATCCCAACTGCATGGCCCTAGCTCTGGCCTCTACCTTGTCTCCTAGCACACCTGCAACCTCTCCCATCCTCCACACTGCCAGATCACCCGTGAAACAACGTGGCCTTGCTCCCCATAAGCCTATGCTCCCCTTTCAGCTGCCTATGGAATAGAGTCGAAACTCCTTACTGCAACACCCCGGTCGCAGCTTGTCTCCTGGGTCTCCCCGCAGGCTTGGCCCAGACACTACACCAGAGACAAGGACACTTAGTGCCTCCCCACCAGGCAGACATGCTGTGGGAGGAGCATGTTCCAATGCCCTGCCTTGGTCCTGGGGTCCTCCTCCAGAAATGCTTTTCCTGCATTCTCATTTGGGGTACCCTTTCATGGGGCTCCACCTGTCTCCCATTTCTAGCAGAACCAACACCTCCTTTGTTTTGCTCCAAGGCTCTTCGCACAGCCCACTGTTGTAGCCCTTGGCTGTGCTGTGGTGCACACAGAATGCGGGCCTCCCACCACAAGGGAGTAGCTATGTGATACTGGCTAAGTCACAGGATCTCCTAGAAAGCTGCAGAGGAGGAGCCCTTTCGTTTGCTCTCCCCAGGCATCACCGCTTCTCTCCCAGTCCCTTTTCAGCTCCACCACAAAAGAGGAAGGGGTGCTGATTCTTGATAGCCAGGGCCTTCAATGGAGCTGAGGGGAAACTGCCTCAGTGATTAACATCCAGGGCACTGTGCTCTCTGGCACTCTGGTCTCAGACAGGTGAAGCCTGTTCTCCAGGGCACACATCTCTCTCCCTCCCAGGGAGCTGTGTGGGTGAATGTGTTCAGCCTCAGCTCATGCTAGCCCAAGATTTAGATTTGGAAGGGGAGTGCTCAGGTGGAGAAAAGGCTTATCAAGACCTCCAACCTCAGTTGCTTATTTCGGTCCAGGTTTTACCAGAGAACTCTGCTCTCAGGGAGGTGGTGGGGCTGTTGGTTTCAGATAGTTGCCCAGTTAATTAAGCACTTCCTTATGAACACTTGGCTCTTGCTCCTTGCAGATAGTTCTGCGTCGAACAGGGAGGAAAGTGAGCAGCAGGGCTTGACTGAGGGTTTCCTGGACCTGCATCCCAGTGCCACCTGGATACCAACAAAACATCTCCTTTCACTTCAAACAGTAAGTGCATCACTGTTGCCATTGTCTTCATCTTCATCCTTCTCACCTGTGTTTCCCTTTGTTAATCTGTGCAGTCTTTGAGGGCAGGTGCCTGTCTTATCAATGTTCAAACAAGGTCCCAGAGCACAGCCGGTGCTCTCCATGCTGGGTTATTTGAAGCACAGGGTTTGGGTCTCATTATTCTAGTGCATAACAGGGGACAAAGATGACTGTGTTCTAGAATGTGACCCCATTGGACTATTGGGCAGGGGGAAGATTTCTGTATACATCATTAAGAGAGAAAGACTGTGACATCTTTGTGGTATCAGTGTCTGGGGTTGGGCCTGCCGAGAGGCCCTGCGGTCTCCTCTGAGCAGTGTGGACCTGCCTCTCACAATCGATTGCCAGGAGCCCTGGTCTCCCTTCATCTTCCAAGCTGAAATTGAACACCCTTCCTTCTTTATAAAACTGCAGCCCTTGGCGTCTCTTCTATTCATTGTGATCTTGATGAACTGCAGGAACTAGAGTGGTTCAATGAGCCCCAGCGACTTGCACGTATTGCGGCTCTATGAAGGAGGAAAATGAGAGAATGCACAGAAGAGGGAATGATGGAGATGGCATTTCTGGACTTCAGGCTCCCACTGTTCTCTCCCTTTGAGAACTATGAGATAAATAAAAGTTGCTCCCCATGCTGGCCAGCTGTTTTCACAGTGGGCACTCATTTGCGGTGCTTCTGTTTGGCTGGGACAGTTGTAAGGAGTTTGGGGGCGATGGGACCAGGTCTGAGGTGCTCCATTTTGGCCCCGTGGACACCCTGGGGTTGATGTCTTTTAAGGCCGAGAGCAGAGACCCGGAAGACTTGAGCTTCCCTCAGATGCACATGATGCTCCCTCTTTGATTCTGGTTGACCCCAGGCTAAGGACCTATATATATCCAGTCCTTATCAAATCTCCCACTGGCTCTATAAACTTGCCATGTATGTATCTGATTGTTCTCCTTCTCCCTAGTCACTTCATCGCTCTCTCTCTCTTTTTTTAAATAGGAGACCTTACTTTTTAGAGCAATTTTAGATTCACAGCAATATTGAGCAGTAGGTACAGGGATTTCCCATATACCTTCTGCCCCAACATGTGCAGGGCCTCCCCTGTTAACGTCCCCCACCAGAGTGCTATATTGATGAATGAAGTTGACACAGCATAATCTCCCAAAGTCTTGACTCTTCGTGTTGTATGTTCGATGGGTTTGGACAACTGTGTAAGGACATGTATCCATTATTATAGTATCATACAGAGGAGTTTCTCTGCCCTAAAAATCCACTGTGCTTTGCCTGCTCATCCCTCCCTTTCCTGAATCCTGGCAGCCACTGACATTTGTACTGCCTCCATAGATTTGCCTTTTCCAGAATGTCAGATATTTGGAATCATACAGTAGGTAGCCTTTTCAGATTGGTTCCTGTCACTTACTAATATCTGTTTAAGGCTCTTCCATGTCTATTTTTTTCTTTTTTTAATTGATTAATTAATTAATTAATTTTATTATACTTTAAGTTCTAGGGTACCTGTGCACAACGTGCTGGTTTGTTACATATGTATACATGTGCCATGTTGGTGTGTTGCACCCATTAACTCATCATTTACGTTAGGTATATCTCCTAATGCTATCCCTCCTCCCTCCCCCAACCCCATGGCAGGCCCTGGTGCGTGATGTTCCCCTTCCTGTATCCAAGTGTTCTCATTGTTCAATTCCCACCTATGAGTGAGAACATGCGGTGTTTGGTTTTCTGTTCTTGCAATAGTTTGCTGATAATTATGGTTTCCAGCTGCATCCATGTCCCTACAAAGGACATGAACTCATCCTTTTTTATGGCTGCGTAGTATTCCATGGTGTATATGTGCCACATTTTCTTAATCCAGTCTATCATTGATGGCCATTTAGTTTGGTTTCAAGTCTTTGCTATTGTGAATAGTGCCACAATGAACATCCGTGTGCATGTGTCTTTATAGCAGCATGATTTATAATCCTTTGGGTATATACCCAGTAATGGGATGGCTAGGTCAAATGGTATTTCTA
This sequence comes from Rhinopithecus roxellana, assembly GCF_007565055.1. Lineage (NCBI taxonomy): Eukaryota > Metazoa > Chordata > Mammalia > Primates > Cercopithecidae > Rhinopithecus > Rhinopithecus roxellana. Next base: position 168,658,089 of record NC_044551.1, read on the forward strand.
GTTCTAGATCCTTGAGGAATCTCCACACTGTCTTCCACAGTGGTTGAACTAGTTTACAGTCCCACCAACAGTGTAAAAGTGTTCCTATTTCTCCACATCCTCTCCAGCACCTATTGTTTCCTGACTTTTTAATGATTGCCATTCAAACTGGTGTGAGATGGTATCTCATTGTGGTTTTGATTTACATTTCTCTGATGGCAAGTGATGATGAGCATTTTTTCATGTGTCTATTGGTTGCATAAATGTCTTCTTGTGATAAGTGTCTGTTCATATCCTTTGCCCACTTTTTGATGGGGTTGTTTGTTTTTTTCCTTGTAAATTTGATTGAGTTCTTTGTAGATTCTGGATATTAGCCCTTTGTCAGATGAATAGATTGTGAAAATTTTCTCCCATTCGGTAGGTTGCCTGCTCACTCTGACGGTAGTTTCTTTTGCTATGCAGAAGCTCTTTGGCTTAATTAGATCCCATTTGTCAATTTTGGCTTTTGTTGCCATTGCTTTTGGTGTTTTAGTCGTGAAGTCCTTGCCCATGCCTATGTCCTGAATGGTACTGCCTAGGTTTTCTTCTAGGGTTTTATGGTTTTAGGTCTAACATTTAAGTCTTTAATCCATCTTGAATTAATTTTTGTATAAGGTGTAAGGAAGAGATCCAGTTTCAGCTTTCTACATATGGCTAGCCAATTTTCCCAGCACCATTTATTAAAAGGGTAATCCTTTCCCCACTTCTTGTTTTTGTCAGGTTTGTCAAAGATCAGATGGTTGTAGATGTGTGGTATTATTTCTGAGGGCTCTGTCCTGTTCCATTGGTCTATATCTCTGTTTTGGTACGAGTACCATGCTGTTTTGGTTAATGTAGCCTTGTATGGATTGAAGTCAGGTAGTGTGACCAGCTTTGTTTTTTGGCTTAGGATTGTCTTGGCAATGCGGGCTCTTTTTTGGTTCCATACGAACTTTAAAGTAGTTTTTTCCAATTCTGTGAAGAAAGTCATTGGTAGCTTGTTGGGGATGGCATTAAATCTATAAATTACCTTAGGCAGTATGGTCATTTTCACGATATTAATTCTTCCTATCCATGAGCATGGAATGTTCTTCCATTTGTTTGTGTCCTCTTTTATTTCATTGAGCAGTGGTTTGTAGTTCTCCTTGAAGAGTTCCTTCACATCCCTTGTAAGTTGGATTCCTAGGTATTTTATTCTCTTTGAAGCAATTGTGAATGGGAGTTCACTCATGATTTGGCTCTCTGTTTGTCTGTTCTTGGTGTATAGGAATGCTTGTGATTTTTGCACATTGATTTTGTGTACTGAGACTTTGCTGAAGTTGCTTATCAACTTAAGGAGTTTTTGGGCTGAGATGATGGGGTTTTCTAAATATACAATCATGTCATCTGCAAACAGGGACAATTTGACTCCTTTTTTTCCTAACTCAATACACTTTATTTCTTTCTCCTGCCTGATTGCCCTGGCCAGAACTTCCAACACTATGTTGAATAGGAGTGGTGAGAGAGGGCATCCCTGTCTTGTGCCAGTTTTCAAAGGGAATGCTTCCAGTTTTTGCCCATTCAGCATGATATTGACTATGGATTTGTCATAAATAGCTCTTATTATTTTGAGATACGTCCCATCGATACCTAATTTATTGAGAGTTTTTAGCATGAAGGGCTGTTGAATTTTGTCAAAGGCCTTTTCTGCATCTATTGAGATAATCATGTGGTTTTTGTCTTCGGTTCTTTTTATATGCTGGATTACGTTTATTGATTTGCATATGTTGAACCAGCCTTGCATCCCAGGGATGAAGCCCACTTGATTATAGTGGATAAGCTTTTTGATGTGCTGCTGGATTCGGTTTGCCAGTATTTTATTTAGGATTTTGGCATCAGTATTTCTCAGGGATATTGGTCTAAAATTCTGGTTTTTTTGTTGTGTCTCTGCCAGACTTTGGTATCAGGATGATGCTGGCCTCATGAAATGAGTTGGGGAGGATTCCTTCCTTTTCTATTAATTGGAATAGTTTTGGAAGGAATGGTACCAGCTCCTCCTTGTACCTCTGGTAGTATTTGGCTGTGAATCCATCTAGTCCTAGACTTTTTTTTGGTTGGTAGGCTATTAATTATTGCCACAATTTGAGAGTCTATTATTGGTCTATTCAGGGATTCAACTTCTTCCTGGTTTAGTCTTGGGAGGGTGTATGTGTCCAGGAATTTATCCATTTCTTCTAGATTTTCTAGTTTATTTGTGTAGAGGTGTTTATAGTGTTCTCTGATGGTAGTTTGTATTTCTGTGGGATCAGTGGTGATATCACCTTTATCATTTTTTGTTGCATCTATTTGATTCGTCTCTCTTTTCTTCTTTATTAGTCTTGCTAGCAGTCTATCAATTTTGTTGATCTTTTTAAAAAAAACAGCTCCTGGATGCATTGATTTTTGAAGGGCTTTTTGTGTCTCTATCTCCATCAGTTCTGCTCTGAGCTTAGTTATTTCTTGCCTTCTGCTAGCTTTTGAATGTGTTTGCTCTTGCTTCTCTAGTTATTTTAATTGTGATGTTAGGGTGTCAATTTCAGACCTTTCCTGCTTTCTTTTGCAGGCATTTAGTGCTATAAATTTCCCTCTACACACTGCTTTAAATGTGTCCCAGAGGTTCTGGTATGTTGTGTCCTTTTTCTCATTGGTTTCAAAGAACATCTTTATCTCTGCCTTCATTTCATTATGTACCCAGTAGTCATTCAGGAGCAGGTTGTTCAGTTTCCATGTAGTTGAGTGGTTTTGAGTGAGTTTCTTAATCCTTAGTTCTAGTTTGATTACACAGTGGTCTGAGAGACAGTTTGTTATAATGTCTGTTCTTTTATATTTGCTGAGGAGTGCTTTACTTCCAACTATATGGTCAATTTTGAAATACGTGCTATGTGGTGCTGAGAAGAATGTATATTCTGTTGATTTGGGGTGGCAAGTTCTGTAAATGTCTATTAGGTCCGCTTGGTGCAGAGCTGAGTTCAATTCCTGGATATCCTTTTTAACTTTCTGTCTTGTTGATCTGTCTAATGTTGACAGTGGGGGTGTTAAAGTCTCCCATTATTGTTGTGTGGGAGTCTAAATCTTTTTGTAGGTCTCTAAGGACTTGCTTAGAATCTGGGTGCTCCTGTATTGGGTACATATATATTTAGGATAGTTAGCTCTCCTTGTTGAATTGATCCCTTAACCATTATGTAATGGCCTTCTTTGTCTCTTTTGATCGTTGTTGGTTTAAAGTCTATTTTATCAGAGACTATGATTGAAACCCCTGCCATTTTTTGTTTTCCATTTGCTTGGTAGATCTTCCTCCATCCCTTTATTTTGAGTCTATGTGTGTCTCTGCACATGAAATGGGTCTCCTGAATACAGCACACTGATGGGTCTTGACTCTTTATCCAATTTGCCATTCTATGTCTTTTAATTGGATCATTTAGTCTATTTACATTTAAGGTTAATATTGTTATGTATGAATTTGATCCTGTCATTATGATGCTAGCTGATTATTTTGCCCATTAGTTGATGCAATTTTTTCCTAGCATCGATGGTCTTTACAATTTGGCATGTTTTCACAGTGGCTGGTACCGGTTTTGCCTTTCCATGTTTAGTGCTTCCTTCAGGAGCTCTTGTAAGGCAGGCCTGGTGGTGACAAAATCTCTCAGCATTTGCTTATCTGTAAAGGATTTTATTTATCCTTCACTTATGAAGTTTAGTTTGGCTGGATATGAAATTCTGGGTTGAAAATTCTTTTCCTTAAGAATGTTGAATATTGGCCCCCACTCTCTTCTGGCTTGTAGAGTTTCTGCTGAGAGATCTGCTGTTAGTCTGATGGGCTTCCCTTTGTGGGTAACCCAACCTTTCTCTCTGGCTTCCCTTAACATTTTTTCCTTCATTTCAACTTTGGTGAATCTGACAATTATGTGTCTTAGAGTTGCTCTTCTCGAGGAGTATTTTTGTGGCATTCTCTGTATTTCCTGAATTTGAATGTTGGCCTGCCTTGCTAGATTGGGGAAGTTCTCCTGGATAATATCCTGCAGAGTGTTTTCCAACTTGGTTCCATTCTCCCTGTTACTTTCATGTACACCAATCCGACGTAGATTTGGTCTTTTCACATAGTCCCATATTTCTTGGAGGCTTTGTTCATTTCTTTTTACTCTTTTTTCTCTAAACTTCTCTTCTCGCTTTATTTCATTCATTTGATCTTCAATCACTGATACCCTTCCTTCCAGTTGATCGAATCGGCTACTGAATCTTGTGCATGCGTCACGTAGTTCTTGTGCCATGGTTTTCAGCTCCATCAGGTCATTTGAGAACTTCTCTACACTGTTTATTCTAGTTAACCATTCTTCTAATCTTTTTTCAAGGTTTTAACTACTTTGCGATGGGGTCAAACTTCCTCCTTTAGCTTGGAGAAGTCTGATTGAAACCTTCTACTCTCAACTAGTCAAAGTCATTCTCCGTCCAACTTTGTTCCATTGCTGGTGAGGAGGTGCATTCCTTTTGAGAGGGAGAGGTGCTCTGATTTTTAGAATTTTCAGCTTTTCTGCTCTGTTTTTCCTCATCTTTGTGGTTTTATCTACGTTTGGTCTTTGATGATGGTGATGTACAGATGGGGCTTTGGTGTGGATGTCCTTTCTGTTTGTTAGTTTTCCTTCTAACAGTCAGGACCCTCAGTTGCAGGTCTGTTGGAGTTGCTGGAGGTCCACTCCAGACCCTGTCTGTGTAGGTATCAGCAGCAGAGGCTGCAGAACAGCCAATATTGCTGAACAGCAAATGTTGCTGCTTGATCATTCCTCTGGAAGTTTCATCTCAGAGGGGTATCCCTCCGTGTGAGGTGTCAGTCTGCCCCTACTGGAGGGTGCCTCCCAGTTAGGCTACTCAGGGGTCAGGGGCCCACTTGAGGAGACAGTCTGACCGTTCTCAGATCTAAAACTCCATGCTGGGAGAACCACTACTCCCTTCAAAGCTGTCAGACAGGGACAGTTAAGTCTGCAGAGGTTTCTGCTGCCTTTTGTTTGGCTATGCCCCGCCCCCAGTGGTGGAGTCTACAGAGGCAGGCTGGCCTCCTTGATCTGCAGTGGGTTCCACCCAGTTCGAGCTTCCCCCACTGCTTTGTTTACCTACTCAAGCTTCAGCAATGGCGGGCGCCCCTCCCCCAGCCTTGCTGCTGCCTTGCAGTTCAATCTCAGACTGCTGTGCTAGCAATGAGGGAGGCTCCGTGGGCATGGGACCTTCTGAGTCAGGCATGGGATATAATCTCCTGGTGTGCCCTTTGCTAAGACCATTGGAAAAGTGCAGTATTAGGATGGGAGTAACCGATTTTCCAGGTGCCATCTGTCATAGCTTTCCTTGGCTAGGAAAGGGAATTCCCTAACCCCTTGTGCTTCCCAGGTGTGGTGATGCCTCGCCCTGCTTGGGCTCATGCTCAGTGGGCTGCACCCACTGTCCTGCACCCACTGCCCTGCACCCACAGTCCGACAAACCCCAGTGAGATGAACCCGGTACCTCATTTGGAAATGCAGAAATCACCTGTCTTCTGCGTCCCTCACACTGGGAGCTGTAGACTGGAGCTGTTCCTATTCGGCCATCTTGGAACCTTCTTCCACGTCTTTTTATAGCTTGAAAGCTCATTTCTTTTTTAAAACACTTTAAAAAAAAAAACAAAAAACAAAGCTCATTGTTTTAATGATTCAGTTTTTCAGTGGAAAAATAATAATAATCATAACAGCAGCTAGCATTTACTTAGCTCTTACTGGGTGCCTATAAATATCATAATTGTTTAATTCCCCACAATAACTGTCCCTGATTATACTTAACTACTCTATCTCAGATTAATCCCAGATTTTCACTGCGTTTGTGTATAAGAACTTTCATTTGAATTGAATTGTCACCAAACATTACACTTCAGAGTTAAGATTACTGTGAGTCCCAGGGCATAAATATTCTTATTGCCCTTGGTACAAATTGCCAAACTTCATCCCCAAAGACTTAAGTAAAATTTAAATGTCATTACTTATACAAGAAAATGTCCATTTCCTTGCACCTTTGCCAGCATAAGGTGTGATATTTTAATGTCATTTTGTTGTTTGACTATTTTTTGATAAAGGAACTCATCATTACTTTATTTTTATTATTTGTCAAAATTTGACATATTTCCTTATTTTAGCTTATTAGCTCTATTTTTCTTTTCTTTCTATGTCCCTCCATTTATTTATAAAATTAATGTCTCTTTTGCATGTCGACCTATTTATTTAACTTCTTACTAAATTATAAGAACAGTTAATGCTTACTTTTAAATAAAGAAGTAAAAGTTCCCTTTACTCTTTAAGCCCATAATTTTATTTCAAGAAATAATTACTGTTAAGAAAATGGGGCATTTTCACCCAAATACACACTTACAAATTGGAACTCATTTCATATTTTCACACTTCAATATATCACTCACATGTGTGCCAAACCTACTGAGCTATCTTAATCTTTTTCATAATTACATGATGTTTCATTATATGGATGTATCACAATTTACTTACCAGTCCCTGTAGGCATTTAGGCTCCTTCTAATATTTGGAAAACTCATTTATTTTAACATGGAATAATATTCCATCATCTAGATGAACCATTGTTTATTTTTATCCACTCACCTACTGAAGGACATCGGTTTGCTTCCAAGTTTTGGCAATTATGACTAAAAGTGCCATAAACATCTATGTACAGGCTTTGTGTAGACATAACTTTTCAACTCCTCTGGGTAAACACCAAGGAGAGTGATGGCTAGATCATGTGGTAAGGTTATGTTTGTCTTGTAGGAAACTGCCAAACTGTCTTCCAAAGTGGCTATACCATTTTGCATTTGCACCAACAATGAATGAGAGCTCCTCTTGCTCCACATCTTCACTAGCATTTCATGTTGTTAGTGTCCTATTGGATTTTCATTATTCTAACAGGTATACAGTGGATCATCTTCTTCTCTTGGGTTAATGGAATCACCATCTATGTGCTTGCCCAATTTAGAAACTGGGGAGTTATTAGAGAGTCTTTCTTCTGAGGCAGTGGCAATGTTCTGGGTTCCCTTTTCTCCCAGGCACATGACCAAACACATTTCTCCAGCTTCCTTGCAATTAGGCATGGTCATATGACTGAGTTCTGGCCAATGAGTATAGCCAGAAGTGATGTCACCTCTTCCAGATCTGGGCCATGAAACTCCTGTCAGGGGAACCCTTTCTCACTTTCCCCATTCACAGCTGAACTATAAGGACTCTGAAGGTGTTGGGATGGGAAAGCCTCAAAAAGGAAAGCCTGGATCCCTGAATGACTACATGGAGTTTAGTCACCAACTAGATTTTTTATAAATAAGAGATAAACTTTAGTCACTGAGATTTTGGTGTTTATCAGTTACCACAGCTAGGGGTACAGTATCTAACACTCTCCAAACATAGTCTGATCCTGAAATTGTTTCTATAAACTTTATAAAATAATCAGAGATGAAGAGAGAGGGAGAAACGAAAATAAACCAGGCTTGCAGCACATTCAGCATTAATCACTAGTTCAGCCTGCTCTCTGACCTGCTTCCTCATAGTTTTTTCTATTGCTCTAGCATTATGTAGATCCTGTTACAAAACTACATAGTTCCCCTTAACTGTTCCATAGAGCAGCTATATAGCATTAATATTATGAAACATTAAGTTTTCCCTTTGGGATATGCTTTTAGATCCTACATGCCAGTCAAACTACTGATGTCAGCTGGTCTGAAGGAGCCCATAAGAAGGTGACTCACCAAAGAGTGCAGTCTCCACATACTGCTGATTTCACCCCCCATACCCTGACCAATCAATGACCTCAATTTTCCAGCTCCTCACCCTCCATAATCCCCTTAAAATCCCCAGCCCAGAACTCCTCAGGGAGATGGTTTTGGGGGTCTCCTTTCATCTCCTCACTCAGCACCCTGCTATCATTAAACTCTTTCTTTGCTGCAAACCCTACTGTGTCAGGATAATTGGTCTGTTACTGCACAACATGCATACAACATGTTGATCCCATAACAATCCCAAGACTTGAATTAGGGTAGACCATTATTTCCTCATCTGTAAAATAGGAATAATAATAGTGTTTTCCTTGTGAAATTATTGGGAGGGTCAAATGTGATCTTCCACATAAAGCAGTTAGCACCAAGCATTTAGTAGGTACTCAACAAGTGTTAGGATTATTATTAAAATCCTTTCAACTCTTTCACAAGTGGCAGGGGAATGTTTGGCCGCGTAGAGAAGATACTGAGATTCAGGGTTACAGACAACCAGGCCTCATTTCTTACCTTCTGTTGCATATGTTTTTCTCTCACAAGTGTAGGGAGGTAAACCCAGGCTCCCTGATATCCATGGAACATACTCTTTTTATAACTAAGAGCAGTGGTTCCTTGATATGGCAAACCTTGCTCCTATGGTTATTTTGAGGTTATTTCAAGGTCTTTGTCCAGGGGCTGAGGAACCCCTTGGCGATAATAGATCAGAGTGAGGGCACATAGCACCAGCAGGACTCACTGACTTGGCTGACACCCCAGCAATGGAGGAGAATGCTGAGTCTCAGGACAGCAGCACATCCCAATACCTGGCCACACTCTCTATGACTTCAAACAGATAAGAACTGAAAGCACTGCTTCCTGTGAGCTCCCACAACACTGGAGCCCAAGCAACACTTCTTTGGGATTCCCCACTGTCAGGTGCTACTTACAGGGGTGAAAGCCATTCTCCATCCCCCCACTTCACTTTTCAAGAGAGCCAGTCAGAGCCAGTGGATTAGTTTCCTGTTGCTTCTGTAACTAATGATCACAAATGCAGTGGCTTAAAACAACACACATTTACTCTCTTACAGATTTGGAGGTCAATTCCAAAATCTGCCTCGTGGGTTAAAATCAAGATGTCTGCAGGGCTGGTTCCTCTAGAGGCCTCCGGACAATTCTTCTGCTCCCCAATCCTTGCTTCTCAAGACTGCCCGTGTTCCTTGGGGCATAGCCACATCACTTCAATCTCTGTTTTTTTTTTGTTTTGTTTTGTTTTTCAATTACATGTTGTTATTTTTAATCTTTATGATGTGCAGGAGATATTTTGATACAGGTATGCAACATGTAATCACATCAGGGAAAATGGGGTATCCATCACTTGTCTTTGTGTTACAGACATTCCAATTACACTTTTTTAGTTATTTAAAAATATATAATAAATGTTTGTTGACGGTAGTCACCCTGTTGTGCTATCAAATACTAGATATTTTTCATTCTATCTAACTATGCTTTTTGGACCATTCTGCTTCCATTTCACATAGCCTTCTCCTTGTTCTCATCTTCTGCCTCTCTAAGGACATCGGTGATTATATCAGGCCATACAGGCCCTCCAGGCGAATCCAGGTGATCTCTCCAATTCAAGATCTTTAAGTTAATCACACCTGCAAAATCTCATATCAGGTAACATTCACAGGTTTCTGGAAGTGAGATATGGACATTGTTGGGGATCATTATTCAGCCAGGAACCACCAGGATGGAGGAATCGTCATGGTTGGTGCCTGTGCCAAGTAGGTCAGCAGCACTGGCCAGGACCCAGAAGCTGTGGCACCCCAAAATCAGAGCCAGCTGCAGGACCCAGTCTGGGCAACTGGCAGAGCACAAGCAAGGTCCTCTCTGGGGAACTCTGGAGAAACTAGGACTGGGATTGGAAGCAAACGGGGAAGAGGGGACTTGCAGGAGCTGAAGGGACAAGTGAATAAGTGGACACAAGAGCCACCCTCCACACACCACCCTGTCACCCAGAGTAGAGGTGTTTTTCTAGGTCGTAGAATAACGTAGGAAAAAAGAGGAAGACAGGAGCCTTGCCTACAAGTGCTGGCAACACATGTTTTAGTGCAGAGAGCAAGAGGCTGTCTCGGTAAAGCTGACCCGAGATTGCTGCTTCGCTGTGCTCAGCTAATGGAAGGCCTTGGGCAGCCAAGATCTCACGTCTCTGATCAGCCTCCCAGGCAGAGCTCTCATCTCAGGCCCCCTGAAGGGCCCATCACAAGCAATAGAACCAATTAATTAGAGAAAGTGGTCTCCACATGTACACTTTCTGAAGAGAAGATAATTGGATTTCTGTGGTTACGCAGAGAAACTCTCCCAAGAATGGAGCCATTTTTGTGATGAATGAGTGCAGCAGATTTTCTTGTGTTTCATGAGATGCTATTCCATGGCATGATGGGGATGCTTGGTATATAATTGGAGGTGATGTCTGTCAGGGGACTGAGATACAGGGAAAAGACCACCTGCACCCCCAGAATGCAGTCCAGCCTCCACCTAGGGGGACAAAGGACATATTTTGGGGCATCAAGGCAACATAAGGACCTGGCTCTGAAAGTCTAATATTGTTAGAACCACCAAGTACATTTAGTCAATGCTAATCACTATGAAATAATGGTCATTGTATGCCTGCCCAGCATCCATTTACCCTACTTCCAGTCATGGCTCCTGATTCTAATTTGGGGACCCATTCCAGCCTCATTCTCAAGGCATGGCATTTGCAGGGGCCTCACCATCAGTCTCCAGATTTAGAACTCATCTAGGCCCATTGGCATGTTCTATCCCCCACTCCCTACTTGGCTCAGTGACCAACTCACTCACTGATTGGCACAAATTTTGGGCCAAGACATCAAATTGGATCAGAGCAAACCCAGGAGCTGTGTTCGCAACCCCTGCAGGAAGCATTTACACCCTTCCTGCTGGGCTTGGAAGTGGGAGCTGCTGTAGAAGTCTTGCTGCCATGATGGGGAAAAAACTGTGGGGTATGGAGCCAAGAGAGAGACACAGAGGAATACACTCTGGGGACTCAAGCATTTAAATCAAGTACTGCCTGAAATTATTAGCTCCAGACGTTTAAATTGTAAAGCCAATAAATTCCACCCCCACCCCCCAGCTTCGTTTTTTTTTTTTTTTCTTTGGTTGTTGTTAAGTCAGTTTGGGATGGGGTTTTCTATCCCTTTTAATAGAACCCATATGGTAAAAAAAAAAACTTGCTACTTACTTAGGGCTTACCGGATGTCAGTCACTGTGCTAAGAGTCTGGAAAGCATTCCAAACTTTAATTGACATTGTAAGCCTATCAATATCATTGAGGCTCCAGGGTGCATAGCCCCCAAGACAGTTTGCCTGGCTTGAACACCACAATTCTCTTAAACATTCTACTTTATGGACAAAATCTGCCACAGGCCTCCCCTCCCAACCACAGCTTTCAACTCCTGGACTGTCTGGCTGGCCAGGACACTCAAGTCCTTCCAAACCTGATTAGAAAGCTGAGCTCCATAGTGACTGATGAATGCATGCAAATCTTTTCATCTTAGGGTCTGGAGCCCATTCAGGGGTGCTCCCTCTCCTCCCCGACTCCTACTTTGACGAGAGATGAGAGGAAGAGGACAGAGCTCTCCCAGGCTGACCCTTCCCGTGGAGAGTAACTGAGACGATCCCATTATTTGTCAGGGTAGGTACAGCTGGTGGGGGCTCCACGAGCTAGGAGTCCCAGAGAGGCCATATGCTGCCATGGGAAGAACAGGGCTTCATGTAATTCTCATGCCTTGTTAAGCAGCATCTTCATTTTTCAGATGAGCAAACAGAGGCTCAGGGGAGAGAGGGATTGTAGAAGGCCCTGAAACCAGTAAGGGGTGGCAGAGTCAGGGTTTGGTGCAGACTCATGTCACTCCCAAGCCCAAACTCTTCTCCCTCTGGCCTGGTGCCTCATTCGTGGTGATGGTAGCAGGATCTAGGAGTGGTGGGTCAGGTGCAGCCTCTCCCACCCTTCCTCAGCTGCAGATGGTCTTTGGCATCGCTGTCTCCAATATGACAGGCATGAGGGCCTCCTGAAGCCCAGCCTCACCACACAATGGCTAGGCTGCCTTCCAGCTGGGCAGCTGGAGGCCCATGTCTGGGGTGAGGGTGGGGTTCTGTGTACACAGAATACTTTGCTGCTCATCGCCCCCCATCTCACCACCCTGGGGAACCTAGTGTCTTAGTCTGTTTTCTGTTGTCATAACTAATACCTGAAACTGGGTCGTTTATAAAGAAAAGGAATTTATTTCTTACAGGTCTGGAGGCTGAGAAGTCCAAGGTGAAGGGGCCACATCTGGTGAGGCCTTCTTGCTGGTGGGGTCTCTTTGCAGAGTTCAGAGGTGGTTCAGGGCATCACAGAGTGAGTGGGCCATGAGGGGCCACTGAAAGCTAAACCGGCTTTTATACAGACCCACTCTCATGATAACTCAGTAATCGATTAGTCCATTAATCTATTACTCCATGAGCCGATCAATTTACTCCCTCTTAAAGGCCCCTCTCTGAAAGCCCTCACCTCTTAATGCTATTACATTGAAGATTAAGTTTCAACATGAGTTTTGGAGGGGACTAAACATTCAAACCATAGCACCTGTTCCCCTGGTGCCAGCGCCTGCCTTAGAGCAGGATCAGGTGCTGGACTCTGGCATCGCTGCTGACTCCAGGCAGTTTCCCCTCCTCAGTGCTGGGCACAGAGCTTCCTGTCTGTCACTGGCTGGGGTCCCGTCCAAAGGCAGAAAGCCCACCTGGACCCTCAGTGACAACAGCAATTACTAAGGTGCTTATCACCTATGCCAGCTGCTCACCAGCATCTCCTCCTGCGACCCTGTGAGTCAAGGTGGCACCGCCCTTACTCCAGACAGGTGATGTGACTTCCTCTCGCCACACCCCAGGTTGGAGGCGGGAGGTCAGAATCCACACCCAGACCTTCTGAGTATAGACTCTGGACCTCTCCTCATTAATTTCTGAGAGGCAGATGGCTGGTGGGGGCCGAGTGTTCACCACCCCGCTTGGGTGCAGGAACAGTGGATACCGTCCCTCCTCCTTTTCAGGTCGAGCTGAACAGCTGAGAATGACCATGGTTCGGTTGCACGACCTGGCAGTGCCAGAGATAAGAATAGAAACCAGCCCCCTTGATTCAGGAGATGCCCCGGCAGCAATTTCTAGTTCTCTCTGCCTCATGGGGGAAGCAGAGCCTTCCTGAGATAGCAGGCAGCCAGGGAGCATGAGCGCTGGCAGACCGCTAATAACCTCCATGCCTCCTGCTCTGAACAGTGTGTAGAGAACTCTGCAGAGGCGGGGAGCTTTTATCAAGTTTCTCACTAAGAACGTGCATTCCAGTAGACCCAGTCTTCTGGAACCACACTTAATGGCAAAATAAATAGGCTTGAGCCCCCGTCACTCACTCTGGGGAGTCCTGAGAACTCCCGAGGGACATGTTGTATTCTCCCAATGTCCCTTACACCAAGTCCTTGTCCCTTACACCAATTATCCAGCTAGAGCTGGATTGGTGACCTCCACTAGCTTTGCTGCCCTAGGCTGTAAATCCCTCTCTGCCCCCTCCTCCTCCTTCCCAGCTCCTCTCACGAGGACCATGGCGTGTAACAGATTTGTCCTGAAGGTTTGGGCTGGGGGACAGGGAGCTGTCAGAAAGGGAGGCCCTTAGAACTCAGAGCAGGAAACAGTTTAAAATCCAATCACTTTGCTGTTCAAGGGGGACAAACTTTCAGTAATAGGATGAATATGATCTTGGGATCTAATGTAGAGCATGGCGGCTGTAGTTTAAAATGCCCTCTTGTACACTTGAAATTTGCTAAGGCAGCAGATCTTGTGCTCTTAAATGGTAACTAAGGGAGGTAACGGAGGTGTTTATTGGCTTGATTGTGGTAATCACTTCATCATGTATAAATAATATCAAATCACCACATTGTATACATTAGATATATACACCGCATCCTCGAAAAACATGGTTTTCAGTAGGTAATACTAGCAGTGTTTTGGTCTTTATTTAGAAGTTTGATGAGGTTTTTGTAACCAGAAATATGCCATAGAAACTTAACTCTTGTTTACATCAATTAACCTGTAGAAAAATGAGTTTCATTTACATTGTTTCACTTCAAGTTTCAGTTTCCAAGAATGTACCTATGACATTAAGTGAGACTACTGTATGATTTTTTTTTTTTTTTTTGAGATGGAGTTTTGTTCTTGTTGCCCAGGCAACAAGATCATGCAATGGCACAATCTTGGCTCACTGCAACCTCTGCCTCCCAGGTTCAAGTGATACTCCTGCCTCAGCCTCCTGAGTAGCTGGGATTACAGGTGGGCACCCCCACGCTTGGCTAATTTTGTATTATTAGTAGATATGGGGTTTCACCATGTTGGCCAGGCTGGTCTCGAACTCCTGACCTCAGGTGATCCACCTGCCTCAGTCTCCCAAAGTGCTGGGATTACAGGTGTGAGCCATCACACCCGGCCTTACTGTATGATTTTTATTTGTCAATCATACCCCAGTAAAGCCACAGGAAAACCCCACAAAAAGCAAAATCCAGTTCCTGTTCCTGCTCTACCCCACAACCGCCTAGAGTTTCTCCCTGGGCTACTTTTCTCCCTAAAGCCCAGCCTGTTTCCATGTGGTCAGAACCTTCTCTCTTCTCTGTTTTTCTCAATACCCGGACTCCTCCTCCTGGCTCGTGGCTGCCAACAGAAAGTGCCTTATTCCTGTGACTTCATTATGCAGAGAAACATAGAGCTCCCCTCCTGGTCAGACTAGGCTCTGGACTTCCCTTGTGTTCAACTCCAAGGGGCCCAGGAATGACTTTTCCTAAATAAAATAGCATTCACCTCAGGCCTTTGTCAGGTGAAATATGTGGACCTGGAAGTCACTTGGAAAGCACAAGTGACAAGTGATTTATTTGTACAAGTCACATCCCTAGGCAGGTCTCCCTCCTCCACCAACCAGAGAAATCCCCCAGGGGATGCTGATCTCCCGCCCTCCCCACCCCCACCCCAGAGAAGCAGGGCCTGGGTGTGGGCATAGGGACTTGGGGCAGGCCTCCCTACAGAGGGAGGCAGGGTCTCTAGGCCAAAGTGGGGTTTGAGTTAAGACCCCAGGGCAGCAGCTGGAGGAGAGAAAAGAAGATTCCAGGTCAAGGATGGCGGAGCCTGGAGAAAGTCCCAGAAGAGGAGGATGCGGCTGTCTGGGTTTTGCTGCAGGGAATAGAGAGGATCAGAACGCAAGATTAGATAGGCGTGTGTAGGGGGTGCAAAGTTGGAAGGTCTGGTTCTTCAACACAGAAGGAGCTCACCATGTGGACAGGGTAGGGGAGCACAAAGAATAAAAGACAGGGGAAGTGCAGGGTCTGGAAAGATATGCTTCAAAAGACAGATTATGCATGGCTCCACGCTGACTCAGCTGTTTGCTGTCCTGAAAAAATGAAAAACAAAAAAACAAAAAAACAAAAAACCTCCACAGCCAGGTTTTAAAAGCCGTATCAAATTGAAATCCTTTGAAAGCAGGGGCCTTCAGGAGCCAGCCATGTGGGACTTGACAACTCCTGGGAAGGCCGCGGGGAACAGTTTGTGGCACAGGTCTTGTCTAAAGACATTCAACATTTTTTAAAAATGTTTTAAAACACTGATCCATGCTACTAAACACAGGGAGGGTGCATGTGAGTGACCAACACCCCAATACAAGTTTAAAGGCACATTTAGCACATAGTAAAGCTAAAGATGGAAGTGATGGAGGTGCTGGCTTCACAGGAAATAATCTCAAACTACTGAGCTGCAGAGAGGCCGGCTGCAATGTGATTTTGCTCCAGGAGAGCGCTGTGCTCTGTATTAAACAGGTGAATCCATTCTGATACGCAATTTCTGATTTAAGAATTAATTGCTTGGGAGAATCTATTAGTGTGTGCCCTCATTTGTATTCAAACCACCACCACTACCACTGCCTGGTCTTCTAATCCCTCCACCCCAAGCCTACCATGGTCCTGGCAGTCATCAACAGACAGGTATGAAGCCCCACTCCAGGCTGGATGCGGGGGTGGGGTTCTGATCCTCCCACTTCTCAGAAGGGGCTGCTGCAGTAATGAGGAATCAGGATGAGTGAATGAAGAGGCTGAGATCAGTGTGGATCCCAGATCTGGTGCTTACTCTCTGTGTGAGGGGGCACAAGTTGCTTCACCTCTTTGAATTTGGTTTCTTCACCTGTGTGATGTTGAAGAAGTGATACCCACGATAACAGAATCCTGATTTTCAGCTTCATGGAAAAAAAGATGACATTTTTCCATCTTTTCTTCCGTTGGAGCTAGGTATGCCCATGAGACTTGGTGGTTGTGGACTCAGCTGGGAGGGGTCCCATTTGTCTCCCATTCTCCCTGTATATCTGTTTCCTCCCACTCCCAACCCAGGATAACAGGCTATTTCTCCAGCACCCGTCTAAGATTATGATGGAATTTTGAGAGTGGCTACATTCAAATTCTTAATGACACCATGGGACCATCACACCAGCTTTGCAATACCCAAATCCATATGTATTTTGTGTGAGAGAGGACTATTCTTCTATCTTTTTAAAGCCTTTTTTGCTCCTCTTTTATAAGCAGCTGCACATGATACTAACCAATAGGCTGAATGAGTATGGTTTCTGCCCTCAACACCATTCATTCTTATTGCAACCACCTCCCAACTTCCTTCTGTGAGGCCACCTCCTATTCCACGTTCAGCCCGTGTTTCTGGCAGAGTTGACTGACTTTGGGCAGATAAATCAAAGGCCATATCCCCTGGTAACAGTGATTGATCCTGGGGTGGGCATGTGCCCTACAATTTTCAATCAGAACAGATCACAGGATTTTGCAGGAGTTGCTGGGTTAGGGAGGCTTGTCTATTTCTGTTGCCTTTAAGCCTAGACACATGAGCACTGGGAGCTCAGGGTAGTCATTTATGACCATGATGGGAAAGCCTGCAGAGAAGGAAGCCATGGTGAAGAGAACAAGGCAAATAAATGGAAAGAAAAATTCATCCTGGTCACATGATTTTAGCCCTGGATCAAACCTTGCCTGAAGCCAGTAGTCTATTCAGTTTTGTGAGCTGATAAATTATCATTATTTCAATGTGCACAGGAAGGGTTTTTCTGTCACTTGCATCCAAAAGAGCTCTCACTGAGTACACATTAGTCCAAAAACAAAGCAGTGTTATAGCAGGCTTTCAACAGAAAACACATACACACACACACAGCGGTTCAATGGAAAAACCACTGGGGAAAAATAGAGTAGTTTGGCTTCCTTCAGGACACCCAGTCATCACACAGAGCTGCACACACAGGGACCACAGCTGTGGTGTGGCTTCATGCACCTCCCCTGATGGGTTGGACAAGGGTTGTGTCTCCTCCATTTCAGTGTAAGCACACATCAGCCTACCAGGTAGTAAGGACTTTTAAGATGGTGAGGAGACTGTTCAGCACAGAGACCACAAAGAGACGCTGTAGGAAGAAGGAGGGGCCAGAGAGGGCTGGGAGGACAACGGCCAAACTTCACAAAGATCCACACATTTGTGTCCCAGAGGAGAGCCCCTCTTCTACAGACAACATCCCAGTTTTCCCCGAAGCTTGGCCTGTATAATGCCTTGCTAATTAGCAGGATGATCTTTAGTGGTACATAAAATTTTCAAAAAATATTTTGATAGCTGTTTTAGTAGTTTTGGGTTATGTAATTTTAGAAAATATTTCTTTCTACTTAAAGAATATAGCCTCTCCTTATAAAATACATTGATTAAAAGAAAATATGAAGTAATTAATAGCAAAAAAAGTTACGCAATTTTTATGAGATTGGGATAGTTCTGTGCTGGAGTTTGGGAAAATCACATTATCTTTTTTAACCTTGATGGCAACTTTGCTTTATAGAGAATATCAGGCCTATTTCACAGAGGAGGAAAATGAAGTCCAGTGGGGAAAATGGCGGGGTTTACCATGCTGGACTTCAAAGCCCTTCATCTTTTCGTGAGGCCTTGATCCTGGAAGTTGGCACCCCTGGCTGACACCCTTGAAGGCCTGGTCATTCAGAGCACCACCGCCGGGAACCAGGGTCTGATTCCGTCAGAGCCCAGGGCAGTGGAGTGAATGTTACTCCAGCCTGTGGCAGAGCATGGACCTGCGCAGAGGTAATCACTTGAACTGCTGCAGAAAGGAATGAAATGCCTGACCTTTCTAGAAAACTGCGCAATTCTTTGTTTGAACAGTTTCCAGGGAAGCCTAATTAATCCCATTGTTGATGTTAATGCATTACTTTTTTAAGACTCAGAGTTGATGCTGCAAGCAAATTTCTCTTTGATTTAAGGCTTTGGAAAGAGGACAGAAGTTTTACCAGACATGCCTGGATTTTGCTCTGGGTTCCACACACTGAGAAAATGAAGGCCCATTTAGCTGTGACAGGGTGGCCAGCCCTCCTAAAAAAGCCACAACTTCTTATTTTGGTCACTTTCCAAAGACCCTTCTTTAGTTGGGATTTCATTGATTAATTTTCACTCTGTTGACTTGCTTTACAGGGATATGGAGTAAGAGCCAGGCTACCACACACATTGTGTACACATGACAGCAAAATAACTGTAATAATGAGAGTCACCACAATGATAACAATAGCTGTCGTTTATTTCTTACTACATGCAAACATTTAAAATTTGGAAACACAGTTCAAATGAAAGAAACATTTCTGAATGTTGATTGTGTTGGATACATAGAAATGAGTTAGAAATGAGTTAGATATACTGCTTAGGGGAGAATAGGTCAGTTAGGAAGGTGGATACATATCACTCTGATAAAATCAAGGAAGGCTTACCTATAGAAATGACCTCACGGGGCCATTTGGGAAGGGTATTGAAGGATGACTAGGAGTGCATAGGAGTGTGCTAGATGAAGGTTGAGGATAAGGAGCATTCCTGATCTGGGGGAAGCTTATGAAAAGTATCAAAAGGGTGGAAATGTATGGTCACATGGCTAGTAAGGAGCACACCAGGGATTTAAATTCATGTTTGGTTGACTCAGAAGTCCAGTGATGAGAGTATTCTCTTCTATTGAGGAGATACAACTGACACCATTTGAGTATGAACAACTGAAATTGATTAAGCTTCCACTTTAGGCAACTGGATGAACGGTCTGTCACAGACTGCATATGGTTACCATAATATCCATTCTCTACATCTTTGTTGGTACTAAAACCTCCAGTGTTTTATTGAGTATCAGTAGAGGCTGTTTCCTAGCATCCCAGGAAATAGCTGTGGCACGTGGTTAAGTTCTGGACAATGGGATATAGGAAGAAACATCATGTGTCAGCTTCTGGAAAATGTCCTTCAAATAGAACTGGGCCATGCCATTTGTTCCCTTTCCCCTTCTTCCTCATTCTGCTGTTTAGAACGTAGATGAGATGGCTGGAACTCTGCCTTGGGCCAGGAGCATGAGCCCAAATCCCAGGGCATGATGCAGGAAAAAACTGCAGACAGTCTGTGTCTAAGACCAAGGCACAGCCACACTAACTCTGGATGGTTTATATTGAACTCACTGTATGTGAGAGAGAAATACCTAGTTCTATGCCAAATCCATCTCAGTCAATGGAGTTGACATAGAACTCCATCCTTTTAGTTGATCTGACTTTAAGCCTTTGAGTCATCCATGACTTCTTTCTCTCTCAAACTCCACTTGTAATCTTGGTAGCAAACATATCGAGAATATATCCAGTTATATATTTGGATATATATATATCCAGAATCCAGCACTTCTGTCCATCTCTACTGCTGTCTCCCAGGTCTGAGTCACCGGGCCTTTCACCACAGGAGCCTCCCTGCACCCCGCAGTCTATTCTCATAGCAGTCAAATGGCTTCTTTTTAAATGTAGTTGAGTCATGTTCCTCCTGCTCAGAACTCTGCACGGCTCCTCATCCTGTCCAGGATAAATGTCCAAGTCCCTAAGAGAGTCTATAGGACCTTACATGACTTTTCCCCCATCCTTTTAGTTCTTTGACCCCTCTTTAGAACTACTCTTCTCCAAACTCACTCTGCTCCAGCTACGCTGGTGTCCTTGCTATTGCTCAAACTTCACAGCCACACTCCTACCTCGTGGCCTTTGCACTGGCTAATTCCTGTCCCAGGGGTGCCACTACTTAGATATTCATGCGGCTGACTTCCTTTGTCTCTATAAAGTCTTCGTGCAAATGTCTCTGCTACCCAATTAAAAATGACAACCCACCCCTTCCCCTGACATCCAGCGCTTGTTGCTGTGCTTGTGTTTATTATGTGTATTGTGCACAGTCTGTCTCCCACCACCAGCATGGAAGCTCTATGAAGGCAAGCATTTTGTTTTGTTGCTAATGTATTTTTTTTTTTTTTTTTTTTTTTTTTTTTGAGATGGAGTCTCTTTCTGTCGCCCAGGCTGGAGGGCAGTGGTGCGATCTCGGCTCACCGCAAGCTCCTCCTCCCAGGTTCACGCTGTTCTCCTGCCTCAACCTCCCAAGTAGCTGGGACTACAGGCGCCCGCCACCACGCCCGGCTAGTTTTTTGTATTTTTTAGTATAGATGGGGTTTCACCGTGTTAGCCAGGATGGTCTCGATCTCCTGACCTCGTGATCCGCCCGCCTCGGCCTCCCAAAGTGCTGGAATTACAGGCGTGAGCCACTGCGCCTGGCTGTTGCTAATGTATTTTAAACTCCCACACAACACATAGTAGGTGTTGGAAAAAATGTGTTAATGAATCTTGTTTAAGACATTATTTTTGAAGTTGTAAAAGATATATATGGTATATTTTAAATATATACAAATTAATAGAACAGTATGTCAAATGCCTATATATCCATCATCCAATTTCAACATTTGAAACTGTGAACAAGCTTTTGCCATGTACACAGCCTCCCATCTGCACTCCAGATGACTTTGAAGTAAATCCCAGACATTCTATCCTTTCATCTCTTTTTTATATACGTATATTTTTTCTTAGCGATGAGGTCTCACTATGTTGCCCAGGCTAGTCTCTTAACTCCTAAGCTCAAATGATCCTTCCACCTCGGCCTCCCAAAGTTCTGGGATTACAGGTGTGAGCCACTGCGCCTGCCTCTTTTATCTCTTTCTTTTTTTTTTTTTAAGAGAGAGAGTCTCACTCCGTTGCCCGGGCTGGAGGGCAGTGGCATGATCTCGGCTCACTGCAACCTCTGCCTCCTGGATTCAAGCAATTCTCCTGCCTCAGCCTCCCAAGTAGCTGGGATTACAGGCTGCTACTACCAAGCCTAGATAACTTTTGTGTGTGTGTGTTTTTAGTAGAGATGGGGTTTCACCATGTTGGTCAGGCTGGTCTCGAACTCCTGACCTCAGGTGATCCACCTGCCTCAGCCTCCCAAAGTGCTGGGATTACAGGTGCGAGCCACCATGTCCAGCACTTTTTTTTTTAGAGACGGAGTCTCGCTCTGTCACCCGGGCTGGAGTGCTGTGGCCGGATCTCAGCTCACTGCAAGCTCCGCCTCCTGGGTTCACGCCATTCTCCTGCCTCAGCCTCCCGAGTAGCTGGGACTACCTCGCCCGACTAGTTTTTTGTATTTTTTAGTAGAGACGGGGTTTCACCATGTTAGCCAGGATGGTCTTGATCTCCTGACCTCGTGATCCGCCCGTCTCGGCCTCCCAAAGTGCTGGGATTACAGGCTTGAGCCACCGCGCCCGGCCTTTTATCTCTTAATAGTTCAGTATGTAGTTGTAAAAGCAAAACTGCCCTTTAAAAATATAATCATTATACCATCCTCACAGCCCAGAACAATCAATAATAATTTCTTGATATCATTAAACACCTAGTTGGTGTTGGTACTTCCCAATTGTCTTATACATGTTTTTCTTAAATTAATCTTTTTGAATCAGTTAACATGTCTCTTAAGCCTTAAAAAGTCTACAGATCCTTTCTCCACTGTCTTGTCATTTGTTGTTGTTGTCGAAGGAACTGAGTCGCGTGTCTTCCACGTTTCCCACAGTCTGGACGTTGCTAATTGCATTCCCTTGGTTGCACTTAACAAGCTCCTGTGTCTTCTGTGTTTCCTGTTAAGTTGGTAGTTGGCTCTAGAAGCTGCTCAGATCCAGGTTTGAAACTTTGCCAGCCCCACTGCATAAGTGGTGCTATGCACAGGAAGTAGCTTAGATCCGATTGTTTTTTTTTCTGATGTTAGTGGCCTTTGATCATGAATGCCAAAATCCATTGTTTCATTAGGGATTGCAAAATGCCGATCATACAATTATACCTTTCCTCTTCGCCAGGAGGTAAAGAGGAACTTACCCTCACCAACTAGTTGGTTACTCTGAGAGATGCAGTATATGTAGAACTTTTCAAGATTTTTACTTGTGTCCAAACTACATCTAATTAGTCTAGATGGTGATGCCAGGACAGATCCTATAAGAGAAGCAAGTTGGGGATAGGAGAGGGAAGTGTGTCAGTTTAGGGTTGTGTTGCATAAATTGAGGCAGCTCTGTTTCATAAGCCTCAGTGCATCTCAGTGTGGAGCTCAGTGAGGCCAGGCCAGGTAGGCAACATATCTGTGTCTTCAGTCTTTGGTTGGTGGAAGAAGTCAGGGATGTGGAAGGCCCTTCTACAGTGACAAAAGCATTTCCTGGCCCTTGCAAGTGGTTGGGTGGGTGGACGGATGGATATAAGGGTACTGCTGTCATACCTGAGTGTTTATTTTCAAGCGATGGCTCAGGAAGAGAGAATGTATGAAAAAGTAATATCACACTCAAACTGTGATCCTCTTTATGACAACTTAGCAGATAATAGCAATAACCTTTTGGTTTATATTTTTCTACTCAGAAACTCAACATCCTTTATTTTATTTTATTTTTTTACTTGGGGGGAAAAACTTGCATTACATCCCTTTAATGGGGCAGTTTAAGATTCCCAAGGCCAATCCCAGCACTTTGGGAGGCCGAGACGGGTGGATCACGAGGTCAGGAGATCGAGACCATCCGGGCTAACACGGTGAAACCCCGTCTCTACTAAAAAATACAGAAAACTAGCCGGGCGAGGCGGCGGGCGCCTGTGGTCCCAGCTGCTCGGGAGGCTGAGGCAGGAGAATGGCGTAAACCCGGGAGGCGGAGCTTGTAGTGAGCTGAGATCCGGCCACTGCACTCCAGCCTGGGCGACAGAGCGAGACTCCGTCTAAAAAAAAAAAAAAAAAAAAAAAAAGATTCCCAAGGCCACGAAGGCTGCCTTGGCCTACAAAATGGCTTCTGCTCTTGACTGCAGCCACTTTTCTCTTTGGGGCCATTGATCCCGGTGATCGAGGGTAGACACTGCCATTACCCTCCCCAGGCTCACTATTAAATAGTGACAGCTGGCTAGTTTTGGGAAACACCTGGGAGATTTTCAGACTACCCAATCTGGAAGGAGGCAGAAAGAGATTTAGGCTCAGCTGGGGAACAAGAGGTGAAGTTATTACAGCCACCTCCCTGGCAAATGCCAGTCCAGCCCACCCTGGTGACCTGCAGGAGTGGCTTCTCAGTGCCTGCTCCTGGTGGTGTGCCCTGACTCACATACTGAGGGGCAGTCACAGTGGGAACTGCCCTTGGTCCCTACTACGTGCCAGCCACTGGGCCAGGCCCCTCACACACATCAGCAACTCATATAGCCTGGTGTGTAAAATTCTGACCTTTGGCTATGACAAACCAGGTGCAAATTCTCACTGCTACTGTTACACACTTGGGCTGGACACTTAATCTCTCAGAGCGTTGGTTTTCTCTTTGTAAAATTAGGGAAATAATTCCTACCTCCTAATGTCTTTGATATGATCAAATAAGAAAATTCAAGCTAAGTGCCTAACATTCATTCAATAAATTGAGTGTCATTTTGGTCATTGCTGCCAATTCCAAATTGTGCTTTTCAAAATGGAGTACTCAGACACCGCCAGGGGGACTCTGGTGGTGTGTTTCAGAAGATGGGTGGCATTTGAGAAGATATACATATTTGCATGATAAAGCTGTTTCTAGAACTTGAATTTTTATGTAATATTTTGTAAAGGAAAATTTTTGTTTTTTGTTTTTTGAGGTGGAATCTTGCTCTGTCACCCAGACTGGAGTGCAGTGGTGTGATCTCAGCTCACTGCAATATCTGCCTCCCAGGTTCAAGCGATTTTCCTGCCTCAGCCTCCTGAGTAGCTGGGATTACAGGTGGATGCCACCACGCCCAGCTAATTTTTGTAATTTTAGTAGAGACAGGGTTTCACCATGTTCACCAGGCTGGTCTCGAACTCCTGACCTCAGGTGATCCGCCTGCCTTGGCCTCGCAAAGTGCTGGAATTACAAGTGTGAGCCACCCACTATTCACAATAGCAAAGACTTGGCATCAACCCAAATGTCCATCAGTGACAGACTGGATTAAGAAAATGTGGCACATATACACCATGGAATACTGTGCAGCCATAAAAAAGGATGAGTTAGTGTCCTTTGTAGGGACATGGATGCAGCTGGAAACCATCATTCTCAGCAAACTATGGCAAGAACAGAGAACCAAACACTGTATGTTCTCTCTCATAGGTGGGAACTGAACAATGAGATCACTTGGACTCGGGAAGGGGAACATCACACACCGGGGCCTATTATGGGGAGGGAGGAGGGGGAAGGGATTGCATTGGGAGATATACCTGATGTAAATGACGAGTTGATGGGTGCAGCACACCAACATGGCACAAGTATACATATGTAACAAACCTGCACATTATGCACATGTACCCTAGAACTTAAAGTATAATAATAATAATAATAAACAAAAAAAAAAAAAAACAAGTGTGAGCCACGTGCCCAGCTGAGGGAAATTTTTAACAATTAAAACAAACTATGAACTACAATGCACGTCTCAAGTTAATTTTTTAACAGCAGCTCCAGTTCGAGGGTATTTCATGTATGCAGTAGACTGCTTTAACCTGCACCCCAACCTTCTGGAACCGCACATGCATTCTTCTCCTCCTACTGTCCCAGAAAAGCTTGAAAAATGGTCCTACCGCAACCTGATGCTGCAGATGCTGCAATCGCCCCGAGTCTACAGGTGAGAGAAGAGTCTCAGAAATTTCATGAGGTGGGAGTCGAGACTGGAAAACAGATTGTTTTCACTGTGAAGTCCACGCTCTTTTCCCTGCCCCGTGTTGTATCAGAGCTGAGAAAGAGAATAATGTAACATTATGAAACATACCCCACAGGGCCCCGGCTGCCTCTGGGCTGGGTCACTTGGTTCATATCACAGCAGGAGCAGCCCTGGCAATATGATGCACTGTTTCCACATTCATAAGGCCCGGCCACTGTCATGGTGACAGTGACTCAGCATCCAGCCCTACTGTGGCCTCTGCCTCTCTCTGTCTCACCCACCGTGGTGCACCCAGCAGTAGAGAGTTAGGTCTCAGTGAAGGAGGAAGGTGGGCAGTTGAATTGATTCACTCTCCCGACACTGATAGAATCTTCTGAGGCACAGGGGTCCCAAAGAGCCTTTCCGAATGTTTCAACTGACATCAACTGGCTCAATCAGTAATTTGATAAGAAGCCAGAGTGGCTGCACCGTGGGTTACAAGGGGCATGTGGTAAACGATGACAACAGGCCTTGCCCAGTCCTGGGCCACATTAAGGACTGTGCTCTTCGTCATAAGATGTGAAGACATTAAAGGGACCAAAGTGGAGGTGTAACATGGTCAGATTCATCTTGGAAAATGTTGATTTCCATTTACTTTAGTGGGGAGGAGTTTGGAGTAAAGAAGAGAGAGTAGAAGCAAAGAAACCAGTTGTCTGTTCGAGTAGTTCTTGCAGTATGGTGATATCAGAGGAAATGGAAATATGTGAATGCTTTACAGAGCTGTTGAGAAGGGAGAATGGAGGGGAAGTGGTGATGGCCCAGATCTTCAAGGAGAGAGGCATCATCCTTGGATGGTCTATGGGTTCTGTTTTGTGCAACTTAAGAGAGAAAGCTGCCTTTCGCTGGGGTAGTCACGTTGGACCATTTGTGGAGGCAGTGGATGGTGGGGAGGTGAACACAGCTTTGGGTTTGAACATGCATTCCCAATGTGGCTGTGGTTTGAACAAATGTCTATTTAGGTCTGGATTCTGGAAAAGGGGTCTGTGCTGGAGACATGGTCTGTGAGTCACGGCTGTGAAGGTGGTAATGAAGCCAGGGGGTGGGAGGGGTGGATGAGATCACTGTTTGACATTTCAGGGTGCACTCAGTACATGGAGAAGCCCTATTAAGCTTTGTGAAATATTTAAAAATAGTTCTGTTCCACCGCCTCCCCTGGCCCATCACTTCAAGAACTTAAAGATTTTGGAGGGCCAGGTCAGAAACCAATAACCTGTTTGGTTTCTCTACTTCCTTTGGCTGTGGAATCTTTTATTCACATGAATAAGCTCAATAAATAATAAAGCCTATAAGGTATAAATAGCACAGGTCTGGCCAAAGTAGAGTTGTGAAGGTCAGGATCCCAGCCCACTCAGACTTCTCCCACCTGTACGTTTCTCCAGGGACTCCCAGCGTTGCAGGGAAAACAGCCTGAAAGCTGTTAGCCTATATGATTTCCTGTTTGCTTTCATTTCTAAAGATTTGTGAGCATCTCTGATGGTATTATGGGGGTGTGCTGAGCAGAGAACATCATCAACATTTTCATGATGGCTCACAAGAAAACCCAGGATTTCATAAGAACTCTGGGTCATCTTCCCAAACTTCAATTATCCCTGAACTTCAGACACTTCGAAGACTTTGAGCTGACAGAATTCCAAACAGACTAGCTTTTACAGAGGATGCAATTTAGAAACCCAGCTTTTGTCAGTCGAGAGTCTCCTTGACAATGAAGGCTTGTTGATTTCCCGAGTGGCACTCTCGTTAAGGAAATGCAATTTAACTGTCAGCCGAACTAAGGGCATGTGTTGGATACTGCTTAGTGGCAATCCTTCTGCAATGACAAAGAAGTGGAGGATGCCAGGAAAAGCTTGTGGGTCTGGCAAGGGGAGGGGAAGGGTGGCATTTGGGGAGTTTGCTGGTGCTAAATTGCTCCATCTGTTGCATCAATAACAAATCCATCCAGGGGGCTGGGAAAATGGGTAATTGAAACATACGGTACCTATTAGGACCTATCTGCACATATGTAACTGCTCATTTCATCTGTACAAATGACTGCTTACTTAAGCAAATGGCAGGTCTGAGTGCTCATGTTGGGAAATTTTGCTAGGAAGGCATTTCCTTAGGAAAGGCTATATTCACACCCTCAAAGTGCTGAGAAGTCTAGGAAACACGATGTCATGGATGCATAAAAAGAGGGCTGGCCAGGATCAGTAGCTCACGCCTGTAATCCTAGCACTTTGAGAGGCCAAAGCAGGTGGATAACTTGAGGCCAGGAGTTCGAGACCAGCCTGAGCAACATGGTGAAACCCCGTCTCTACTAAAAACACAAAACTTAGTTGGGCATGGTGATGCACACCTATAATCCCAGCTACTTGGGAAGCTGAGGCACGAGAATTGTTTGAACCTGGGAGGCAGAAGTTTCAGTGAGCTAAGATTGCACCACTGCAGTCCAGCCTGGGTGACAGAGGAAGACTCTATCTCAAAAAAAAAAAAAAGAAAAAGAAAAAGAAAAAAAAAAGAAAGAAAAAAAAAGAAAAGAAAAGGAAAAAAGAAAGAGAGCAGCAAGCTAGGCGCAAGGACCAAAGTCGTACTGGAAGGATATGAGTATTGGAAGCTATGCTTTTCCAAATGGGACTGGTAAGCATGGCTTGCACTGGCCACAGAATGGGGCAGACTCACAAAATGCTCAAAACAAAGCCCACTAGCGGACTAGTGGTCCAAATCTGGGGAGAGGTTGGGCCAGACAGCTCAGTGTGATTTGTGGTACAGAAACAGCATTAGAACCTAGATATGATCTAAAGCTTCCTGGTGCTCAGACCCCAATACTAGTCTCATGAAAACCAAATGTCTCTTATTGATTTCGGAGAAATTGATGGGAAATTATTTGTTATGTTTCTTTCTGTCTTCACTTTCTTACTCCCTTGTATGCTATTTATTCCATTACCTTTATGACCCTGTAGAAACCAAAATCAGCTGCATCACTGATTTCTACAAGTGGTCCACTTTTATTACTTTTGTTAGCATTTTGTGTCTTTTCTGAGCTGTACTAGAATGGAGGGATGTGGGGAGATATGAGAAGTTTCCAGAGGAAGTTGTGACACCATGCAGGTTCCTAGCTTTCTGCCGTCTCCTGAATCCCTTCTCTCTCTTTTTTCCTCTTATTTCAACATTCCACCTTCTCTGAGGCAACAAATAATATCCTCTCCTCTGTTCTAGTGAAGCTTAAAAGCTTCACAATAACTACTGTGACTTTAAACGCTTATCAAACTATTTTTCTCACTAACTCAGCTATCACTTTTCTTTTTTTTCTTTTTTTTTTTTTAGATGGAGTGCAGTGGCGGGATCTCATCTTGCTTCAACCTCCGCTTCCCAGGTTCAAGTGATTCCCCTGCCTCAGCCTCCTGAGTAGTTGGGACTACAGGCATGTGCCACCACACCCAGCTAATTTATTGTATTTTAGTAGAGACAGGGTTTAACCATGCTGGCCAGGATGGTCTCAATCTCCTAACCTGAGGATCCACCCGCCTCAGCCTCCCAAAGTGCCTGGATTATAGGCGTCAGCCACTGTGCCTAGCCTCAGCTATCACTTTTAAAGAGATTTTTGGTGAATTCATTTTTCTCCAACTTGTTACATAAATATGGACCCTGATCTGCAATCTAATATAAGCCTTTCTCTGTGATATTGACAGTTCCTCTTTTGTGCTGCCAGAAGGAAAAGTGGGTTTGCCCAAGCAGTATCAGGTCCTTCCACCGAAAGTGGCTTAGAATACTTTGGGCTCCAACTTGAATTCTTTTAAACAACAAGGAAATGTACTAGCTCAGCATCGTAAGAACTCTGCAAGTGAGGAGGCTCTGGGTTGGCTGGTTCAGCAGCACAGTTAACTCACTAAGGACTCGTGTTTTCCCACCTTCACTCTGACATCTTTAGTAAGTAAACAGTGTTCTTGCATTGGCTCCCCATGTGCTCACTAAAAGGTGCAGCACTTCCCACTATGATTGAACCCACGATGGTTGGTCGAGATTCCTGAGAGCCCAATCGTAGGGATGAGGTAGCCAAGTCCTTAAGGGAGGGGAGTAGGTCTCCGAAGAATATGTGGGTTCTGTTAAGAAGGAAAGGAGGGAGGAATTAAACCTCAGGTAGATAACCCGTGTTTCCTGTTTCAAGAGAGGGGAGGTTAATGGAAAACAGAGAAAATTTTCCATAAGGCTGTGGGTAACACTGTTTCTGTTGTCCTGGAGGCTGCAATAGGGTCTTGCATAAATACACATGAGCTTCTTTCTCTCTAGACCATGGTTGCTGGAGTTTGTGCAAAGCTTTATTTTCATCCTATTTGCAGGATGAGCCCAACAGCACCTTAATTTTTTTTTTTTTTTTTTTTTTTTTTTTTTTTTTTTTTTTTTTTGAGAAGGATTTTCATTCTTCTTGCCCAGGCTGGAGTACGATGGCACGATCTTGGCTCACTGCAACCTCTGCCTCCCAGGTTCAAGTGATTGTCTTGCCTCAGCCTCCCAAGTAGCTGGGATTACAGGTGTGCACCACCACATCTGGCTACTTTTTAGTAGAGATGGGGTTTCACCATGTTGGTCAGATTTCAAACTCCTCACCTCAAGTGATGCACCTGCCTCGGCCTCTCAAAGCACTGGGATTACAGAAATGAGCCACTGCACCCGGCCCACCACCTTGATTTTTACCTCTACCAGTCCTGAAGCCTCATCAGTGATTCCCTATTCCTACCCCAGTCTTAGATATGAGCTCACATGAACCCCATATAGCCCATGGACAGCTGACTGAAAAATGCCACCCTCCCCCATAAAAAAGAGATCCAAGTCCTGATCCCTGGAATATGAGCATTACCTTCTATAGCAAAGCGAATATTACCTTCTATGGCAACATGAATATTATCATAAATGGCAAAAGGGGTGATTAAGTTAAGGGTTTTTGATATAGAGAGATTATCTTGGATTATCTGGTAGAGCCCTAAATACAATCACAGGTATTCTTGTAAGAGAGAAAGAGATTTGAGACAGGAGAGGAGAAGGTGATGTGACCATAAGAGCAGAAAGAGTTTTGAAGATGCTGGCCTAGAAGATTGGAGCAATGTGGCCATAAGCCAAAGAATGCTGGCAGACACCAGGAGCTGGAAGAGGCAAGAAATGGATCCTCCCCTTGGAGCCTGCAGAAGGAGTGCAGCCCTTGGTGACACCTTGATTTTAGCCCAGTGATACTAAATTTGGACTTCTGTGAGAGAATACATTTCTATTGCTGTAAGCCCCTGAGTAATTTGTTACAGTAGCCATGGAAAACTAATACACCAGGTCTAACCAGAATGAGAAGTAGTGGTGGGAAGTGCAGGCAATTTTGCTTCAGGGGTTTGGTCTTCAGGATGTCATGAATAGACCAGTTGGAGGGACCCAGATTGGATCTTGACATATGATTATTTCATGCTGGGGATGCCCACCCACACCTAGAGTGTTTGTCATACACAACACAGCAGATGTCTGGGCTCTGGTCCCAGTACCTGATCATTGGAGGCAGCTACAGGCCACTGGGACAAAGGGCTAAAAGGATGAATTCTCTTCTGTACTAAAGGGGAACATGCCCTGCATCACCATAACTCAGAGGAAGGCACGGAGGGGGCTTCTTGTCAGCAGCCTGGCTTGTAAGAGGGAGCCAGAAACTCCACTTGGGAGAGTGACAGCCTAGCACACTTCCTAGATTGGCAGAGTTTCAGGGAGTACTTGTTACTGGGTTATTTAGTGAAGACATTGGACTCAGCTCAAGTGCCAAGTTCAGTTCCTAGTAGCTGTGTAGGATGCCTTGTGGAGGAGGGTTTTGAGAAGGATGGCTGTGACTGAGTAGCAAGGTGCACCACAGACCCAGCAGGGCAGTGGCAGCCCTCCCAGCAGGTGTCTACCCTGCCATGATCAGCATGCCTGGCTCTTTCACCCAATGTCAGGCGTCCCTTTGGTTCAGAAGTCACATTCCATCTCACTAACTTGTTAATCAATCAGTAGGAATCACAGAGCAAGTCTGTGTCGAAAGGTCTGTGCTAGAATGTTGTGGAGACAAAGTCCTTCACGGTGGTTGCCATCTAGAGACTGCCTTCTGCGTGGCTGTGTGTCCTTCCTGCCTTCTCCAGGGTTCTACTGCTCACCTAGACTCACCAAAACACAGGTGGAAAGGGCCCTTCAGTGGATTTATTCCGGGGTTTTCTATGCCTTTCACTTTCTTGGAGTAATACATATTTTAAAAAACTTTTTGTTTGGCCAGGTACTGATGTAATAATAAACCTGCCATATAGTACCAAAAAAGGGTAATCTGTGACAATAAAACATTGAATGAGTCTAAATTATAAAGAATTTTCTACAGTGTCCTTTCTTTTCTTGGTTGACTGCAGACTACTAAAAACTTGTTCACGGGCTGGCTTTGAGCCAGCATTTGGGAATCCGGATAATCTGTTCAGGCTGCTAATAACACAGTGCCACAAACTGGGTGGTTTAAACAACAGAAATGTACTGTCTCCGTTCTGGAGGCCAGAAGTCCATGGTCCACTGCCGACAGGGTTGGTTCCTTCTGAGGGCTTTGCGGGAGAATTTGCTCCATGCCTCTCACCTAGATGCTGGTAATTTCAGGCACTGCTTCACTTGTAGAAGGGATTCTCCCTGTGTCTTCACATCACTGTCCCTCTCTGCATATCCGTCTCTGTGTCCAAATTTCTCCATTTTATGAGGACACAGTCACATTGGATTAGGGCCCACCTTGAAGGGTGAAGCCAGCTGGGCTTCTGGGTCAGGTGGGGACTTGGAGAACTTTTCTGTCTCACTAAAGGACTGTACACACACCAATCAGCACTCTGTAAAAACGCACCAATCAGCGCTCTGTGTCTAGCTAATGGTTTGTAAACACACCAATCAGCACTCTGTAAAAGTGAACCAATCAGCACTCTGTAAAATGGACCAATCAGCAGGATGTGGGTGGGGCCAAATAAGGCAATAAAGCTGGCCACCCTAGCCAGCAGCGAACCCGTTCTGGTCCCCTTCCTGCCCATGGAAGGTTTGCTCTTTAGCTGTTTGCAATGAGTCTTCCTGCTGCTTACTCTTTGGGTCTGCACTGCCTTTATGAGCTGTAACACTCACTGCAAAGGTCTGCAGCTTCACTGCTGAAGTCAGCAAGACCACCAACGCACCGAGAGGAAGGAAGGACTCCAGACGCACCACCTTTAAAAGCTGAAACAGTTACTGCGAAGTTCTGCGGCTTAACTGCTGAAGTCAGCAAGACCATGATCCCACCAGAAGGAGGAAACTCCGGACACATCTGAACATTTGAAGGAGGACACACCATCTTTAAGAACTGTAACACCGTGGGGGTCCGCAGCTTCGTTCTTGAAGTCGGTGAGACCAAGAAGGCACTGGAAGGAACCAATTCCAGACACAAAGTTAGTGACCTCATCATGGCCAGGTGAGATGGCTCATGCCTGTAATCCTACTACTTTAGGAGGCCAAGGCAGATGGATAGCTTGAGCCCAGGAGTTCTAGGCCAGCCTGGGCAACATGGCGAATCTCTAAAAAAAAAATCCAAAAAAATTAGCCAGTTGTGGTGGCCTGTACCTGTAGTGCCAGCTACTCAGGAGGCTGAGGTGGGAGGATCACTTGAGCCCAGGACATCAAGGCTGCAGTGAGCCATGACTGTGCTACTGCACTCCAGCCTGGATGACAGTGAGACCCTGTCTCAAAGAAAAAAAAAACAACCTCACTATAACTTGATCATCTGTGATCTTGTTTTCAAGTAAGATCACTTTGAAATATCTTAAGGGGATGCAGTTCAATCCATAAGAAGAGCTATTGTTTTATCCCATGACATGTTCTTTCAGTGTGTCAGGTCACCCATCCACTAATCAGAGGCTCTCAGAGAAGCTGAGTGCATGAAGATACTGGCTGCAATGTGTTTTATAACAGCAAGATCTGGGAGAAGGGGGTATAGGGAAACAATTTAGTGAAATGTTGTCTCATCTCAATGCAGCCATTTAAAAGCTTGTTTACGAAGAGTCCATAACCACATGAAAAATATTCATGACTCCTGTTAGTTTAAAAGGCAGTCACCCTTCCCCACTCCCGTGGACCTTCCCCTAGTCTCACAGATGGGTCTGGATCAAAGACAGGGTGTTTCAAGCTCAAGAAGGGGAGTATTCCCGGCCGGGCGCGGTGGCTCGTGCCTATAATCCCAGCACTTTGGGAGGCCTAGGCAGGTGGATCACGAGGTCAAGAGATCGAGACCATCCTGGCCAACATGGTGAAACTCTGTCTCTACTAAAAATACAAAAATTAGCTGGATGTGGTGGTGAGTGCCTGTAGTCCCAACTGCTTGGGAGGCTGAGGCAGGAATCGCTTGAACCCGGGAGGCGGAGGTTGCAGTGAGCCAAGATTATGCCACTGCACTCCAGCCTGGGTGACAGAGTGAGACTCTCAAAAAAAAAAAAAAAAAAGAAAAGAGGGGCATTCCAGTGGATTGGTCATGGTCGAGGATATTGGTCAGGTGAGGTGTTAAGAGTATTCTCCCTCTGCCTCTTGTCTTCCCAGCAGCCTAGAAAGATCAGGTGCAGCCTGTGGCATGCTCCCTCCTGGGAGACGCTTCTGTTCTCTGGTTCACTCTCTCCTTTCTCACAAGTTCACAAATGACTTTTACATCTGGTAAGTGAATTCTCATAATAGTCCCACGAGATGATTACATTAGGTGTGTCCATTTTACAGATGGGGACACTGAGGCACAGGAAGTCAAGCAACCTGCACAAAGCCATGCAGCAACCAGGCAGTATCTGAGTCATGACCAAAGCCCAGAGCCCAGTCTGCCTTCTTGTCTGAGGTCCTTTTGACAGCCTGTATTGCTTCTCTTCTAGGACAGTCTGGCCCTAGGGAAGGAGGCCACCTGGACAGCACCATGGCAACACAGAGGGCACCAGATGTGGGAAAGTTTCTCTCTAAGATCATGTTTGCTTCTGTTTTTCGAGCCAATTTGTCTCCTAGAACAAAGCCAGTTAGAAATGGGGGAAGCTACCGAAATACATTTGATGGCTTGTCTTGCATCGATATTATTTTCTTGCACTGAGGAGTTAAAAGATTTATGTTTATGTACTGTGTAAATTATTTGGTTCATTCATTTTTTTCCATCCTTCCCCTCCATGGTCCATCAGGAAAATCATGGTTGAATGAGTGAGTAAAAGCTTATGATTTGCCCGTCCATGTCCCAACTTCCTTCTTCTTTTAGACCTTTTTTGTGTGACATGTATTTTCTTTGGCCCTGATTTTTTATTTATAGCTTCTACTTTATTGAAAGCACTCTTGTAAGCTGCCTCTATTCCTTTGTGGATTGAAACAGAGTATAAGGAAATAAAATATCTTTTTTTCAGAAAAAGAACGTTTTGGAAAATGAAAGTCTATTTTCTGTGTTTGTTTTGTTTGGTGATAGAAACAGAAGATAAAGGAAATATTATCCAATTCCACAAGCTTTGTGCTCTGGGGAATACAGGGCTGATGCTTGTATTAAATGTATGTGCTACAGTGTAAATTTCTACTATTGGAATAATTGTGCTGGCATTGTTATTTTCACCTTTATTATCACTTTTATATATTATAGGGTGGAGGAAAGAGTAGGATGTGAATTCTTTCACTCTTTTTGTTCAAAGTCAGCTTTATTGATAATTTACAAAATGTAAAATTTATCCTTAAGTACACAATTCAATACATTTTGCCAAAGTTTCGAATCATGTAACCATCACCACAATTCAGATGTAGAACCTTTCTCTCACTCTAGAAAGTTCCCTCATGCCCTTTTGCAATCAACAGTCTTCCCCATTCTGCCCCTGCTCCCAGCCCATTCACCTGATTTCTGCCCAAATATTTTTTGTTTTTTTTTTTGCTCCAAGTTATTATATAAATAAAACAATATAGTATGTGACCTTTTGTGTCTGACTGCTTTCAATTGGCATCATGCTTTTAAGGACCATCCATGTTATCACATATATTAGTTATTCATTTCTTTTTATTGCTTCACAGCTGTTTTAGTCTGTTTTGTGTTGACACAACGTAATACAAGAGGCTGGGTAATTTACAGAGGAAAGACGTTTATGTAGTTCATGGTTCTGGAGGCTGGGAAGTCCAAGAGCATGGTGCCTGCATCTGATGACAGCCTTCATGCTGCGTCATCCATAGTGGAAGGTGAAAGGGCAAGAGAGAGCAAAAGTGAGAGAGCAAGAGAGTGCCCAGTTCACTTTTATCACAATCCACTCTCGAGATAACAAACTCACTCCCTTCATAATGACATTAACCTTTTCATGAGCCCTCATGGCCGAATCACCTCTTAATACAGTCACAATGGCAAGTAAATTTTAGCATGAGTTTTGGAGGGGACATTCAATCCATAGCAGTAGCAATTTATCTTTTCATTAGTTGAGGAACATTTGGATTGTTTATAATTTGGGGTGATTATGAATAAAGCTATCATAAACATTTGCATGCAGGTCTTTTTGTGGACATATATTTTCATTTCTTTTGGATGAACATCTATAATAGGATTGCTGGGTCATACAGTGGATGTATATTGAACTATATAAGAAATTGTCAAACTGTTCTTTCAAAGTGGCCAGGAGAGCCATTTTGCATCCCTGCCAGTAATGCGTGAGAGCTCCAGTGCTCTGTATCCTCTATGGCACTTGCTGTTGATGATTTTTGTTTGTTTTTGCCATTTTAATAGGTGTCTAGAGGTATCTCATTTGGGTTTTAAATTGCATTTACCTAATGGCTAATGGTGTTGAGCATTTTTCATGTGTTTACTTGCCATCTGCATCTTTACTTGAATAAGTGTCTGTTTAAATCTTTTGTCCATTTTTAATGTTGTTGATTTTCTAATCATTGAGTGGTAAGTTCTTTATATGTTCAGGATACAAGTCCTTTATCAGATATGTTTTTCCACAAGCACTTCCTACAAGCCTGAAGCTTGCTTTTGAATTTTTCTTAAGTGTTTTCTGAAGAGCAAAAGCTTTTAATTTTAATGAAGTCCAAGTTACCAATTATTTTTATAGTGTTGCTCTATGTGCTTGTCTATAAAAATCTTTGCCTAACCCAAGGTAACAGAAATTTTCATCCATTCTCTTCTAGATGCTTTATAGTTTTAGGCTTTACATGTATGTCTGTGATCAATTTTGCTTTGATTTTTGCATATGGTGTGAGCTAAGTGTTGACGTTCATTTTTGCTTATGGATATTGAATTGCCCCAACACCACGTGTTGGAAAGTCTCCTCTTTCCCCTTTGACTTACCCTGGCATCTTTGGGATCTCTCTTTCCTGACTTGGAATGAGATGCTGCCATTTACTTCCCCACCTCCCCCTGCACCATGGCTTTTCACGTCTGAGCTAGGCATGGAGCCTAGACAAGAATTTTTGTTGCAATACGTAACCATCTGTAAGGAGAAAATGTTTTCTGTAAGCGACTAATAAAAAAGCCTCCTAAAGCCTGATGAATTGGCCTCAGCATCTAAGTGCTTCCCTCTGGTTTTAAAAGAGAAAGCTGAAAGACATCCAGTCTCACCTGTTCAAATGAAATTCAGCTTCCTCTGATTGGATGGCCATAAAATCTGCTTTTATCTGCCGTCCTAGCCTTTTCTGAAAGAAATTCAATTTAGCAAGTAGAATATAGTTATTCCAGCTGACAACTACATGCTGGCGGTGAGCCACGTAAGCCCCTGTGTACTGGCATCTGCAGATTGGCTGAAATGAAGACGGTGCCAACAAAATGTGTCTATAGCAAGCCATTCATCCTGGGACCAACGGGGGCCACCATTGAACGTGACAGTGGGACCTACAGTGTTTGAGGGGAAAGCAGGGAGCTCAGGAGTCCTCATGTTCTGTCACATATGAATTCTTTGGTGGACTTTCATTTGCTTCAATCAGTTTCCTCACCCTAAGCTGGGGACAGAAGAACTCATGTCAGGGTGAAGACAGAAGGTAATGCAGGTACCAACTCGAATATTCTCTACTTAGGATGTTCTCCAGGGTTAGAACCATCATCATGGTTAAAAAAAAAAAAAAAAAAAGACTTTCAAGAGAGGTGTCAAGGTTGAAATCCTTGCTATGTAACTTAGTTGGTATATGACAATGTGTGGCCCTCTTCTCTAATGCCTACTTTGTAGGGTGGCTGAGTGGATTAGGATGGATCACCCAAGGTCAGGAGTTCCAGACCAGCCTGGCCAACATGGCAAAACCCCATCTGTACAAAAAATACAAAAATTGGCCAGGCATGGTGGCAGGTGCCTGTAATCCCAGCTACTTGGGAGGCTGAGGCAGGAGACTCTCTTGAACCCAGGAGGCAGAGGTTGCAGTGAGCTGAGATAACAGCACTGCACTCCAGCCTAAGCAGCAGAGTCAGACTTCATCTCAAAAAAAAAAAAAAAAAAAAAAGGACAAGAAAAAGAAATGATATAATTAAAACACTCAGTCCAGTTTGTCAAAGCTTTCAGCAGTACTGCTTTTATTAGTTGTGGTAGGCTGGATAATGTTCCCCCTGACCCCCACAATTATCAATGCCTTAATACCTTATGATACCTTATATGGTCTGAAGGAAAAACCAACCTAGAGATAGTGTCAGATCCCCCAGGTTAAAGGCTCACTCCTACAAGACTGCCTCCGATTCAGACACCACATGCAAGTGGTAGGTTGTAACACAAACAAACAAAAGGTAAGTAGTAGGTTGTCACCTACACTGACTTCAAACTGAGGTTTCCATGACCCTCACCCCCTCCACGCACCTTGAGTTTGGTGAATTTGCTAGGATATCTCATAGAATTCAGGGAAACACCTTACTTATGTTTACCCATTTATTACAAAGGACATTACAAAGACTACAGATGAGCAGCCAGATGGAAGAGATGCAGAAAGCGAGGTATGGGAGGAGGGACGTGAAGCCTGCACACCCTCTCTCGGTGCTCTACCTTCCCAGCCCACGTGTTCAGCAACCTAGAAGCTCAAGTCCTTTTGTTGAAGAGTTTTTACGTAAGAGAGCTTGATAGAACTTAATCTCCAGCCACCAGCCTCCCTAGCCAGAGATCCCAGACCTCATGCTGGGATTGGTCTCATTTGCTAGCTTGGTCCCTTCCTTAAACCCAGCTTGCACCTGGGATTGCTAATCCCTGCTGAAACACATTCTCCTGCTAGTGTTCTATTAGGAATATCTGAGAGTCTCTTCTGTTGTTCATCAGAGTGGAAAACGCTCCCTGTAACCTCTAAGCCTACGAGCTTAGAGAGCTTGAATGCTTCAAAATCATGCCGCTGCTCTGGGATCTGCCTGTAAAATTCCACTCACACTTTGGTTGGGACTAGAATGTCCCCATGCAATGCTGCCTATACACCGAGCTCACAGCCCAGGATGCCACAATGTTGGCTGATTTCTGCTCCCTTCATTGCTTTCTATCTTCCTTCCTTTCTCCCACCCTTCCTCTCATTAATACTGACTGGTCACATATTACCTGCTAGGGACTTCACGCCTCTTCTCTTTCAACCCTCACAATAGCTTCATGAGATACATTTTCTTCTTAGATGAAGAAATCATTTCACAATAGCAAGTCGGGGAGACACGATCCCAGTCAGGACTGTTTCCGAACACATCACGCTGTGCTGGTCCCGTCCCTCATTCATTTCCTGAGAGGGCACAGCTATGAGGGATGGGCACAGCTGAGCCTGTTCAGGAACTCAGAATCCTGTGGCAGAGGCAAATTTGGAAAACTACTAATTATCACACGATGTGGTTGGTGCTCCTGTATTACAGTGGTTTTCAAAGCATGGAGCCCAGAGCAGCAGCATCAGAATCAGCCTGGAGCTTGTTAGAAATGCACATACTTAGACCCCAGCCAGGCCCACCGAATCAGAAACCCTGGGCGTGGGGTGACCAGCCTTCACTGTCATTCTGATGCTCACTAAAGTTTGAGAACCACTTTTACGGTATGTGGGATGATGTGACAAGGAGCAATCAGCCCTTCCTAGTGGATGAGGTAGGCTTTACGGACCTTCCAGCGGGAGCCTGAAAGGCAGCAGAGGGGCAGGTGCCCATTCCAGGCAAGGCAAGGAACAATGCATGCAGTCTCCCTGCCATGTAAAGAATGTGTGGTATTCTGAGATGCATGAGTAATGACAGTACTTGATAGTAGTTCAAGTACGGGTATGAGGTGGGAAATTAAAATGGCACCAGAACTTGGAGGACATTGAAGCCAAGAAAGTTGAGACTTTCCTGTAAACAACAGGGAGTTGCTGATGACTTTTAAGCTGGGGATCGGCATGCTTATGTTTGAGTTTAAGAAGCATCATTTGGGGAGTGGGTTGAAGGAAGAGACAAGAGGCATGAATCAAACAGTAAATCATGAAAAAAAAAAATAAAAGAAGAAAGGAAAGGGAAAATGTAAAAAACAACCACGAGTCTAACCAGCTAATTGATAGTATCTTACTCTTGAATTGAGACTTAGTTCCTGTTCAGGCTGCTAAAATGAAATACCATAAACTGGGTAGATTAAAAACAACAGAAATTGGCCAGGCGCGGTGGCTCTTGCCTGTAATCCTAGCGCTTTGTGGGGCCGGGGAGTGGATCATCTGAGGTCAGGAGTTCAAGGCCAGCCTGGACAACATGGTGAAACCCGTATCCACCAAAAATACAAAAAAAAAAAAAAAAAAAGTAGCTGCGTATGGTGGTGGGTGCCTGTAATTCCAGCTACTCAGGAGGCTGAGGCAGGAGAATTGCTTGAACTCGGGAGGAGGAGGTTGCAGTGAGCCGAGATCATGCTATTGCATTCCAGCCTGGGTGACAAGACAGATACTCCGTCTCAAAAACAAAACAAAAGAAAAGAAAAAAACACCCAGAAATGTATTCCTCAGGTTCTGGAGGCTGAGAAGTTTAAGATCAAGGCCTCAGTGGAGTCAGTGTCTGGTGTGGGCCTGTTTGCTGATGCATAGATGTTACCTCTTCCTGGGTCTTCACTTGGTGGAAGAGATGAACAGGCTCCATCTCTTGGGTCTCTTTTATGAGAGCACTAATCCCATGACTAATCACCCTGCAAAGGCCCCACTTCCTAAGACCTTGGGGGTTAGGATTTCAACATAGGAGATTTGAGGGAGACAAACATTCAGACCGTGGTAGTTTCCAAGGGACAGACTGGTATTTTTAAGATGTATAAATGAGTACATGCCTAGACCCACCGGGCTGTGTCTATACAAAATTAAAGACCTGGTTGTAAATGAAAAACAGTTATTTTAATGGGCTTCCTGGAGTCTTGTAGAAATCTTAAAATTCAATATACAAAAAAAAAAAAAAAAAAAAATCACCTGGGGCTCTTGTTAAAATGCAATAAGTATGAGGTGGTACCCAAGAATGTTCATTTCTAAGCTCCAAGGTGAAACCATATTACTGGTCTGAGGGCCATGCTTTGATTAGCAAGACTGAGGACAAATCTTATTCTAGTTCAGAAATTGTATAGCATATGTATTTTTTTCTTTCTAGAACAAGCTCATTAGTGTATAATGATGCATCTGTTGGGTGCCTTTATCTCTTCACTGTTTCTCTTTACATCTGCAGAAACTGAAGTAGCATATGGTATATAAATACATGTCTTTAAGAGGAGACAGAGTCCAGCAGACCAAGGTTTAAATCTCAGTTCTGGCAGTTAGTGGCTGGGTGGTGGTGGGTAAATCATGCATATTCCCTGAGTCCCCTGTCTTTACTGGTAAAATGGGGATAATAACACTTATTCTAATAATTAAAGATGAAATGGGATATGTGTAAATCATGTATGCACATGGCATGTAGCCGGTGTTCAGGTAATGTGAACCGTACGGTTAACATATGCATTTGCGCAGCCCTAACTGCCTTCTGCATGGCACAGACAAGACTTCTGGCCACTTCTCTGCCTTGGGCAGTATGGATTAGAGAGAAAAAAGGTCAGAAAGACTTGTTTACTCTGTGTCACACAGGCCCCCAGGGAAGGGCACTCAGCATGAGAGAATACATTTTTCCAAAACCCTAATGCTACAAGATAAGCATTCTGCTTGGTTGGCCAAAGTGTACTGAAGAGATAAGGGAAACAGACAACAGGCCCCCAAAGCAAGATTCTTTTAGTCAACTAACTTATGTAATTCAGGGCAGCTAGAAGATTGGATGTACTTTCTGCAGCAGAGAAGCCAGTGACTGCCTATCCATCAATTCCCATCCAGCTCTCCCATTGAGGAGCATGTGGACAAAATGGAAAGGGAAAAAAAAAATAAAACCTTGTAATCTTTTCCAAGGAGGCAGCACAGTGCAGTGCTGTCAGACAAATGTGGCTTTGGATTTCAGCTCTAATGCTAGTTGGGCAAACGAAGGCGAGCTACTTCATTTCTCTAAGCCTTGTTTCGTTATCTGGGAAGTGGAGATAACACCAGCTCACTCCCAGAGTGGTTGGGAAATGAGATTGCACACATAAAGCAGTGTCAGGTGCACACACACACACAGACACACACACACAGAGACACACACACACACACACACACACAACGCACCCAGTGAAGGCTTTTTGAGTTGAACAGGTCATGTTACGAGGCTGACTGTAAACTCTTTGAGGGCAGCAATAGTCCTATTCATTATTTACAGCCCATTGCCTTAAACACAGTAGATTTCCAGTAATTGCCTTTGATCTAACTGATGCATCTATATACCTGTAATTTAAAATAATCTAGGGTTTGGAAAGGCTGTGATTTTTTTACTGTCCCGAGATCAGAGTGAATTTTCTTAACCACAAAGATGAGCCTCGCAGCTTTGGCACACAGGCCCAAATAGCTCCCCAGGGCCTACAACAGGGATCCTTAATAGTTTCCACATTTAACGTTTCATCCCTAGTTGATTGGCAGTGGCTGCCTGGAGTCCTGAAGTAGGGAAAGCTTCCAGACTTCCCTAGAAAGCCTAGAAGATGGCTAGGGTCAATGGTGGGAAAGATGCTGGATTCAATTTGTGATGAGAGGGATAGGTATGACAGGGGAAATTTAAGAGCTACAATTTGATTCCCTGGACTCTATGATAAAATCTACAAATTTTTATAATTTAAAAACAAACCTCTGAGTAATTTATGAATTAAAGAAGAATTAATAAAGAAAAAAATGTAAATGCTTAGAACTGAGTGGTAATAAAATTGCTGTTTAACAAAATGTGGGATGACATTAAATTGCTTTTTAGGAGGAATTTTATAGACTTCAATGATGATATTGGAAAAGAAGTAAATGAGATGAGAAAAAATGAACTAAGTGTTCAACTTAAGAAGCTGGAAAAAGCACAAGCAAATAAACTCAAAGCAATTAGAGTGGAATTATAGAAATAAATGCAAATATAAAATAAAACGAGATAGAAAACAAAGAGAAAGAAGTATAAAAAACTTGAAGTTAGAATTTTTTTTTTTTTTTTTTTTTTTTTTTTGGTTTAGTTTTTGAGACAGAGTCTCACCCTGTCACTTAATCTGAGTACAGGGGTGAGATCACTGCTCACTGCAGCCTGGACCTCCCAGGCTCAAGCAATCCTCCCACCTGAGCCTCCTGAGCAGCTGCGACTACAGGCACGCGCCATCACACCCAGCTACATTTTTTGGTATTTTCTGTAGAGACGGGGTTTTGCCATGTTGCCCGGGCTGGCCTCGAATTCCTGGGCTAAAGCCATCCAAACCTGCCTTGGCCTCCCAAAGTGCTGGATTACAGGGGTGAGCCACCGCATCCGGCCTGAAGTTGTTTTTTTTTTTAAACTCTAAAAAATTGAGAAACTTCTAGCAATATTGAAAAACCTCAAATATGACAAAATACTCAAATTTTAAAAAATATGAAAAGTAGGAAAATAGACATAAATGCAAATTCAGCAGAGATTTTAGAAACAGTAGAAGACCATATGAATAATTTTAAATCAATATATTTAGAAACAGGCATAATAGACAAATAATGGAAAAATATAGATCATTAAAACTGACTCAAGGAAAAGTGAAAACCTTGAGTGGCACAAGAGTTACTATGGGAATTGATTGTAGATTGACGGTACAGATAATTTCACACTTCACACAAATTCAGGGAAAGCAGAGGAAACACTCCTCTTAAATTGTTACAAACTTGATATTTAAACCACAGAAAGACTATGTTAAAAAGCAAAATATGAACCCATCTTATTCAAGAATGTACATGAAAAATTCCTAAACCAAATACTAGAAAACAAGCTGAATCCAACAATGTATATAACTAGGTTGGCTTTATTTCAAAAAAGCAAGATTAACAGTAGAAAAATCTATTTATCTAAATTACAAGATTACCAGATTAAAGGGGCAAAAATTCTCATTTGTCTGATAATCATATTAGACACAGGAGAAGGATTTGACAAAGCTAAGCCAAAGTTTACACTTATGCCTAGTGTTCCATTATTGGAACGCTAAGCACGTGGAAGTTATTTACATCCTAGTGCTCAAGGTCATCACTAAAGTCTGATTGCAAAAATTCAGAAAAATTGCAACCTCAGGCATAAGTGGGTTAAAAATGAAAAAACAATTTTAGAGAAAATAGAAAAAATTTTAGAGGAAATAAAGTGCAACTTCCTTTGCCTGAAGAAGTTTAGGAAAACAACAACAAAATGTCCTACTTGGAGGTGAAATGCTAAAAGCATGTCTTTTTAATTTGAAATAAAACAAGGAAGGCTACCATCTCTACCAGTGAGCAGTCTTTATTCTGGAGGTCTAAACCAGTGCAAAAGGCAAGGAAAAGAAATGAGAGTTGTATGGAATAGAAAGGAAGAAGCTTTAATTATGCATAAATTATATAAATACTCATAAAGCTTAAACTATGTACAAATTATTAACATATGTATTGTGAGACAATTCACTAATTAG
The DNA here is from genome assembly GCF_007565055.1 of Rhinopithecus roxellana. Taxonomy (NCBI): domain Eukaryota; kingdom Metazoa; phylum Chordata; class Mammalia; order Primates; family Cercopithecidae; genus Rhinopithecus; species Rhinopithecus roxellana. The sequence goes on from NC_044551.1 coordinate 168,701,932, forward strand.
TGCTGGGACAATTTCTTATTCATATGAGGAAAATGATATCAAATGCCTTCCTTATCTAAAAATGTATTTCAGATAGATAAAATATTTAGGCCGGGCGCGGTGGCTCAAGCCTGTAATCCCAGCACTTTGGGAGGCCGAGACGGGCGGATCACGAGGTCAGGAGATCGAGACCATCCTGGCTAACACAGTGAAACCCTGTCTCTACTAAAAATACAAAAAACTAGCCGGGCAAGGTGGCGGCGCCTGTAGTCCCAGCTACTCGGGAGGCTGAGGCAGGAGAATGACGTGAGCCCGGGAGGCGGAGCTTGCAGTGAGCTGAGATCTGGCCACTGCACTCCAGCCTGGGTGACAGAGCGAGACTCTGTCTCAAAAAAAAAAAAAATAAAATAAAAAAATAAAATAAAATATTTAAATGTGAAAAGTGTAAAACCACTGAGAATGAATTTAGAAATTTATAGTAGGAAAATATTTCATAAATAAAAAATAAAAGTGCAGGCAATAAAGAATAATATCAATCCATCTAACCATATTAAATTGAGAAGCCATAATGAGTGGAGAAAATTTTCAAAGAGGGAAATTTATTTTAAACCTGAACTGTTTTAGTGTGCAGAATATATGATGAACTCCTAGGTGTCAATGAGAAAGCACCCCCACCTCTACCATCCCTCCAGCATGCAACTTAATAGAACAAGAGACAAAAACATCTGAACAGGCAATTCAGAGGTGAGAAAATACAAATGGGCTAAAAGCATAGAAAATAATCAACTTATAAGTAAATGGGGAAATTCAAACTAAAACCACAATGAGATACCACTCAACACCAAGCACATCTGCAAAATTTTTAAACACCAGTTACTGTTAAATATTGAAGGGCATGCGGAACAACAATGCAAACCTGATACTCCTAGTAAGAGTATACATTGATACGAGGCCAGGCGCTGTGGCTCACGCCTCTAATCCCAGCACTTTGGGAGGCCTAGGTGGGCAGATCGCTTGAGGTCAGGAGTTCAAGACCAGCCTGGCCAACATGGTAAGACCTGTCTCTACTAAAAATACAAATATTAGCCAGGTATGGTGGTGCATGCCTGCAGTCCCAGCTGCTTGGGAGGCTGAGGCAGAAGAATGGCTTGACCTCAGGAGGCAGAGGTTGCAGTGAGCAGAGATCACGCCGTTGCACTCCAGTCTGGGTGACAGAGTAAGATTCTGTCTCAAAAAAAAAAAAAAAAAAAAAGATACAAATACTTTGGGGAAATTTTTGGCGTTATCTGGTAAGCCTTAGTATAGGCATTACCATGATGTTGCATGAGCCAGCAATTCCATTTCACTGTTTATACCCCAAATTAAATGTGCATTCCCACATGGCTCACAGCAGAAAAATACTGCAAATAACCCAAATGTCCATTAACAAGAGAATGGATAAACAAGTTATAAAACACTTTGTAGCTGTGGAAATGAACCATGTATATATAGAGCTACATTTATGAATCTCACAATCAAAATATTGATCAAAAGGAAACTGACAGAGCCATTCATTCAGACATTAGGATTCCAACCATGTCAAGGTCAAAACTGGCAAGTACAAATCCATATACAAAATATGAAGAGATGTAAATGAATGATTAACACAAAATTTGGGATTTGAGTACCCCCTGGGTATTAAGAAGGGAGGAGAGTGGGGTTGGAGAGGGGCAAGTTTAGATTGTTGATATACTGGCAATGTTCTGTGTTTAAACTGGGAGGTGGGGCACAAATATTATTATTTAAACAACATGTATTATATTCTGAAACATATGTATGTGATATGCCTCGTAATTGTAAAGATTAAAATGGGCCGGGCGCGGTGGCTCAAGCCTGTAATCCCAGCACTTTGGGAGGCCGAGACGGGCGGATCACGAGGTCAGGAGATCGAGACCATCCTGGCTAACATGGTGAAACCCCGTCTCTACTAAAAAATACAAAAAAAACTAGCCGGGCGAGGTAGCGGGCGCCTGTAGTCCCAGCTACTTGGGAGGCCAAGGCAGGAGAACGGCATAAACCTGGGAGGCGGAGCTTGCAGTGAGCCGAGATCCAGCCACTGCACTCCAGCCTGGGCGACGGAGCGAGACTCCGTCTCAAAAAAAAAAAAAGATTAACATGAGTGAGTGTAGAGATACTACTACATGCAGTCACTTTCTTTGCTTTCTTCCGCAATATCCCATTGGACACACCAGCCACTTATTTTGATTCCAGTTCAACATAATTGGTTATTGTTTATGTCTCAAAAAAATGAGCCAATTTTCTTGTTCCCTCCTTACATTTCTTTCTTTTATACCTAGGTCAGACCTAGAAATGTCTTTTCCATACACATATCATTGCTATGGAAATAGAAATGAAACCTCATTTTCTCCCAGCAGGATTATTTACAGGAGTTCCCTCCCCCCCTACTCAGTAATTTGATTGGGAATAAACCGAAAGAGTTAACTTCCAGGGTGATTTGAAGTAGAAATATACAATTTTGGAAAGTTAAAAAAAAAAAACCACTTTTTTTTTTTTTTTTTGTGGAGGCTGACATGTTTGAGCCAGAGAAATCTGGAGTTCAATCCACCAGAGCTCCATGTGTCTGATTCTCAAGCCCAAGCTCCTGATCACCATCCCACAATTACTAAAACTAAGTACTTACCTTTTTGAGTCTCAGTTTCTTCATCCGTAAAATGGTACTTCATCTTCCTGAGTCTGTTTCCTCATCGTTATCCCTGTATGACAGCATTGTGAGAATAAATGAGAAAATACATAGATGTCAAATAGTATGGCAATTCCCCAGAAAGGTAAAAATATAATTACCATATGATCCAGCAACTCCACTTCTTGATATGTATCCAAAAGAATTGGATGCAGGGACTTGAAGAGATATTTCTACAGCCATGTTCATGGCAGCATTATGCCCAGTGGCCAAAAGGTGGAAGCAATTGAGGTGTCCACCTTTGGATGAATGACTATCTTGTATGGCCTATCCATACAAGAGAATAGTATTCAGCCTTATAAAGGAAGAATATTCTGGCACATGCTACACCTTGAATGAACTTTGAGGACACTATGCTAAGTGAAATAAGCCAGTCACAAAAGGACAACTACTGAATGATTCCATGTATGAGGTACCTAAAGTCATCCAAATTCATAGAGACAGAAAGTGGAATGATGGTTGTCAGAAGCTGGAAAGAGGGAAAATGAGGAGTTAGTGTTGAATGGGTGCAGAGTTTCAGTTTTGTGAGATGAAAAGAGTTCTGGAGATTGGTTTGCACGATGATGTGAATTCACTCAACAGTACGGAACTGTACACTTAAAAATGATTCAGATAGTAAATTTTATGTTGTGGGTATTTTACTGTGATTAAAAAATATATATGTATATGTCTCAATGCTCAACACATAGTAAGAATTCATTACAATCTATAATTCTGTGCTGGTTGTCATTGTCAGCCGTCTCCTTTATCGAGTTATGAGCTGGAATTCACTCTATCATGAAGGCCATATGGCCATTTTTACTTCAGACGTGCCATCGGCAGATGACCTAACTCCTCCGCTGTGGTCATGATGCAAACGGGAAATTCTGTAACACAAGACTAAAATGTTTCTTCCAAAGGCCCGCGGCTGCTGCTCATTGCGGGCTGAGCCTTGGATCGTTGTTCATACTTCTTCCAAAATCGGTTTTAGGGTTTGCCACACTCCAGCTGTGATGCTGGTGCTGGCATCTCCATTCATAATTGACAAGGCAGAAAGTGAATTAAAAATTAATTCAAAGCACTTTGAAGGGAAATGGAGCTGATGTTCTGGGCTGGCTGTTACCATTGCCTTGCATGTTCAATGACCCTGTCTAGTTCTGGTTCAATTGTCTGGCTCACAGACCTCTCAGAGGTCATGCCTGCTTGACTATCTTTTTTGTTTTTTTTATGCTTGGAGGAGGATGGGGACAGAATTCCCACAAAACAACTATCTGATTACACTTACGGGTTGCTTATCTTCAGAATGCCTTAAAAAATGCCTTAGAAGCCAAGCATGACTCCCTAACACACACTGGAATGTCCAAACAGTCACGTTTTCCCCCAGATAGGTTATTCCCTCAAAGTGATGGTGTGTGCAAAATGACGCCATATGCTTCTGAAAGTAGAAGATCCCCTGATCCTTTCTTTTATCCCTCCTTCTTCCTTGCTCCCATCCAAGAGAGGAGGGTTAATAGGATTGCCTAGAGCTAAAGCAGCTTCACTAGAGTGTAAAATGGTCATGCAAAGTCTCTCTTTCACTCAGCTGGAGGGCAAGCTGCCTAGTCCCGCCATCTTAGTTTCCCAAGAGAAACGAGAGAGTCACACACACACACTCTCTCTCGGCATTCATGCCTAAGCATCATGGCCATTGCCGTGTTCCTATACCAAGTGTTTTATGAGATAATGTCAAGATTATAAAATCTAGTTAGCTTAGGGAGAAATACAATTCCCTGCTTAGACCTTGAAGCTAGGCTTATATAGCCCAATCAGCTTTTCCAGGAGCCCAAACAATGTTAAAATGATGCTTTGATTTTCCCTTTGCTAATGGTCTTATGAGAATCACTACACCTGCATCCCCACGGGAGGCGGAGAGGTGGACCAGAAAGTATCCAGATGCACTTGAATTCATTATTATCACCCTCAATCTGAACTCAACCTAATAGTGAATGTAGACTATTCCAAATTATATTGAGAAAAAACGCTCTATATTCTGTTGGTAATTTAGTTCAAAGATGAAGGTGGTGTGCTACAGTAAAAAGGGCAGTGTTCAACCCAGACATCCCTGAGTTCAAGTTTGGGCTCTTCTTCTACCTGTGAGACCACACAGAAATCAGTTCACCTCCGTGGACTCAGTTTTAGTATGTTGTAAGTGAGAAAATGAGAGAACTTAGCTCAAAACGTTGTTAGGACTATTAAGTGAAATACAGTATGGAAACAGTGGAGCCCTCCGTAACTGGCTGCTGTTAATGTCACCATGAGGACTGAGACCAAAGTGAGAGATGGAATTGGTGCTCTGGCCAAGGGTATGCCTCAGCTTGTGGGATGAACAGTGAAGATGAGTGTTGGTGTTTCCAAGATGAGCACTCAGCAGGGGCCTGCCTACTGACCAACTTCCTGGGTGCTTATTTTACTCTTCCAAGAAGAGCTAGTTTATAAACTCTATGCTTGCATTGATCATGGATTCCTCCAAACCCTTTAACCTTTGGTTGTCCAAAAACCAATAACTTTGGAGAAAGGAAGGCAGTTGAACTCATTCTTCTCAAACCTTTACATTATTCCCGGCACCATCTGTCTTCTTCTAGCAAAATGCTGCTTTTGGATGTGTCTGTATGATTGGAGGGAGAAATGGGGATTTTTGAGAGTATTTGCTTTATTAAAATGAAGCATCTGGTTAAAGCAAAAATAAACATAGGCTCCAACTCTGGAAGAGGACATTTTTCCTTGAAAATTTTTTTCTTTAATTAATTTTGTTATTATGAATGCTCATTACAGGAAAATAAAATATAAAAATATAAAATAAAACAAATACATAAAAAATTAAGAAGGAGGAAAAAATTAAAACACATATATTTCTACCACTCAACCATTATTAATATTTTGGCATACTCTTTCCAGATATTTTTGCTATCTTTCTCTCTATACTCCCATCCTTTGAGAAAAAAATAGGGATGCTTCTATGTAAGTCATTTTATATTTTTTAATTTTTTACTTAAAAGGAACATTTTCCTACAAAAATAAATATAGATCCATATCATAATCATTCACAATGGCTGCAAAACAGCCCATTTTGTGGATGTATCATAATTTATTTAACTGGTCTGCTATTGTTACAAACTGTAATGGACTCTTGGTTGTTTACTCAGAATTCACGTAAGTATTTTTCTAACAGTTGTCTAATTTTTATTCAGAAGACCATGCCTTCTCCACATAGCACAGGGACTGTGGGGAGATCCTGCTGCACTTCCAGTTGCAGGGCAGCACCAATCAGCCCATTTCATCCCCCTGCACACATTCATTTCACCCCCATTGTGGTTGTCCCATCACCTCAGTTGGTCCAATCAATTAGACTTATCTCTCTGTGACTCTTGCTTGGAATGACAGAACAGATGTTTCCCTTCTCCTTCTCATGGATGAAAGAACAGGTAGCCCTAGGAGATGCTGGCAACCGTTTTGCAATAACAAAGGGAAGCAGGCTTAAAATGTCCTGTACTGTTGGATTCCCATGACTGAAAACCATTGTTTCATCTCTTTTGTCCAGTTTTTTTTTTTTTTTTCCAGTTGTTTCAACTAGGAGGTTAAATCTGCTCTCCATTGTTCCATTTTGGTTGGAGGTGGAAATATGAAGCATCTAAATATGAAATAGAGTACAAAATTCTAATTGTTACTCCACAGGTCCCAGGTCCTCTCATGTGACTGAGACGGAGGAGGGGCAAGGCACTGCAACCATCTCTGCAAGGCCACGCAGAATGGATGGTGGGTTAGTTCATCAAAGGAAGGGACTGCAGCAAGCAGCTCTGCCCATTTTGCCATCTTCCTGGACTGTCATGATGATTAATTGAGAATCTCTATGAATGACGACTAGCTTGGCATGGCTAGGTAATAAATGAATGTTTGTGATTATTATTGAAAAAGATAAGCAGACTGGGAAAAAAATATTGTGGTTGAAACTTGCAGAAATGGGTTGGAAAGTGGCTTTGAGACCATCCAGCTGGCTGAAGGGATAATAAATCTGATTACTTTGGTTGTTTAGGAGGTGTCACTCATTGGCTTGGGGAAATCACATGCCTTGGAAACTGGAAGAATCTGTTTTTGAGGGAAATATCCACCAAGGAAGATGCTCAGTGCATTCATTCTCAGAGATCTGAAAGCATCATATAAGGGGAAGTTGAAAATATGGTAGATTTTCAACCTAGAGAAGAGAAGGCTAAACTGGGGAGACAAGACAGCTATTTGGCGTGTCCACGGGGCCTTGGTGAAGAAAAAGGATTCTAGTTAGTTGCCTTACCTAAGATTATGCAGTTACTAAGTGGCAGATCTGGAACTAGAACCTCAGTGTTTCTGATTCCTAGTTTGATGCTGAGTGATCTTGGGAGCAAGTAGAATTATTCAACAGTGAAACAGGGGACTTCAAGAGATGTTGAGTTCTTTGTTCCTGGAAGTATTCAAGCAGCAGCTAAAGAACCATTGTATTTGTCTGTTCTCACGTTGCTATAAATACCTGAGATTGGGTAATTTATTAAGAAAAGAGGTTTAATTGGCTCATGGTTCTGCAGGCTATACCAGAAGCATAATGCTGGTATCTGCTTGGCTTCCGGGGAGGCCTCAGGAAACTTACAATCATGGCAGAAGGTGAAGTGGGGGCAGGCAAGTCACATGGCCAGAGCAGGAACAGGAAAGAGAGGGGAAAGGTGCTACACACTTTTAAACAACCAGATCTTGCAAGAATTCCCTATCACAAGAACAGTGCCAAGGGGGATGGTGCTAAACCATTCATGAGACATCTGCCCCCATGAACCAATCACCTGCCACCAGGCCCCACCTAAAACCTGAGGATTACAATTAAACATGAGATTTGGGTGGGGACACAGATCCAAACCATATCAACCATACACTCTGAATCTTGTAGAGAGGGTTCCTGCAGTGGGCAGGAAGCTGGATGACCTGTCCTGAGGTCATTTCTAATTCCAAGGGTCTAAAACTTTCTCCAAGGTTTAGTTCTCTACAGGACTCCTGGTTCTGTCTATAGCACAATATGTGATGTGCTTTTAATTTTGAAAATACTAGAAGAAATATATCCAGCAGGAGCATACCAATTGTGCAATAAAATGAATCCATACATATTTTTATTGAATTTAGCTTCTCTGACTTCCAAATTACATTTCCTCCAGAATTTAATGGGGAATTAAAGTTACTAATTTCAGAAAAAATCTAGGCAGATGCCAACAGTGATTCCATCACATCTTAAATAAAGACTAGGGAAGAAAGAGTTACTTTATTCTCTAGATATGGGAATAATTTTGAGGGTTTTGTGTTGTCAATGTTTTCTAGCCTTATTTGAGATTCTGTAAAGAATCCCTGGATTCATACAGGAAGCATGCAATTTATGGAGTCATTCCTTTCCATGGGAGATGTGGTAGGAAGACAATACATTTGCAAAGGTGTCTGTTTTGAGATTGTATAGACCTAGTTAAGTCTCAGTTATGCCATTTCCTGGCTAGGTAACCTTAAACAAAGCAGTGTCCTCTTTGAGCTTTATGTTTTCTCTTCTGCTTGTTGGAGAGAATCCTTATGTCACAGGATATTATTATATTAAACGAGCTGACATATTAAAGTTCCTGCAACACAGTAGATTCCCTTTCTGAATTGCTCACCTGTTCCATCACTGCATTATGTGTAAACATTGAAAGCCCTTTAAGTGCAGGTGCAGTGACTGGTTCATCTTTGTAACTGCAGTACTTGGTACCACGCCTGACCCAGAGTGAGAACAGAACGCCCTGTAGAGTGAGAATCCAGAAGAGAGAAGCCAAGCTTTAAAAAGCAGACCGAGGGTAATGTTGGGAAGAGAGCTAGTAGAGCCCTTTTATCTATACGTAAACAAAAATAACATATAAATAAAGATACAAGCTACATAAAATAGAGCATATCAAAGACATGCCACACATCTGAATTTGTTTACAATAAGCACTACTTACAATAAGCACTAGAATTCATTTCTAATTACCATTCCTTGCTCCCAAACATGTTTTTAGTAACCATGATTCTTGAGGATTCAATGAAAGGCTTATAAATACATTTTCACTTGCCAATAATAATTCCACATTCCGACTACAATGGAATGAAACTAGAAATCAATAGCAGAAGGAAAACTAGAAAATTCACAAACATCTGAAAGTTAAACAATACACTCTTGAACAACCAGTGAGTCAAAGAAGAAATAACAAAAAAAAAGTTATTATATATCTTGAGACAAATGAAAATGAGGGCACAACATGCCAAAACTTATGGGATGGAGCAAAGACAATACTAAGAGGAAAAGCTTATTATGATAAACACCTTCATTAAAAAGAAGGATCTCAAAGCAACAGCCTAACTTTATGCCTCAAAGAACTAAAAAAAGAACAACTAAACCAAAAGTTAGCAGAAGGGAGGAAATAATGAAGATCAGAGCACAAATAAATGAAACAGAGAATAGAAAAACAATATAAAAAATCAGTGAAATTAAGAGTTGGTTTTAAAAAACTTTTTTAGGAGATGGAGTCTCACTCTGTTGCCCAGTATGGAGTATAGTCGCACTATCATAACTCACAGCAGCCTTGAACTCCTGGACTCAGGTGATCCTCCCACCTCAGCCTTCCAAGTAGCTGGAACTACAGGCACACACCACCATGCCTAGGTAATTTAAAAAAGTTTTTATAGAGATGGAGTCTCACTTTGCTGTCCAGGCTAGTCTCAAACTTCTGGCTTCAAGTGATCCTCCCACTTTGGCCTTTCAAAGTACTGGGATAACAGGCATGAGCCACTGTGCCTGGCCCATTTTTTGTTTGTTTGTTGTTGTTTTCTTTTAGGAGCAACAAAATTGACAAACTCTTAGCTAGAATAAGAAAATAAGAGAAGACTCAATTAAAGAGAGTCAGTGTTCTGTGAAAGGGTCATATATGCAAAGTGATCCCCAAATGCTACAGGAACCAAGAAACCAAAGAACAAGACAGACAAATCCAGTTTGTCAGTAATGAGTGTTTCATTGGAGAAACTTACAGATAGAAGTGTAGTCCTGGGTGACTACAAGACAGGTAGATGTCTGCATTGTTATTCCCAGATCTAGGGCTTAAATGCCATGGGGAAAGGAGGTACATGCTCCAGGGAGATAATTAAGGGCAACCCTTCAGAACAGGCATATGCTACATGCATTATGACCTGTAATTTGTGCTATAATGTCAAGGTTCACATGTTTGTATTCTAGGGACAGTAAATAAAGTAGGACTCAGGAGGTGTTCACAGGACTGGGGCTAATCAGAAATCAACATGGTGGATTAGCATTCAAGATAGAATCACTGTTGTCTCCACAATCAGAAATGAAAAAGAAGACATTACAATTGATGCCACAGAAATACAAAGGATGATCAGAGACTACTTTTAACCATTATATGCCAATAAATTGGATAATCTAGAAAAAAATTGATAAATTCCTGAAACTTATAGCCTAACAAGACTGAATCATGAAGAACTATAAAATCTGAACAGAGAAATCAGTAATCAAAAGCTTCCCAACAAGTAATAGCCTAGGACCAGACTTTACTGGAGAATTTAAAAAATAATTAATATCAATTCTTCTCAAACTTTTCCAAAAACTTGAAGGAAAGGGAATACTTCCAAACTCATTTTATGAAGCCAGCATTACTCTGCTACCAATGCCAGACAAAGATCTATAAGAAAGAAAACTACAAGAATTACAACAAAACAACAACAACAACAAAAACTACAGCCCAGTATCCCTGATGAATATTGATGTGAAAATCCTCAACCAAATACTAGAAAACTAAGTTCAACAGCACATTAAAAGGACAATACATCACGGTCAAGTGGGATTTGTCCTGGGATGTGAGGATGGTTCAGCATGTGAAAATCATATATAATACAACACATTAACAGAACAAAGGATAAAAATCACATGGTCACATCAGTTGATGCAGAAAAAGCATTTGACAACATTTAAAGCACTTTTATGATAAAAACTCTCAACAAACTCGCGATAGAAGGAAATTACCTCAACATAATAAAGGCTATATATGAGAAGCCCACAGTGAACATCACATTTAGTGGTGAAAAAACTGGAAGCTTTTCTTTAAGATTAAGAACAAGGTGAGGATGTCCACTCTTGCCACTCAGGAAAGTACTGGCTTCTAGCCGGAGCAATTAGGCAAGAAAAAGACGTAAAGTCATCAAAATTAGAACGAAAAAATTAAAAACATTTTCATTCATAGATGACATAATCTTATATGTGGAAAACCCTAAAGATTACACACAAAAGAATGCTGTTAGAGTAAACAAAATCAGTGAAGTTGCAGGAGGAAAAAAATCACAAAAATGTGTTGCATTTTTGTATATTAGTAATGAACAATCTGAAAAGAAAGTTAAGAAAACAATCCTATTTAAAATAGCATTTAAAAAATAAAATACTTAAGAGTAAACTTGGCCGGGCGCGGTGGCTCAAGCCTGTAATCCCAGCACTTTGGGAGGCCGAGACGGGTGGATCACGAGGTCAGGAGATCGAGACCATCCTGGCTACCACGGTGAAACCCCGTCTCTACTAAAAAATACAAAAAACTAGCCGGGCGAGGTGGCGGGCACCTGTAGTCCCAGCTACTCGGGAGGTTGAGGCAGGAGAATGGCGTGAACCCAGGAGGCGGAGCTTGCAGTGAGCTGAGATCCAGCCTCTGCACTCCAGCCTGGGTGACAGAGCAAGACTCCGTCTCAAAAAAAAAAAAAAAAAAAAAAAAAAAAAAAAAAAAAAAAAGTAAACTTAATTAAAGAGATGAAAGATTTTTTCACTGAAAACTACAACACATTACTGAAATAAATTAAAGAAGACACAACTAGGTAAAAAGACACCCTATGTTCATGAATTGTAATGGTTAATATTGTTAAAACGCCCATACTACTCAAAATGATCTACAGCTTCAATGCAACCCCTATCAAAATTCCAATGGCATTTTTTGAAGAAACAGAAGAACAAATCCTAAATTGTATATGGAATCTCAAACGATAATGAATAGCTAAAACAATCCTGAGAAAGAAGAACAAGAAAGAAGAGGCTTCACACTTCCTGATTTCAAAACATGTTACAAAGCTACAGTAATAGAAAGAGTATGGTACTGGTGTAAAGACAGACACGTAAACCAATAGACTTAAATAGAACTCAGAAATAAACCCTTGTGTTTCTGATCAAATGATCTTCAAAATGGGTGCCAACATAGACCAATAAAATAGAAAAGAGAGCCCAGAATAAAGCTGCACATCTGCAACTGATCTTTGACAAAGTCAACAAAAACAAGCAATAGGGAAAGTACTCCCTATTCAACTGATAGTGTTGGTATAACTGACTAGCCATATGCAGAGGAATAAAACCGGACCCCTTTCTTACAGCATATACAAAAATCAACTCAAGATGGATTAAAGATTTAAATGTAAAACCTAAAACTATAAAAACCCTGGAAGATAATCTAGGAAATACCATTCTGGATGCAAGCCCTGGCAAAGATTTCATGATGAAGATGCCAAAAGCAATTGCAACAAAAACGAAGATTGGCAATGGTACCTAATTTAACTAAAGAGGTTTTGCATAGCAAAAGAAACCATCAACAGAATAAAAAATATAACACACAGAATGGGAGAAAATATCTGCAAACTATGCATCTGACAAAGGTCTAATATCCAGACTCTATAACAGATAGTGAGATTGAAACAGTAATAAAAAAAACTCACCAACAAAAAAAGTCCACGACCAGATGGATTTGCAGCTGAATTTTATCAGGTATTCAAAGAAAAATTAGTACTAATCTTACTGAAACTATTCCAAAAGATAGAGAAAAAGGGAATCCTCCCTAAATCATTCTATGACGCCAGTATCACCCTAATACCAAAACCAGGAAAGGACATAACAAAAAAGAAAACTACAGACTGATATCCCCATTGAACATAGATGCAAAAATCCTCAACAAAATACTAGCTAGCCAAATCCAATAGCATATCAACAAGATAATACACCATGATCAAGTGGGCTTCATACCAGGGATGCAGGGATGGTTTAACACGCACAAATCAATAAATGTGATACATCACACAAACAGAATTAAAAGCAAAAATTACATAATTATTTTAATAGGTCCAAAAATGCATTTGACAAAATCCAGCATCCTTTTATGATGAGAACCCTTAGCAAAATTGATATGGAAGGGACATACCTCAAGGTAATAAAAACCACTTACGACAAACTCACGGCCAACATTATGCTGAACAGTTTAAAGCATTCCTCTTGAGAAATGGAACAAGACAAGGATGTCCACTTTCACCACTTCTATTTAACATAGTACTGAAAGTCCTAACCAGAGCAATCGGACAAGAGAAAGAAATAAAGGGCAATAAATTAGCAAAGAGAAAGTCAAACTGTCACAGTTTGCCAATTATATGATTGTTTACATAGAAAACCTAAAGACACATCCAAGAAGCTCCTAGATCTGATAAATGAATTCAGTAAAGTTTCATGATACAAAATCAATGTACGCAAATCAGTAGCACTGCTATACACCACCAACAACCAAGCTGAGAATCAAATCAAGAACTCAATATCTTTTTACAACAGCTGCAAAAAATAAAATAAAATAAAATAAAATACTTAGGAATATACTTAATCGAGGAGGTGAAAGATCTCTATAGGGAAAATTACAAAACACTGCTGAAAGAAATCAGATGACGCAAATAGAAATACATCCCATACTCATGGATGGGTAGAATCAATATTGTGAAAATGACCCTACTGCCAAAAGCAATCTACAAATTTAAGGCAAGACCCATCAAAATACTATCATATTCTTCTTAGAACTAGAAAAAAAAATTCTAAAATTCATATAGGACCAAAAAAGAGCCCACATAGCCAAAACAAGACTAAGCAAAAAGAACAAGTCTAGGGGCATCACATTACATGACTTCAAACTATACTATAAGGCTATAGTTACCAAAACAGCATGATATTGGTATAAAAATAGGCACATAGACCAATTGAATGGAATACAGAACTCAGAAATAAAGCCAAATACTTACAGCCAACTGATCTTTGACAAAGCAAACAAAAACATAAAATGGGGAAAGGACACCTTATTCAACAAATGTTGCTGGGATAATTGGCAAGTCACATGTAGAAGAATGAATCCTCACCTCTCATTTATACAAAAATCAACTTAAGATGAATCAAAGACTTAAATCTAAGCCACAAAACCATAAAAATTATAGACGATAACATCGGAAAAACTCTTCTAGACATTGGCTTAGGCAAGGAGTTCATGACTAATAATGCAAAAGCAAATGCAACAAACACAAAGATAAATAAATGGGATCTAATTAAACTGAAAAAGCTTCTGCACAGCAAAGGAAGTAACCAGCAGAGTAAACAGACAACCCACAGAGTGGGAGAAAATATTCACAAACTATGCATTCAACAAAGGACTAATATCCAGAATACAAAGAATTCAAACAAATCAGCAAGAAGAAAATAAAGAATCCCATCAAAAAATAAGCTAAGGACATGAATAGGCAATTCTTAAAAGAAGGTAGACAGATGGCTAACAAGCATATGAAAAAATGTTAAACATCACTAATTATCAGGGAAATGCAGATCAATACCACAATAAGATACCACCTTACTACTGCAAGAAGGCCATAATTTAAAAATAAAACATAACAGACGTTGGCATGGATGTGGTGAAAAGGGAATAGTTTTACAATGCTTGTGAGAATGTAGTAAGAATGTAAACTAGTACAATCACTATGGAAAGCAGTATGAAGATTCCTTAAATATCTAAAAGTAGAACTACCATTTGTTCCAGCAATCCCACTACTGGCTTATCTACCTAGAGGAACAGAAGTCATTGTACAAAAAAGATACTTGTACACCCATGTTTATAGCAGCACAGTTTACAATTGAAAATCGTGATATATATATATAGATATATATATAGATATATATATATATATAGACATAGATATATCTATATATATATATATATACATATATATATATATATATACCATCATATATACATATGATGGAATACTACTCAGCCATACAAAGGAATGAATTAACAGCATTTGCAGTGACCTGGATGAGATTGGAGACTATTATTCTAAGTGGAGTAACTCAGGAATGGAAAACCAAACATCGTATGTTCTCACTGATATGTGAAAGCTAAGCATTAAGGATGCAAAGGCATAAGAATGATACAATGGACTTTGGGGTCCCAAATCTCACTAATCACCACTAAAGAACTTACTCAGGTAACCAAATACCACCTGTGCCCCAATAATTCATGGAAAAATAATAATAACAAAATTAAACATTAAACATTAAATTAAAAAATACTAGCAAGCAAAATACAAACAGCCCCATTAAAAAGTGGGCAAATGACATGAACAACATGAACACTTTTCAAAAGAAGAAATACACATGCCCAACAAGCATATAAAAAATTCTCTACAACATTAATTATTGGAGAAATGCACGTCAAAACCACAATGAGATATCATCTTACATAGGTCAGAATTGCTATTACTAAAAGGTCAAAACATAACAAATGCTGGGGAGGTTGTGGAGAAAAGGAATCACTTATACGCTGCTGTTGGGAATGTAAATTAGTTCAGCCATTGTGGAAAGCAGTTTGGCAATTTCTCAAAGAACTTAAAACAGAACTATCATTCAACCCAGCAATCCCACAATTGAGTATATACCCAAAGGAATATAAACAATTCTACCATAAAGACACACACATGAGTATGTTCATCAAAATGCTATTCACAATAGCAAAGACATAGAGTCAATCTAAATGCCTGTCAATGGAAGACTGATAAAGAAAATGTGGTACATATACACGATGGAATACTATGCAGCCATAAAAAATAACAACATCATTTCTTTTGCAGCAACATGGATGGAGCTGGAGGCCATTAGGCAAACTAATGCAGGAACAGAAAACCAAATACCGTATGGTCTTACTTATAAATGGGAACTAAACATTGAGTACACATGAACACAAAGAAGGAAACAACAGACACCAGGGCCTACTTGAGGGTGGAAGATAAGGAGGAGGGTCAGGATTAAAAAACTACCTACTGAGTACTGTGTTTATTACTTGGGTGACAAAATAATCTGTGCACCAAACCCCAATGACACATAATTTACCTGCATAACAAACCTGCACATGTACCCCTGAACCTAAAATAAAAGTTGAAAAAGAAAGAAGGGTGCCAAGGCTACACAACAGGTGAAACGATCATTTCTTCAACAAATGGTATTGGGTGTTGGGAAAACTGGACATCCACATTCAAGGAAAAAAAATTGGACACTTATTCCATACCATATACAAAATAACTCAAAATGGGTTAAAGACCTAAACATAAGACAAACATAAAACCTGCAACTATAACATTCTTAGAACAAACACAGAGGAAAAGCTTTATGACATTGGGTTGAAAAAAGATTTTTAGATATTATATCAAAAGCACAGGCAAAGAAAGCAAAAATAAACATAGGGGATGACATCAAGCTTAAAAGCTTCTTTGCAGGAAAAAAAAATCAAGACTGAAAAGGCAAACTACATATGGGAGAAAATATTTGCAAACCATTTGTCTGATAAGGGGTTAATATTCAGAATATGTAAAGAACTCCTACAACTCAACAACGAAAAAACAGCCTGATTTAGAAATGGGTGAAAAACTTGAACAGACATTTCTCCAAAGAAGATATACAAATGGCCAACAAGCACATGAAGAGATGATCAGTATCACTAATCATTAGAGAAATGCACATCAAAACCACAATGAGATATCACTTCACATGTATTAGAATGGTCTCTACCAAAACAACAACAACAACAACAACAGAAAATAGCAAGTGTTGGTGAGACTGTGGAAAATATTGGAAACTTTGTGCATTGTAGGTGGGACTGTAAAATGGTGCAGCCTCTGTGGAAAACAGTATGAAAATTTGTCAAAAATTTTAAAATAGAACTGCCAGATGATCCAGCAATCCCACTTCTGGGTATGTGTCTTTCTTATTCCATTTTCTACTGCTAAAACCAAATACCTGAAACTCCACCAAGAGTATCTGTAGTTTTTATTTTCCATTTTTTAGGTAGTTTAAAAAGAAAATAATTGTCTTTCTCACAGTTCTGAAGGATGGAAGTCCAAGAGCATAGTGTTGATGTCTGACAAGGGCCTTCTTGCTACATCATCCAATGGCAAAAGGTGAAAGGGTAAGCAAGTACAGAAAGAGGATGAGTGGTGAGCTGCATCTTTTTATCAGGAACCCACTCCCACAATAACAGCATTAAATCCATTTTAAGGGTGGAACTCTCATGACCTAATCACCTCTTAAAGGTTCCACTTTTTAATATTGTTACAATGGCAATTAAATTTCAACATGAGTGTTAGGACATCCAAACCATAGTGGTATCCAAAAGGATTAAAAACTGGATTTTGAAGAGATTTTTGCACACCAATGTTTATAGCAGCATCATTCACGATAGCCAAAAAGTGGAAGCAGCCTAAAATGTGCCTCAATGGATAAATGGATAAAGAGAATGTGACATACACAATGGAATACTATTCAGCATTTAAAAAAAGAAGGAAATCTTGTCAGATGTTATGATAAACCTGGAGGGCATTAGGTCCAGTGAAATGAGCCAGTTACAAAAGGACAAATACAGCACTGTTTCATTTATGTGAGGAGTCTAAAGTAGTTAGACTCATAGGAATGGAAAGTAGAATGGTGTTTGCCAGGGGCTGGGGGAGGGAGAGTTGCCTAATGGGTCTAAGGTAGAATTGAGGACTCTGGGGATCTGTTGCACAACAGTGTGCATGTGGTTGACAATATTCTACTGTTCATTTGGAAATTGTTAGAAGGGTAAATTTTGTGTTATGTGTTTTTGTGGCACAATAAAAAATGAAAAATAAATTTCATCTTCTGAGTGTTTGCTCTATTATCCATCCTGCAAAACTCCACTAAGAGTATCTGTAGTTTTTATTTTCCATTTTTTATATCCCTTTTATTCACACTTTTATTCCTCACTTCGTTTTCAAGCCCTTTTTGGTGATGAGAAGAATACCAGGTCCTGGGGGAATGGGAAGTTGGATGAGATACTGTTCCAGATGTCAGGAGCTCACGGTTCTATAACAGGGACAGTCAGGTAAACAACAAAGCTGCGTGATGAGAGTCATGTGCACCTCCCAGCCCAGCTGGGGTGGGGCTGGGAGTCTTGCCAAAGAGCCAGGAGTTGCCACACAGTAGGATTCTCAATGAGCAATTGTCAATAGAGAATGGAAGGTTGGGCGAAGTATCACCACCTTGTTTTTTCCTTTTCACAGAGAGAAACAAAACAACACCCCACTGGCTATGATTATGACTGTAATTATTGTAATCATTATTTTGCTTTCTACCATGGCATAGTTCAACCATGATAGTAAATAGGCTTCTATGGAGAAAAAGAGATGAAGGGGGAATTTTTCACTCTCTCACTTTTTCAGTTTCCTTCTCAAAGGGAGATGCTAGTGGAAAATGATGATAGAAAACATGGCCATGAATAATTTACTCTGCCTAATTTCACACAATTTTGTTTTCTTTATGAGTTAGTAATTAGAATATGCAGATTATTTCAGGGACAGAAAATGGCTCTTTAAAGTCAGGTAAAAAGAAGTTACATACTATTATTGGCTTAAAAAATTACAAACAAAAAAGATAAGACAAGCTGCTTCAGGAGCTATCTTGTCTTCCCTGGGTCTCTAGAAGCATCGTAGGGCTGCAGCTTTCACAGGGAGAAAGCCTTTTGGGTTGAAACCCTGTGGATGCCAGCACAGCAGTCTCTGTGCAAGTCAAAATGTCAATGCTTCTGTGAAGTTCAGGCACTCGGCAAGATTTTAAATCAATGCTAGCTTGAATGCTCAAGATATCTGAGTGACATAAGGCGTGGTGGGCACCATGACTTGGATATAGCTGCATAAACATAATTACCAAGCCTGGCTGTCTGTATGCCAAGGATGCCAGGTAACATCCTGGCCATCCACAATTAGGCTCTGCCTTCTTTGTTGGGAGGACATCTGTGAGTGGTGTCTGGACAGAAAAGGGGGCCAGGGAGACCTCAAAAATCAGTACCTGTTGCAGGTCCCTCATCTATAAAATAGGAACACAAACAGCACCTACCTCATAGGGTTGCAGAGAGGACTGGGTGAGATGATGAATGTCAAGTGCATGGTTTTCTGTGTGGCACATAGGAAGTGCCAACTATGATATTCTTATGATTAATGGTGGAGGTCCTATTAATATTGCATTATTGGGAGACACAGTAAGATGAAAATATCACAGGCCATTGTGCTAGTCATTCTCTGCATGTCCCCACCTCAAATCTTCTCCCCAGTCTGCTCTGAGCCCACATCATCTATGGGCCGTATCATCTGGCTCCCTGGTCTTGCAACATCCTGGGGGTTCAGACAATGGGAGGCTCTGGCAGGGACAATGGGAGGTCTGGTCCCAGGGCAGGAGGAAAGAGAGGTGGGGCAACTATCTCCCTCCTCACTTGCTTCCTGTCTTACCTCTGTTTGGCTGTTTCTACTGTTGTAGGTCCTGTCACACAACCCCTTTGTGTCCAAAGCTGTCTCCAGGCCCTGGGAACATGTTTCCATTCTCCTGCCCCTTTGGGCCTGAAAGGATACAGGTCAGAGGAGCAGGATCTGCCCATGGGTCCTATTGACTCTGCCCACACCTCTGTAAATAGCCTCTTCATTAGCCTCCCCTCAGGTAAACCCTTTGATTTTCACTTGGAGCCTGCCGGGATACTGAGTAATCAGTTAAACAGTTTTGTAAGTTTCTAAAATGAGCAAAGAAGCATGCAGAATGTAAATAATTTCATTTTAAAACAAGCTTATGAGAAAAGGTTTATTAATGTCATTTTGGAGACAAGGTAAGAGTGATTCAGAGAGCTTTAAAGTAATCAGCCCAAGACCTCACAGAGTAAGAAGCAGAGCCAGGACTGAAAGCCAGGCCTGCCTGCCTCCAACTCCAGTCTCTGAGTGGAATCTGTTGTAGCCTCTGATACAGAGGGGAAATGGACAGGGTGGAGAAGTGGGAGCCCCACAAAAAACCTCAAAGCCTCTGATGTGTAGGTGTGGGAAGAAGCTGTATATTGCAGAGCAATAATGCTGCCATGGAATTTGTGAGTAGTGGTGACAGATAGTCACTGAAGTGAGAAAAGAAAGAGAAAGAAAAAAAAAAAAAGCAGGGGATGAGAGAGAGAACAGGTGTGTGTGTGTGTGTAAGTGACCACATTTATTTTTAACTTGTGGGCTCATGGCACTTGGCCTGCAGCACAGTCTCTGTTGCATGCCCTGAGACTCCAGCTAGGCTCTTTGGACAATGCCACAAACCTCTGGCTGCTGAAAACCTGGCCCTTTTGGAGACTGTGAGACCACTGCTGGATTATTTGAAAGAAACCATAGCTCTGATAAAAATTCCTGTGGCAAATACTCTTTTGGCATTTTCCCAATCTTACTCAAAACCTGCCCAGACTCCACAGAAAGGCTCATGATCTCCAGGTGGCTCTTGGTAATTAAAAAGGTATGCTAGATCATCCAGGGCCTGTCTGCAAATAACGCTGTACCTGGGGGCCAAGTCCAGTTGCTCTTCAAGGAGCTTTTGCTTATCAGATTAGAGGCAAATACACTTCTGAGAAGGGGAAGTTAAATAGTTAGGAACATTGAAAATGCTAATGCTTTTGACTTAAAATCATCCTCTCACTTCTGTGGCTTTAAGAAGACTGCCATAAACCCATAATCAGGCTTTCCACGTGAAAGGAAGAACAGTCTCCAACTGTCGTTTAACTGTCATCTGAAACTTGTATTCGCAAGACCACCTTCACTGTCTATTTTTAACATGTGGTCATTATCTATGCAGAAGAAGCAGATGATGGTTCAAATGGATCAGCCACAGCCTGTTCATCCATCCATCCATCCATCCATCCACCAATCCTCTGTAACCACTCCTCATTCAAAAAGTTTATCCACCTATTTGTCCATTCATCCACCTATTAATCTATAAATCAACTCATAAACTTATTAATCCATAATACACTCATTGATTGAAAAATTCATTCATCACCTATCAATTTGCCTACACATCTATCAACTCATTCACTTGTAAATGCATACAGATACTCATTGATTGAAAACTTCATCCATCCATCCATCCATCCATCCATCCATCCATCCATCCATCCTTCCACTCATCTACCAATCAACTTGTTCACTTCCAAGAACATACATACAATCATTTATTTAAAAATCAACCAATGAATCCATTAATCCATCCATCCATTAACTCATTTATCCATCCATTCATCTACCTACTTATCATCAATCAAATAATTTACTTATAAATATACATACACACTCAATGATTGAAAAATATATCCATCCATCCATCTTTCCACCCACCACTCACCTACTTATTCACCAACTATACATCCATCCATTTGAATAAGCACTCATTTGCTCTTATATTTGGCTAACATTCACTAAGAACCAATAGTAATGATAACACTTTGTTTAGCTTTTAAGGTATGCCAGGTAGTGCACTAAGTGCTTTAACAGGGATTACCTCGTTTCGTTATCAAAACAAGACCATTAAGGTAGATATTGTTATTATCATATCTGCTTCAGAGATAAGAAATCTGAGTTTCGGAGATCAGATACTTCTCCCAAGGTGGCACAGCTAGTAAATGACAAAGTTCATGTCCTTCCTCATTCTGTTGGGGGCAGGTCCAGGGCTGCACGTGGAAAACATGAAAGAACATCAATGAGGACATGGGCTTGAGGTGCTGCCAGACCCTGGGGCTGACAGACACATTGAAAATAAAATTCAAAGGCAAAATCCTAGTGCCTGTTTTTGACCACTGGGGACCTGACTTCAGAAAAGTTGACTTTCCCAAACTCACATAGGTAAGGAGGGGCAAAGCTGAAATTCAAATTTGGGACTGCCTTCTTCCAATGCCACTTTTCCAATAAACTACTATTGCCTAATCTTCAACTATTTGGATAAGACCTTTACAATTTTCACCACTTATAGCTCCAATTACTATTATTCATTTAATATTTTTATTAATCTCAAAAACTTAACCCTGATCAACATAATCTGTGAGGTTGCATTTTAAGACGCCAATTACCTATTTTTTGCTGGTACACATTGTATTTGTTTGTTAGGGCTGCCATCATAAAACACTACAGATTGGGTGACTTAAACAACAAAAATTTGTTTTCTCACCTTTTGGGAGGCTGGAAGTCCAAGATCAAGGTGCTGGCAGGGTTGGCTTCTGGCAAGGTCTTTCTCCTTGGCTTATCATGGCCACCTTCTCGCCATGAGCTCACCTGACTTTTTTTTCCCCCATGCATGCACTGCCAGTGTCTCTTCCTCCTCTTATGAAAACCCCAGTCCTAGTGGATCGAAGCCATACCCTTATGACCTCATTTAACCTTAATTGCATTCTTAAAGGTTCTGTTTCCTAAACACCATCACACTGAGGGCTAGGGCTTCAACATATGAATTTTGGGGGCAAGAATTCAGTCCATAGCACATATTAAAGTAAGTTCAAGCCTAAAAACACTCACCCAGCTGCCCTGTAAAATCATTCTGCACATCACCGTACTCAGGGGAATGCTGCACTCCCAATGTTGCCATTCATAAAACAGTGGTGAAGCAGCTGGTGGAAATGCTTTGTGGATACAGACACAAGCCCAGATGGAGGGAAGGAGTCAGGCTACAGAGGAACAAGAGACCCCAGGATAGTAGTGAAGCTTTAATTGCTGAGTTGCTCCCCAGGGATGCTGATAAGAGGAAGAAGATGGAGCAAAACAGGTGTCTGGATAGATGAGAAAGGAGCCATATTTGGCTCTGTCAGAAATGTACTCATTTGCTACAAAATAGACCCAGCCTAGCTGGAACTGGGCTCTGCTTATTGCAAAAGTAATGTATGGGCTGTGCTGTGACCCTCTGTTTTGCTTGCAGCAGTTGCCTCTATGCTGTGACTTCTTTGCTAGGACCTATCTGGGGCACATACTTGCTGTACTCACTATGACATCTTCCCTGTACTCTCTCCCTTCATGGCAACTTGAACATGAGTCATTGAGAGGCTGTGTACTGCAGGTTGGGGTCTTCTCAGATATTTCACTTGTGCCTCTGATGCTTAAATGAAAGCCTGAGGGTTCATCCTATTTCTCAGAGCACAAGAAGGTAGTCAGAAGGGTTGGGGCCAGCACAGGAGGCTATCAGTGAAAGGAAGGGGCGATACTCCATGGTCACTAATGAGACCATGATCCCAAGTCCCCACTGGTGGTGTGTCATGCACCTGGCTGGGGATTGGTTTGTGCAGGGATCTCAAATGCAGGTGACGGTGGGGACCACGCCGCTAATGCGATTGAAAGAGGAAAGCCAGATGAGGCGGGATGAAGAGAAAGTGCCCCATCTGAATGGGATGTCTACACAGCTCCAGGAAAACACGTGGACCGTGGTAGAATGTGGGCCACCCTGGACTTAACTTTCTAATTTTTCAAGAGAGATCAAGAATCTGCATTTTTCTTTGACAGCTCAAAGTTTAAAATACAGGCAATTACATTTTTTAAATGTGAAAACATAGTGACCTCCAAATAATACAGCTATGGGTCGTATCTGGTCCTCAGGGGCAATTCTTATTCTCTGAAATACTTCTCAGGATGACTGATCCTGGCCCCTGGCTCTATCCCTAATGCTCCACTGTGCACTGACCCACCTATTTGTTTCTCCTGCCAAACTGGGGATTGGGGTTCTCTAGAGAAACAGAACCAGTAAGATAAATGTAGATTGAAGCAGATATGTAATAGGCAACTCACTGGGGGAATTGGCTCACATGGTTATGGAGGCTGCAATATGGCATCTTCAAGCCAGAGCACCAGGGAAGCCAGCAGCATGGCTCAGCCCAAGTCCCAAGGCTGAGAGACAGGGCAGCTGATGGTGTTACTCACAGTCTGAGACCTGAGCAACTGGGGGACACCAGTGCACCTCTCAGAGTCTGAAGGCTGGAGAACCTGGATCTCTGATGTCCAAGGTAGGAGAAGGATATTCCAGGCTCAGAAGGGAGAAAGCAGGTGTTCTCCTTTTTTCCAGCCTTTTTGTTCTATCTAGGCCCTCAGCTGATTGGACGATGCTTACTGTGTTGACAGTGGATCTTCCTTACTCATTCCATGGATACAAACGCCAATCTATTTCAGGAACCCTCACAGACACACCCAGAAATTGTGCTTTTCCAGCTATCTGGGCATCCCTTAATCCAGTCAAGTTGATACCCGGAATGAACCATCACAGAAAGAATCTTAAGAACTGGGACCGGGTCTTTGACCTCTCTGAATTCAAAGTTCAGATCTAGGGTCAGGCCCAAAGTGGACACCAAGTGAACTCTCAGGCACTTAACTGGAGTAAAGATAAACCAGTACTTTGATGCAGAAGTACTGAGTCCTCTCAGCTCTTGTTGGCTCTGGGAGGTTCCCAGCCAGTCCTCGCTTGGCCCATGACTGGGTCTGCTGATCAGGAGAGTAGCACAAGGACTTCTGTACTTTCCTGACTGGCTCATGCCAGCTTAGCTCACTGTGATGGTTAATACTGAGTGTCAACTTGACTGGATTGAAGGATGCAAAGTATTGATCCTGGGACGGTCTATAAGGGTATTGCCAAAGGAGATTAACATTTGAGTCAGTGGGCTGAGAAAGACAGACCCACCCTTAATCTGGGTGGGCACCATCTAATCAGCTGCCAGCATGGCTAGAATATAAAACAGGCAGAAAAAAATGTGAAAAGTCTAGACTGGCCTAGCCTCCCAGCCTACATCTTTCTCCCATGCTGGACCCCTTCGGGCCCTTGAACATCGGCCTCTAAGTTCTTCAGTTTTGGGACTCGGACTGGCTTTCCTTGTTCCTCAGCTTGCAGACGGCCTACTGTGGGACCTTGTGATCATGTGAATTAATACTTAATAAACTCCCTTCCTTTATATATATAGTATATATATATATATATATATCCTATTAGTTCTGTCCCTCTGGAGAACCCTAATACATTCACCTTATTGTCTCATACTCCGAGCCTTTACAGATGTGCTGGAAACACCCTGCCAGCCTGTCTTCCTTGGCACAACTCCTAGTCATTCTGAGAACTCAGCTCAGGCATAATCTCATTTGACAAACCTTTATATTTCCACTAGACAAAATGAACTTTCTACTACAGAAAATACCATCCCACATTATTATTGTCCCTCTTCGATTCTGAATCTGGGCTCAGAGATTCACCTCTGAAAAATTAAGCCAAGTTGT
This sequence comes from Rhinopithecus roxellana, assembly GCF_007565055.1. Taxonomy (NCBI): domain Eukaryota; kingdom Metazoa; phylum Chordata; class Mammalia; order Primates; family Cercopithecidae; genus Rhinopithecus; species Rhinopithecus roxellana. Next base: position 168,727,094 of record NC_044551.1, read on the forward strand.
ATCCTCACACCTGTGGGGTTTCAGTTGTCAGCCTCAGTCCAGATCTCTTAGGAAGTGGAAACCAGCATTTTTAAAGCACTAGCAACTGGAATTTTGCTGCCTCAGACACAAGGAGGGGAGCTTTGGGGAGCCTGGATTGGAGGCCAACCAGGTTTACCAATTGCAGGCATGGGGAAGAGATAGTTGACACTGTCAACAATAGTTGTGGCTCCATCACCACTGCGTCTACTGAGGTCTTGCACAGTGCCCAGCTCTGGTAGGAGTTCAACCAATATTTCTTAATTGAAGTAAGGACAAAATGGTAAAATGTGAGTTAAGGTATAGATAACTTATGTCCTGTATAACTTGTTTTTATGAAACTCTTTTTGGGGTATTTTGCTTGCTAACATTGCAGGTCTGTCTCTCTCTCCGCTTTTCTCTCTCCTTTCTCTTCTCTCTCCCATCTCTTATCCCCTCTCAGGGCTGTTACTGTACTTGGCCTGCAGCTCTATTTTACATTTGATTTTCTTTGCCAGAACTGAGGGGCTACTATCTTCACAACTGAATAAATAAACAAAATGCAAGACTTTATAATGGTTGTTTATTACCTGAACAGAATCTTTTTCACCTTTTCATCGAGTCACTCACACCATAGGTCAAGGCATCCCTGATCACCTTCAGAACAAATCTGATGGGATTCTTCACAGGGGAAATAGAAGGGGCCTGCTGCTGGCTTGAACCTATAGCGTTTCAGGCATGCTTCTCATCATCCCCCTGAATTACCTCCATGACTCTATGAGAAGCAGTCTGGTGGTAGAACTGTGGGTTTGTTTTCAACATCCATTCCCACTTCCCTCTCATCCACCTACAGAGGGTGGGCCCTAAAATAGGCAATCTCCAATAGGCAATTTACCATTCCGGATGTGATTGCCTTTGGCCAAGAAGCAACAGGATTTGAGATCAGACATGGCAGACCAGGAGCAGGGACTGCACTTGGCCACTTGTGCGCTTTTGCCTGGAGGCTGCAAGGTGGGGGTGTTTGGCTTTTCTGTGGCAGCTGTAGTAGTGGTTCTAGCATCTACACCCAAGCTACATGGGGTCAAGGGCATCATCTTGCAGATGTGCCAAGGCATGGCCAAGGCAACATGATTCTGGAGCTGGAGTGTTGTGGGATCCCAGCCTGGAAAAGAGCTTCGAAATTCTATCCTTTCCTCCCTGGGCAGAGGCAGCAGCTTCCTGAGCAGGCCAGTTCTACGGGTGTTTTGAAAATCTACTCTAGAATTCATTTCTTCAACCCTCTTAAAGGTACTCTAACCATATGTGCTCAAGTAGATTCTGTTTTCTACAACTGATCCCTGCTTAACACACCCATTTCACAGAAAAGAAAATGGAGGCTCGGAGTGGTGAAATGACGAGTCTCAGGCACCCTGGTTAAAATAGAGGAAGAGATTCTGCATAAGCTGCCTTAGTAGTGCTGAGCTTTCACTCATTTGAGAAAGAACAGCCAGTGCCTCTGATAGTCTATCCTCAAGAATCAGGGTTGTGGGGGGCGGGTGCAGTGGCTCACACTTGTAATCCCAGCATTTTGGGAGACCGAGGCAAGCTGATCACTTGAGGTCAGGAGTTTGGGACTAGCCTGGCCAACATGGTGAAACTCTATCTCTACTAAAAATACAAAAATTAGCTGGGCATGGCGGCACGCACCTGTAATCCCAGTTACTCGGGAGGCTGAGGCAGGAGAATCACTTGAACCCAGGAGGCAGAGGTTGCAGTGAGCCAAGATCACACCATTGCACTGCAGCCTGGGAGACAGAGAGAGACTCCATCTCAAAACGCCACCACCAACAACAACAAATGTTGTGGGAACTTTTTCAGGCAGGAGGAAGTTGTGAGTTGTAGCATTTACCTCTTTACAGACTCTTTAGTTTGTGGCTGCTGAAGTCATCCTTCTTTTTCTGTGTCCTATTATTGAGCTCAGAAACAGTGAACAAATTGCTGTCCTTCTCCATACTCATTTGTGATGAGAGGCTCACACTTCAGCTTCCTTGCAAACTGATATCCACATCATCCCCACCATTCCCAATACCAGGGGCTCTGGTGATAGGAGCAACCTGAGCTGAATCCAGGGAGACCTGCACCACCACTGGGAAGTCCTCCCAGCCTGCATCGGAATGGGAAAGCCTGTGGTTATGACAACCATGTGAGATGCCTCCTCTGTCCCTTCCCATGTGCAGCCTCAGCAGGAAGCTGCCTTTTGAAAGGGCTTTCAGGAAGGTAGGTAGGAGTCTAGCTTGGCTGGTAATCTACTGTGGGCCCAATGCAATTATTCTAACTTTCCTCCCTCTAGGAATTGAGACCATACCAAAGTGGTATGATCATATGATATCTAGACCTTGTTTAGAATGGCCAAGACTCGGGATTTTATTTATGCCCATACAGTTAAGGAGTCCTCCCTCTGCCTAAGTGGTAGGAATGGTGATTGACAAATGATGTTTCATCCATGACACTCCCTGGCCTCCTTGGGTGCTAGCACTGCTCTCCCTCTGTTTCCAGTATCTTTGTCCACCCTATAGGGTCTCCAGACAGGCCAGACTGTCTGGCCCTCGAGTCATTGCCACCATAGCCCTGCAGGTCCTCAGGATGGAGACCACCCTTATTGTCTTAGTTCCTCAGTGCCAGCTGGAGTTCTTGGCTTTGAGTTTGTGCCCAATGAGCATTTACCAAATTAAAGAAAATTGCTTTTAAAATCAAATAATCTAGCTTTCCCTCCTTACCCCACCTCCATTTTGCAGAACAAGTGAAAACAGTGGCTGGCGCTTTTCCCATACACTTTCCCTGTCCCTTCCATGCCAGTTTCCACTGGCCTTGTGCATAGATGACATATGGGATGCAAAGAGAGCAAATGAAAATTAATGAGAAAACTTGGGAAGAGACAATGGGGCTTAATTTGACCATTCTTTTTATAATTCATTATGTTTCACAGCCTGAAAATGTAACTATATTTAAGCCTTACTAACAGCTTTAAATAAGTGGTCATATTCCTGCCAGTATCATTCTTAGTCCAGCTGTCCCTTCTTCATAGTGAGGAGCCCATGACCTGCAGAAACTCCACCATCTAAACAAGCTGAAGACCCTCTGCTCCCAGAAGGCCATTCTACCCTTCATTTTCTGCATAAACTCACACACACACACACACACACACACACACCCACAGATATTTTAAAACACCCCTGTAAAATGTCTTTGTGTGGACACCTTGTGTTGAGAAATACGACGAGCTTTTCTGATACAATCGATGACTTTTGGAGGTGTTAGAAAGCTCGCAGGTTAAGAAGATTCAGTTCCTCTTCTTAGTGGCAGTGGAGTACTGGCAGCATCACTGTTTAAAGTGACCAAATCCCTAAAATATATGTTTGCCCTGAATGATCTCTACATTTCCCTCTAGGAGTCTAGGATTCACAGAAACGTTGAAGTCAACTCATGTACTTTTGCTCGGTAAGGCATAGAGAGTTTGTAAGTTGCAAACCCAAACACGGATGTGCAAGAAATAAACCTTTCCTATTTGCCCTGTAATTAGCCTTCATGGCTACCTCCAGCCTCTAGTCTGCAGTTCATTCTGGATCATCTCAGCTGATTCCAGACCTATCTCAATCAATTTAGGGTCTCTTTGGCTAAGTCAGGGGCTTCCTTGCTCCCCTGGCCCCTACCATGTCTGTGTTCTTGGAGCTAATGTAGGGCCGTGGCATTGTGGAGAGCAGGTCATCTGTTTGTGGGCTATGCTGTGTCCTGGCTGATGTTTGCTGAGAGTCCACCACTCAAAATCATCCTCGGTCATGCACCTTTGCCATATCAGTGATGTCTTCTTTGACTCCTGACTCCCACCCTCACCAGGCCCAACCCCCATTAGCTGCTCCTGCCTCCATCTCATGGGAATGAATAGGAAAATTTCTAATTGCAGATTCTGACTGTTTATCTCTGGTCTTTGTATAAATGTGACATGTCACCATTTCTCCTCAACTGAACCTGGGGGCTAGCAGCCACAAAAAACTTTCACCTTCCTGGCCCCAGACAGAATGCAATGGAACAGATCTTGTCCATGCTCAGATATTCCCAATAATCACCCAGGATTTCCATGCCTGTGGTCTGCTCTGTCCTCTGGCTCTAGCTCTGGGGGACAGGGAAGGATATGGTGCACCTCTCACAGATCACAAACATCTTTGTCTCTGACGCGCTTCTTCTATCTGTACTCTTCCTTGTCTGATGTATTTATCTTGATGCCTATTTCAGGCATAAAAGGGCAAGAAAAAGCGGATTTGGCCTGATCACATGTTCTTCCAAATCATTTTCATCTGTCACCAGGACTTTTGGCTTCTGAAAACCTAAATATTTGACTCTTTTGTTTCATAGTTCCACTGTGTCAATCTTCTCTTGAGATGCTCACAGCCCGCTGCCTGAATAAATGAAGGCTTTAGAAAAAAAAAAAAAACATATCTGCGACTATATCAAAATATGGTCCCACTGTGGTTTCATCTGGGAGGGGGACAGTGGAGGGAAAACAAGAGCCTGTATCTGACGGCTCCCATTGTCTCACTAGCATTTCCCGGTTCCTAAGTGCCAGTGAAATCTGCAGAAAAAAAGCCATGTTTGCCAGAGGGTGATGTGCCATTCAAACCTGGCATGGTCATGCTGGAGCTGAGACTGTGGGAGGAGGGAGGGAGAGAGAATGAGTTTTCTGCCTTCCACACCCGAGGCTGTATTGCCACACCATCTGGAGCCAGAAGGGGAGAATGGGGCAGAATAAATATAAGGTGTAAATGCACAGAGCGTAAACGCATGAAATTGGCAATGACTAATTCATCATCTCACAAATCTGTCTTTACAAAGGGAAATAAAAATCAAGTCAGTTTGAGCAATATGGAGGGAGTGCAGCTCTTCCAAGAATAGCTAATAAAAGGGGGGAGGGGAACTACGGACTGTTTGGAAAATATGCAAATTTATGAAATCGGAAGATTCAGATGACACTTCAGGGTGATTAGTATGCTGATTGGTGTGCTTTGGGGAGCACTAAGGATGCATCATATTGTTTTCCTTAAAAAAAAAATAATGAAGCAGAATAAAAGAGCCCCGTGTTTCCTAACTAGAGGCCTGAGTCTGCAATGTCAGCTGTGCCTTTGTGAATGATGAGAGAAGCCCTGTGTAAATGCTGTCTACACCACCTGAGCTGTCTTAGACACAAGCCTGACTTAAGATATTGTACTCACTTATTCATGCAATAAAGGTTTGATAACACCTACTCTATGTCGAGCACCATGCTGGATGCTTAGGACACAAAGAAGAACCAGGCATGTTCCTTGACCTGGAAAAACTCAGGGTCCATGAGGGGAGAGAATGTACGGCGCCTCCACAGAATAAGCACCTACAACATGAGGATTTCAGCCAAGTGATGCTGTAACACAGCAGAAGGGGAGATGCAGTAACACAGCAGAATCAGTTGGTGGTGATGAGGGGAAGGGATTGGAGAAGCTTCATAAAGAAGGATGACATTTGAGCTGAATTTGAAGGATGCATAGAATTTTTCCAGATGACAAAGTAGGCAAAGGATATTTGAGGCAGAAATAACAGCATAAGCAAAGGCATGGAGGCATGAAAGTACTTAATACACTTTCTGGCAATGTTAAGATGCCTGGTGAATAGTTCTTCCTGAGTCTGCCACCTGAGAGTAATTGCCAGATTGACTGGCAGGGTAGGATGCTTGGGCTCTTCAAATCTCAACAGCAATGTCCACTGTGGCATCGGAGTGTGAGATCCATCAACAGTCTGATAAAATTTTCCATCTTTCTGGGCATTTGGGTTCCTGGGGGATAGGCAGGGGAGATGCAGTAACACCTGCAGAATCAGTTGGTGGTAATGAGGGGAAGGGATTGGAGAAGCTTTGTAAAGAAGGATAGTATTTGAGCTGAATTTGAAGGATGCATAGAATTGCATCCTTCTTGGATAGACCACTCTGGATTTCTATCTTCCCACATCTCCTAAAATTCCAGAAACCAACCAGAAGAGAAAACAAAACATCATTAGTCTTCAAATAGGACTGCAGCTTGGCTAAGAGGAGGAGAAGATTGCAAACTCCAATTTATACATGAGACAAGAAACAGACATTTGAATGGTAGGAGCTGAAGCCTAACCCAGACCAGTGCAAGGAGAACCATAGGGGTCGTGAATATAACAAACACATAATATAAAGAATATGTCACCAAGGTTTACCCAGGAGGAAAGAGACCCTCCCTTGGTGGGAGTAACTGAGATCAAGTTTGAAATGTGGTGGGCGAGCAAAAGGGAGAGGCATGGAAATTATGCAAGACTAAAGGGACAGACTTAGGAACGCACTAGCATAGGGGAAAAGAGAAGAAAGCACCTTGCGGATGCTGGAGTTCCTAGATGCCAGAATCCTAATGAAGGAAGGAAAGTGGAGGGCAGAAGATCCCTCTGAGTCTAAGGTGGATGAGCTTACTGGAAGCTTTCCCAAGATACAGGGCTTTCAATATGAACACTGGGAAATCCTAGGCAAATCGAGACTTCTGTGTCCTTTGTGTCTAGTTTCTTTCACTTTAAATGATATTTTTCAAGTTCATACATGTTGTACCATAGATCAATACTTCATTTCTTTTTATGGTGAATAATATTCCACTGTAAGGACATACTACATTTTGTTTATTCATTTGTCAGTTGATGGACATTTGGGTTGATTCCACTTTTGACTTTTGAATAATGCTGCTAGGAACATTTGCATACAAGTTTCTGTGTGGACATATGTTTTCAATTTTCTTGGGCATATATCTAGGAATAGAATTCCTGGGTATTATAACTCTATTTAATTTTTTGAGGAACTCATCTCATTTTGCCTAGGACTTTCTCAATGTTCATATTGAAGGTCTCACGTCTTGGGAAAGCCCTTGATCCCAGACAACTCAAGAAGGTTGGTCACTCTGTTTCTGTACAAAAGAGAATGAAAAATTCAGAAGAAGCTAGTTCTCAACACAGGAGTGCCATATATTAAAGAAACTGCCTTTTCACTATGAATCAAGAGAAGGAAACTTGGAATTGAGAAACTGGAAAAGCCACCTAAAAGCCTCTTTCTCTACCACTCTTGCCATAGAAACCAATCTTAACCAGTTCAGGAAAATCCAACACACTCAAATATCAAAATAAATAAACACATAAAACTTCAAAATGTTATAAGAAAAAAAGACAGAAAATGAGAATAAAAGATTTTCCATAGACAAAGAAAAAAAACACCAGAAAAATCTCATGAAGAAGCAGAGGAAAGATGCAGCATAATATTCTAGTCTGTTTAAAATAATTCTGTAAGCAATTGCAGCCACGTAAGGACAGCACAGAACAGAACTACAACAGATCCACTGAAAGATGTCAAACGGAAACGGGCAATTTTTTAAACAAATGAAACAGAAGGACAAAATTATTTCAGAGTCAAAGACTAAATTACCATAAGGAGAATAAATATGACAAAAAATTCTGAAGGGACTTAGAATATAGAAATGAGAAACGCTGAGAAGTTAAAAAATAAATATAGATAAAAGATTATAGAGAAAATTACAGATATAGAAGACACACGAAGAAGATTCAACATATAAATAATTGGAATTCCAGAAGAAAAGTGAAACACTGAAACATAACTAATATTCAACAATTTAATTCAGAGAGGCTAAACCCAAAACATATCCTAGTAGGGGAGGAAGAAGAAGAGGAGGAGGAGGAGAAAGAGGGGAAGGAGGAAGGGGAGGAAGAGAGAGAAAAACCAAAGCGTCTTTCAAAATTAAGAAAATCAGGCTGGCATCAGTTTTCTCGAGAGCAGACTTTATGGCAAGAAATCCAAGGAGTAACAGTCATAAGATCTATAAGATAAGTGATGAGAGAAAGAGTGAGTGGAGAACTGTGAATGCAACCAAGCTGTTCTTTAAGTATCAAGGCTAAAGAAAAATAGTTTTCAATATGCACAAACTCAAGGACAATTGCACCCTTGGACTCTTCCTAAAGAATCTACACCGATAGCAAAGTAGTCAATCAATGTTGGCAAATGATTGATGAGAAACACTGAATATATTGACCTGAAGTGTTAAAATGAAAAGAGCCAAGTGGAGGAAGGGAGAGGAATAGCGTGTATATGATAAATACATTCATATAATAGAAAAAAAAATGACTTTAAAAATGAGAGAAAGGAGGTTAAGAGGGAGGGAGAATGAAATGAGGTAATTGTGTGCCCTAAAGTTGATAGATGAGAATCAAAGATTGTCATGTAAAGTGGACAGACCAAATAACTGAAGGTTAAGTCTAGTTAAGAATAGAAAAAATCAGGCCAGGCGCGGTGGCTCAAGCCTGTAATCCCAGCACTTTGGGAGGCCGAGACGGGTGGATCACGAGGTCAGGAGATCGAGACCATCCTGGCTAACACAGTGAAACCCCGTCTCTACTAAAAAATACAAAAATCTAGCTGGGCTCGGTGGCGGGCGCCTGTAGTCCCAGCTACTCGGGAGGCTGAGGCAGGAGAATGGCGTAAACCTGGGAGGAAGAGCTTGCAGTGAGCTGAGATCCGGCCACTGCACTCCCGCCTGGGCGACAGAGCGAGACTCCATCTCAAAAAAAAAAAAAGAAAAAAAAAAAAAGAAAAAAATCAACATTTTTCTATTGGGTGGTGAAGAAGTGAGGAAAGGAAAAAAGGAAAGATTGCAATCTAATATTGTCCCTCAAAGTAGAGAGCCAGCAGACATTGTCTAAAGGAAAATGACTCTAGGCATTATGTAAAGATAATGATATAAAGGTAATCACTAAAACACAGACACAAACCTTCTTACATAACAAATGAAATACAAAAGTAATTTAAAAAGAACAGAGATCATACATAGAAAACTTTTAATATATGTATCTTATAAATAATAATTAGAACTGAGATCAAACATGTTAATTGTATTAATAAATGTAAATGGGTTCCACTTGCATGTTAATATTTTCCAGTTTTTAAAAAAATATATATTTAAGGCTATTGGAACAGGTACTGTTAAACCCTTGAATTAAATAATATTCCAGGAATTTTTAAAATATGTTGATTGAAAGTGTGCTAGAATTCTAGAGTAAGGCATAAAGTGATATGGAACTGCCTGATGTAACTATTAGAACCACAATCCTGTTTTAACCCAGTTCATGAAATCAGACACACCAAGTAAAGTGAGGCTGGGGTCCATTTTGCACCTCCCCACTCATTAGGAGCCCAGTTAACTTGTCAGCTTGTGCCAACCACAAGACAGGCCCCAAGAGACCACACAACCAGCAATGCCACCTTCAGTGTCATCATTGCCTACACTTCATGGTCCCTTTTATCAGATTGATCCCTCTGGCACCATTCAATCATGTGCATTGAAGAACATAAGCTATAAAGACTTGAATTAATCTCAACTCTTTCTTTTGAACACAAACATCAAAAACATTAAACAAACTTAAGCAAATAAAGAAAACGCATTGGCTCAATTAACTTAAAAGTCCAGGGGTAACTCCGACTTTAGCCATGACTATTTTCTTTCATAATTCATTTCTAGACAGGCTTGCTCACCCAAGCCTAAGTGAGGATGGCCACTAGCAGCTCCAAATTTAGCATGGGAAGAGAGCCCCTCTGCCAGATTGCATTGGCCTGGATGAGTCACATGACCTCCTCTGAAATAACTATCATGACTCTGATTGAACAGGCAGTGTCATGTGTCCAACTCTATAGTGAAAGAGGTGAGGTCAGCCACACTTGAGCCAACGATTCAAGAGTGAAGGAATGGTGATTCTCAAAAGAAAAACCAGGGGACAGAACAAATGTCCACTCCAGGGCTGGACTTGTATTATAGGGTAAAAAGAACTATGGGGCATCAAACTAAAGTTTAAATTCAGGCCCAGTTGCTTAAAGGCATGTGACTTCCAGCAAACCTCTTAACATCTCTGAGGTTGAGTTTTTCCTTTTGTGAAAGATAGCTAATAATATATTTTTCACTACTGTTATAATTGGGTCTGTTCTTTACCTCCATACACCAAATATGTTTTCCTTTCCTCCACACTGGCCTGTCTCTGGAGTCCCACTGTAATTTCTACCCAGGAAATGACTAGTAGTTTAGCTGGGTGGTACCATATACTCCCTGACCCCATTTGTCTATGGGACAAGCTCATCTGCGTTGGCATCACTCCTGCAAGCCATCTGGACTTATTTTCATTTTCTACATGGCAGGGCGAAAGTGTGGATTCACCATAGTTCAGCAAGGTGACAGCATATTTAGCAACATAATGGAACACCTCTCTGTAAGCCCACACTAATAGGGAAATCCCATGTTGCCGACAGTAAGAGTTAATTAAAAATCCATCATGTTCAGTCAAGCTGATATCCCTTCGGAGCCAATCACCAAAGGTGTTAATTACTTAAACTTCGAAGAGCCAGGTTGTAATCATTTGTGCAACAATAACTCCATAAGTGAAAGTTGGCATTCTGGCCTCCCAAATAAGCTTGCAAAGCAGCCATACTTGTGGTCAGGGTCTTATATGGGTAAGACTGTCACAGACTACACAGACTTATATGGGTAAGACTATACACCTGCCATTGACTCTGGGAATATACAATTGCCCATCATTGCCTAAGACAGGGATTTGCCTTCAGAATGTCTGCATAAAGACCACCAGGGACATGCGCACATGTTTTCAACCTTTTTCTTTGTTGAAATTTGGATCATTTCATATACAGAATTAGTAAAACTGGATCATAGGACTGTTAGAGTTTGAATTATGTGTCCTCCCTAAATTCATACATTGAAGTTTTAACCCCCAGCACCTCAGAATGTAACGTGGTTTGGAGATAGGGTCTTTACAGAGATAAGTTAAAGAGACATTATTTTTTAGGGTGGGTCCTATTTCAATGTCACTAATATCTTTATAAAAAAACAAAATTGGGGACATACACACAGGGAGAATGACATGTTTTAGTTTTCTGAGGACCCTCTATACTATTTTCCATAGTGGTTGTACCAATTTATATTTCTACCAACAATGTACAAGGATTTCCTTTTCTCCACATCCTCACCAACACTTATATTTTCTCATTTCATAATAGCCATTGTAACAGGTGTGATGTGATATCTCATTGCAGTTTTGATTTGTTTTTTCCTGATGATTAGTGAAGTTGAACATAACTATATATGTCATATTTAGTTGCCATCTGTTAAATTATATATATAGTTTATAATTTATATATATATAAATTCTGTAGAGACAGAGTCTCCCTATGTTGCTGGTCTCAAACTCCTTGGCTCAAGCAATCTTCTCACCTAGGCCTCCCAAAGTGCTGAGATTACAGGTATGAGCATTTTTTTTCATGTCTTTTGTTGGCTTTATGTATGTTTTCTTTGGAAAAATGTCGATTCAGGTCATTTGCCCATTTTTAACTGGGTTATTTTCTTGCTATTTAGTTGAGATCCTTAAATGTTTTGGATATTAGCCCCTTATCAATAATACGGTTTGCAAATATTTTCTTCCATTCTGTATGTCTTTTCATTTTGTTGATTGTTTCCTTTGCTGTGCAGAATCTTTTTAATTTGATTTAATCCCATTTGTCTAGTTTTCTTCTGTTGTCTGTGTTTTTGGAGCCATATCTCTAAAAATTATTGCCAGGATAAATGGCAAAAAGCTTTTCCCCTATGTTTTCTTCTAGTAGTTTTACACTTTTAAGTCTTAGGTTTAGGTCTTTAATTCATTTTGAGTTGATTTTTGTATATGGTGTGGGATAAGGGTTCAATTTAGTTTTTCTGCAAGTGGATATCCAGTTTTCTTAACATAATTTATTAAACTATCATTTCCCCATGTGTATTCTTGATGCCCTTGTCAAAAATTCTATATGTTTGGGTTTATTTCTGGTTCTCTAGACTGTTCCATTGGTCTATGTGTCTTTCTATGCCAGTACCATGCTGTTTTGATTTCTATATAATTGGAAATCAGGAAGTATGATGCTTCTAAATTTGTTCTTCTTCCTCAAGATTGTTTTGGGTATTCCAGGGCTTTTGGAAGATCATACGAATTTTAGGATTGTTTTTTCTATTGCTATGAAAAATGTCATTAGGATTTTGATAGAAATCGTATTGAATTTGTAGATTGCTTTGGGTAGGGTGAATATTTCTATAATAGCAACAATGTTAATTCTTTTGATCCATAATCTAGCAGTTTTATTTGTGTGGGACCTTTCCTCCTCTCTCCCTCTTATTCTCCCAGGGAATGCTCATGGACAGGCTGTCCCATTTCAACAATTCCCAAGGAAGCACAACATCTCCCTGGAATCTCTAAGAGATAGAAACAAGGAGAGTCAGTAGTCTGCACACCCCACCCATTTTATTAAGAAGAATGAGGTCGTCCAAATCGATAACCAAATGGAGAAAATGCCAAAAGTTTTGTCTCCATCTTCCTTTGCATGCCCTTAACAAGCAATTTTCCAAGGTGAATTCATGCTGTCAAGTGGGAACTGAATCCCCTTTCCAGTAGTCTATCAGTCTGACAGCTTTTGTTATCTGCCAGTCACCCTCTCCATGAAGAAGGCTGAATGGAGAAGAATGAAAGAAACTAACTTTGCTGGGAGACAAAACAGGGATATGATATGAAAGTCCCAACAAGGAGACCCACTGAAATGAACTTTCAAAAAAGAGGTCCAAAGAAATCTACATTTATACCAAAACAAACAAGAAAGAATAAAGAAAAAGGAAGAAAAAAGCAAGAAGTGACTGTTGATTCCAGAATGAAACTTCACATGCTGACTTGGGGAATGTGCCTATCTGGAATCAGTGATACAGCCTAGGGCAGAATGGGTGGCTCCTCAAGGAAAATTATGACTAGACATAAAAAGAACCACATAGATACCTTTAGAGCACGATTTGTCTTATGAGTTTATCCATGACCTTTCTGGGAGACCAGTGGAGCTAGCTTTCTTGGAACTATTCATCTGAATAAAGCTCCAAAGGTTTTGTATGAGAGCAATCTCACAGACATCATTACCGGGTCCATTTTACCAAGATCCAGCCAAGGCTGTTTATTAGTCACCTTTTCTCTTATTTCTATGGCAACTGTGGGGATGGGAGGCTTGTTTCTATGTGGGCCGTGCTGTTTTTATCTGGCACCACTTTAGAGCCATTTAGCTTGGGCTGAATCTGGGTGGCAACTAAATTCAGGGAGTGAGGAGGAAATTCAGGACCGGCAAAATCACAGCAAGGGGGAAAACAACCCATTAAGTTTTGGTCTCTTGATGCCTTTCAATCTAAAGGGAAGAAGAACCTTTCTTCACCCTCTGTCCTAAATATTTTGAGACTCAGAGACAGACAGCTGAGAACCACAGAAAGTAAAATATTAATATTTGAAAAATGTGTTTAATCTTGGAAGTAAAGCTGCCACTCTTGAGGGATAGTTGGGAAAGTGATCTTGGAGTCAGATATAACAAAACAGCATCTGTTTTGAGCATTTATATGCCATGCATTGTGCTAAGGAATTATGTATTAGTTAGCCATTGCTGCATAACAAATGACTCCAAAACAGTCACTTGAAAATATTTATCATCTCGGTTTCTAGGGGTCAGGAACCTGGGCATGGCTTAGCTGAGCCCTCTCTTTCAGGGTTGTTCACAGGCTGCACTGAAGGTGTTGTCCAGGGTTGTCACATCTCGAGGTTCACTTGGGGAGGGATCTGTTTCCAAGCTCACTCATGTGCTTGTTGACAGCATTCAATTTCACTTAGGCTGTTGGACTGAGGGCCTCAGTTTCTCACTGGCTATTGACTGGAGGCCACTCTCAGTTCCTTGACATGTGGGCCTCTTCCTACGTGACACTTGCTTCATCAGGCTAAGCATACGGGACGAGAGAGAGACAACATTACCATCTTCTGTAACCTTATCTTGGGAGTGATAGTCCAACACTTTTGTTATGTTCATTTCATTAGAAGCAAGTCATTAGGTCCAGCCTGCACTCAGTGGGGGAAGATTACACAATGGGGTGATACCAGGAGATGGGGATCTGTTAAGCCATGTCAGAAATGCCTCCCACACCTTGGCATATATTACAAAGGCTCAGCTCTCCACAGCACCCCCTAGTACCCGTGCCTCCATGGTCTATATCCATTCCTCCTCCCCAGACAAATCTAGGTGCAGAAATATGCTTCTCTGTGGGCAATGAAAACAAGTCCCTTCATGCCAAAGCATCAGTAAAAATGAAGAAGGAACATTTATTCCCCACTTGTATTGTTTCCCTGGGAGAGACTTTCTGCGAGCATTCGTGGCCCCTCTCCACATCCCTTACTTCCTCTTCCGGGTGGGAAGTTGGGGAGATGATGCTAAACCATATCTTTTTTCTTTTCTCTCCTTTACATTTGCCTGTCTATGGGAAGATAGTATACTGGTCGGCTTGCTCGGCCATCTTAGCGGAACTCTGCCCTTCAGAGGGGAACACTGACATTCAATTCGGGGGAGTTTTAACAAACTTTTTGTCACATCTAAGCCCCACCTAGCATAGCTTTTATCAGTGATAAAGTTGCACTTTAATCTTCACCTTGCTGATTCCTAGTTATGTTCTAAAATAGAATGTATTAGTAGAAAATTTGAGGTATAGTGAAGTCAGCAGATCAGGAAATAAATACCATTGAAAAGATATTTTATTATTCACAGTTCCCAAAGGAGCAAGCATGCTGTGCCACAGGGGCTTGCAAGGGGAAGGGGACCAGGGTTGGTCACAAGGCAGAAGGAGAGGGGCCCTGTGGCAGGAGCCTTTATTGTGGTCACTGTGGTATGGAATGGGGGAGGCAGGGCAAGCAGGTTCAGGATTGGCCAGTTTGAGTAATTTCCATGGGCTCTGGGGCACTGGGGCAATCTTAGTTATCTGGTACCTGCCCTGGGTGATTAGAGCAGATGCACAGTGGACAGAATGTGAATGCCTGATAAAGAAGGCGGCTGGGGCTGTGAACTCCAGATTGATTTGGTTTGTATTTTGAAAAGTGGGTCCTCGGGAGCAGGGCTCCTCCCTAGGGGAGGGGTGGGGGTGGCAGGCAATGAGGGAGGCTGGAGGCCAAGGAGAGGTGACTCAGGTATATTGTTGGGTTGTCCAGAATAAGGCGTCCCTGGCATAGATGTGTAGGGAAAACATGAAAAGTCCTCAAGTGCACAGAAGCTGGAAATGCAGTTAACACAGCTTCCTCTCAGTAAGTGCAGAAATCATATGAGGCAACCTGTGGAGAGGGACGTGATCTGATGTAGGCTTTAAAGGGGCCCCTTTCTCTGCTCTGTTGGGAATGGGCTGCAGGTGGCAGAGTAGAGTCAGGGAGACCTGAGGAGAAGCTCTGGCAGGCATGGGGTAAGAGGGTGGCCACTGTTCAGGCTGGTGAGAAGTGAGAAGGTTCTGGTGAGACGCTGATGGTGGAGCCAGCAGGATTCAGTGACCAACTGGAGACAGGATGTGAGAAAGAGGGGGAGCTGAGACTTTGTG
This sequence comes from Rhinopithecus roxellana, assembly GCF_007565055.1. NCBI lineage: Eukaryota > Metazoa > Chordata > Mammalia > Primates > Cercopithecidae > Rhinopithecus > Rhinopithecus roxellana. Next base: position 168,742,612 of record NC_044551.1, read on the forward strand.
ACTTGCACATCCAGAAGGCTGAACTTGCCCTCTGGTAAGACTGGCAAGGCTGCAGGTGGAGCAGTTTTGCAGGGGGAAGAGCAGGGGTCAGGTATGAACTTGTCAATTGTGAGGGGCCTGGGAGACATTACAGCAGGCAGAATCATAGGCCTTAAAGATTTCCACATTCTTATCCTTGGAACAGATGAATATATTACCTTACATGGCAAAGTGGAATGAAGGTTGCAGATGGAATTAAGGTAACTAATCAGCTGACCTTAAAATAAGGAGACTGTTCTTTATGATTTGTGTGAGTGAGCCCAATGACACTACAAGGGTCCTTCAAGGTGGAAAAAGGAGGCAGAAGGGAGTTGGTGTCAGAGTGGTGTTGTGTGATACGATGTGAAGACTCAATTGGCTGTTGCTGCCTTTGAAGATGGAGGACAGAGGCAGCAGCCGAAGAATACAGGGGAGCCCTAGAAGTGAGAAAAGGCAGGAACCAGATGCTCCCCTAGAGCCTCCAGAGGAACACAGCCATGCCCACATCTTGACCTTCACCCAGTGAGGCCATGTTGGACTTCTGACCTCCAGAACTTTAAGAGAAGAAATTTTAATTACTGTAAGCCACCGAATTTGTGAGACCTCGTTATGGCAGTAATTGGCTGGGTGTGGTGGCTCATGCCTGTAATCCCAGCACTTTGGGAGGCCGAGGCAGGCAGATCGCGAGGTCAGGAGTTTGAGACCAGCCTGACCAATATGGTGACATCCTGTCTCTACTAAAAATACAAAAATTAGCCGGGTGTGGTGGTGCGCACCTGTAATCACAGCTACTCAGGAGGCTGAGGCAGGAGAATCGCTTGAACCCAGGAGGCAGAGGTTGCAGTGAGCCAAGATGGTGCCACCTCACTCCTGCCTGGGCAACAGAGGGAGACTCCATCTCAAAAAAAAAAAAAAAAAAGGAAACTATTAATAATATAGACATTTAAGTAGCTGCCCAGTGCTGTTGGGAAAACAAGCAAATAATGTAAAATAATTATGCAATGAGACGCAGAGAGAGAGATGAGAGTTGGGGGTCCGGGGTGGGGGAGAGAGAGAGACAGAGAAATAAGCTGGAGGTATTAATTCCTGGGGCGTTGGCTCCTGCAGCCTCCCCTTCAAGAACTAACCGCTTATTCTTCCTCAGCTATGAGAGTAATCAGTCCTCTTTCTGTTTACTCTCATTTGAATTAGGTTTCCTTAACTAGCCGCCATGAGTCCTGACTCACATGAAGGTTTGTGGTGAGGCCTATGTGGGACGCCATCTGCAAAGTCCAGTCTCACCTGGGTGGATGTACAAACTTGTCTCTGATACAAGTTCCATTTCCTCCCTTTCCCCCCAGCTTTTCCTTTTCACCTGCCAGGCTGGCGGCTCACAGGACTTGGAGGGGGAAGAGGGTGCAGGCTGCTCTTTTATTTCTTCTTGCCCTCCCTTACCTTGTACGACAAGGAGCTGCAGCCACCTGTTTTGGAGACACTTCCAGCCTGTCCCCTCTTCTGGAGTCAAGAAAGAGGAAGAAGAGGGAAGAGGACAAATGACTCTGCTTGCCAAATGCTCTTGTCCTTTTCAATCTTTTGGCTGTTACTGCCAAAGTTTCTAGGCCAACAACACTTGATGAGGCTTTGATGGCCTCAGTGTGGAAGGTGCTGGAGTGGCTCTCACAGGAGCACATGTGTGGGGCCTGGAGGAGAAGAGGGATAGAGCCCCTGCAGTCTGCATTTAGCAGATGATTGACTCCAAGTCCCCAAAATTTTCTCTTCCTTGCCTTCCTGTCTTCTGCTTAGCTAGTAGGGCAGGCATGGGATAGGATTGAGGTGGCTTTGTGGTGCCAATTCCACCCTTCTTAGTAAACCCATAAGGGTAGGCAAATCTTGTCCATCCAAGGGCCCTGGTCAGTTGGCCTTGTGCAGCCACCTTCTTGGCCCGAGCTTCGGATGGCAGAGAACCTGTCTGCCTCATCACTGTGCCCATGGTATGGAACAGATGCCAGTGTGTGCTTATACGATGAATAAATGAGGGCATTAGTGGCTTTGCAAGGGAGAGAAATCAAAAGAAAAAGAGCTGGGTTGTATCCAGGGAAAAGGAACTTGTAATATTCATCATCTGCCAGAGATAGAGACAAAGGATGGAAAACCAAGTTGTAACCACACACAGCTGAAAGCAGGAATGGGAGAAAAACAACAGCCTCACGTTTATACTCCTCAGAGTTCGGAATATCCAAGAAAATGTTACATGATGTTCATTATCTCAATCCTCACAAACACCCTCTGGGGGCAGGTACTATTAACCCATTATGCTGATGTGCAAACTGGGGCTCAGGAAGCAAAGTGCCTTGCCCAAGGTCAGACAGGTGGTGGGTCTGGTGTCCCAATTCACAGTTGCCCCTGGAACTTTCCATGGCCCCAAGATGCCACCATCAGCAAGAATCACCGAAGTCATTTAACTTACACTGAAGACTCATCCTGGCAGCTCTCCTCAGCTATTCTAGGAAGCCAGACAAGGCCAGGCAGCTGTGTCAGAAAATATCTCTGCCTTGAGGTTTGAAGCTCTAGGAGTTCCCTGACCTCAAACCATCAGAGCTTCTGAAATGACTTAAAGAGACAGCTACAAGCTTCTCCAACAGAGGGAAGATGTTTCTTGGATGCTCTTTTTTCCTTTTAATCTTACATTCTACTTGGCTCTCTCCTAGCCTCCACCACTGCCATTCAATTTTTTTTTCTTTTAAGACAGTCTTAAGAATGTTAGAAAGGTGATAGGTGAAGCCAAGTGTGGGCACATGAGGATCACTGTTAGTTTCTCTGCTTCTGCCTAAGTGTGAACATTTGCCCAGACTGAGGGTCTATGACAAGGCATGTTTGTGTCCTGTGGTGAAGGACTGCTTGGTCATTGGATTCTCATGCAGTCAGGAAATGTTACTTCCAAAGTCTGTTTAGATCAGGGGTCTGCAGAATCACAGCCTATGGCTGCCTATTTTTTGAAATAAAGTTTTTTAAAATTATTATTATACTTTAAGTTCTAGGGTCATGTGCACAATGTGCAGGTTTGTTACATAGGTATACATGTGCCATGCTGGTTTGCTGCACCCATTAACCCGTCATTTACATTTGATATATCTCCTAATACCATCCCTCCCCCGCCCCCATCCCACGACAAGCCCCGGTGTGTGATGTTCCCCACCCTGTGTAAATGTTCTCATTGTTCAGTTCCCACCTATGAGTGAGAACATGTGGTGTTTGGTTTTCTGTCATTGTGATAGTTTGCTCAGAATGATGGCTTCCAGCTTCATCCATGTCCCTACAAAGGACATGAACTCATCCTCTTTTATGACTGCATAGTATTCCATGGCGTATATGTACCACATTTTCTTAATCCAGTCCATCATTGATGGACATTTGGGTTGGTTCCAAGTCTTTGCTATTGTGAATAGTGCTGCAGTAAAGATACATGTGCATGTGTCTTTATAGTACCATGATTTATAATCCTTTGAGTATACAACTAGTAATGGGATCGGTGGGTCAAATGGTATTTCTAGCTCTAGATCCTTGAGGAATCACCACATTGTCTTCCACAATGGTTGAACTAGTTTACACTCCCACCAACAGTGTAAAAGCGTTCCTATTTCTCCACAACCTCTCCAGCATCTGCTGTTTCCTGACTTTTTAACGACCGCCATTCTAACTGGTGTAAGATGATGTCTCATTATGGTTTTGATTTGCATTTCTCTAATGATCAGTGATGATGAGTATTTTTTCATGTATCTGTTGGCTGCATAAATGTCTTCTTTTGAGAAGTGACTGTCATGTCCTTTGCCCACTTTTTGATGGGGTTGTTTTTTTCTTGTAAATTTGTTTAAGTTCTTTGTAGATTCTGGATATTAGCCCTTTGTCAGATGGGTAGATTGCAAAAATTTTCTACCACTCTGTAGGTTGCCTGTTCACTCTGATGGTAGTTTCTTTTGCTGTGCAGAAGCTCTTTAGTTTAATTAGATCCCATTTGTCTATTTTGGCTTTTGTTGCCATTGCTTTTGGTGTTTTAGTCATGAAGTCCTTGCCCATGCCTATGTCCTGAATGGTATTGCCTAGGTTTTCTTCTAGGATTTTTATGGTATTAGGTCTAACATTTAAGTCTTTAATTCATCTTGAATTAATTTTTGTGTAAGGTGTAAGGAAGGGATCCAGTTTCTGCTTTCTACATATGACTAGCCAGTTTTCCGAGCACCATCTATTAAATAGGGAATCCTTTCCCCATTTCTTGTTTTTGTCAGGTTTGTCAAAGATCAGATGGTTTTAGATGTGTGGTGTTATTTCTGAGACCTCTGTTCTGTTCCATTGGTCTATGTCTCTGTTTTGGTACCAGTACCATGCTTTTTTGGTTACTGTAGTCTTGTAGTATAGTTTGAAGTCAGGTAGCATGATGCCTCCAGCTTTGTTCTTTTGGCTTAGGATTGACTTGGCAATGTGGGCTCTTTTTTGGTTCCATGTGAACTTTAAAGTAGTTTTTTACAAATCTATGAAGAAAGTCATTGGTAGCTTGATGGGGATGGCATTGAATCTCTAAATTACCTTGGGCAGTATGGCCATTTTCACGATACTGATTCTTCCTATCCATGAGCATGGAAAGTTCTTCCATTTGTTTGTGTCCTCTTTTATTTCATTGAGCAGGGGTTTGTAGTTCTCCTTGAAGAAGTCCTTCACATCCCTTGTAGGTTGGATTCCTAGGTATTTTATTCTCTTGGTAGCAATTGTGAATGGGAGTTCACTCATTATTTGGCTCTCTGTTTGTCTGTTATTGGTGTATAGGAATGTTTGTGATTTTTGCACATTGATTTTGTATACTGAGACTTTGCTGAAGTTGCTTATCAACTTAAGGAGTTTTTGGGCTGAGATGATGGGGTTTTCTAAATATACAATCATGTCATCTGCAAACAGGGACAATTTGACTTCCTCTTTTCCTAATTGAATATCCTTTATTTCTTTCTCCTGCCTGATTGCCCTGGCCAGAACTTCCAATACTATGTTGAATAGGAGTGGTGAGAGAGGTCATCCCTGTCTTGTGCTGGTTTTCAAAGGGAATGCTTCCAGTTTTTGACCATTCAGTATGATACTGGCTGTGGGTTTGCCTTAATTGCTCTTATTATTTTGAGATATGTTCCATCTATACCTAGTTTATTGAGAGTTTTTAGCATGAAGGGCTGTTGAATTTTGTTGAAGGCCTTTTCTGCATCTATTGAGATAATCATGTGATTTTGTCGATGGTTCTGTTTATGTAGTGGATTATGTTTATTGATTTGTGTGTGTTGAACCAGCTTTGCATCCCAGGGATGAAGCCCACTTGATCATGGTGGATAAGCTTTTTGATGTGCTGCTGGATTCGGTTTGCCAGTATTTTATTTAGGATTTTTGCATCGATGTTCATCAGGGATTTTGGGCTAAATTCTCTTTTTTGTGTGTGTCTCTGCCAGGCTTTGGTATCAGGATGATGCTGGCCTCATAAAACGAGTTAGGGAGGATTCCCTCTTTTTCTATTGATTGGAATAGTTTCAGAAGGAATGGTACCAGCTCCTCTTTGTACCTCTGGTAGAATTCAGCTATGAATCCGTCTGGTCCTGGACTTTTTTTGGTTTGTAGGCTATTAATTATTGCCTCAATTTCAGAGCCTGCTATTGGTCTATTCAGAGATTTAATTTCTTCCTTGTTTAGTCTTCAGGAGGGTGTACGTGTCCAGGAATGTATCCATTTTTTTTTTTTTATTTTCTAGTTTATTTGTGTAGAGGTGTTTATAGTATTTTCTGATGGTAGTTTGTATTTCTGTGGGATTGGTGGTGATATCCCCTTTATCATTTTTTATTGTATCTATTTGATTCTTCTCTCTTTTCTTCGTTAGTCTTGCTAGCGGTCTATCAATTTTGTTGATATTTTCAAAAAACCAGCTCCTGGATTCATTGATTTTTTGAAGGGTTTTTTGTGTCTCTATCTCCTTCAGCTCTGCTCTGATCTTAGTTATTTCTTGCCTTCTGCTAGCTTTCGAATGTGTTTGCTTTTGCTTCTCTAGTTATTTTAATTGTGATGTTAAGGTGTCAATTGTAGATCTTTCCTGCTTTCTCTTGTGGGCATTTAGTGCTATAAATTTCTCTGTACACACTGCTTTAAATGTGTCCCAGAGATTCTGATATGTTGTGTCTTTGTTCTCATTGGTTTCAAAGAACATCTGTATTTCTGCCTTCATTTTGTTACTGTACCCAGTAATCATTCAGGAGCAGGTTGTTCAGTTTCCATGTAGTTGAGTGGTTTTGAGTGAGTTTCTTAATCCTTAGTTCTAGTTTGATTGCACAGTGGTCTGAGAGACAGTTTGTTATAATTTCTGTTCTTTTATATTTGCTGAGGAGTGCTTTACTTCCAACTATGTGGTCAATTTTGGAATACGTGCTATGTGGTGCTGAGAAGAATGTATATTCTGTTGATTTGGGGTGGCGAGTTCTGTAGATGTCTATTAGGTCTGCTTGGTGCAGAGCTGAGTTCAAGTCCTGGATATCCTTGTTAACTTTCTGTCTTGTTGATCTGTCTAATATTGACAGTGGGGTGTTAAAGTCTCCCATTATTATTGTACAGGAGTCTAAGTCTCTTTGTAGGTCTCTAAGGACTTGCTTAAAATCTGGGTGCTCCTGTATTGGGTACATATATATTTAGGATAGTTAGCTCTCCTTGTTGAATTGATCCCTTAACCATTATGTAATGGCTTTCTTTGTCTCTTTTGATCGTTGTTGGTTTAAAGTCTGTTTTATCAGAGACTAGGATTGCAACCCCTGCTTTTTTTTTTTTTTTTCTTCTTTCCATTTATTTGGTAAATCTTCTTCCATCCCTTTATTTTGAGCCTATGTGTGTCTCTGCATGTGAGATGGGTCTCCTGAATACAGCACACTGATGGGTCTTGACTCTTTATCCAATTTGCCAGTCTATGTCTTTTAATTGGGGCATTTAGCCCATTTACATTTAAGGTTAATATTGTTATGTGTGAATTTGATCCTGTCATTATGATGTTCACTGGTTATTTTGCCTGTTAGTTGATGCAGTTTCTTCCTAGCATCCATGGTCCTTACAATTTGGCATGCTTTTGCAGTGGCTGGTACCAGTTGTTCCTTTCCATGTTTAGTGCTTCCTTCAGGAGCTCTTGTAAGGCAGGCCTGGTGGTGACAAAATCTCTCAGCATTTGCTTGTCTATAAAGGATTTTATTTATCCTTTACTTATGAAGCTTAGTTTGGCTGGATATGAAATTCTGGGTTGAAAATTCTTTTCCTTAACGATGTTGAATATTGGCCTCCACTCTCTTCTGGCTTGTAGAGGTTCTCCCAAGAGATCTGCTGATAGTTTGATGGGCTTCCCTTTGAGGGTAACCCGACTTTTCTCTCTGGCTGCCCTTAACATTTTTTCCTTCATTTCAACCTTGGTGAATCTGATAATTATGTGTCTTGGGGTTGTTCTTCTTGAGGAGTATCTTTGTGGTATTCTCTGTATTTCCTGACTGAATGCTGGCCTGCCTTGCTAGGTTGGGTAAGTTCTCTTGGATAATATCCTGAAGATTTTTTTCCTACTTGGTTCCATTCTCCCCGTCACTTTCAGGTACACCAATCAAAAATAGATTTGGTCTTTTTACATAGTCCCATATTTCTTGGAGGCTTTGCTCATTTCTTTTTATTCTTTTCTCTCTATACTTCTCTTCTCACTTTATTTCATTAATTTGATCACTGATACCCTTTCTTCCACTTGATCAAATCGGCTATTGAAGCTTGTGCGTGTGTCATGTAGTTCTCCTGCCATGGTTTTCATCTCCATCAGGTCTGTTAAGGTCTTCTCTACACTCTTTATTCTAGTTAGCCAGTTGTCTAATCTTTTTTCAAGTTTTTTAGCTTCCTTGCAATGGGTTCAAACATCCTCTTTTCGCTCGGAGAAGTTTGTTATTACCAACCTTCTGAAGCCTACTTCTCTCAGCTTGTCAAAGTCATTCTCCATCTGGCTTTGTTCTGCTGCTGGTGAGGACCTGCGATCCTTTGGAGAAGAGGCACTCTGGTTTTTAGAATTTTCAGCTTTTCTCCTCTGGTTTCTCCCTAGCTTAGTGGTTTTATCTACCTTTGGTCTTTGATGTTGGTGACCTACAGATGGGGTTTTGGTGTGGATGTCCTTTTTGTTGATGTTGATGCTATTCCTTTCTGTTTGTTGGTTTTCCTTCTAACAGTCAGGTCCCTCAGCTGCAGGTCTGTTGGAGTTTGCTAGAGGTCCACTCCAGACCCTGTTTGCCTGGGTATCACCAGCAGAGGCTGCAGAACAGCAAATATTGCAGAACGGCAAATATTGCTGCCTGATCCTTCCTCTGGAAGCTTCATCCCAGAGGGACACCCGCCTGTATGAGGTGTCAGTCGGCCCCTACTGGGAGGCTACACGAGGGTCAGGGACCCACTTGAGGAGGCAGTCTGTCTGTTCTCAGAGCTCAAACACCATGCTCAAACACTGTGCTGGGAGACAGAGTCTCACTCTGTCGCCCAGGCTGGAGTGTAGTGGTGCAATCTCAGCTCACTGCAGCCCCTGCCTCCAGGGTTCAAGCATTCTCCTGCCTCAGCCTCCTGAGTAGCTGGGACTACAGGTGTGTGCTACCACGTCCGGCTAATTTTTTGTATTCTTTATTAGAGATGGAGTTTCATCATGTTGGCCAGGATGGTCTTGATCTCCTGACCTAGTGATCCACCCCGCTTGGCCTCCCAAAGTGCTGGGATTACAGGCATGAGCCACCACGCCTGGCTGGAAATAAAGTTTTATTGGAGCACAGTCACATTCATTTAATCATTCATTTAGTGTCTGTGATTAGTAAACAGATCTGTGAAGGCAGAGCTCAGTAGTTATGACAGAGACGTAATGGACAGCCAGTCCTAAGATATTTACTATCTGGACTTTTAAGAAAATGTTTGTCTATTAGACAAATGTGGTTTAGACTGATGATGATGATGATGACAATCATGACAATGATAATGATGGTGGTGACAATGACAGAGATGACGATAATGATGTAACTGATTTACCTTAAGGCACGCCAAGAAATGTGTGAGTACTTCCTTGAACCAGATGTGGACCCAGAAGTAAAGGAAGGCAGCTGGGCACGACTTTAACTTCTGCTGGGAGGACCTACTGGAAGGGGCAGCTAGCACTAAATAAAGGGACGGCTAAGGGACAAGGGCCTAAGAGGAGACTGGAGACAGCAAAAGGAAAGGCATCTCTATCATATGAGTTCCAGCAGAGGATCCCAGCAGAGGAGCCCCCAGAGAACCCATGGAAACACCCTCGGTGGACAATCTCAGCTTTAACACCTTCCCCAACCAGAGAATGCAAAGCTGCCTAGTTGTGTAGGAAATGTCGCTTCCCCTTTCCTCTCCTCCTTTCCATCCTGAGTGGGTCATGAAAGAGCAGCTGGCAAGTGCAGAGGAGGTGCAGGTGTAGTCAGCAGAGAAGATTACTGGTTGACCCCACCTGTCCCTTCCACTGAGGTTGGCTTTAGCTGAGGAAGGGGTGGAGGGGCAGCAGTTTTACCTTTGAGAGGAGAGGCAGAGGTTTATTAATATCATGGATGGATACTGTTAGTTCCTGGATTGAGGCTGTGGCTAGGGACTTAAGTGGCTTAGGTCTGCCTCTGCCACACAGGAGGGAGGGGCAGGAGAGGCATGGGGACTTTCCTTCTAATTCAGTAGACACAGAGAAAGGTGGTTTTTGACCACCTTCTGCAAGGCATTCTTGTTTAATGTAACAGTTACAGTGATAACAATGACAAGAAATTCACAACAATGACCTCTTTATGGCACCAGAGTAGTCCCTCCATCTTGTGCACTCCTACCCGTGACCATAAAGCCTTTGATGACAACAGTCCTTTGACCTCACCTGTCTGTCTGTCCTCCTCTCTCACTGGTCTCCCTCTGAATGCAAAGCTCCAGCCCCACAGATTGCATGCCCTTACCTGAAATTGATATCCTCCTTTTTCTTTCTCCGTTGGTACCAGCTCTTACTTGTAACAAATGCCTTCCTCTCTCCTTTACCTGTCTGCCTCCTCCTCAACTTGAAGACTCTCTGACCACCCAGTGTATTGTAGCCACTTCTTCTTGTCTTATTAATCACCCTGTGTGGCCCTTATCAGCATCCAAATACAGTCACTGGTGTGCGTACACACGTGTTTGCCATGAGTCTGCCCGGGATTCTATTCGGTCTCACTGTACCATCAGCACTTAGCTCAGGGCCTGACACAAAGCTGTCCTTTCTACATACAATCTCACGTTTTCAGAATATTGGTTCACATTATTTTAAAACAGTGCAGGCCAAAAAAAACTTCTCTCTAAGCTGCATTCATTGCACAGCTGCCTGTTTTGGATGGATGTTCCAGGAAGCTTTCTGAAATCTGAAAGTGGGGGCAAGGACCTATGGCCTCCAGAGCTCAGGAGACCACAGGGAAAGGCCTGGTTGAGGAGAAAGTTGGTAGTAGAGATAAGCAGTTGCTGGAGGACTGGGGAGGGTTCCAGGGAATCCGACTCCCTGGGCAAGGCTCTTCCCTGAATGAAAGGCTCTGCCTAAACACCCTCTGTCCAATGACCGTCTCTGCTGCTACCAAGGACAACAGTCCCCAGACTGTTCTAGCTCAGGCTCAGAAAGAATTCTGCCTGTGAAAACAGAATATCATCAAATTGGGTTTGTGATGCATGACCAGGTCCCAAAATAGTATCCACGCCCCCTCCCTTGTCCTGCTGGAAGGCTCTGTGTGAGTTTCTTTATTTTGGAGTCACTGTCTGCAGGCTGCTCTGGCTTCCACGCCTTTTCTTCATCCTGCACCCCTCGGCTAACTCTCAGCAGGAAAGCTGTGAACTCAATTCTTAATTAAGTTCCCTTGCTGCCAAAAAATAACCAGGCCCCCACCCACCCCCTTCCTGTCTCCCCACACACAGAGGTGCCCCTATTCTTTCTCTCTGTGCATCTGATGAGGTTGGATTGGAAGGGAGAGGGAAGAGATGAAGAGACTGTCAGTTTCACATCTGTTTTCTGTCCTTTATCTTAACTGAATTACATTCGGGTCCATGTAATGATAGACTTTTGAATAGTGAGAGACTGGGCTTCAAACCAGCCTCTGCCACTTTCTCGCTTGCTGTGTGTCCCTGGGCAAGTCACTTCACCTCTCTGAGCTTCAGTTTTCTCACCTAGAAGTGGAGAAGAATACACCCTTATGGCATTAAGTTGACACCTAATTAAATGGTAGTGGTACAGCAAGGTGGTCCTGCTGACTCCCACTTTACAAAGGAGAAAAGAGGCGGGAGCATCTCAGTGACTTCTACAGCCATGGCGGGTGTTAGGGGCTTCAGCCTGGCTTGCAGGTCCCCAGTCTTGTTAAAATCTGACCACGTCACTCAGATGTTTGCACTTCTTTGGTGTTTCCCATTTTTTAAGCTAGAAACCAAAACCATTGCGGAACCCACCAGGCCCCTCTCCTGTGTCTCAGTTCTTCCTCCCTGAGCCCTTCTCCCTGAAACCCCATCTCTCACTTTTTTCTTTGATCACTTTCTTTCCCCAGTTACACTGCTTGCTTTCAAGTCCTTGATGTGCTGTGCTCCCTCCTGCCTCGGGGCCTTTGCACCTGCTGTTGTTCCCTCTCCCAGGATGCAAGGCCACCTCCCTTCTCCCACATTGTGCCCAGAGCCTCCACATCCCTCAGTGCTCTGTTTAAGCTTCTCTTCCATGGAGAAGCCAGCCTCCTAGGGCCCCAGAAGTACTTCTCCTGTCTCCTTCCACCTCTTACCTTTGTATTTAAACAAGTCATTAAATATGTGTGGAAGGATGATGACAGCTGTCCCTCACATGAGCCTGTGAACCCCTCAAGAGTGGAGGTCTCACACTTCTTATCCACCGTTGGATCCTGAGGCCTAGAACTATGCCTGGCCACAGCAAGGGGTCCATATGTAGTAGTCAATATACAGAAATAAATGATTGAATAGCGGACTGAACCTATCCTCGTGCCCTCTGAAGGGAATCAGGATGGTCTTGCAGATTACCCCATCTCTCAGGCGGGACTTCTGACACAAAAGGGCTCAGCTGCCCCCAACTCCAGGAGACGGCCCTGAACCTCTACCATGTGCTCCCAGCACCCTGCAGATGAGCTCGCCTGGCAAGTGGAAGGAATCATTAATTAATAAGCGGCAGGCTCTTTGGAAAAATACAGCTTGTGCAAAGGCAGCGCCTCAACAGCGGAGACCCAAGGCCATTTCTGCTCCCCCGGCTCCCACCCTGCAAGGCTTCTCCCATCTCTACTCACACTTCCCCACAGGCACAGGGTCCTGGGTTCTAGCAGGGCCCTCTGACATCAGCCCAGGAGATAAGGAGTCTTCTCTTTGTGCTTTCCCTGACAAGTGAGGCTGAGCTGGTGGGTTCTGTTAGCTGAGGGCCAAGCTTCCAGGAGAGCTGCAGCCCCTGCGGTGCAGACACTATAGGAGAGAATTGGAATTTTGGCAGCAGAACTGAGGGAGCAAGTGGAGGGAGCTGTGTGCTGGGGGCTTCAGGTTTTTGTCACCTTTAGGAGCAGGGCAAAGGGTCCCTCTGTGTGTTGTCCTTTTTCAAAACAAAACAAAACATATGATCACATCAGGGAAATTCTGGAAAAGAAATTGAAAAAAATCTCTCACAAATCTAGTGCCCTATGGGTGCAACATGACATAGTTTGCGGGCTTTGTGCACAGGCAGCTCTGGTTTTGCATAGCTGAGGTCCTGGTGCAGAAGCCATTTTGCTTTCACATTTCTTTTCTTCACTCGAGGCCGTGTGTGAACATTTCTTGGGTGGTGCTTCCAATGATCAGTGTCATTGGCTTCAGAATGTGGCTCCCCCTTGGTGGCCTTGCTCTGTCTCACCTCCCAGTCTCAGCTCCCACCACTTCCAGATCTGCTACCCTGACCTCCTCAAGTCCCTGAGTGTTGGTCCTGTTCTGGCCAGGGTCTGATGTGTCGGGTAGCTCTGGACAAGCTACCAAACCTTTGTGAGCCTCTTTCCCCATCTCTAAACTAGAGCACCATCAGGACGGCCCCTCAGAGACAGGGCTTCGGTAAGGATTAGCTGAGCAGATTTGCTGCCTATGGCTCCCATAACACATGGCCACAAACTGGGTGGCTTAAAACAACAGAAATGTATTCTCACTCAGATCACGAGGCCAGGCGTGAGAAACTGAGGTGGCGGCAGGGTTGCTTACTTCTGGAGGCTCCAAGGAAGAAACTGTCCTGGCCTCTCTCCCAGCTTCTGGGCTGCTGAAATCCTGGGGGTTCCTTGGCTTGTGGAGGTGTCACTCCAACCTCCGCCTCCATCTTTGTATCCTCTTTATCTCTGTGTCTCTCTGTGTCCTCTCTTCTTCTTTTTTCTTTCTTTCTTTTTCTTTTTTTTTGAGATGGAGTTTCGCTCTTGTCACCCAGGCTGGAGTGCAGTGGCGCGATCTCAGCTCACTGCAACCTCCGTCTCCCAGGTTCAAGCGATTCTGCCTCCTCAGCCTCCCAAGTAGCGGGATTACAGGTGCCTGCCACTATGCCCGGCTAATTTTTTGTATTTTTAGTAGAGACGGGGTTTCATCATATTGGGCAGGCTGGTCTCGAACTCCTGACCTCAGGTGATCCGCCCACCTTGGCCTCTCAAAGTTCTGGGGATTACAGGGGTGAGCCACTGTGCCTGGCCCTCTCCTCTTCTTATAAAGACACCAATCATTGCATTTAGGGTCTTACCCTAAAGCCGGGATTATTTCATCTTAAAGTCCTTGACTAGTTACAGCTGGAAAAGCCCTATTTCAAATAAGGCCAATTTCTCAGGCAGACACGAACGAAGCCACTATAGTAAGACAAAACAAAGGGAGTGAATAGCACCGAGAAATTAACACCAGCTGTACCAGAGATCACAGGGGCTCAATAAACATCGAGCTCATTTACAGACCTGCCACAGGGCTGCCTTCTCCCACCTGCTAGGCACCGTGAGCAAGGCTGACCCCTCATCTGCCAGGCTGAAGTCAGAGCCCCCTGACAAAGCCCAGGACCTGTGCTGTGGGGGTTAGGGGGGAAATGAAATGCAGGGGGGCGGGTGGGGGAAGAAGGTATGCTTAAGGGCCTACAAAAATGTTTCAGTTTACTTAAAACAAGAAGAGAATAGTGACTCTCATCCAGCCTGAATTATATTTGTCTTTATACCAGTGCAGCTGTAAAATATACGTTTTAAATTTTTTTTGAGGAAGGGGCCTATGAAGGCAAGAATGCTTGGGGCCCATGGAAGTCCCAGGAGGGGTCCTGGCTCCTTGGGGTGGCCCCGAGTGATGATTTTGTATGTGTTGCCCCTGTTTATTCATTGGTGGTGTGGTTGGCATCACTGTCCCCATTTTTTGGGTGAAGGAACTAAGGGTCTATGAAAATTTGAGATGTACCAACACCACGCTGGGAGGGTCCTTTGGCGCACTCTAACCTGGCCCCCAGGAAAGGGACCCAGCAAGGCAGGGCACCTGCGGGGCTGTGCTAAACTCAGAGTGGAGCTGGGTCTGCAGCCTGGCTCTCCTGGCTCCCTGTCTTGTGACTGTTCTGCTCACAACTGGCTGATCTCGAAGGGACGTGTCTCCACCACCCAGATCAGCATGCTGGCCACTCTCTTGGTAAATCCACTACCTGATCTCCAGGCAGGCTGCGTCAAACCCCCAGTGACCACTATAGAGAAGGGACATTGTATGCAGGTCAGGGGTGCTCGTGCTCACTTGCACCAGCCCTCAGGAAGGCTGGCTGAGGACCACGTCTCTAGAGGAACTGGTCTTGCTTCTGGGACTAGTGGGGCAGAATCTGTCTCCACAGGTAAATGAGTCTTACCTGGTCCTCAGCCTGAGGACATGCAGATGAATGCAATGCAACCTCTCCCCTTCAGGAGGGCCCATCCAGGTGGGGGAGGCAGACTGGAGAAGTCACCAAGGAGGGGGTGGTAGTCCAGGTGAGACCTGAGTGATGACCAGCGGATAAAGACAGTGTGTGTAGGACAGGGCTTGGAAAGTACACAAGTGGAGGTCAGGGAGGAATGGAACATTCTAGATTAGAGAGCAGTTGCAGACTCTAAGTCAGAAAGACTGGGCCAGGGAGCTGGTGGGGAGAGGTTGGGGGTAAGGCCAGAGAGGAGGCGGAGGCCAGGTGACACGAGGCTTTGGGGGCCTTTATCAGGAGCTTGAATTTCATTCTGTGTACAATGGGAGCTGCTGGAAGATTTTAAACAGGGGAATGACACGCTCCAACTGATGTCTTTCTAGGGTTCCTCTGGCAGTGGAGATCAGATTGCAGGGGAAGTTGGAGGGGTGGAGGGGAGGTGACTGTCATTAGCCGGGTAACAAATATTGTAGGTTCAACCCACAGTACTGGCAAAGGAGATGCCAAAAAGCCAAAGTATTTTTGGAGAAACAGTGAGTCATGGAAGGCTCCACAAGGGAGGTGGTGCTGGTAGGGTTTTCAAAATTGAGTAGGAGTTTGCTCAGCAAGTGAAGGCTAAGGGGCCTCTCCTGACGATGAGGCCACATGTGTGAAATTCCACAAGGTTGACTCTGAGTGGCTGGATGGTGCCGGAGCACAACCAGTAAACGGGGACATGATGGGAGGAGAGAGAGCTGGGAAGGGGGCCATGGAGTGCCTCCAATAGTGCAGAGCTCAGGCATTGTCTCACAGGCAGTGGGAGCTCTAGAAGCCACATACTTAGTTCACACATTTAATTGCAATGGAAGGACTGGAAAGTATTTTACAGGCGGAAGGCATGAATGAATGAGTCAAACGCACTGTAAAATCCATCTTTAAAGAATCGAGAGCAGATGAGGATGCCGGAAGGAACATTCTCATGATCACTGTCTCTACTTGCTCTCTCTGATGTTTCAGTCCCCAAGGCAGGGGCCATGGCAGCAACCAAGGATGGGAGAAAACCCCACAGGGAGAAACAGGGAGGGCGACATCACACCAACCCAAAGGAGGTGCCCCCACCGTCACGGGGGCAGGCAGGCTGATCTTCCAATGGCAAAATTGTAAATTTTAACAGAGATGCATTGTTCTCAACATGCATAAGAAAAAAGTACTCATTCAACTCATTATTTTACATATGGCGTTGCTAAGATAGAGCTGAATGTATATAAGAAATGAGTCAACCTAAAGTAAAATAGTAAGTAAAAGACTGGAGAAGACGACATTGGCTATAGTGTAATGGATAAAGTCTGGGAAGCACTGAGAACGCTACCTCCTGGGGTGAGGGGGGCGTGGCGGCCACAGAGCTGTCCATCAGTCTGCCTGGTGGGGCAGGGGCAATCTGAGGGGGCGGGAAAGTGCTGCTTTGTAAAGGAACAGATAGGGATGCCGATGGATGCCATTGGGATTTAATGCAGCAGTGAACTCGCCTTGCTGTCTGTAGCACCTTCCCGCACAGTATTCCTGCACTCAACTGGGTGTGCTGTGAGCTCACTACACTCCCCACGTCTCCCGAGGTATGAACTCAGAGACAGCAGGCTGTAGGGCTCTTTCCTGTAGGGCCTGGTCTCTACATGAATTGTAGGGCCCGGTCTCTCCGTCATGAATTGACACAGAGGCCCTTCTTACCGGAAGGACCAGCACAGGGTACAGAGGCATGGGCAGCTGTCCTCCCACCCACACGATAAAATAATCATAGTGATAATGACGCACATGTCACAGCCAGTGAATTCCCAGCTGGGGCCTACTCCACGCACTTCACACGCACTCCATAATTTATTCTTCATCCAACCTAGTGAAGTGGGCAGTTTTACCCTTTTTCTACAGATGAGGAAACTGAGGCTCAAAGAGGTGGGTACATTGCCCAAGGACACAGGGCTGTGGCAGAGCCGGAATCCCAGCCCGAGTCTGGCTGACTCCAAAGCCCAGAGTTTGCATGAACAGGCTGGAGGCAGTGTTGCTGCAGCCCCAAGGCCAGGTTGGGCTGCAGATGTGTTTGACTTGGCTCTCTCAGTGTTGAATTCTTTCTAATTGGTTGGCAACATCTAAGGGCTGGAGATTTCACATGAAAACCAATCATTCTGGCTTCTCTAAGCAGAGCTGGGCCATCTGGCCACCTGAGGCCTGACTTCTCACCTGGCCACATGCATGGGGCTGCCCCGGTAGCCAAAGCCTTTGCTCTATGCTTTTCCACAAGCCCCGCCAGTCCCTATTGTCCCTCTCACCCACAACCCATGGGACAGGCATCGGCCTTTGCCATGGTGGACACTGGGACAGTCCAGGTCTCCCAAGTGGGAAAGGTCTGTTTGGTCTCCACACAGGCCTTGGGTACCACTCAACAGAGCCTGAGCATGAAGCATGCCCTGTGTCCACAACCCCAGTGGGGAAACTGAGGCCCAGAGAGAGAGGAGGCATTATGTTCTTACTGTTGCTGTAACATGAATGTACTGCCTAAAAACAACATCCGTTTATTCTCTTATAATTCTGGAGATCAGAAGTACAAAATGGGTCTCACTGGCTAAAATTAAGGTATCGGCAGGGCCACGTTCCTTTTGGAAGCTGTAGGAGAGAATGCTTTCCATTGTCTTTTTCTAGCTTCTAGAGGTCATCTACATTCCTCCGCTTGTGGCTTCTCCCTTCATCTCCAAAGCCCAGCAGCACAGCATCTTCATCTCTCTCTCTTGCCTCCCTTTCAGGAGGGCCTTTGTGAGGCCACTGGGTCCCCTGGTTAACGTGGATACTCTCCCAACTCGAGATGCTTGCCCAAGGTACAGTGTGAGTAGTAGGACCAGCAGGGAGTGAAACTCAGGACAACATTTTCCTCAGTTCCCCTTCTGGATACCACACAGCCTCCTTCAAAAGAAAATGTTTAAATTCTGATGTTTCATTGGAAATGGGCAGAAAGAGGCAGATTCAAAGATTAGGATAAAAGCCAAGTGAGGAGGCCTCCAAATTGCAGAGAGCCAGGGGATGTGGGTCTTCACGGGCGCAGCACAAATGTGACCCATAAAAGGGACATGAATAGAAACAGAGCAGCTCTGAGGTTCTTGGCCCTGCTCCTGTGTTCCCCAGCTTCCATCACCCTGGCAGATACCTACCTGCATATCTCCCGTGCCTGCCTCTCCCAGACTCCAGCCTCCCAAGAGCCTTTCCTGAAATGCAAATCTGAACACTTCCTTTCAAACACTCCCTGGCCCCTAGGATCAAATCCAAGTTCAGTGCCCAGCATTCAAAGGCCACAAGGCTTGTCACCCACCCCTCCCCACACCGCTACTATCTCTGCCTTTTGATCTGGAGAAAGCCTTGGCTTGGGGGTCAGGAGCCTAGTGGTCCTTTTGCCTTGATGACACCAGGCATATTTCCATATCACATACAATTTCTCATCTACATGACACCCAAGCCTTGTGAGTAGTTGGCCCGTTTCTCAAATGAGGAAAAGTGCCCAGAGAGGCCAAGTAGCTTCCCCCACATCACACAGCTAGTAAGAGGCAAATCAGAGGTCTGAATTCAGCTCTTTTATCTCCCCTGAGGCTGCTCACAGGGCTCTGAGCCCAGGGCCTGGCCTGTGCTGTGGGGTTGACAAATGGGCAGAGGGTGTGAGGACGGCGGCCTCTCCCACATGACTCACAGTTCGGCCTCCAGCAGCCTCCTGTTGAGAAGCATCATAAATTAAAAACCGGTGATGTCGCCAGGCTTGGACAGTGTCCCTGATGCTGGAGGAATAATTAATGGCACACGACTGGAGCTGGAGACGGCAAAGCCTGCTAGAATTCAGCTCCTGCCCTGCCCCGGAAACAGTTTTCAGCCCAGGGGGCTGTGCAGAGCTGGGTGGGTGCCCTCTCCCTGCCACCTGCTGTGAGGCCAAGGGCAGTGGAGGCCCCTCTCTTTGCTGACCCCTCTCCCTCCATGGCCTCCTCTCACTCATAAATGGAGACAATCTGAACTCTTTCCACAGGGCAATGTATAAGAGGGTGCCCCAGCAGGCACGGGGTCTCTCTCTGTCTCTCTCTCTCTCTCTCTCTCTTTTTTTTTTTTTTTTTGGCAGAGTCTCGCTCTGTCGCCAGGCTGGAGTGCAGTGGCGCAATCTTGGCTCACTGCAATCTCCACCTCCCGGATTCTCCTGCATCAACCTCCCGAGTAGCTGGGACTACAGCGTGTACCACCATGCCCAGCTAATTTTTGTATTTTTTTTTAGTAGTGACAGGGTTTCACCATGTTGACCAGGATGGTCTCTATCTCTTGACCTCATGATCTGCCTGCCTCAGCCTCCCAAACTGCTGGGATTACAGGTGTGAGCCGCCGCGCCCAGCAGGCATGGGGCCTCTTAAGGGCTCCAAACCCACCTTTCAATACAGGCATTTCATGAGCAACTCAGATTCACTGCAGACTCTCCCAACCTCTCCTCTAGGTGTAGCTAGCAAGGCTAAGGCTGGCAGGGCCCCCCTGATTACTTTATTTACCTGTAGCTTGTGTTATTATTTTCATAAATCCATTAGCAGGAGGAGGGAGGCGGGGCATGACCAGGGAAGCCTGCACAGTGCTGGGACATTTTAGCCTCAGCCTGGCTCTCTGCTCTACTTGGTCAAATTCCAACTGTGTTCTTGGCTCACAGCACACCTACTGTAACAGCAACACAAACGCTCCAAAGCCTCCTCCGTCCATCACCTTTGTCTTCATGTGGTGCATTTCATAAAGTTGACTATTTTTGTCCGTTCTATTTCTGTTATTAACACACGCAAGGTATTTGCAATATACATATGTGTAATTTCATATTTATAAACTCTTTAACCAAATATAATACTTGGATAGACTTCTTGATTAATTTGTATCAGAAATTTTCCTTCTTTTTAATTCTAGCTCTAATTCTGAGCTCAGATTCCTTTCTTATCTGTAACACAGGATGGTGATGAGGATGATATAACATACTCCCTCAAGGATGTTTTGAATTTTCAGTCATTCGTTCAACACATTTCATTGAATAGCTACTATGTGTCAGGCAAACTGCTATGAGCAGGAATAGGATGGTGAACAAAATTAGCATGGTTCCTGCCTGGATGGCGCTCAGAATTGAGGGGAGACAGGCAGTAGCAGTCATGAAAAACTATACAAGAACATATTGTGTCACCCTCTCAGGAAACAGGCTGGGAGCTAGGCGAGAGGGCAAGAGTATGCTTCAGAATCAGAGGGCAGGGGACAGCAAATGGGGGTGGGCAGGTTCCAGGAAGGGGGCAGAGCTCTGGGAGGCCCCTCCAGGAGGCTGAGCTTGCGCAGGTTTCTCCCCAGCTCTGGGCCTCAGCTTCCTCATCTGTGGAATGGGCGTGGCAGCGTTTTGACTTTGTGGGGCTTTTTGAGGGTGAAATGAGGAAATGCACACGAAGGACATCTTCCAGCTGGGTGTAAGCTTCAGTGCAGACCAGCAGCACACTCTTCCCTCTGTGTGTGAGGAGGCCCGTGGGCGGGGACACGAGGCTGGGGTTCAGAGCACCCATGGGAACAGCCAGCCTGGGTTGAGTTCCCAGCTCTGCCGATTGCCATGTTGTCTCAGCGGAGGGTTCCTTGGGTGTATAGAGGACTCGAAGCACAGGCGCCCCAGACCAGGAGAAACACGGGAGGGCGGGCATGCCTGAGAGGGGCCCCCAGGGCACCCCTGGGAACTCACAGAGGTCTCGACCAGCAAGCAACAAGCTGGGCCTGGGGGACAGGGGTGACTCAGACGTGGTCCTGGCCCGAGGAGGTTGCCGTGGGCTGGTGGAGAAAGATCCGTAAACTAAAGGGACCTTCCCAGCCCCCAGCCCGATGTGGCCAGCATGGGACAGACACGGCCCCGGCCTCTCTCCTGACCCAGGAGGCCCGCAGCCCCAGTATTTCTGCAGGCGTCTGGGCTCCATCTAGACGGCACTGGGATGCTGGAATCTGCATTTGTGCTGGACTGGACGCTGGGAAGACTTTCACTGCAGAGCGGGGGCTGCTGGAGGGGCGCGTGGGCTGCGGCCCGGCGGCGGAGGATGCCTGACTTTGCATGCGGAAGCCGAAGGAAGGCTGCGTGGGCAGATCTTCCAGTTAGGCCCAGAGGGACGGCCGACATTCAATCCGCCAGTCAAAGGAGAGAAGGCGCTGGCGACAGGAGCAGCGCAGGCGGCAGACCCGGGGGAGCGGGGGCGCGGGGGCGCGGGGGCCTGTGGGGGTCCCTGGGCGGGCGGCTGCGGAGTGCGGACCGGGCTGCACCGCGACAAAGGCGGCCCAGTGGCGGCATCTGAGGACGCACGCTGCCCCCTGGTGGCCAGGCCGCTCCCCGCAAACGCGAGCTCCTTTGTTTTGCTGTCCCGGCTTCTGCGGCCCAAGCTTGCTACAGAGTCTGAAGCCCTGGTTTCCAGAGAGGGTGGCCACGATGTCAGGGCTGCGCGGGGAACGAGGGTCGAGTCCCAGCCCTGCAGCTCGCTGGCTGCAAGGCCCGGCTCCCGAGCCTGCTCAGAGCCTGAGTCTCCCGCTGCTGCAATGGGAGGAAGCGCGCACCGGTTCACTGGGTGTGAGGGCGCTGATTGTGGTGGTATTTGTGCACAGGTGGCTCGGGCGCCGGTGGAGGCCTCCTAGCGGCTTGCCCCACCCAGTTTCCCCGCAGACCCGCTCCTCATCTCCTGCACCAGTTGGCGGGGTCTTTGTCTCCCCCGACCCTGATGGCAGCCCCTATGGAAGCACCATTAAGAAATCCACTCACACGCACCCTTTTGTGACATTGAGTAGAATTTTAGAGATTTGGGGGTGGGAGGCAGGCATCTCCTGCCCCTCCTTCTCCACCCTTCTTTCTCTTTTCCATTCTCTCCTCAGCCCTGCTCACAAGAGCCTTGCCCTGCAGCCATCATTGTAGAGAACATGCCCTCGGGCCTCGCCCTTCACCCCTGCACTGTTCCCAAGCACAGTCCACCCTGGTCCCTGAAGGAAGCTGAGTGGAATGTCTCATGGAAGCGCGTGGGGGTGGATCTGTGCTTCGGACCGGTTTTTCCAGACGGGTCTGGCCCGATCTAGCCTGCAGACATCGTTTCTTTCTTTAATTTGATCACGTTATGTCCCACAAGGTATTGGAGGAAAAGAGAGAGAGAGAGAGGAGGCATGGAAGGACGAAGGAAGAAAGGAGGAGAGGAAGGGAAGGGGAGGGGAGGGGAGGGGAGGAGGGGGAGGGAAGGGGAAGGGAGGAGAAGGGAGAAGGGAGGGGAGGGGAGGGGAGACAGGGAAAGAAAGAGAGAAAGAAAGGGCCAGGCGCGGTGGCTCACTCACGCCTGTAATCCCAGCACTTTGGGAGGCCGAGACGGGTGGATCACGAGGTCAGGAGATCGACACCATCCTGGCTAACACGGTGAAACCCCATCTCTACTAAAAGTACAAAAAAAAAAAAAGTTAGCCAGGCTCGGTGGCGGGCGCCTGTAGTCCCAGCTACTCGGGAGGCTGAGGCAGGAGAATGGCGTGAATTTGGGCGGTGGAGCTTGCAGTGAGCTGAGATGGCACCACTGCACTCCAGCCTGGGCGACAGAGCGAGCCTCCGTCTCAAAAAAAAAAAAAAGAAGAAGAAGAAGAAGAAAGAAGAAGAAGAAGAGGAAGAAGAAGAAGAAGAAGGAGGAGGAGGAGGAGGAGGAGGAGGAGGAGGAAGGAAGGAAGGAAGGAAGGAAGGAAGGAAGGAAGGAAGGAAGGAAGGAAGGAAGGAAGGAAGGAAGGAAGGAAGGAAGGAAGGAAGGAAGGAAGGAAGGAAGGAAAGTTTGCTAGGGCTATCATGACAAAACTGACTGAATGCTTAAACAACAGAACTTCATTTCCTCACAGTTCTGGAGTCTAAAAGTCTGCCATGGCTGGGCGCGGTGGCTCACGCTTGTAATCCCAGCACTTTGGGAGGCCGAGGCGGGCGGATCACGAGGTCAGGAGATCGAGACCACGGTGAAACCCCATCTCTACTAAAAATACAACAACAACAACAAAATTAGCCGGGCGTGGTGGCGGGCGCCTGTAGTCCCAGCTACTCCGGAGGCTGAGGCAGGAGAATGGCGTGAACCCGGGAGGCAGAGCTTGCAGTGAGCCGAGATCGCGCCACTGCACTCCAGCCTGGGCTACAGAGCAAGACTCTGTCTCAAAAAAAAAAAAAAAAAAAAAAAAGTCTACCATGAAGGCATCAGCAGGGTTAGTTTCTGCAGAGACCTCTCTCCTTGGCTTGCAGATGGCTGCCTTCTCATCGCATCCTCACGCTGTCTTTCCTTTTGTACCTGTCTGTGTCCTAATCGCCTCTTATAAGGACAACAGTCATTTTGGATTAGGGCCCACCCTCATGGCCTTATTTTAACTTAATCACCTCTTTAAAATTCCCGTCTCTAAATACAGTCACATTCTGAGGTACTAGAGGTTAGGGATTCAACATAGGAATTTTGGGGGGACATGACTCAGCCCATAACGGAAGGCATGAAACAGAAACAGAGAATCCGCACTGGCTCGTGACAGGGTTGGTCTTGCCAGTGTTGGGTGCCGTAGTGACTGGACGGAGGCTCAAGGACCCAAAACCAAGCACCAATGTAACTGACAACATGAAAAATCAGGAGATTTTTCCATGAAAGCTTGGATTTGCCTTTCCTCTTGACAACAGAACCCTGGGTTAGCATTCAGACTGAGTGGAACCTATTTTCAGAGGGTGTTCACTCTGCGGTCCCCCACACTGACTGCCGGCTCCCTCTCACACCACTGTCGCCTGCCCAGGACCTTCGGGGAGCTGAGCTGGAGACCCAGCGGTGGGAGGAAAGCGTGTGTCTCAGTCCTGGCTGGCTTGGCTGGAAAGGCAGTGTTCAGAGGACTTGGGGATGTGGACAGCACAGTAGGGGGAAGCTGGGACTTAGGCAGACCTGGATTTGACTCTAATCTCTGCCATCTGCAAGTTGTGTATGACTCTGGGCATGTGGTTACCACTCCTGGAGACTCAGCTTTACCTCTGTGAAATGGGCACAGTGATGCCTACTGCCCAGAGCTGTGTTAGAATTGAGTCAAGTGAAGTAGTTGATGCCAAGGGGCAAGTTGATGCCAGTCCCCAAGTCCACTGCAGCCTCAGTAGATTTCTTCAGGCAAGGAGCTCACTTGGGCACTGTTTTTTTTCTCATCCTTTCCCCTCCTCAGTGCTCAGCAGGGGAAACACAACTTCAGACAGCCTTTAAAAGTCAACACATTCAGTGGGTGGCAGTGGGTGAGTTCTGGGCTCAGACTCAGGAATTTGAGATTCATCCAGCCCCAGCTTTGCAAAATATCGCCATAACCTTAGGCAAGTGGTTTCTTTTCCTGCCCTCGCTTCCCCTTTCAGGGAACTCCATGGCTGGGGCCACAGTGGAGAAGGGGAGCTGAGATTTACTGAACGTCCCCAGAGGCTGAGTGTTCTGCGTACATCCAGCATATGGCAGGTTGTCACCAAAACAGCCCCATTCCTGCTTCAACATCACCGCAAGCTAGGCATGTGGAGTGGGCTCATGCCCCTTATCTGTAGAGGGAAGCTGAGGCTCTGACAGGCCTGAGTCACACCGATTGGAGAAAGAAGGAATATGACCCAGGACTGTGTCAGTAGAGTCTTTAACTCTCCCTCCACAAGGCTACCTACCGAGAGGAAGGGCAGGGTCACCAGAACGTCCATTTACGGGAGGACTGCTGGGCTCTTCCGGGTTGATTTTCTTTGACCCAACCGCCAGAGTTTCTGGAATGAGTTTAGGAGTAAACATTCTGTGTGTCCCTAAGGAGAGGTGAGTCTGTTTTTGGAGGAATTTGGGTCTGGAGAGGACACTGGTACCTATGGGATAATTGACCAAAATCCTTTGATTCTGAACCAATCCTTCAGAGCACATCCATGGGTTAATGGGGCGCTTTTCATTCATTCACTCACTCAATCCTGCATTTACTGATTCATTTATTCATTCAAGATGTACTTATTGAGTGCCTACTAGTAGTGCCAGGCAGAGGGCTAGTGAATAGTGCCAGGCGGAGGCTTGGAGGAAACAAAATAAAACCAAGCCCCTGCCTTTTTGGAGCTTCACCGGTGAGGGGGCATGGTGACAGGGGGCATGGTGACGGAGGGGCGTGGTGACGGGGGGCATGGTGACGGGGGGCATGGTGACGGAGGCATGGTGACGGGGGGCATGGTGACGGAGGCATGGTGACGGGGGGCATGGTGACGGGGGCATGGTGACGGGGGCATGGTGACGGGGGCATGGTGACGGGGGGCATGGTGACGGGGGGCATGGTGATGGTGCTAAATGCGTCATGTGGCATTGGGTGCTGAAAGGAACCAGACAGCAAGGTGAAGAGATTGGAAGTCCCAAGGAAGTGCAGGGGAGAGCAGCTTCCACCTAAAAGGGAAGGAAGGGGCAGCTCTGCCCTGGCGGCCGTGGCAGAGACCGGGGTGAATGGAGGAACCACCTGTGGCTGCATGGGGAAGGGTGTGCTGGGCACAGGGAACAGAAGGTGTAGAGTCTCCGAGGTGTGGATAAGAAGCAGGTGGTGAGGCCTTTGTAGGGCCAGGTGAGGGCTTTGGATTTTATTCCGTGTGAGTGAGATGAAAGCCACTGGAGAGCAGGGGACAGACAGGATCTAATTTTGACTGTAAAAGAACCACTCTGTCAACTTCGTGGAGAGTGAAGCCAGGAGGTCCCGGAGCCACTGGCTTTGCCCAGGCGTGATGATAATATGGCTGGCACTGGAAGGGCATGTAGGGGAGTAGCGGTCAGGCTGGAGGTGGGGCAGCTGCCTTTGCAGACCAATTGGCTTGGGACAGGAGCGAGGGCATTGAGGTGGAAGTGCGGCGTCAGCCTGAACACCAGGAAGGGTGGAGGTGCCAGCTTCAGAGGCTGGGTCTTGTCTGGCTTCTGCGTTGCCAGACCATGTGCCTGGCACTCACGTCTGCCTTATTCAGTCCTCAGACAGCCGTACAGGTGGAGATCACTAGCACCTGTTTACTTTATAAGACACTGCAAAGGAGAAGCGGCGCTGGGCTTCAGGCGGGAGCTGGGAGTAGAGCCTCGTAGATGAGCAGTGACCATGTGGGCATCCGCTGTCCTGCCAGTGCTCCCTGGGCTCCAGGCCTGCTGCTTGCAGAACCTCAGTCAGTCCTCGATACTGGTGTAGGGGCTGGTGCTGTCCCCAGCTCAAAGGTGGGAAAGCCGGCCGGGCGCGGTGGCTCAAGCCTGTAATCCCAGCACTTTGGGAGGCCGAGACGGGCGGATCACGAGGTCAGGAGATCGAGACCATCCTGGCTAACACGGTGAAACCCCGTCTCTACTAAAAATACAAAAAAAACTAGCCGGGCGAGGTGGCGGGCGCCTGTAGTCCCAGCTACTCGGGAGGCTGAGGCGGGAGAATGGCGTAAACCCGGGAGGCGGAGCTTGCAGTGAGCTGAGATCTGGCCACTGCACTCCAGTCTGGGCAACAGAGCGAGACTCCACCTCAAAAAAAAAAAAAAAAAAAAAAAGGTGGGAAAGCCAGGTTCAGGAACTGGACATGGCTGCCTGACTGTGGCCTCCTGTGCCGGTGGCCTCTTTCCAGGGGACAGCAATGGACACCAAGAGCTTTGCTGGGGAATGAACACCGCCTAAGTATGGGGAAAGCTCAGAGTGTTCCTGCTGCAGCTGGACATGGGACAGACTCCAGCCTCTCCCCGGACAAGTCCTTGCCATGCTGAGCCGCTGCCTGTCAACAAGCAGCCACCTCTGTTGCTCCCCAACCTGGAGCCCACAAGTGAAGACCCAATACCTCCTTTGTGAGTGTGTGCCTGTGTGTGTGTGTGGTGGTGGGACATTGGAAGGGTACCCTGCCTACCCTCCCTAATGCCAGATCCTGCCGGGTAAAACTGTTTGTAGCCAGAGGAGAAAACTGAGGCTGCATCAGCGCTCCCTTCACAGGCTGTGAGCCCATCTGGGCAAAGCCTGGGGCTTCACGAAACAGCATTGCCCAGGGCCTGGCATACATTTGCAGTGCGACAAGCATGAGTTGAATGAAGACATCAATGGATGGTTTATTTGCTTTGAAGGATTTTGTATTCGCTGTGTTACTGGGTCTCACAGTAGCTCTGCAGTAGTGAGTGCAAGTCGCATTTTACAGGGGCTCAGAGAGGGGATGCTGAGCTTCTGCAGCCTGCACAGGTATGCGGGCGGGGCTGGGGAGAGAGCTCAGACCCCACTGCAGGCTCCAGACCCTCTGCATTGTCGCTGCTGTGCCACATGAGGAAGGGGAGCCTCATGACATCATTGAGGCCAGGATTCAAAGCCCTGCTTGTCCCTGGCTCACTGCGTAGCCTTGGGACAGCCCCTTCCCTCTGTGTCCCTCAGAGTCCACTCTAAAATGGAAAATTACAGTTCATACCTCAGAGGATGGGCACAAATATTAACGAGACCCTAAACACACTGTGTTAGCAATCATAATAGGAGTTGCCATTCCTGGGGGTCTCCAGGGGCCAGGCCCCTTTCTAAGCCCAGTTAAGTGCATAAGGACATCATGTTAGTTAATCATTGCAGATCCCTGTAAAGTCGATACTGCTGTGTGCCCCGTTTTACAGATGAGGAAACTGAGGCTAGTGGGGTATTAACTTCTCACACTGCTTGTAGGTATCAGAGCCCGTTGGCCTGAATGGTAATGTGCTGAATGTCTCATTGTTATCCCCACTCTTGAAATCCATGCTCTTTGTGTGTAAGGATGCTAAGGTTTGATTCCTCCCTCTCCCCCATCTCCACCCCCCAGAGAGGGGTCCCAGGGCCCTGAGGGCTGAGAGGCTGCCTGCTCACTGCCGAGACTGGAAGCGCTTCCCAACTGTTCCTGGCTGGACAGACGCCTTGCCTGAGGCAACACTGCTCTCCAGTGGCGAGGATGCAGCATAGCGCCGTCTCAGGCTGCACGGACGACAGTATCCTCAGGAAAGGATGTTATTTCCCCGCCAGGGACCAGAGACCCCTGGAAAATTAGAACTGAAGGGTCTCCTGTGCGCTCTAAAGTTATCTATGCCCATGCATTTCCCGGTACAAAGAGTAAGCAGGTACCTGAGTGTAGGCTTCTGGAGACGAAGCGGAAGCGGCATTTTCAGTCCTGTGGCAGCGACATGCTGATAAAGGTTTAACAATGGGTTCTTGAAGGGAGGAAACCCTGGTTTGTGGCATTTGCCAACTTCAGGGGTGCAAATGCTACCAACGTGGCCAATTTCAAAGAACCAACGCGAGGTCGCTGAACACAGAGTTCACAAGAGATGTTCACAGTTAGCTTACAGCTCCAGCCCCAGCACCACCCACATTGAGAGTCTGTCTGAGGAACTCACTGTTCTTGGGCCTCAGATCTCACCAGGCTTGAGGTTAAGTTCCTAAATATTTTTTTTGTGTGTGCTCATACATACATTGACATCTATTTGGTTTTTCTGTTTGTTTTGCCTTTTTGACAAAAAGCAAGATGGTGCCTCATCCTTTTCTCTGTAACTTGCTGTTTCTACTTAAGGATCATGGCCATCTCTTTAGGTCAGCCCAGGCAGAAGGTGCATGCTCTGTAACAGGTGCATGACTGTGCACTCGAGGGAGTACTTCGATTTGCTCAACCACATCCCACTCCAGACCACTAGGGCAACTTCTATCTTTTCTGTTTCCCTATTCAGTGCTGAACATCTTCATACTCATATTTTAAAATCTAAGGAACAGATTTTAAAGAGTGAGGTTACTGTACCGAAAGGTGTTTGTGAATGTATAATAAATATTTCCAGAATTCCTTGCAAGATGGTTGTAGCAATCAACACTCCCACACCAGTGTATGAGAATGACATTTTCCCCACATCAGAGATGTCCCACTCTTTTTCAGCATTGTGAGTCTAATGAGTGAAAACAATATTGCATTTTTAAAATGTTGCATTTCCCCATGACAAGTAAGATGAATATGTCTTTGAATATCCTTTGTCCATTTTAGATGACACTTTTTGCCTTTTACTTATCAATTTGTAGGAGCTCTTCATATATTGAAAAGTATTAACTCTGTTAGTCTTATATGCAATGTTTCCCCTCAAATCTTTTGACTTTTTTTATGGTTTCTTTGCTATACAAAAATTTAAGTATATTGCAAAGTCAGCCATTTCTCCTATTTCTTAAGGCAGCTAGGTTTCCTGTCTTGCCTAAGAAGATTCTCTCCATCCAATGTTGTTTTCCTAAAATGCCTTCTGTTATTTTTCACTTTGCTTTTTACATTTTGATTCTTAATTCACTTTGAATATTTTTTAAATGGTGTGATTAATATAGTCCAGTTTAGATTTTCTTCCAGATATATAATACCATTTATTTCTCACTAAAATAAAATGGCACTATAAGTATTACATTTCCATGTAAACTTGGGTATGTTTCTCAATATTCTATCCTGTATCATTGTTCTCTTGTGGTTCATTGCCCTGTTTCATCTTTGTTGTCTGTTGTGTTGTTTTTTGTTGTTGTTGTTTGTTTGCTTCTGTGGTAATGCCACACGGTTTTTATTATGGTAGCTTTACAGTAAGTTTAGATAATTTCCCTCCTCAAGAATATATTGCATTGTTTTGACATTTGTTCTTCCATTAAGAGCTCAAAAATGTATTTTTTTTCCCAAAACTGTTGGGATCCTAACTAAAATTGGATTGAATGTATGTGTTAATTTGGCAAGAATGAACATTTTTGTGGTTTTCCATGTTTCTGTTCAGGAGTCTAAAATTTCTCTTGGCTTATTCTCAATAACACAGGTAGCTTTATTCATACAGGTGCTGTATTTGTTCTGTTGACTCTGTGGTTAGATATTTTATAATTTGTCTTTGAAGTAAATAATTTCATTTATGTGTTTTCTTTTCTATTTTACTTCTAAATGGTTAGTGCTGATGCAGAGAAAAGCCGTTGATTTCATCAGGACCTTCAAAGAAAGGCATAACTGAGGAGATTTGTTTCTCAAATCTTAGCTCAAGTCAATATGAGGAGAACTGGGCTTCAATTTGGTCCAGTTGGTGATGAAAGTAGAGATCTCTGGCTGGCTCCCATGGCCCCTTGGGCAGCAGGCAGCCTCCTCCCAGCCAGCCCCTCTTCAGGGTCCTCGCATGGCCTGCTCAGGAGGCAGCATGATCAAGGGTCAGCTTGGCTGAGTGGGTGAGGCATCCAACTGACCGCTCCCTGTGTGCTGGGTTCCTGCAGCCAAGTACTCTGACTCACTCCACCTGTTTTTCCATCTATAAACCAGGGATCATAAACCTTGACTCCAAGAGCTTCACACAGCATAGGAACCCAGTAAAGTTCCCTTTCTCTTTCACCTCCCTTAATCAGACTAAATCTAATCATTCACTAGCACCCTTCTGCAGTTCACCATCCCTGTAAATTGGCAAGTCCTTGGGGCACATTCAGAGGCCCCGGTGTTGAAAGGGAAGATGCCTTCCCTCTGCTCCAGCTGCTGGCATCATAATGGAATTGGAGTTCTCAGAATCACTGTCTCCTACTCATCAGCCGCAGGGTTGCCCACCGAAACTGAGCAAGTGCAGAGTTGGTTTCCAGGACAGTGGACCTCCTAACTTGCTCACAACAGCAGGTCCCTCTTGATGATGCCTCTTGTTTGCAGGCCCCTGATGGACAGATGTGAGAGGACACTACCTGCATCCGGCTGCTGGTCTTGTCAATCCAAATTCCTGGAAATGACTTTGGCTTCTCTCCTTGCCCTTGTGGGGTCCAGATACAGTTAACGGTGGCTTCAGGAGAGTGGATTGTCTCCCTGCCTGCTGGAAGAGGCCGGAACGACTCAGGGGTCTCAACCATGTTGGCTGCTACTACTGTGATTCCTTCCTTCCTTCCTTCCTTCCTTCCTTCCTTCCTTCCTTCCTTCCTTCCTTCCATCATTCCTCCCTTCCTTCCTTCTTTCCCTCATGAGCTTACCGATTCAGTCTTTCATTTGCTAGCTATTTAGGGAGCACCGCCAAGTATTCTAAGCCCTGGATGAGACACAAAGGGATTGTATTAGTCAGGTTTCTTCAGAAAAACAGAACCAATAGGAGAAATGGATAGATAGATAGATAGATAGATAGATAGATAGATAGATAGATAAGGTGTTTTTTTAAAAATGGGAATTACCCATGAGGCTATGGAGGTCAAGAAATCCTACTATCTGTGATCCGCAAGTGGATAACCAAGAAAGCTGGTGGGGTCATTCAGCCTGAGTTTTGAAACTGGGCTGAGAATCTGGGGGCTAATGGGGATCAGCCCTGGTCTGAATCTGCAAGCCTGAGAGCCAGGAGCACTGATGTCTGAGGGCAGGAGAAGACAGATGTCCCCACTCACATAAGGAGAGCAAATGTACCCTTCGAACTTTTTTCTCTCTGGTCCTTCAAGAGAGCGGATGGTACCTAACCACATTATTCAGCCCATTGATTCAAATGCTGATCTCCCCCAGAGACACCTTCTCAGACAGGAATAATGCATCCCAGCTATCTGGGTATCCCTGGGCTCAGTCGAGTTGACACGTAAAATTCATCATTAGGGGGGTGGAACCTTGGACGGTTCATCACAATAGATGTTTGTCAACCGAAGGGATGAACATCAAGGTTCTTACCCTCCAGGGAAGCACAGCAGAGCTGGGGGACGGAAATCAGACCTCCCATGTCACTGGTTGGGGAGAAGCTGAGGGCGAGCCAAGCCCATGGGGGAGGAGCTGAGGGCAATAGTGAGAATGAAGGTGCTGATGGAGGCAGAGTGGCAGGTGTGGGAGTCGGAGCTGAGGGTTCAGTTTATTACTGGCTGTGTGACCTTGGGCAGGTAATTTTGCTTCCTTGCATCTCTGTTTTGTTATCTGTACAGTCAGGCAAGGCTGTGTGAAAGGGGCCTGGCTCAGGACTGCACTGCGGGTGGAGACAAACCACTGACATGCTTCCCCACAGCACAGGTATGAATAAGCATGGCTTTCCTCTCACTCCTCCCAGCTGAGTTTCTGAAGGCAACCCTGCAGCTGCCAGGGTTCCTTCTGCTTCCTCCCCAGACAGGTATGTTTTCTTTCTCTGGGGTTGGTAAGACCCTCTCTGCCTTTTATGTGTGGATAGTCCTGTTGTTCCTGGCACCATGGATCCTCCTTCTGGTTTTCACTTGCTGTGGATTTTTCTTAATTTTTATATCCATTATCATTTTGCTTAGATTTTGGAAGGGTGTGGAAAGTCTAAGTACCATTCCCCACTAAGAGGCACCAGAGCTTCTTGGAGTAACATTGGATTGTCCAACTCCAGGTCCTGAGCAGGAAATGTACAAGAGGAGTCTGAAATCTCTTGTCATGCTGGAATTAAAACATGATCAAAGACTTCTAGGAGAGAGGGGCCGATTTGAAGGCCCCTGCACTATCCTAGGATGGGATAACTTTAGCATCAGAAAGAACACTGGCTGCAGTGGATTGAAATGCAGCAAATGTGTAAAAGCTATGAGTTCATAATGGCACTACTAGTTCTTTTTGGAGGTGGCTAGTGTACCAGTTCATTATTCTGAAAATTGATAAATAAAGGGAAAGAATGCAATATTTATTTTGCCTTCCCTCTAAAGACCGCAGCTCAGGATAAGAAAAGAGTTGATGAGAAGAAGTTCTTTTTTAGAAGGTCAAAGCTAACAAGTGCAGGAGGAATGAGAAAATGGAAAAATTAACCTTTTGTAATTCCAAATGAAACACTCTATCTTGGCAATGATCATGAATTTCTGCTAAGACTTGCAAGGGACAGACTGATGTGGTCACCTACACTGGACAGACCAGGCAGATGCAACCTTATACTGAAGAATTTTAACATCACCAAAGGAGGACGCCCAGGCATGGTGCACCCCTGACATAGTAGGAAGTACCCAGGCACCACCTGGCAAGTGTTCTCGCCAAAAATAACATGACTGGAATTTAATCAAGCTTCTAGAACTAAGTTTCCAGGATATATGTGGGAGAGATGAACGTGTAAGCAACATCAATCAGTCAGAGCCATAATTTGGGAAATTCTACAAGAAAAATGTTACCCAGTTTCTTAGAGAAATTAATGGCTGTCAGGTGTCAGGTGGAGAGAATCACTAGGGATTAAAAGAGAATTAAGCAACATCCAAAAAAAAAAAAAAAAATGCAGTGTTGAGGCCAGGCACAGTGGCTCAAACCTGTAATCCCAGCACTTTGGGAGGCTGAGGCAAGCGGATCACCTAAGATCAGGAGTTCGAGACCAGCCTGGCCAACAAGACAAATCCCTGTTTCTACTAAAAATACAAAAAAATTAGCCAGGCGTAGTGGTGCACGCCTGTAATCCCAGCTACTCCTGAGGCCGAAGCAGGAGAATCACTTGAACCTGGGAGGCAGAGGTTGCGGTGAACTGAGATCGCACCACTGCACTCCAGCCTGAGCAATAAGAGTGAGACTCCATCTCAAAAACAAACAAACAAACAAACAAAACACTGGTGGATCCTTTATTTGGATTCTAACAAACCAATTGTTAAATGACATTATGGGGAAAAAATGAACATAGACTGGGTATTGGATGCTACTAATATTACATAAATATGGTTTATTTCATTGAATGTGATTATAGCTTTACATTTTTTAAAAGTCCTTATGTAATAGAAATTCATACTGATAAAACAGCCCAGAATTTCTGCCTGGACATTAACTGATATCCTGGTTCTCCTTCGGTGATCTTCATGCTGGGAGCAACACCAAAGTCCACATGGTTGGGAAAGCGATGCATTTGAGCATCTTCCTCTACGCTTTCCTCCCTCACACCCCTCCTTCCATACTCCTCTCATTCCACTGCCTATTGATGTCCAGACTATGTCTATTTCCTTTCATCTCTAATCCACCATTCACATGCATCCTGTGGTGGAAGGGGAAGAGAGTGCCAGGAAGGCACATCTGAGTCAGAGCAGCTGGCAGGAGTCACTTCAGCCTGCATTTGTTTCAAGGGTGAGGACCAGTCAGGCGGCTGGTTCTGGAAGCAAGGCAGGCTGGGAAATGTAGTCCTCAGCTGGGCAACCGTCTCCATGGAAACAAGGCCACTTGTGGAGGCTGGTGCATGAAATCATGTGTGCAGAGAGCTTAGAAGCGTGCCTGGCTCCCAAATGATGGGTGCACTGAGGGTGCAGAAGCAGCAGAGGGGAACCTGCGGGAGCTTTGGCAGGGATGGAGGGAAGTGGCGGCACGCTGCCGTGGCCATCGTTGGATTCCTCACAGTGTTACCGTGGACTTGTTGCTTTAAAAAATACAGATGCCAGTTTCACTTAAGAATGTCCCTGACAAAGCTGTATGAATTAATTTTATTCAGCCTCAACTCTCGCATACACAACTTTTTGTGACAAAATGGAAGCTGTGCATGAAGCACTTTTGCTTCATAGCTGTCTTGAGGAAAAACCCTTGAGCTGTTTCTTCAGCTGAACTCACCACTTTTTATGGACAGCCATTTCGCTTGAAAGTACAAGTGGCAAACGATTCAGACTTGAGTATTTAGTAGACATTTTCTTGAAAGCAGGTGAAGTAAGCTTGTCACTTCAAGGGGAAAAAATGACATTTGTTACCAACAATAAAAATTTGATCTTTCAAGTGAAAATTAGAATTTGGGAAAATCTATATCCACTACTATGAGTTTGGCCATTTCCTAATAATTAAACACTCTTCTGATAAAACCTATGGTAACGCTAGTGGTCAGGATCTTTTGATATTTAAGAAAAATGTGCTAACATTTGGAAGCTTGGCATGACTCAGTAAACCAATGTTTTCCAAATGACTGGTGCATGATGGTACAAAATCACGCATGAGGAAAGATCCATCCAAAAGAGAACAAAGGAGTTTATGTAACAGAGTAAAAAATAATTCCATGATACGATTTTGGATTCCAGGTTGCAGCAAATCTGAAATCTAAAATCATTTGTCAATTTTGGGTCTCATATGAAAGAAGAATAGGCACAATTATCTGAAAAGGACAATTAAAATACTCCCTTCTTTTCCAACTATATATTTGTGTGAGACCAGATTTTCTTCATATACTACAACCAGCGTATCTCAGCAGATTGAAAGAGGAGACCACGCGAGAATCTAGCTGTCCTCTATTAAGACAGACATTAAAGAGATTTGCATAAACAAAAACAATGGCATTTTTCTACCTTTTTTTGTTTTATGAAAAAAGTTATTTTTTAATGAAAATATGTAATGGGTTTAAAGATGAGTTAAAATAAGTATTTTATACATTTTACCAAGTTCAATTTATAACCCAGTAAATGTGGATAAACAACCCACATCAACAATAATGATAATTCAAACTCTAAATTGATAAATGTAAAAATAAGAAATAATAGGAACAAGAATTTGTTAGGAATGAGACCAAAAAGTTTAAGAGCTATGAATAAAACCACACTTGGTGTTTTCCCAGCTTGCCTGCCTGCTTTCTAATTCAGACAGCAGTTGCATTGTCTCATCAGCAACTCACATTCTGGAAACTGATGGGGACTAATCACGCAGGGACCAGGCCCAGGTCACACAGCGAGAACTCATTCCACCGGCACAGGCAGTGCGCCGAGCTCTGCCCATGGAGTTAGGTGTTTGCACAGGTGAAGAGCAATGTCACCATCCTCACAGAGAGGAGAGGGCAGGTGGAAAGGAAGTGCCAGTCACTAAGAAATGCTGACACTTATCAGGTGCCTACCAGGAAACAGCCCCTTTGTCCTCATAAGGCGTTTATCAGGTACTTAGGTAAGGACTTACTCAATACCAGTCTTGTGCTGTGCTGTGCTGGCAGTAACCAGGGAGAGATGAGTTGGAGAGGGCGGGGCCTCTCTGCCGCTGTCTCCAGAGAAGCAGAAGGGCTGGGGGCTGGCTTCCTATGCGACGGTGCCAGCTGCCTGGGTGCGTATCCCTGTTCTGCCACCCACTACTCTGTGAACCTCAACAGGTTGCTTATCTTCTCTGGGCTTCACTTTCCTCATCTGTAAAATGGGATAATGGTGAGGGTTAAATGCATTAACATACATAGCAAATCCCCTTAGGGCAATGCCTGGCATGAAAAGAGCATGATGTATTTGCTCTTGACTGACAATTGTTTTTTCTGTCTTTCCACGGCTCCCCTGCCACCCCTGCCTCACAGGCAAAGACTATCTGCCACCACGAGGCTGAAATGCCAGAGATTTATTTTCCCAGCCTCCCTTTTCCCATGTCTAGACAATGAGACCTGAGCGGGAGTCCACTGGATGGAAACCTCCTTTCTTTCTCGCCTTTGGTCACAGTTTTGTGAGGACATGGTGTTGGGGGCAGGGAACAGGTCACAAGACGTGGGTCTTCTGCCCACCATGGGAAGCCAAGAGAGTCACAGGGAAGCCGACCCAGGCCCTGGCAGTGCCAGTCTGATGAATTAACCGAGCCTGGGTTCACCTGGCTCCTGGCTATGATGTCACAGCAAAAGCTGGGAGGTTGTACCATTTGCCCAAGGCCAGACAGCTTGAAAGTGGTGGCATGAGATTTCAATCTGGGTCTCCAGGTCTGGGGAGATGGGCCAGATAAATATAGAATACTCACTTGAATTTGGCTTTAAATTTCAATTTATTTTTATTTGCTAAGTCTGGCACTCTTACAGAGTGAGGACCCTGCTTTTCTGTCACACTGCAAAGCTGCCCTGAATCCCCCCAGCATGCCAGCCACCTGCACGTCAAGGGACACAAGTGGACCATGTGGTGGGCCAAGAGTGTCTTTCCCCAAGCTAGAGAGGACAGAAAAGTGACAGGCATATCAGTTCATGCCACAGCTTCACTGGGGGTAAGTTCATTAACTTTGGAACCTCACTCTTCCTCAAGCTGACAAAAATATTAGTACTCAAAAAAAAAAGGCCGGGCACAGTGGCTCGTGTTTGTAATTGCAGCACTTTGGGAGGCCAAGGCGGGCAGATCACCTGAGGTCAGGAGTTCGAGACGGTGAAATCCCATCTCTACTACAAATACAAAACTTAGCTGGACATTGCAGGCGGGCGCCTGTAATCCCAGCTACTTGGGAGGCTGAGGCAGGTGAATCACTTGAACCCAGGAGGCGGAGGTTGCAGTGAGCTGAGATGGCGCCACTGCACTCCAGCCTGGGCTACACAGCAAGACTCCGTCTCAAAAAAAAAAAGGAAAAAGAAAAGAAAAGGAAAAAAATGAGATAATATCTGTAAAATGGTTAGCACAGTTACTGCAGGAAGTGCTCCATAAAAGCGTCTTTCTCCTCTTTCTCTTCTTTGTGATGTCATTATGTATTATTACTATTATTGTCATCATAACTGCTGTTTTTATTATTAGCCTGCAGCTAAGGCCTCTCCCTTGAAGCGGCTTCTCTTTATGCTGCCAGCAGAGGGCGCCATTGTCTGACAAAGAAGCCCAGTGGCCTCCAACCACCTTCAGCCAGGCTGCAGTCACTTAATAATACCTCTGGGATCAGGTTTCTCAGCCCCGCCCGGGGACACTGCGGGAGCCTCTGGGCCTCAGGTCATAACTCAGTTTGTCAGGTCTCAGCCCGCGGCTGCCCTCCTTACTGGTACAGTCCTGTCCAAGGAGCCTGGGCCTGCATGACTGTTTGGGACTTTTTCTCATAATGCCACGGTCTTTGCATCATCTGCTGTTTTCACCCCTTATCAGGCCACACCCCCGTTTTTTCATAAAAGGCCCCAGGGAAATGAGTAGAGGAGTCTCTGCTTATCTGCTGTCCGTGGGCCTGCTGGTCCCTTTCTCCAGGCTGGTTCAGCCTGGCAGAGTCAGGTGGCACTGAGCTGGAATATCTGGTTCTCCACTCCCCTGCTGTGCCACCCTGGGCATGTGGGGCCACTCTTCTGAGCCTCAGTTTCCTTATATGAAAAATGGGATCGCTTCATCTGAGCTGGAGGAGCCGGGGTAAGCGAAAGTGCTGCTCACACCCTGGGAGCTCAGTCAGTGAGACATGTCTCAGTTCCTTCCCCAGAGTCAGAGACCCATCCATTACGGTTTCTGCAGGGAAGGCTGGAGGGGGCCTGGCCACACCTGGTGACAGGCTGCTGGTGGCAATAATAACGCATTAATCAGTCATCGTTTCCAAAGAAATGGTCACACTTACTGTTGCTTTATCCTTACAAGAACTCTGTGTAATGAGATGGAATTTTATACCCGTTGTACAGCGAAAGCGTCGAGTCGAGTTGGGGTGAGAGCATCTCTTCAAATGAAGGGTGAATGCCTTTCAAAGTTGCAAGCTTCTGCTCACCGACCTCCCATCCGGCCCATCCGTGTGGGTAGCTGCGGCCAGCTGGTAGTTTCTGGGTGTCCAGAGCATCGCATGGCTTCTTCCAGACATCCTTCCATTCAATCCTCACAGCAGGCTTATGGG
Source organism: Rhinopithecus roxellana (assembly GCF_007565055.1). Classification (NCBI taxonomy): domain Eukaryota; kingdom Metazoa; phylum Chordata; class Mammalia; order Primates; family Cercopithecidae; genus Rhinopithecus; species Rhinopithecus roxellana. The sequence continues at coordinate 168,780,965 of NC_044551.1, forward strand.
GTCCAGATGATTTCTATTTTTATTTTACAGATGAGGAAACTGAGGCTGAAGGGAGTCAAGAAACCGGTTAAGAAGCAGGAGTGGGAATTCAGTCTCCTGCTCTTGGGCACCAGACCATGAGAAGCGGGTGACCGAGAGGAGTGGGGAGCCTTGCTCCTCAGGAGACAGGGGTCTAACCGGACCCTCCGCGTGATGCTCTGAGCTTCCACCTCCCCATTTGCAAAGAACTATTTTTCCTGCCAACTTCATAGGATTATTCGGAAGCTCATTTGAGAGACTCTGTAGAAAACTTTCCTAAACCAAATTGGGAGGCAGGAACTTTAGCTTGAGCCCACTCAGGAATTTGGGCAAGCCTGGGCCTGTTTGGGATGTGTCTGGGCAGGCCCTCCAAGAGTCGACCCAGTGAGATTTTTTGTTGTCTTTGATTGAAGGAGAATGCGGAAGTAGTTTTGCACACTGAGTCTAAGGAAGGTAGGGGACAGGATCCCCTGGGTCTGTCTTGCACAGCATCCTGCCGGCTCAGCCCTAGTGAACTTGTGGATGGCAAAGAGGTCCAGAGGATCCCTGGGGCCACAGCACTCCCAGAACATGTGTGGAACCGGGGCACAAAGTTACTTAGTGACAGCGTGCCTGAGGCAACTGGAGCAGGCAAGGGGACTGTCGGGAGAGCTCCTGCGGGGAGACCCTCCTCTGGGACTCCTAAAGATGTGCCTGCACCTGGAGGGGCCAGGGCCAGGGCATGGGGCCGGTACAGGTAGAGGCACAGCTGAAACGAAAGACGGTTACTGCTATCAAGTTGATGCCATGATCAGGTCTGGAGAAAGCTGAGGATCCCCTTTAAAGGGCCATGGCAATGTCTGGGCTTGCTTTTCATTCCAAGGAGTAAATGCAGAAAGAGGGGGCCATTTTCTGACTGAATCTGTAGAGACTGAGTATGAATGAGGTGAACGGCTTTGCCCCTGTTGCAGGGGAAAATCAGAGTGTTAGATTTGTAGTTACTGTATTTGTAGTTCTGCCTTCAAAGTTCGACCCCACCTGTGCACACAAGGGGATCTCAATTTTCAGAGCCTCTGCTTCTCTCACCTGCAAAATAGAGGTCAAAGTGCACCAGTCCCAACTTGTTGGGCTACTTCATGAGACATTGCATGGATGTGCCTGCCAGAGCAGGTGGTACTTGCTCATCTTGTCTCATTTTACTCTTTCTTCCTTCCCTTCCCACACCGCTTCCCATCCCTTCCCACTTCATTCATCAGAATAACCTGTAATGCCCTATGTGGTCATTTTGGCTGTGCTGGTAGCCAGAGTAGACTTACTCTTTGTTAAGCCAATTCACAGTCATTGTGACAATTAGAAGCAAATGTGCATTCAAGAAATAATCATCTCAGTGCATCTGGTAGGCACAGTTTCAATGCAGCTGGTCTGCTCCCTTACAAAAACAAGATAGGCCAGGAACCTCTCTGGACCCATCTGGTTTTCATTAGTTCCCCCGTGAAACCAGATTTTTGCTCCATTTAGTTACCATCATTGACCACAGTAACTTGCTCTTTCCAAGCTAGAGCTTTTACATCCCCCTTTCCTGGAGAGGCCAGTTGAAGATCAGAACTTAACAGAAATCAGAGTCTCCTGCTGAAAAAGGCCACCGTGTGGTGTGTGTTTGCTAGTGGGAGATTAGGAGGATGATGCACAGAACACCATCAATGAGGAATCCACTGGGGAAGATGGTGCAAGATAGGAGGAGCTGGGCCTCCACGTTTGCCAAATATGACATCCGCCACTGCCAAAGGACAAGAGTGAGATGGGGTTCCCTGCGAAATCCCTTTCATTTCCAAGAAGACAATAAAATCATGTAGTAGTTCATTTAAACCACCAGGAGCCTCTGCCACATAATATCATCCATGTCTCCATAAGGATAAGATACGGTGGATCCCTGGGATTGAGGGGCTGGTGTTCATTTCAAAATATTGCTTCTTCTTGTTCTGATACCTTGTGTGCAATACAGAAAACCAATCATAGTGTAGTGAAGGAAGTCACATTTCATCAGGGTCTATTTGCTATTCCTTCTTTCTCCAGCCAATGAACAAGCTATTTTAGAAGTACAGTTGATGATCTAGAAATAAGACGAAAGAGGATGGAAGGTGGTAACTCCGGGCTATCCCTCTGTCCATTCAGAGAGTGAATCTGAGGATGGCCTGAGAGGTGGCAGTTTAGGAGGAGGCAGGAGAAGGGGCCCCCAATGATGGTGAGGAAGTCCTAAACTGGGCAGCAAGCCAGAGCTTCCCTATCCTCACCTTATTCCTCCATCAGAACAGCCCTTGAGGCACACGGCAGCATGGTGTAGTAGCTGAGCACCCTGATGTTTAGAGCCAGTGGGACCTGGGTTTCGATCCCAGCATCACCATTTACTAAACCTGTCCAAGCCTCAGTTTTCCCATCTGCAAAATGGGATAATGTTCACTCCTTCTTGGGTCGGTTGTGATGTTATGTAAGCTAACAGCTACAGGGAGTGTCCAGTACTGCGGAGTCATCCTTGTGATCATTTACAGTAGGGGAATTCGGAGTTGGTGAGGGGAGGCCCTTTCTGTTACTCCATGCCCACTCCACCAGTCCTTCTTTCCAACCAGTCATCAAATCCTATTAAGACTTCCTTGAGACCAGGCATGGTGGCTCATGCCTGTAATGTCAGCACTTTGGGAGGCTGAGGCAAGAGGATCACTTAAGTCCAGGAGCTTAAGACCAACCTGGGCATCACAGAGAGACCCAAACTCTACAAAAAGAAGAGGAAGAAGGAGAAGGAGAAGAAACGTTGAGCATGGTGGCAAGTGCCTGTGGTCCCAGCTACTTGGGAGGCTGAGTCGGGAGGGGACCTGGGAGGTTGAGGCTACAGTGAGCCACGATTGCACCACTGCATTCCAACCTGGGCAACAGAATGAGACTATGTCTCAAAAAAAAAAAAGAGAAAGAGAGAGACTTATTTGAAAATATCTTTCAAATCCATCCCCTCCTTTCCATCCACTCTCCCACCACCTGGGTTCCATTCACACGGATGCCACCTGGAGTTGTCAGTGACCCTGACTGGTCTCCTTTCTCCACTCCTGTCTTGTCTACCCTTCACAGAGCAACCAGAAGGTCTGCCACAGATCTGACTATATCCTCCAATTAAATTCATCTTGTGGTTTTTGTCACCTTCCAGACAAGACCACAGTGCCTTAGCAGGAGAATCGTGCTTATCAGAAATCATTCCACTGAAACGGACAGAAAGCCCAGTCACACTGGCTTTAAAAAGTACTAGAAAGGGGTTGGAGGTCCCCTAAGAAGCATATGCCAAGATGGTATTAGACACACAGGAGACTTACTGGGGGGGTCACCGGTGAAGAATTGCCGCCAGGGAGGTAGGATGACTCAGGGCTGACCCTGTGGAAGGGAGAGGGGAGGGAGGAGCATTGGATAGGAGTCTCAGACGGCCACACAATTTCCAAAACCTTTTGGCCAGGCCAATGGGGAGTCCTAGAGTTTAAGTCACCAGGTCGAGGGGACCCACAGGAATGGAGTAGTACTAGTACCTCCAGATGTCAGGCATCGGTTGGGAGCAACCGAAGGTTACTGTGGGGAGCATGGCCTGGGCAAATGCAGGGGAGCATGCAGCAGGGCTGTCAGTCAACCATGGTCCCACAGCAGCAGGTCTTAGTGGCACATTGTCATGGCTGCCACAGGGAAACACGTGTGGGCTTGCACAGCCAAAAAGCCCAGAATCAGAGTTGCTTCACGTATGGCTAAGCCCAGGTTTTCAGATGACATCTCCACAATATTCCTCACAATATGGCTCTGCTTTCTTTGCTATGGGCTCCATTCTTGCAAAGGCTCTCTCCACGTGAAGGTAAGATGCCATCACCAGCTCCGGAGCCACCTCTTCCCAGGTTAAAATCCAGCTGAAAAGAGCCTTCCTCCTTCTTTCCTAATCATTAGAGCAAATGTCCCAGGAATAGCTCTGATTGGCTCAGACTGGGTCATGTGCCCATCTCTGAACCAATCCCTGTGGCCAGGATGATGCCATGCTCTGATTGGCTAGTCCTGAGTTAACTGCCCACTCCTGGAGCAGGAGGAGGATCAGCTTTACCTGCCACATGACCCCCCATCACCACATGGTCTGAGTGGGTGTCCCAAGCAACCCTGGGGAAGAACGGGGCAGACCAGTCTGGATCCTCTGTTAACAGGGGAAAGGGAAATGGATACGTATGACGACAGCAGATGTCTCCTCCCCATAAATCATTCTTTTAGTTTTTAAACTGTGGTAAGAACACTTCATGAGATCCACCCTCTTAACATCTTTTTAAGTGCTCAACATGGTATTGCTAACTACAGACACGATGTTGTGCAATGAATCCTTATTCACCTTGCATGACCAAAACTTTATACCCATTGAACAAATACTCACCATTTCTCTGTCCCACTGCAGCCCCCTGCCATCAGGATTCTACTCTGCTCTTCTGTGAGTTTGGCTATTTTTTGATTCCTCCTGTAAGTGTAATCCTACAGCATCTGTCCCTCTGTGCCTGGCTTATTTCACCAAGCATAATGTCATCTGGGATCATCCATGTTGTCACACGTTGCAGAGTTTCCTTCCTTTTAAAGGCCGAATAATAGCCCATTGTTTGTGTATGTCACATTTTCTTTATCTGTTCATCTGTCGATAGACATTTAGACTGTTCCCACCTCTTGGTTATTTGTCAATAGTGCACATATCTCTTCAAGATCCTGATTTCATTTCCTTTAGATAAACACCAAGAAGTGGGATTGCGGAACCGTATGGTGGTTCTATTTTTAGATGTTTCAGGCACCTCCGTGCTGTTTTCCATAGTGGCTGTACCATTCTACATTCCTACTAACAGTGGACCAATTTCTCCACATGCTTACCAACACTTATATGATCTTTCTTTGATAACAGTCATTATGACAGGCGTGAGGTGATATCTCATTGTGGTTCTGGGGTTTAGAAATGTTGAGCACTTTTTCTTATACCTGCTGGCCACATGTATGTCTTCTTTGGAGAAACCCCTATTCAGGTCATAGATCCCCTTTACGTTTTCTCCTGAGGCACATCCCACGGGCATTCAGTTTTCTCTTGATGAGCAATAAAACACCCCAACACTTAGTGGCTTGAAACTCAGTGGTTTATTATTTCCCATGAGTCCTTGGGTTTCTTGGGCAGTCCCTCTGCTGGTCTGGCTTCCAGTTGATCTGAGATGATTCAATAGGACCTTGAGATGGGCTAGAGGGGTCCAAGAAGGCTTCTCTCTCATGCTTCGTTCTGGGGGTGGAGGGTTACCTGCTACCCTCTCTGCACGCTTGCTCTTCATTCAGTAATGAGCCTGAGCAGCATTACTTCCAGGGTGCTGCTTCCCAGAGCACAGAGGCTGAGGCCAGCACCCCAGCCTCATTAGTGCATTAGTCAAAGCATGTCACAAGGACAGCCCAGAATCAAAAAGGATAGGGAAGCAGTCTCTATCTCCAAGAAAAGATCGGTAAAGAATTTGTGACCATCTTTAATCCACAAAAGTGGAAATGAGATTAAGAGGTGGGTCTGAATTTGGCCCAGCAACTGCAGAGCTCGAGAGCTTTGCTCTGCCACTTCCCTTGCCAGGGCCACAGCCCTGTTCCTGTTTCAGCCTTTTTCTTTGGAGATTTAGGAAGCAACTGTAATACCTGGCGGGGGCAGGATACTGAGTCTGGGTCCAGTGGACAAACCACAGTGGCAGCTCACACCAGATGGTAAGCTCTTGAGGAGGACCCCGAGTATGTTGCATCCCAGGACTGGGCCCAAGACACCATGAGGTCAGCAAACAGCAAAGGCTTTGGAATGGGCAGACCCAGGTCTCCATTCTGCCTTTGCTGCATGTATGGATAAAAGCTCCACAGCAACAAGGCCCAGCCTGCCCCAGGCATAGCTATGTCCTAGCACCCAGAACTGTGCCTATAGTAGTTGCCCAATAAATGTTTGCTGGATGAATGAATGAACTTCTCTGGGCCTTCTTTTCTTCACGTGAAAAATAGTGATAACAACGGTAATGATAACAACTACTGCAGTCAGGATGATAATGTCAAGCTCCAACTCATACAGCCTATGATGCCCTGCGTGCTGGTCTCAATGTATTCATACCTCTTCAGCTGCATTTCACACAGAGGCCCATGGCTCTTTGCACTCCAGCCACCTGAGGCTTGCTCCAGTTTCTCAAACTCATCACCGTCTTATCTCAGGGCCTTTGAAAATGCTATTCTCAGTGCTAGATGCACTTCCCTCCCTTAGTTCACCTAGTTCATCAAATAGCTTTTTTTATTTTTATTTTTGGAGACAGAGTCTCTCTCTGTTGCCCGGACTAGAGTGCAGTGGCACGATCTCAGCTCACTGCAACCTCTGCCTCCCTGGTTCAAGTGATTCTTGTGCCTCAGCCTCCTGAGTAGCTGCAATTACAGGTGCATGCCACCATACCCAGCTATTTTTGTATTTTTGGTAGAGACAGACTTCACCATGTTGGCCAGGTTGGTCTCCAACTCCTGACCTCAATGATCTGCCCGCCTTGGCCTCCCAAAGTGCTGAGATTACAGGTGTGAGCCACTGCACCCCAGTTCATCAAATATCTTACCCCCATTAGCACTTCTTTGGAGAAGCTTCCTCAGACCTCTAGACCAGACTGGATCCTCCTGTCTTAAGCTTTTAGAGCGCCATGTGCCTTTTCTTTCCAGCTCTTCTCAGAAGTGGTAGCTACAGATTTGTTGATTACTTTTAGTCTAATGTCAGCGTTCTCCAGCCTCTTGTCAGCTCTGCAAGATAGCAATGTGGCTGGTTTGCTCCAATATGTAAATGCAGAACTTAGCCCAGTGCCTGGCATGGGGTAGATGCATGATGCATGCTGGGACTACACAGACAAATGGATGGTTGCCTGACATGGCTCACTGAGGACACTCAACAGGTACCACCACCATTTATTTAAGCGGATCAACTAATGAATGAGTTAGAGAGTGGCTGGAATGGATGTATGGAACTAATTTATGAGAGAAGACAGAATCAGAATGTAATTACAAAACAATGAGCAGACATCAGAAGAATTTAAGCAAATAACTGCAACATTTCCCCAGTTATCCCTCTCATTGTTCTTAAAATAAAAGCATTTCTGCTAATGAGTCAGGGAAATAAGTGAAAAAGCCACATAAAGGAAGAGCAGTGACTCTCCAGAGCTGGCATCCCAGGGTGACTTCACTATGGGCTGTCATCGCTGAGGCCATAAAAAGCCAAAAGCACTACCCTTGAGTCATCCTAGCCACTTGGAGCCAAAAACGTAGCAACATCGCGTCTGTAGCTGACCTCGGTTCCCAGCGCCTTCCTGAGCATTCTTTGGGAGGCACTTGTGAAACTCAGCCCAGGTGCTGCCCGGGATCAGGAGACTGAGCTGTGGTCTGGGAGTGTGTGCCCACCCATACACCTTCCCCAGCTTCAGGGCCACAGAGGGACAACCGCAGGCAGGCTGGCCTGGGACTGAACCGACACCAGCCTGCAGTCGGAAGAGCCTCCAGGAGCCTCCAGCCTGGACTCTTTTTACAAATGGGGAAACTGAGTCCTAGAGAGGGAACAATAAAGGATGCCTAAGGTGGCATCAGCAACTTAAAGTCAATAGCATCATCCTGAGTCATATTTGAATCTGAGGTAAGAGAAGAGGTCAGTAAAGTTGAGCTTGTCTGTATTTTAAAATTTGGTATTTTGTTCAGAGTGGGGTTTTGTGTTCATTTTGATGTTGGAAAATATCAGGTTAAAATATGATTCATTTTGATAACGGAGTTTTCCAGATACCTCTTTCAGTTATGCTTCCGAGGCTAGTCCCAGCCCTGAGAGCCAGGGCACTGTGTTGGATCCATATTCCCTTGTTGGCACATGTACTGTCCTTCCCCCGACAGGCAGAGCACCCTTCTGGGAAGAACTGGCTTTGTGTTTGGGCTGACCCAGGTTTTAACCCCACTTCTAGCATCCCCATCCTAGTAACTCAACTTCTACAAGCATTAATTTTCTCTTCTGAAAGTTTCCCAGTCCCTCATTTATCTAACCAGTTCTTTGCAGGGTTCTACCATGTGCCAGGGACAATGTGTGTGGCATGACTGTTACCCATCAATGCCCTAAGCAGCTCACAGTCGGTGAGGAAGACCTCCAGTGTCAGACCACTGCAGCCTCACGTGGATGGGGCCCCGGGAACGCCACAGGATGCTGGGGCCAAAGCAGGAGGCTCCCCCCAAGACTTCTCAGAGAGATCCCTCAAAGGCAAGAGTCTCCCCAGGGAGAGTCCACTGGGAAATCAGCAAAGGAGGGGGCTCCGGGCAGAAGAAACAGCATCTGCCAAAGCCTAGAGGCAAGAAAGCTAGGCTTGTTTGCAGACATTCCAAGTAGATTTGCACCAAGTGTAAAGGAAGATTCGGCAGAGAGAACTTGGAGGCTCCACTGTGTGTGGCCCTGGGCCATGATAGGGGGTTGGGTAATAACATCTCCTGCAGATACCAGCTGCAGGGGACATGAGGACCCATGGAAACCACCTGGGGTTGAGCCTGAGGAGAGTATAGAGTCAATATTACCCTACCCTCTCTCTCCTCTTGAGATAAGCCAATAGATGTTTGATGTTCAGTGTTCAGAAGTCAGCCTGAGTGCTCTCAGATGATTAGGAAAGAGGCTGTAGTCGGTGGGGCGGCAGGGTTGGGGGTGGGCGGGTGGGACAGGCCTCCCCCCTTCTGTTTCCAGAAATCTGACCTCTGCCTCGGCCACATTCCCCGACTCCTGGGCGTGAGATAAGGCCGCTGTCTCCTGTTCCCTTCTCTTCTGTCTGGCCTGGCTGAGCTGGCGTATATGGTCTTAGTTTTCTATATTTATAGAGACAAGGATGGGAGAACCATGGTAGGGGGCAGGGGGTTGGGGGTGGCTGGCCCAGAGCTTCAGGGCCTGTGGAAGCTGCCTGACCGCAGGGGGTATTTAACTTTCTGCCCGATGGTTGTAATTCTGGGGGCAGCCAAACTGGTGGGGTCAGGTCCCTCTGGCTGCGATGACAGGCCTTCAGCAGGCACTGTAATTGCAGAGTTAAAACCACTCATTTTCTTCCTGGCAAGCTGTAGTTAAGAGGTGCTATCGGGCAGCCGGGTTGTCTGCAGGGAGGCTGATCAAAGGGCTGAAGGCATCTGTTTTGTCTCTGTTTCCTTTCACCACTCCCCCCCAACTTTGAAAAAAAAAATGGTTAAAAAGTAATTTATGAAAATGAATACCTGTCCTTCTCCGGAGGCTAAAAGGCGGCTGCATATTAGAGATATTAGATGATGTGCATTGGGTGTTTTCTACACTCCTTCGGTCTGTTTCAGAATGAGAAAATTGGAGCTGGAGAATGTGCCCACCATGTCCGCTTCCATTAAAACCTCTCAGCAGGGTTTTTATAATATCGGGACCGACTTTTCACACCCTGAGGATTTCCTGAAGAAGATTAAACTCTCCCACCTCCAGCCAGCGATTGGCAATTATGTCTTGGCCATGCCCACACCCCTGCAGGCCTCCCAACCCACACTCCTCTTTCCACTCTCCTGAAGCCCAGGATGGGTGTTGCCCGGTGTGAGGTTGTCCAGGACTCAGCCTCTCCCTGCTCTCAGTGCCCTGAGGCCTTGGAACTTTCTTATCAACTGACTGCACAAGGAAAGGTTTCCAGTTTTTAAATAGTGCACTTCATATCTGGTTTGCAAACTGAAAGAGAATAAAGGCACTTAGAGATGAGAATGAAAAATCCCTAGCAAAGGAGAAGAATGGCTTAGGACTGTCTGAAGATGGAGCACGTGTAAGCAAAGCCTCAAAAGAACAGGTTGGTTTAAGGCAAACAAACAAAAACAACAACCCTTGTGCTGCATCTAAGCCGTGTTGCGGTGGGGAGAAGCTCCACCAGCCAGACTCCACACTGCAGGTTCGTGGCTTCAGTTTGAAACCTGAGCCCATTTCTCTGCTCACACAGCACACACATTACAGCATCACTACCCTGTTCCAGGAGCCTGGAAATCAAAGAGGTGCTGGTTGGAGCACCGTGTTCGAAGGGTTCAAAATGTAGCCTTAGAAGTCCCCTGTCTTGCATTTCTTTTGTATTCCCATGTGCCAAGATTTCGCGAAGGCTTTCATAGATGCCCAATAAGGACCGCTGCTCCCTGGGGAATTTCCAGCCTGGCCACCTTGAAGAGTTAATTCTCCACCCTACCTGCCATTCCCCCTGCCTTCTCTTGGTTTCTGAATCCCTTTGGGAACTCAGAATAACATAAGTTCCATGCATGTGTACAGAGAATTTATTACTCTCGTAGTATTTACACAGCCTTCATTGCAGTACAGTCCCCACCATGATCCTTTGAGACAGCATTGCTATTCCCATTTCACAGATGGGCAGATGGGGATAACTGAGGCTCTGAGGGAGGAAGGTGCCTCTAAGATCACACAGCTGCTAAGTGCATCACCAGCATCTGGATGATTGGATGACTCTGGAACAGGTGTCACCACCACAGAGAGCTTCATGGGAATTTGCCAACGGAACATTCCAGGCCTTGGCACCTAGCAGACCCTCATTGGAAACGGACTCTGACCTTGGGCATGTCACTTCCCTACTCATATCAGTGTTTCTGGGTTTGGAAAAACAGCCTAGAGCCTGTCTAACTGAAGGCACTCCATAAGCATTACCGCCCTTCTTCTGATGAAGCTGGGCTCAAGGGGCATGGATTGCCTGTTCTGGGATTTTCCAGGCCCTGGTTAGGTCTGATGAAGGTGGAAGACATTGCTCAGGCCTGGGGGCATGCGGATGCCCAGCTCTGATCTCTTCATGACATCATCCCTCCCCACTCCCGGGAGGCTCAGCTGCTCAGGAGCATATCCTAGCGGCCTGTGTGTATGGCCATCTGAACCCCCTTTTTGCTTCTCAGACATTCCTGAGGAAAGAGAGACTGCACCATCCCATGATTTAGTGATTTCATGACATATGCCAGGATGCCTCTCCATGTGGAATGGGTGAGTCGACCGAAGTATTTTCTTCAAATGGGCCTAATTCTCTTCCAGAATGAACTCCTTGGCATGTCAGCTTTCCATTCATTAGACTCTGGGTCTCTGCCTAAGAAAACTGAGCTGGATTGCACGGAGACAACCTCCCTGCCCGACATGCAGCCTCAACAAGGGTGGATTTGGGCCCCCCATCCCCCATCCACACTCCCTCTTGGTATCTGTCCAGTTAGATTTTCAAGAGTGATTTCCAGGCACAGGCCAGTCTCCGCTGTAATGGGAGGACACAGAACACCTACTGTGTGCCTAGCACTTCACTAAGGACTTTGCAAAGTAATTGTTACATAATAATTTACAATGTGTATTTACTGCTTATCATGTGTCAGACTTTGAGTCAAATGCTCTGCATACACTATTTCTTACTTAAGCTTCATAATCACCCTTGAGAGGTGTGCTATTACTTTCCATATCTTTTAGGTGAGGAAACAGAGGGTAGAACAACTTTCCCAAGACCACAGTAAACAAGCAATGATATAGGGACACAAACCGAGTCCTGCGTGACTCAAAAGCCTGGTATACTAACCTATTTTACAATATCATCTAATATGATCTTCGTAACATCCCATGAGGATGGGATTAGTAATTCCATTTTATAAATGAGAAGATTAAGGTACCAGACATAGTATGTAACTCGGGCACCTCTACTGAGGTCACATGGCTGGTAAGTGGCAAAGGTGGGATTTGAACTCATGAAGCCTAACGAGAAAGGGGCATATCAAAGGACTAGACACTAAAGCTTCACCAGATCCTCCAACATCCTGTTCACTTGAGGCTAAATGCACTTCCTTGGCATGACCTAAATGTCCTTCCTTGGCCTGACCAAGCTTCTACTTAATCCCTCAAGACCACGTTCAATGTTCTTTCCTTGGGAAAGACTTCCCTGGTGATTTCAGGCATCTTTCTTGATGCATTAGGTACCCAAGACTATATTCCCAGTTGTCACTTCTTTTTTTATTTTTATTTTTTTTGAGACGGAGTCTCGCTCTGTCGCCCGGGCTGGAGTGCAGTGGCGTGATCTGGGCTCTCTGCAAGCTCCGCCTCCCGGGTTTACGCCATTCTTCTGCCTCAGCCTCCCGAGTAGCTGGGACTACAGGCGCCTGCCACCTCGCCCGGCTAGTTTTTTTTGTATTCTTTTTAGTAGAGCGGGGTTTCACCGTGTTAGCCAGGATGGTCTCGATCTCCTGACCTCGTGATCCGCCCGTCTCGGCCTCCCAAAGTGCTGGGATTACAGGCTTGAGCCACCGCGCCCGGCCATCACTTCTTGTTTGTGTATGTCTCTCTCACTAAACAGCAGCTCCTTACTGATGGGATACAAATCTTATTTGTCTGCGTGTCTTTAAACTTAGCATGGAGTAGACACCTAATAGTTATAGAATGTAGAGATTAGGTAATTTCTTTCAGCTTCCTTGGGTCTTAGAATGCATTCCCTGATACATTATATCCATATATATTTAAGGTATAGATAGATCAGTGTTTCCCAATTGGGATTACACATCAGAATCACCTATGGAATTTTTTTAAATATAGATTCCAAAGTTCCACCTGAAGCCTACCAAATTATATACTGTCAGGGCTAATCCATGTCTGTCCAAGACCCAGGCACCGACCCTCTTTGATAAACAACTCCCTCCACCACCACCACAGAGGCAGGAGTGTCTCAAAGCTTAACCAGTCAGAGTTCTTCCTTGAATTTTTTGTTGGAATCATGGGAGAGAGTTTTCTTTGTGTTTCCAGCCATGGAGTTGGAATAATGTGAATCTATGCTTGGCAGCAGCCCTGTTCCCTGACACATGAAGAAGCTTATCTTCCATGAGAGAAAGAAAAGAGGGAACAGGTTCAGCCATCCCCAAGGCCTGCTTGAGTCCTGACCTCTTGAGGTTTGAGACAAGGAACACCCTCCGACTTTTTCTTAAGCTTCTTTGCGAGGGTTTCCTGTCCCTTGCAAATGTTTGTGTGTGATGTGTGATGTGTACGTATACATTACGGTGTATGTACAGATTTTTAAAATAATAGCATTACATGATATTTTGTGTAAAAAGATAAATAAATAAACATGGAGATGCTGCTTCTAGCTTGACCTCATGGCATGATGAGATGCAGTGTAGCTCATGCCAGGGCCCTGCCTGCCCTTCCCTCTGTGGGCACAGGCCCTTGGGCCAGGAGGTCCTCTGGCCTGGTGCCATTAATTCCCATACCCAAAATGGTGGTGTGGGGATGATTTTAAGGTTTTCTCAGCCACCAAAGTTAAGTTGAGTTCAGTTTTCTGAAGATAGGAAATTGAGGGATGATGGAATCTTACTTTTCCAGAGAGAAAACTGAAGGAAGACTTAAGAGCCACCAAAAGAGAAAAAAAAAAAAAAAAAAAAAGGATAAATTGAGAAAATCATCTGTGAAGTTGGATATATAAGGCCATTTTTTATTGTTATTTATGAGCGATTTAAAGAATTTCCAGGGTAAATCTTGACTATTTCTACTCTTCTCTTAAGTGCTGACCTCACACCCAGTAAGATCAACCTCAACAGCGCGTAATAGGTTGTTCTTAATATTGCTGGTCTGGCAAAATGAGGTGCTGGTGACTTTTCAGAAAATGTTACAAGCCACCCCTCTGCCCAGCTACTCTCCTTCGGAAGAATCTTCTGTGCCATGTTTCTTCACAACCTTGTGTTCTTCCCTTGCTTATTATAAATGAATGCATGTACTTCACTCATTAATCCATTAGCTAAGCACATGCTCTGTGGAAGGCCCTGTGCTGAGTTCTTTCATAACCATATGGATCAAAAGTGATCCAATAAACATCAATATGATGCAATATAGATCAATATGGTCAATATGTGACCAAGGCGGTCAAAGCCTCTGGTGAGACACAGACAAGGGTACCTGTTTCTATCAGAAATCAACAGGGTATCTTGTGCTATGGCAGAGGCCTCTACAGTAGGTAGTTCAAGCACAAAAGGAGGGGGCCCATTGGCTTTAGGAGCATGTCAGGAAGGGTCACAGAGCTGGACAACTTTTATCTGGGTTTTGATGTATGTGTAGGAGTTTACCAAGTAGAGTATCTTAAGGCTGCATTCAAAGATTTACCAACTCAACTTTAAGAATTATGTCTCTGAGTATGTACTCTCAGTAAAAGATCTCTTTTTTCTTATAAAATTTTTTGAAGAAAGGAAGAGTTTATATCCCTCTTGGAGATCTGTGGGCCTTCTCCTAACTTGCACAGCTGCTTTTTGAGGAAAAAAGAAGCTGGTAAAATATCCTTTGTCTAAAAGTCACAAAAATATACAGAGCAGGATCTAAGTTTGACATAGAAATACTTTATAGAAATGCATTCACAGCTCCACTTCCTCACCCTCCAACTGCCAGTAATTTATTCAGACAGCTTCAGCTAAAACCATTTCTCGCTTGATACAATATTCTGGAAAGGTGTGTTAGGACTTTCTTCATTCTGCAGGGCTTCGTTCTTTTCTTGCCAAGAAACCATTCTATCCCTTGGCCTCTGACTTCCATGAGCTGCGGTAGATGGGGAATGGACCCAGTCCTCTCTGGCAGGAAAAGCAAATGATTTCTGTGTTTCTAGATGTTTCTTTTCAATTCACTTCTGATGAACGTGTCCAGTGCCGCAGGGTTGATAGAAGGCTTTCACTCGTCCTTTATGTGACCCAGGGAGATGGACCTTCCAGTTCAGCCCCTTTTACAGGTGAGGACAGAAGTGGAAAAGAAAGGACAGAAGAAAGAAGAGGAAAGAAAGAGAGAGACTCCATGGGCACTTGCTTTGGCAGGTACCTTTCACCTAGGAGACTGAATCACGTCCTCTGAACAACCCAGGAAGGAGGCATTATGGGCCCTACTTTATACCTAAGAAAACTGAGGCTCAGAGAGGAGCAGTAGCCCATCGGAAATCAGCAAGGCCCCTATGTGACTCCAGGTCCCTCTTATCTGGAATCAGACCCCCAGGCTTTTCGACCCCAAGGCCATCATGTCATGCTACCTCCCGAGACTGTCCTGAGGGCCTGGCCTGTGCCTCTCAGTCGGGTACTAAGAAAGGTGAGATATGGACCCTCCCCACCTGGACCCTCATATTGGTGAGGAGCAAGAACAAAGGGAGGCATTCCAGGATGAGGACCAGCCCGAATGACAACTGCCGCCTTTGTAAAGCCATGCTGGACACTCCCAGACACTCACTGCTAAAACATGCAATCTATCCTCCTGACAATCTGGAGATAAGTGCAAATATTATCCTCATTTACAGCCCAAAGCAGAAGATTTGGGCAAATGCTGCGTGATTCCACAGCACAAGCTCCTAATCACTGAAGACAGTCATGTAGCTTAGCCCTGGGGTCTCACTGCCTAGCGCCATGCAGTGATGAGCTGTGTGTGCTTGGGCAAGTTAATTCCCCTTTCTGGGCCTCCATTTCCAGGGCTGTAAAATGAGGATGACACCAGTAATGAACTCAAGGCAGCATTGTGAGGAGTCACTGGGAAAGCACAGCAAAGCCCTGAGCGCCCCCTGGGCTTCGTGCCTGTGCACGGCTGGAGGGCTGCGGCTAGCATCAGTAGGACTGCCTTCTGGTCATTCAGGTGTCATATCTGCATATCCATTAGATCCACTCTGAGCACAGGACAAAGGGACACACCTCGGAATGTCTGCCATGGACTCTGAACCTGCCCCTTTGGAGTGGAGTACGGTTCTACCAGAGGAGGGCAGAGCTGGGTGAAATTTTGTTTCCTTGTTACCTGCCTATAACACAGCCAGTTTCTGCAATGGTGGACAAAGAAAAAGAATTATTCTTCCTCTGGCAAGATTTGGAAGACCTGATCCCTAGGAAAATGTCTTTGGGAGGTGAAAAGTGTGTCTCCATTGAATGTTCCTAAGAACTAAGTAGAAGGAGCTTTTTCGTAAAATGCCATTTGGATTTGGGAGGTAAGCTATTGCTTTGATTGTGTCTCTTAGGCTTAGTTATCTGATCTGAAATTTATCCCCCTCATATATTCCATTTAAGGGACTGAAATATATTCTCAATACTATCTAATGGAGTAGGGTAGGAATGATAACACTGCCCATAATGCCTGCGAGGGAAGTGGGAGGGAGCCCTGTGGAGCCAGACAGATCACTGGCTTACCACGCAGCTGGGTTAGAATCCCAGCTCAGCCACCTCCAGCCTGTGTCACATTGGACCTGCCTCTTTTCCTGTCCAAGCCCCAGTTTCTTTTTCTGTAAAATGGGAGCAACAATTGTGCTAGTATCCTAGGCCACCATAATAAAGTACCACAAATGGAGTGGCTTACAACAACGGAAACGTATTCCCTCACAGGTCTGGAGGCTGGCAGTGTAAAATCAAGGTGTTGGCAGGGCCATGCCCCTTTTGAGGCTTTAGGGGAGAATCTGTTCTAGGCTTCTCTCCTGGCATTCCTTGGCTTGTGGACACATCACTCCCCTCTCGGCCTCTGTGGCCACAAGGCGTTCTCCCTGCACGGGTCTCTGTGCCCCTTCTTCTGAAAAGAACACCAATTATACTGAGTTAAGCCTCCCCACTTCCTGCAACTGCCTCTTCTTAACTTGATTACATCTTCAAAGGCCCTATTTCCAAATTCAGTGTATCGTTTTTTTGAGGGTTAAACAGGTGCTTATGCCAAACGGCCAGCCCAGCACCTGACCCCTGGGAGCTTTCATTCTGGAAGTTGTGTGGATGCATTTTTGTTATGCTTCATCTCAGTGGCCCCAGAAACATCTCAGTGACCCACTTTGCCCTTGCCTTTTTTAATAAAATGCATTTATTTTTTCATGACACAAGAATACATATTTGTAAAGGGAAACAAACATGATATGAAATATATTTATATAAAATGTATGGAAAGGAAAATTTCATTCATTTTTAACAGCTACATGGTGTTCCATAAGATGGCTAGAATTGGAAAAAATTAACCACTCCCAATTTGGGGACATTTTAATTACCTCTAGTATCTTACCATTACAAGAACACACCTGCAGGAGCCTCCTGATGCAAGTGTGACTCACCTGTGCTCCAATGACACACACACACACACACACACACACACACACGCCAGGCCTGCAGAACCTTTAAGCCTCCTATGTTATGAAAAAAGACAGCTGGAACCTCTGAATAATTAGAATCTTGATTAATGAGATGCAGCTTGGCTTCCCGGAGGTTGCTTTCAGGGGTAACCTGGGACTCTGAGCTGCTGGTATTCTCCAAAGGCCTGTGCAACACAGTTGGGCAAATCCAAAAGTGATACCATTACAATACAGCTGACGACATGAATTCATGAGTGATAACCTTGATCACTGCCACCACCAGGCCACCATCCTCTCTTGTTTGTTTCTTTCCTCACCTGCTAAATTAGTTCTACCATGAACTTCCCAAACTGTAAGACATGTGCTACTTAGTCAAGAGGTTCACCAAAATCCTGGAGTGGCTTTCTTCTCTAGGTACCCAGAGAAGCCACACTCCAACCGGTTTAAGGGTGGGAGAGCTGTAAGCAGATTAAACCTTCCTATGCAGGAAGGCATAGCTGGCAAAACTTTTCCATTCCCAGGACAATGTGTTCAGCTGGGGCTCCAGCAGCACTTAACCTCTCAGGTCAAGTGAACTTGCCAAGTTTCAAAGGCAATTTGGGCGGAATATGTAACCACTTTGATAAAGAGGCTTAGAGCAAGGTGTTGAAACACTGTCACCTGCCTCCCCACTTGCTCTCCAAAACGCCAACTTCTAACAGCTTCCATCCTGTAGGTGGGTAATCTATGTGTTATCTAATCATGAAAAAGAGAAGGTGGCATCTGGTTACAACATCAATTGAAATTCATCGTTCAGGGTAACAGAGGCCCCATATACCATGCTCTTTCTCCTCTACCATTCAAAAAATGCATCCTAAAATCTTCCTTATGTGTTAGCCTTGGCTAGAATCTTTCCAGTCCAGGTATCTCAATCATCCTTCACCACCACCAAGTGGATGTTGCTGCCTCTGTAAGGTAGATGAGGAAACAAAAACTGAGAAAAGTGTTTAAGCTTCACCCAGCCAGTAAAGGGCAGAGTCGGAGTTTGACTTCATGCCTCTCTATTGCCAAAACCCACATTTTTGTCCTGATGATCTTCCTCAGTTTCTTTAAGGCTCCAGATTTTAAAAAATCATCAGAAATTTGTTAAATGAAAATCAAAAGTCTACTATCTTATCACCCTAATCTCTTTTCATTTGGGACTATTACCTCAATTATTGTCTGCTCTCTTTCAGACATTGCACTGGCTGAATAGATGAATGAATGGGTAGATCGATAGATGGGCAGGTGAGTGGATGGATGGGTGTGGATGGATGGGGGCGTGAGTAGATGGATGGATGGATAGATGGATGGATGGATGGATGGATGGATGGATGGATGGATGGATGGATGAGTGGGTGGATGGATGAGTGGGTGGATGGATACATGGATGGATGGATGGATGGATGGATGGATGGATGGATGGATGAGTGGATGGATGGATAAACGTATGAATGGATGAGTGGGTGGATGAATGGAAGAATGTCAATGGATGGATAGATGGGTGTGTAGGTAGCAGATGGGAGGTTGGGCTAATCAATTAACCAGTTTCTTTTCCTTTGCATGGAGGACTTCTCCTGGAATAATGCCCCTCTCATTCTGAGTCATGGTGTACGTACACACTGCATAACCCCCAGCACTCACTGCCTTTCTCTCTTCACTAGAGAAATGGGAAAGCAAGATTGAGGAGACCATCGTCCTGGTGTTTAAGGACATCAACATGACCAAGGTTAGAATGCAGGACTGAGAACAATGGCATCCTGAGTCATGGGTTTTCCAGGACTGCTTGGCTGAACACTTGCTTCCATTGTTGAGTAAAGTGGTCAGCTAAATCCAGATCAAAAGACTCCTAGAAATGTGACTGTTACAAATCCTGTAAAGCCATGACTCCTGGGCCAAGGAGGGGGTTTCTTAAGTCTTACGACTCCTACTCTGACTCCCTCTCTTAGATGCTACAGACTAGGAGGGTCTGCAAATCCTATAGTCAGTTCTGACATTAGGGAACCAACCCTCCATTTTTTAAGACTGACCCCAAGAGCGGGGCAGACAGGTGCAGGGGGAAGGAGTCAGTCAGACTTGGGGTTGAGTCTTAGCTTTGCCTCTGACCCTGGGAAAATTTCTTAGCTTTGCTGGGTCTCGGTTTCTTTGTCTATAAATTGAGAATAGTGTTATTACCTACGACAGGGCCGAGGGGCTATGGGGGTGGGGACAATGGTGCAGACTACACTACATAATAATGGGCCAGGTTCCTGGTACAGAGCTGGAAAAATCCTAGGTGCTCAGAAGATGTCAGTCTACCCATTTCTGCACCTCTGGCCTTTCATACTGACTTCGGAATACAAAAATGGGAATATCTCTTTGAGTAAATACATGCTGAGTTTCCTATTTTCTTATACACTGGAATGGAAATTTGATGGGCTTGGTCTTGGTTTATATTTCACTTTCTAGATCCTGCTTGGCTAAAGCTGAGGTCTCTCAGTGGACAGAGTTGGAAAGGCTTGAGCTTCAAAATATTTAGAATATGACTCTGAATTTGCTCCCATTTCCCACAATGATACAAAAAAAATTGGTTCATTCTTCCCACTCCACTGACTCGGCAAAGATGTGATCCTCTAAAATAACAACCCCAGCCCAAGGAAAGGAGTATTTCACACTCTCCATCTGCAATGTGTCATGAAGAGGAAAGGAAAAATAAAGAAACCTTTAACAATTTGCCATATTGTATGCTTTGGGAGAGCCTAGTAAACTTGCCAGCAAATTGCTTCTAATTATAGGAAACCTGCCTTTGGCTTCAGGAAACACTCACTAGCGTCATTCCACTTCTCAGTTCTTGGCAGAAGCAGAAGTTTCTTCCATTATTATTTCAGTTGGCTTGAGCTATCGACAAGGCATTTATCAAATGGGGCATGCAGCTGCCTCCATGGAATTAGTACTAGAGGAGGCAGTGCGTGGGAGCCAGGTGAAACAGGCCAGCCTCTGAAGAGTCCTGATACAACCTCCAGGACCAGCGTCAACTGTCAACAATGATGATCTGCCTGTCTTATGATCAATTTTTACTTCAGAAGTTACAGAGTGTGTACGTGTCATTATCATAAAATCTAGTAAAATATCAAATTCCCACATACCTCTCATCCTCAAACCTGTACCTTTCCCCAGGATGGTTCACCATTCTACTGACTTTTCCTAATTCTGCTAAAGCTTGTCAAGAGTCCCTTTGTTAACTACTGCTCACTTGCCAGCTTTGGGAACACCATCGGCTCCCTTCTGGGCCCTTTCAAATACACCCTCTTCATCTTTCCTCTTTCTCTTTGAAATGTGTATATGCTTGTTCTTTTTTTAATTGGGCGATATATTTAGCTACTGTTTCATGAAAGGGCCATATATGCAATGCTGCCCCCAAACACAAAATGAGTCAAGAAACCAGAGAAGGAGGCAAACAAATCCAGCTTGTCATTATAGGGTGATTTTATTGGAAAACTTATGGACACCGTTGCTCCCAGACCCAGGAATTACATACTATAGGGAAAGGGTGTACCTGCTTAATGTAATCTAAGGGCAGAATTTATGCTAAGTATAAGTTTATCAAGGTTGATTTGATCTAAAGGCAGATTTACAGGGAACAATAGAGAAACTGGAAACCTTAGAGATTCCCAGAACCTGTATTAATCAGAGATCAACATTGCAGATTATCTTCCAAGATGGAGTCACTTTAGCATCTAGAGCAACACAACTCTCCTTCTTCCCTTAATAGTGAATTTATATTGGAGATCATCCTTGCTGGTATCTATAGCAGTACCTCATTCATTTAATGGTTATATTCTAGTTTATAGAAGTGCCGTCCAGTAGAAATATAATGCCAGTCAGTTTTCTAGTAGCCACATTAGAAAAAAGTACAAAGAAACAGGTGGAATTAATTTTAATGTTCCATGCCTTATCAACCTTTGTCTACAAACAAAGATCATACCTATTCTAATGATAGTATGGTGTCATGGAAGCTCCTATTCCCTTTCTACTCTTCCACTCCGGGGTCTCCAAGCCAATCCAAAGAACCCCGGGGAAGGCAAACATTGCCTTTTCCTAATCCATCCAGCTCTCCTTGTATGTCTTCTAACAAAAATGTCCATTTCTCAGTGTCCCAAACTCTCATCCATATGAATATGTGTAAACAATCACTTGGAAAAGGCACAGAGGCAGAGTAGCTATGGAAAGAGAAAATACGTTAGCTAGTCTGGACTCAACTAAGATAATCAAAAATACTATAACTCATTTATTTATTCTGTAAGGATACAGCATCAACTCTGCCGCAGGCCTTTTTCTGGATTCAGCAAATGCCTGATTTCTTCTTTCAAAGAGTTTACAGTCTTATGAATGAGACAGACAGGCAAATCATGTGCACTGGGCTAACATGGCACGCACAAAAGAGGACAACCAAGAATTCCTTCGGGAAGGGAGTGAAGCCCAACCTCGAGTGGAAGGATGGGAAGTGGTAAGCCAGGGAAGGCAGTAAACACCTGGAATGTCCAAGATTAGGAGGAGTTTGCTAGGTGAGGGAAGGAGAGAAGCACCCTCTAGGCAGAGAGAGCTATGCGTTAAAGGGGTCAGGGTGGCAGATGAAATGGCAGATTCATGGGGCCGTGTTGCATGATGGTGCAGGGTTAAGTAGAGGAACATTAGCTGGAGAATCAGATGGACCAGCCCAACTAACTCTTCTCTAGCCACCAAAACAGATTTTAAAATATGTCAAAAATCCAATTGGCCATCTTCTCTACAAAGCCTTCTCCCCATCCAGTGTTCTCAGAATGGCCCAACAACCTCACCCAGGTGATTATTCCCTGTCCTTCAATCCCATATTTAAAGCCATCCTTGATGACCCTCCAGTCCAATCTCTCATCCCCATCACAACTGCTATCACCCTAATTGCACCACCTCAGCTTTTTCAGGGGAGCTGTGCCAGCCCCAGAATTGTCCTCTCCCTTCTTTGTTGCTGCTTCTGACCTTCCCCACACTGCAGGGTGGCCATTCCAAAATGGAAATCTGACCATGCACTAGTCATTCACTGATTCCCATTTTCCTCAGGATAAAGAGTTTTCAACATCTCTGATCTGCAGATCTTTTAAGAAATGAACTTTCTGGAATAATCTCCACTCTCCTTCACTTGCCCCATGTCTTAGTCCATTTTCATACTGCTATAAAGAACTACCTGAGACTGGGTAGTTTATAAAGGAAAGAGGCTGAATTGACTCACAGTTCAGCATGACTGGGGAGGCCTCAGGAAACTTACAATCATGGCAGAAGGTGAAGGGGAAGCAAGGCACTTTCTTCACTTCTTCACAAGGCAGCAGGAAGGAGGAATGCTCAACAAAGGGGGATGCGCCCCTTATAAAACCATCAGATCTTGTGGAAACTCACTCAGTATCATGAGAATGGCATGGGAGAAATTGCCTCCATGATCCAATTGCCTCCATCTGGCCTCTCCCTTGACACACGGGGATTATGGGGATTATGGAGATTACAATTCAAGATGAGATTTGGGTGGGGACACAAAGCCTAACCATATCACCCCGGAACCCAACCTTATCAAGCCATCCCATTTTCTCAACATGTCATAACTTTCACATTTCCATGTCTGCCCCATTGTATTATTTCTGCTTGGAATTTTTATTTCCGTATGCTACCAGGCAAGTTTTTAATTTTTCTTTGAAGCCCTAGCTCAAAAAGCTTCTCTTTTAGCTAGCCCATCCTGTTCCTCCCATCCAGTAAGAATAAAATAATTGGTGCTTCATCTGTGTTCTCAGGCACTATTGTCTCTTTAATATACTATACCATCAGTTTACCATGGTTCTGTAACTCAAGTAAATTTCAGACAACACAGTGGTCCACTGTCAGCCCAGTCTTAAGTTCCAAAAAGCACAACTATGCAACCCACAAGTCGTGAAAAGTAGTTAAAATCTTTGCTGGGCCCTGCCATGGAAATGACCAAGAGGGGAATGAATTTCCAATTAATACTACACATCTTTAAAATTACCTCCCAATGATAAATGCAGTCATAAAAAAGGATGAGTTCATGTCCTTTGCAGGGACATGGATGAAGCTGGAAACCATCATTCTCAGCAAACTATCACAAGAACAGAAAACCAAACACTGCATGTTCTCACTCATAGGTGGGAATTGAACAATGAGATCACTTGGACACAGTGCGGGGAACATCACACACTGGGGCCTGTCGGCGGGTGGGGGCTGGGGGAGGGATAGCATTAGGAGAAATACCTAATGTAAATGATAAGTTGATGGGTGCAGCAAACCAACATGGCACATGTATACCTGTGTATCAAACCTGCAAGTTGTGCACATGTACCCTAGAACTTAAAGTATAATAATAAAAAAAATTATCTCCCAACGATTGACTCTTTCAATATCCTTCTCAGTCAACAGTTGTTCTCTAAACTAACTCATTCATTTTCTCTCTCCCAAATCCTAACTTTCTAAAGCTACCTCTGACATCTGCCTTGCATGTTTGTTTATTTCTCCCTTCTCATCAAGGCCACTGACTTATACACATGACAGACACCATTCCCACTATGGTCTTTGGAGTGGAGATTCCAAGTATGCTGTTTCCATAGAATACCATGTGAATGGTGTTCCCTGCAACACAGTAGATCTGCTCTCATTCCTCTCTCAGCTCTGTTCTGCGTGTATCAACTTAGTATCTCTGACTTTTTCTCCCTTAGCCAGTTTCTGGATGCTGGCTCAACAAACAAAAATCTTTCTCCAAACAGCCATGGAATAAGGTAGGAAGATCATGAATACTAGTTCATTAATTACTGTTGTCTCTGTTACATCTGTTTTTGCGTCAGTCTTTCTTAGCAAATGGTGAGCTCTTCCATGTCACAGGCTGTATTTTATTTAGCTTGGTGATTCCAGAACCTGCACAGATTCCAGAACATGTAGATGCTCAATTATTGAGTCAATGACTTTAAAAACAAATGTAAAAGTTTAAATGGCCCATAACTTTCCAAAATAAAAATAGCACTGAACACATTGGTTTTTATATTACTAATATATCTACCTTACTTCCTGTCAAAGGTTAGTGTCTTTTAGCCATGGGCTTTCAAATTATAGTCTACATCAAACAAAAGTTTCAAGAACAAAAGTTACCATCACTTCATCCAATACATTCTAGTTTATTGTGGTTCTTTCTTTAAGTATTGTTTTAAATTGAAAGCTCATCATAAACAACTAAATGGATGTCCCTACTTGTATGTTATTTCTCCAATTTGAAAAAGTTGCTCTTCTTTCTTATTTTTTATTTTATTTTATTTTTTTTTGAGACGGAGTCTTACTCTGTCACACAGGCTGGGGTGCAGTGGTGTGATCTTGGCTCACTGCAACCTCCACCTCCCTGGTTCAAGCTATTCTCCTGCCTCAGCCTCCCGAGTAGCTGGGACTACAGGTGTGTGCCACCACGCCTGGCTAATTTTTGTATTTTTCAGTAGAGACGGGGGTTTCATCATATTGGACAGGCTGGTCTTAAACTCCTGACCTTGTGATCTGCCTGCCTCAGCCTCCCAAAGTGCTGGGATTATAGGCATGAGTCATCGCACCTGGCCTGCTCCAGTTTTTCCTTTTTTTTCTTTCTTTCTTTTTTTTTTTTTTTTTGAGATGGAGTCTCACTCTGTCACCCAGGCTGGAGTACAGTGGCGTGATCTCGGCTCACTGCAAGCTCCGCTTCCCAGGTTCACACCATTCTCCTGCCTCAGCCTCCTGAGTAGTTGGGACTACAGGCACCCACCACCACGCCCGGCTAATATTTGCATTTTTAGTAGAGAAGGAGTTTCACTGTGTTAGCCAGGATGGTGTCGATCTCCTGAACTCGTGATCTGCCTACCTCAGCCTCCCAAAGAGCTGGGATTACAGGCGTGAGCCACCACACCTGGCCTCTACTTTTTCTTAAGTGGGATCCTATTTATTTTGGTCTCTTCTTTAGCACACCATTGTGTGTTTCCCCAAATCAGCAGGCTCATGTGGCAGTGGTCACCAGTTGGTACTCCTGGATAGCATCTCCTCCTTAGGAGAAACTTCCGTTTTCATGGCTACCTGTGTGGAAGTGGATGTGGGGGTTCAGTTGGGAAAGCACTACTCTGGTCCTCTAAGTCTCAAAACACAGGTCAGCTTGGGCATGAGGTCACCACTTGGAACCCTAGTACTCAGAGCCCTGGTACTCTTCTTCCCCTTGAGCTGCAGGCCTGCCTTCTCTTTTGCCCAGTTGTACAGAGGGCAACTGTTGCCTTAAACATGGCATACTCACCTGTGCACACATACACACATGCAAACATGTACACTTGTACACATGCATCATGTGTACAGTGCATCATGTGTACTCATGAACAAACTCATGAATTCTCAGAGAAAATGGAGTCCCAAGTTATAAGGAGGAAAATAAAGTTTTTCCTAACCATTAAATAATGTGTACGATGCCTCTTTCTTGACACAGTCAGACTCTATGTTATTATTTTGAATAACATTTAATTACTTTTCTTCATGCATTGAACATCATCCTACTTTCAAATTGGGCCCCTTTGGGCCTGCTAGAAGGAAGAAAAGAGCTTGTTTTATAGCCTCTTAAAGACTTCTGCCCTATGCTAAAGTTAATGTGAGCAGGCCATTCTGGGAAGAACTTGACTATATTCCTGGCCAAGGGTCACGCTGGCCTTGGTTTCTGTCTGTGGAGACAGATGGGATGATTCTCTTCTTCCAGACATGGAGGAAATAGGAGAACCTTGCTGAGAACTGAGACTCAGCCCAAAGTGGCCATGGAAACAATGACGAATTTGTGGCATCATGGGGTTGTGGGTTTAGATTTCCACAGATGCCCAGACATGAGGGCCACCTGATGATGTGTGTGAGCCTGGTAGCCAGTGCCTAGCGTTTTCGCAGGAGGGAACATTCTCCAACACACAGCTTTTTCTATCCATCACGAATCAAAAGGGTACAGAAATAAACAACAATAGCAACAGCAGGCCCAGCCCAAACAATGGACTTTGGCAAGTAAAATGCCCTGTAAGACTCTCAGTCCCTTGGTCTGTAAAATAAAGACTGCACCTGCCCTGTCGGTTTTGTAGAGCTGTCTACAAAGTAAGTAGGCTGCACGTGAGATCCACGTGGAATGGGAATGCAGTCCAAATACTGCATGGTACTGTGCAAATGTAAATGTTGGGACATTAAAAAGAATTTTAGTCATAATTAGCAATAAAGCCTGCAAGATACACTTGAATTTCACAAATGAGAGAAAGGAACTAACATTTATGTGGCAGGCATTCAGCTGAGTCATTTCATAGATAATATCTCATTTCATCCTCATAATGGTAGTATGGTGAGGCAATGCTATTTTCTCTTTGTTACAGAAGAAGGAGAGGTTCAGGGAGCTTATGTAACTCTCAAAATTTTACAGTCCAATAAGACAATAAGAGTCTAAGCTGGGAGGCAAACTCTGGTGACTCAGGTCCAGGGTCTTTGCTTCCCACCTCTGCTCCACATCTATGAGACCAAAATTAATCAGAGATAGACCCTATTGCACAAGGCAGAAATCCCAGTGGCCATCCTCAGAAGATTCCAGGAAGGCAGGCCCTGAGCATCATGATGTCACTTCCAGTAGAATCCAGCTGATTTTGGACCTCCTTCCAAATCTGACATTTATGGATTCCAAGGATTATGGAAAATGAATCCTTTCTGGGCTGATCAGGGAATACCGCCTTTTTGTTGTCGTTGTTGTTGTTGTTGTTTGAGACAGAGTTTCACTCTTTTTGCCCAGGCTGGAGTGCAGTAGCGCAACCTCAGCTCACTGCAACCTCTGCCTCCCAGGTTCAAGCAATTATCCTGTCTCAGTCTCCCTAGTAGCTGAGACTACAGGTGCCTGCCACCATGCCTGGCTAATTTTTTGTATTTTTAGTAGATACAGGGTTTTACCATGTTGGCCAGGATGATCTCAATCTCTTGACCTCGTGATCCACCCACCTCGGCCTCCCAAAGTGCTGGGATTACAGGCGTGAGCCACTGCGCCCGGCCAGGGAATACTACTTTCTTAAAGCCAGCAGGCTCCCCCAGTGTTGTCCTTGAGTGGAATCTTCCGCGGTGACCGCACAACCTCTATTTATTCTGTAAGTCAGTCCTCACACATTTGACTTTGGCTGTCAGCTCTAAACTGAAGTGGGAGTTACTTGAGGTGGTTTGGATCTCAACAACTAGGCTCTTGGACTTGGGAAACATCGTCCTGTTCTTGGAGAAGCTTTTTTAAAATTTTTAAATGTTTTCTGATAGTAGTTACTTGAGCACTGCCGGCTTTCTGGTCTCATCTAGCAAGGGAGATGGGCTGCCTTAATG
This sequence comes from Rhinopithecus roxellana, assembly GCF_007565055.1. Lineage (NCBI taxonomy): Eukaryota > Metazoa > Chordata > Mammalia > Primates > Cercopithecidae > Rhinopithecus > Rhinopithecus roxellana. The sequence continues at coordinate 168,808,486 of NC_044551.1, forward strand.
GGAGGCTGCCGTCTGAAGTTGTTACATCCCCTCAGTCTGTTTTTAGAAGGCTCTTGAAGAGAGAAGATAAACTGCTTGGCAACCCTGTTCATGATAATGGATGGGAGGAGCCTAGCGGCTTGGGCTGGATGGCAGGGGAAGCTGGCAGGGATGTTGGAGACACTCCTGGCTCTGCACCAGCACCAGGCCGTTCCAGCCCTGACTATCCTGTCTCATTGCAGGAGCAATCTCTCTGAAATGTGAATCTGACCCCAACACCCCTTGCCTCCATGATTAAGTCAAAAGTCCTTAACTTAGTCATGCAAGCCCCTCATGATCAGCCCCTTCCAACCCCTTCATCATCTTTGTCCTCCCTTCCTCTTCTTCCTGTCCCTTCTCTCCAGGCTGGCAAGTCTACATGCACGGCACAGCATTTGGTGCCTTTATGCCCTTGCTCAAGCTATACCCTCCGCTTGGAATGACCTTCCCCAGCTCCTTGGCCTTACAAACTTCTCTTTGCCCTCAAGATCCAGTTTAAGCATCTGCCTTTCTCTAGCCTACATCCTCTACATGGCCCCAACAGCATCACTATGTCCCCTATTAGTGACCTCCTGGTATTATTTGTTTATCCCATCAGAGTACCTGTCACATCAGTGATGATTATCTGTTTTCATGTCTCTCTCTCTGCTAGGCAGTAAATATCATAAGGGCAGAGACCATGGCCTATTCTCATAACAGCCCCAGGCTATTGCATGTCTCAACTCTTTGCACATAGTAGATATACAGAAATGTGAAAGAAAATTAGTAAGGGAAGAAGGAAGTGAGCATGTGAGGGAGGGGCTAGGAAGGGTGAATTCTCCAAAAGAAATAGAGAATGCATCTGTTGTCCCTTATTGTCAAAGTCTCCAGAGTGTTGCCAAGAATATATATATGCTGGGAGCAGACTGTCTGCTGAACCCCTGCTCTGTTACTAACTGTGAGAATTTGTGGAGGTTGCTTAACCTCCCTGTACTTCAACTTCCTCACCTGCAAAATGAGAATGAAAATACTTGTGAGGATGAATAAGTCAGTACGTGACAGTCATTTACAAATGCAACTGTGATCTAGACAGCATGAGCAACATTAGCTACTGTAACAAGTCAACTCCTAGTCCCAGTGACTCATGGTCACATTTCAGTGCATCCTCTCCACAGAGTCTTTCAGGGATCCAGGCTCTTTCCATCTTGGTGCTCAGCTTCCTCTGGGTCCTGAGATTTCTCTCCCTTGAGCTGGCAGATGGGGAAAGAGCAAGGGTCATGGAAGGAATGGCCAGTCCTAGATATAAGGGGATAAACATCATCAGTCCAGTGGCCACAGCTAACCCAGAAGAGTGGCTCAAAATGGGGTTTAGCTGTGGGCATTGAGAGAAGGAGACAACGAAGACACTGATGGGCATGGGAATTCTCCACCCCAGGTACCACTTGGCACACTGTAAGTCCTGAATAAATGTAGGCGCTGTTATTATGGGGGGGAGCCTGATAAAAAATATCTGCTACAATTCTTGATAGATAATGAGGATATTTTGCAGGTTGCAAAGAGTTGGTTGTTGGGAGTTCCTCCCCAAGGCATGGGCCCTAAAATCAACATATTTTGAGTCTCTGTTCTGCAGAGACAACCCACAGTTACTGTCTTTCATTTCCATGGGGAAAGATGGCTTTGTGCTCATTTTGTTGAGGATGTAACTGCCTTAAGGAAGAGCAGACCAGGAGCAGTGGCTCATGCCTATAATTCCAGCATTTTAGGAGGCCAAGGTAGGAGGATCACTTGAACTCGGGAGTTCGAGACCAGCCTGGGCAACATAGGGAGACCCTGTCTCTATTAAAAATACAAAAATTAGCCAGGTGTGGTGGCATGTGCCTGTTGTTCCAGCTACCCAGTAGGCTGAGGTGGGAGGATGGCTTGAGCCCAAGAGGTTGAGGCTGCAGTGAGCCATGATTGTGCCACTTACTGCAGTCCAGCATGGGTGACAGAGCGAGAGCCTGCCCCAAAAAAAACAAAACAAAACAACAACAACAACAACAACAACAACAACTACAACAAAAAACAGAGTAATGTATGTGCCAAGGTCATACAGAGACCTTGCCTCAAAACAAAACAAAACAAAACAAAACAAAACAAAACAGAGTAATGCAGGTGCCAAGGTCATATAGAGAGGTTGTGGGAGGGTGTGAACTAGGACATTGTTCTAGTTATGAGCTTTGTGCCTGTGTGGCCTTGATCATCCCCCTCAACTGCCCTGAATCCCAGCTTCACATCTACAAAATGTTTAGATGGGGAGGGGATGTTTTACAGAGGATAATTTCAGAGCTTATTTTTAGTTTTAAAAGACCATTCTGTGAAATGAGGTCATCTAAAGGGAAATGACTTTGAACAATGAAAGACTTTTACAAAAAGGAGGGATTGATGGTGATTGTGTTGCAATTATGGGAAAGTGCAAGTTGGCCCTCCATGTAATTGCAGCAACCCCACCTCTGTAGCAAAAAGTTATGTTGATTTCTACAACGGTGTCAGGGACTTCAGGGTTAACACTCTCCAAGTTTGACCAGAGCAAATAGATTTTACTGAGTATATTCTCACAGAACATTATTTTTGTTTAAAAAAAATAGTGCTTTCAGTTAACAGCTGACATTTATTTAATTGGCCCAGACAGATTTATTGTCAACTGAAATGGCTAAGATACATAAAAGAAACACAGGTTAGAGGACAATATAAAGGCAGTTTCAATTTTACAAAGGCATGGATGGTTTTCTTTGAAAGCAGTTTGGCTCAAGAAGCTTGTGTCTGCCTAGTACCCTAGTCTGTTCGGCTGATCTGTGAGTGCACCTCGGTGTTGTAAAAGTTTAATTTGTTTAAGGAATTCACTAATTTTATTGTTCACTTTTTTGTAAAATTATTCAATAATTTTTTTTTCACCAATCACTTGTGGAATCGTAGGCACTGGATATGCAAACAGTAGCTAATTTGTTTTTAACTCACTTTGTTTAATCAAATTTTCAGAGCAAAATATTTTAAAAAGCACAGATGCCAAAGAAGTCCAGAGTATACAGAAAACAGTACCACAAACAATGGGTGGCCAACAACTGTCTCTGATCAAAATGTTGCATCTGATACGACAACTTCTCCTGGGGCCCCAATTTCTAAACCGCTTGCAAATGAATAGCTAGCAGGATCTCAGTGCTGGGCCAGAGGAGGTTCAAAGGCTGGGATTACGCAGCTACTCACTTTATTTGTTCTTCTTTAATTGTTTATAGATTTTGAAAATGTTTATGGGATGGGGGAGAGGAAGACAGAGCAGAACAAAAGGAATTAATAACTGTCAAGTGCTTGATTCTTAATGAACCCAGTCAAGAATCTGGGCCAATATGACATACACTTTTACTCTCTCTTGGGGGTAGAGGATGGCTTTTCAGCCTAATTTTAACAGAAAAATGATGCCTGACTTGTTCTTCAGACACAGTCTCAGAATGTGTTGGGGCTGAACATTGAAACAGGATGTGGAAGGCAACTTTCTCCTAGTTACTCTTATTTTTTTCTGGGAGAGCTCAGCCAACTGCAATGTGGACCAACTGTAGTAGTCTAGTCCATGCATTCAGTTTGTTTCTTGAGTACCTACTCTTCTCTGGGCACCTGGTAGGCACTAGAGGCATATTTGAGAGCAAATATTACATGGCATCTTCCCTCCAGAGCTCACAGATTTTTGGGAAAACATATTGAAATAATCTCTCTCTCTTTCTACACACACACACACACACACACACACACTGCAAAGATATGATAAGAACTTACAAGTGAACTGTTGATCTAGTTGGCAAATCAGGAAAGGAAGTACTCTGGCTAAGATACAAAGAGGAAGCCAGAGGGAGAAACTTGAGAACAGTGTCTGCAGCAGAGAGAACAGCGTAGGCCAAAACTCATCATGGGAGCCAGTAGGCCATGTCTAATAAACTCAAAGAAGGCCAGTGCGATTTGAGGGCAGAGGTTAAAGACTCTTGCAATATAAGATGAGGCAATGATCGAGTCAAACAGGGTGATGTGGATCAGTTAAGGATTTCTACTCTCATGTGAGTCTATTGAAAGCTCTTTAAGTTTGACACAAGTCCCAGCTGGAAGACAAACGCATCTCAGGTCAAAATCTGGTCCTAGCACCTACTCATTCTGTGACCTTAGGCAAGTTTCTTCATGCTTTGAGCCTCAGGTTCCTCTTCTGTAAAATATGTAATTCCTACTATGTAAGGTCATTTGGGAGAGTCAGTGAGAAAATATGTACAGCAATACTTAATATTACGTAATACAGTGGCTGATACGTAACACATGCTCACAACATGTTGGCTTGAGATAAGTGAAACTGATAGTGTTTCTCACCTTTGATAACAGGAGTGGGATGCCCTATCACCTTGCTTCTTTGGGGGTGAGGATACTGAGTTCAGCAAAATCCTCAAAATTTGAGACCACTCATTCTAATATTGGCTTTTCTCAGGTTAAAAAAAAAGGAAAGACATTTACTTTACCCCTGGAATTATAGAATCACAAATTATTAGATGTGGAAGGGACTTTGAAGGTGGTCACGCCAGCCCCCTGCTCATTTTTGTAGCTATAATGGGTATTCATTGTTTTCTGTGGTCCCAATACCTATTTCCCTTCTCTTCAGTCTCCTTTTGAGGAATTACATCTTCCTCATTAGGTACAGTCTGATGGGGCTACTTGGGGTGTACATCCTGCCCTAGTCAAGTGGCAAGGACAACTCCCAAGCCAGTGAAGTGAGCCTTCCCTTCCTGGAAGTGGAATCCCAAACAGAAAAATGAAAGGGCTGATATAGAATGGCAGGGTGGGGAAGGCGAGGGGCTCCACGCTGGCACAGGCTCTTGGGCAGGTTGTTCTGCTGTTGGGCCCTACTTGAGTGTCTGCTTTTCAGCCTGTGGAAGGAGGAACCCTGAATCCCTTCCATGGTTCCAGCATGCTGTACAACTACCCCTTGAGTCTGTTGGTCCCTGAAAGCCTTCCAACATAACCCCATTTTAATAACTAGCTTAGAGCCAAGGCATACTAATTAACACCACAGTGAAAAAATTGAAGCCAGAGAAATTAAGTGACCTGGACAAGGTCACACAGCAAATTTGTTGGATCTGGGTGCAGAGTCAATTAATTCCAAGTTCAGAACTCTTTGCACAGCACCTAGAGATTTTTTTTTAAATAGGGAGTTCTAGGAATACATCTTGATTTCTGCCCTTTTCTCATCCTCTTTGATTTCCTGTCCACTTCGTAGAAGCAAATGAAATTCTAGTTCAAAACGTGAGTAGCTTCATTTTGGGTCTGAAATCTGTAGACATGAAAGCTGGCATTCAAGGCCTTCATGACATAATCACCTCCCATGTCTCCAGCTTTATCTCCCACAAAGAAAAAGACTTGCTGGCTTTTTCTGCTACGTAAAACCTGCCGTCCAGCCACAGAGGCCCCTTCCTTGTCCCAGGCACCTGCTGTCCTGTCCTCTCTCACCCTCTCCCAGGGTGCTCTGTCTTCTTTCCTTCCGTCTTTCTTTTGGCATTATAGAGAGCTACTCTGTCCCCGGCCTGGTGATCTAACTCAGCGGTAAGGAAGACCCAGTCCTTTTCTAAAGGAGAACGTAGTCTGCCAGGAGGGAGGGGTGAGTAAACAATCAGATCCAACAGGGGCAGGGCAGGAGGTTGTGGGATTACCAGCAGGATCCCAGCTGTCTTGGAAACCAGAGAAGTTTGCCAAAAGGAGGAGATTTTAAACTGACTTCCTGTGGATGAGTAAGAGATGAAAACAGGAAGAAGAAAGTGTGCATAAAAGCAAAGAGGAGAGAGACAGACAGAGGGAGAGAGAAAGAAGATAGAGATGATACCAAACACCCAAGCAGCAGAAGAAAACATCAACTGGGCAACAGAATCATAATAGAAAACAGGCACCATCAAAAAAGTGAAAAGACAACCCATGTAATGGGGGAAAACTTTTGCCAATCATGTATCTGATAAGGGACTTTGATCTGGAGCATAAGGAACTATTATAATTCAATTATTTAAAAAGGCAAATAACCAAAAATGGTCAAAGGATCAGAATGGGCATTTCTAGAAATACGATATACTAATAGCTTGAAAGCATGTGAAATGATGCTCCACATCACTAGCCATCAGAGAAATGTAAATTAAAGCTGCAATAAAATACCACTCTCTACCTACTCATATGGCTATCATCAAAGGATAGATAAGAAGAAGTGTTGGTGATGATGTGGAGAAATTGGAATCCTCAAACACTGCTTGGAAGAATGTAAGATGGCGTAGCTACTTTAGAAAACAGTCTGCCAGCATCTCAAAAAGTTAAACATAGAGTTACCATATGACCCACAATTCCAGTCCTATATAGCCAAGAGAATTGAAAACATATGTGCACACAAAAACTTGTACACTAATGTTTACAGCAACATTATTCATAATAACCAGCATGTGGAAACAACTCAAGAGCGCATCAATAAGACAAATGGAGAAGCACAATGTGGTATGTCCATACAATGGAATATTATTCAGCCATGAAAAGGAATGAAGTGCTGATACATGCTACAACATGGATGAACCTCAAAGATATTATACTCGGTAAAAGAAGCCAGACACCAAGAACCTCACAGCATTTGATTCCATTTCTATAAAATGTTCACAGTAGGCAAATCCAAAGAGACAGAAAGAAGTTTAGTGGCTGCCAGGGGCAGAGGATGATGAGCAAATGAAGGTGTATGACAGCCAAGGGGTACGGTTTCTGTTTTGAGGTAATGAAAATGTTTCTAAATTGATTGTGGCAAAGGGTACACAACTCTGTGAATATAATAAAGGCCATTGAATTGTATACTACACTTTGAGTGTGTGAATTGTATGGTATATGAATTATAATACATACTATGCATTTTTAAAATAATAAATAAAAAAGCAATAATGCTTTAAAAAAAAATAAAATAAGAACTCTTATGTATCTTGTGTTACACCCAGAAGATGATAGGGTATAATGGCTAAGAGCAAAGGTTCAAAAGCAACCTGCTGGAGTTTCCTGAGACCCAGGACCAGTTACTTAACTTCTTAGGGCTTCAGTTTCCTTTTCTGTAAAATGGGAGTGGACGAGAGAATGCATAAAAAGTACTGAATACCATGCCTGGCCCAGAGTACATGCTCAATGAAGGTGACAATTATCATCACGATCAGCTGACAGACTGGAAGAATGATGACCCTAAGAGTTCCAGAGGGATTGTAGAGAAAGAAAAACTATATCAGAAAAAAAAATATTTTTAGATTTGTCATTATGAGAGCAAAAAACTATGTAGGAAATAGAGAATGCCAAATTTGTCAAATTAATTTTATTCTGCAATGACAGAATTTTGTATAAATAGCCTTCAGAGTTCATTTAAAGTCACACACTCATGAAAATATAATTGGGAGCACAAGTGAGAGAACCAAGCTTTTAAGGATTAGAGCAGGGAAGAACCCGGGAGCAAGCGCAGTCTTACCTAAAATGCCTACCTGGCATTATCAGGAGCCCACAACATACCCATCATCTTGTCAATGGAAGCTTTGAAATAAGACTTTCCATCCTTTGCAGGAAAGGAGGTCATCCAGGCTGTTGTCTTCCAGAATTCTTCTTGTGCTATTGGAGTCTGAGGTATTGTTAAAGTAAGAACAGCCAGGGATTGTGGAAAACAGTCAGAGGTAGAAAGTAAAACTTGGGCACATTTTGAAGTTTGGCAATGACACTTTCAGGCATGTAGCTTAGAGAAACACCAGCCCACATGCTCAGTTAAACAGGTACAAAGATGTTTCTGAGGCATTACTGGTAAGAGCAAAGAGGTAGTGGTGGTAATGATAATGGTGGCGGTAATGATGATGATGACGGTGGTGGTGGTGATGATGATGGTGGTGGTGGTAGTGATGGTGATGGTGATGATGATGGTGATGGTGATGATGATGGTGATGGTGATGATGATGGTGGTGGTGGTGATGGTGATGATGATGGTGATGATGATAGTGATGGTGATGGTGGTGATGGTGATGGCGGTGGTGGTGATGGTGGTAGTCGTGATGATGATGGTGATGGTGATGATGGTGGTGGTGATGGTGATGCTGATGGTGATGATGGTGGTGGTGATGGTGATGATGATGGTGATGGTGATGATGGTGGTGGTGATGGTGATGGTGATGATGATGGTGGTGATGATGATGTGGTGGTGATGATGATGTGGTGGTGGTGATGGTGATGATGATGATAATGGTGATGATGGTGGTGGTGGTGATGGTGACAGTGATAGTGATGATACCTGACATTTACTGAGTACTCTGTATTTCTTAAGCATTGTTGTAAACACCTTACGTATATTGACTCTCTTAATCCTCACAGCAAAACTATTAGGTTGATACTGTTATTATCCTCATATTACAGATCACAGCACTCACTGTTTAAAACTCCCTGAAGACTTTTCATTCCACTTAGACTAGTCTAAAACCTAGCCCTTTACCCTGACCTCCAGTGACCTCTTAGATCTGTCCCCTGCCTGCTACTCTGAGTCCCCAACTCCTCCTCCTGCTCATCATGTTTCTTCCATCTATTCCTTCAACTCACCAAACTTAATTCTATCAGATCTTGTGCACCAGTTATTTTCTCTACTGAAAGCACTCTTCCTCTAGTCCAGTTGCTCCCAAAGCATGGTCTGTAGGCCAGCAGCAGCAGCATCACCTGGGACCTTGTTAGAAATGCAGTTTTCAGGTCTCACCCCAAATCTACTGAATCTGAAACCCTGAAGGTGGGACCCTGAGATGTGGGTTTTACTTAGCACTCCAGGTGTGTGTGATTCACCCGAGTGTGAGAATGGCTACTCTAGGTTTTCATGAGCAGACTGCTCCTTGTCATTCAGGTTCCAGGTTACTCATCACATCTTCAGAGTCCCTCCCTAACCTCATCCTCCCCATGACTCTCTACCATGTCACCCAGCTTTATTTTCATCGTGGCTCTTACCATTACCCAATATTTTCCTGCTTGTTGAGGCATATGTCTGTCTGCGTGTTGTCAGTCTTTTCTACCTGTCAGTAAACTCTCTGAAAGCACAGACCTGCTGTAGCCATGTCCCCAGCACCAAGCACAGAAGCCAACACAGAAGGGGCTCAATAAGTATTTGATTCATTTGATTAATTGATTAATTAATTGGAAGCCTATGCAGGCAAGACAAGAGTAATTGACTGAATGATAAAGCAGGGCAGTCAAGTCAAATGACTCTGGGAGCCAGCCAGGTTCTGTAATGGAAAGGCTGAATGTGAAGCATGGAGGTATGGAGGTGGCAGGGCAAATGAGTAGAGAGTATGTGGCTAAAGGATTCAAGTTCAGTACTGAAAGGGTGGTATAGACCCAACAAAACCAATTTGTGAGCCAGATTCAGCTCAGGGGCTGCCAGTTTGTAATCCTTATTCTAAAGGATTGGTACTCCACTGAGGACATGCCTTTCCTCCTTAAATAAGACTTTCTGTTCCAAGAGCTTGAAAAACACCTGCTTTTCAGCTTAAGAGTTGTAGAAGTAGAAGGGAGCTTGGAAAAAATCTGTTAGGAATAAGACAGTAAACCCTCGGGGAGGGGTTGTGTCTTTCCAGTCACAGAGAAAACTGGAGGAACCATTGGAACTCGGTTAAATACCCACATGGTAGCATGAGTATGCAAAAACATTTATTGCGACCCTTTTCATAAACACCAAAAAAGGCTCTGAAAGTCCAAGAATATGGTATTGCTCAAATAAAACAGAGTAGAAAAATTATATGTAGTACTACTTAGTAGCAAATTTAAAAATTATATTTTAGAAGGATCTTTGATTACAGGCTGACTTGCACATGATGCCAGAGCACAGATAAAATAGGATTCCAATTTTATAAAAATAGCCTGTGTCCCAGCTGAGCCTGAACCTCTGAGATTTAGACCTGTCTTTGCATGTTAGAGAAACTCATTAAGCAAGTGTTTAATTGCATGAGTTTGTCTTAGTGGGGGTAAGAAAACATCAAAGCGGACATTTGACAGAGGAATGGGAAAGGGATGTGGAGAGGACAGCACAATACCTGTAGCCCCGCAGCCAGCTCCGTGGGCACCTACCTGAACAATAACAAGGGGCCTCAGGCAGAAACTGAAGATGCTGTGCTCAAGGACTCAGTGTGACCAGGGCCCAAGCAGCACAGCAGCAGGCTCAGAGGGCACGCTGGGATGTTGAATAAAGATTAGGAGCGTTTTCCACGTCTTTGTGTAGTACAGAGTCAAGTGAGGGTTCTGAGGACACAGGATCACTGTCGTTCCCTCAGTGGTGCCAGAAAGCAAGCTTCAGATGTCACCACTGTCGTAGTGGGCACTGACATGGACAGCATCGACCAAGGCCGGGAGATGTTTCCTAAGTAGGAGACAGCATGGTGGGCATAGAACAGGAGGGCCCTCTTGTGAGTGCACGTGAGACTCCCCCACCCTGAGCTCCCTGTGATCACTTGGGGAAACATTGAAAGGGGAGCTTAGCCGGGTGCAGTGGGTCGCGCCTGTAATCTCAGCACTTTGGGAGCCTGAGGTGGGCAGATCACGAGGTCAGGAGATTGAGACCATCCTGGCTAACATGGTGAAACCCTGTCTCTACTTTAAAAATAAAAAAAAGTTAGCCATGTGTGGTGGCGGGCGCCTGTAGTCCCAGCTACTTGGGAGGCTGAGGCAGGAGAATGGCGGGAACCCTGGGAGACTGAGCTTGCAGTAAGCCGAGATAGGCCACTGCACTCCAGCCTGGGCGACAGAGCGAGACTCCGTCTCAAAAAAAAAAAAAGAAAAAGAAAAAAAAGAAAGGGGAGCTTGGCAGATGCAGGCAAAACAGCTATGTATGAGTTCAGGGACCTCATTTGTACACATACGTTGATGTGGAAACTTGGGGATATTGCTTGCATTTATATCACTGATTGTAAATATATCAAAATATCAACAGTTTCTCTGAGTGGTAGAATGGTGGAAGATTTTCATTTTCTGTTGGATAGATTTTGTACTTTGTAATTTTTTTTTTCTAAACTGAGTAGATATGACCTTGATAACAAGAAAATCCAAATTCTATTATTTTAAAAATACATGATTGACAACATCAGGCATTTTTAGTAGTGAGCCAGAGAACTAGCTTCCAGAGTGAGGAGGCTGAAAAAGGCTCAGATCCATAAAAGGTAACTAGATGGTATCCCCAAGAATGAAGAGTCCTCCATATTGTGCTCTAAGATGGAAGTTCCCAGTAGTTGCTGATTGTCATAGACCACCTCACAGCTCTTACTCTTTTTAATCCTTGTAACAGCTGTATGAGGTCTTGTTAGCCATTAGGTAACACACCTAATCTGCAGTGGGATATTCATGCCTACGTTCTTTTGTCTGTGACTTTCCCCCATGGTTTTCTAAGGCAGATGATGCTTTCTAGATGCTGCCTTCTAGAGCATGAGATCTTCACCTGACTTGGGGGCAGTCTGTAAACCTCTTGGATTTAGATCCAGAGCTTTGCATGCATGTTCGTTTTTCTAATAGGATAACCCCGAGTTTTACTACCCCCTCCAAAATTTAAGTACTCCTATTCTGTATTATTTGAAAAGCATAGGCTTTGACAAAAAAAAAAAAAAAAAAAAAAAAAGCATTACAAATAGGAAATGCTTCTTGAACAGTAATATTTTGAGGATCTAATGGTAAGCAAATCAGAAACATGTGGATTAAATTTCCCTTAAATTGGGCATAAACCAAATAATATAAACAGTTTGGTAAAAGTTGCTTGGGGTTTTCTCAAACCCAAACCATTTGAGAAAAAGAAAATGTTGGTATTTTTGACGAACCCTAAAGAGAGTCTATTTGGCAGATTATAGGTTGGGTGAGCCTGTTTGTGGTATTTCAACATAGCGTGTTTTCCAGTTGGGGGCACTGGTTCCTCTGGGGTTGATGTTAGATTTGCGGCATGGTGGGTGGACAGTGGTTGTGCTGGTGCACATTAGGGTGAAAGGAATACTCCACATCTCCCCATGCCACAGTTTATTCTGGGTTGCTTGTTACCAAGAGGAGTTTGCCCATGGAAACCGTCAGAAAACTATAGAGACTTGGAGGAGGTGGACCACTGTCTCTCCACCATGTCAGCCAGTCTGTGAAACCACATCTTGGAAGGTGAGCAGCTGCATAGAGGGCCTGGCTGTGGGTATTGAGACCACTAATAGTCCTTCTGTTGCAGCTCAGTAGGAGAAAAAGAGGCAAGATGGCTTTTTGTTGCTTTTTTTTTTTTTTTTAATGGAGTTTCACTCTGTGACCCAGGCTGGAGTGCAGTGGTGCGATCTCAACTCGTAGCAACTTCCGTCTCTCAGGTTCAAGTGATTCTCCTGCCTGAGCCTCCTGAGTAGCTGCAATTACAGGCCTGTGCCACTGCGCCCAGATAATTTTTTAATATTTTTAGTAGAGAGGGGGTTTTACCACCTTGGTCAGGTTGGTCTCAAACTCCTGACCTCAAATGATCTGCTCAACTCGGTCTCCAAAAGCATTGGGATTACAGGCATGAGCCACTGCACCCAACCGAGGCAAGAGCTTTAATAGCTCTTTTGGCTCTAACAGATCATTGAGGTAGTGATCTGGTGCCAGCAGGTGCTAATACTCCAATAACACAATCAGATGCAGAGTAAGAGTCACTGATTGTGGCCGGGCATGGTGGCTCACTAGGTGTTGCCTAGTGAGCGGTGTTGCCTCTCCAGGGAGGAGCAAGAGACATAACAAATCATTTGTTGTCCCAAGGCCAATTTTGCCTTTAGATCATATTCAGTGCTGGCAGATTACAAGGAGAAGGCATGGCCTTGTAGGGAGAGGAATATATGCTGGGGAAAAGGCAGATGCCATGAGAAACACCAGCCCTCACGGCCTGGCATCTGCAGGAAGAATCTTGGGTACATTCAATTTAACCAGCATTTAGTGGATGCTGACTCCTCTAGGTGGACAACTCCACATTCATAACTCTCTGCAGATTTCTCTCTCGAGGTCTGGAGTAGGCCCACATATCCACCCAACCTCCCTACTGGACAGCTTCACCCTCATTGAGCTATTCATTCAGCAAGTATTTATGGTGTGCCTCCATAGACGGACAATGTCATGTGCTCAGGATTTTGGGGTGAACAAGACACCCTTCTTGCTTGGCAAAAAGTGCAGTAGGGGAGCCAGACGTGTAAATAGGCAGTCACAGTCACCTACGCCCCCTCCACGCAGAAGGAAATGAGCAAGTCTGTTTTACTAAGATTATTCTCTTCTCTCCAGGCTGTGAAAACACATTCCAGATCACGAGAAAAGAAACACTCATACACCAATCAGATCCCTCATTAATTGCACTTCATCTTGTAATTTCTCATTCACTGCAGTACAGTGATGATCTGGTCATCTCCAGCACAGGTGCTGGGTTCCTGCATGTGCCACCTCTTGTGCCCACAGAGTGTCACAGGACCCTGAAGGCTGGCTCCATGACACATGGTATCATCCTGCTGTTGGTAACAGGCCCTACCAGCCATCCAGGTGCCCACACTTAGGTGCTTCATCCTCTCCCTCCTCCAAACCCACACCTCTTGCTGGCTTCAATGGTGGCATGGTCAGCTCCCAGCTATCTTGACTCCTCTCTCCCTTCAGGGTCACATCTCAGGTATTTTCAAGGCATGCCAATTAAAATTCTGCAAATCCATGACCTCTTTGCTCCACCTCTGTTCCCATGATACTTTTACCTTCTCCTGGACGGGCTTCCTCAACGGTCTTCCTGCTCAAGTTACTCCCTGAATCTCTCTACCCTTTATGCCAATCATCTACAATGCAAATCTCAGCATGTCACTTCCAGGCTCAGAATGCTTTCATGTCTCATTGGTAGCCTGGCATTGCAGCTTTCCATATTCTTGGTCTTGTTTTCTCTATTCTTCCCCCGCCCTCCTTATGAAATGCACCAAGGTCTCACGTCATGGTATCTTTGCACATCATGTTCCCTCCAAACTTACCCCAGACCTCAGCTCTGATGCACTCCTTAGATATGCTCAAGCCCCTCTTCAGTGTCTCCAGCCCAGATGCTTCCCCCCACTGTTAACACTTGTTACAGGGGCTGTGAACAGGTTGGCCTCCCAATCTGGAGGGTGTGAGCTGCCTGAGGATGGGAACCATGCTTTCTGCAACACCGCAAAGCCCTTATGAATGAATGAATGGGTCTGACTCTCTAGCTGGCTCTACAATGAGGAAAGGCTTCTAAATATTTTGTCCCTATGCCTGCGCCAGACCCAACCACGAGATCTTATCAGGAAGTCTGCCTCTGTTGCTGTGTCAATCTTCCAGTGTGACGTGAACCTTGGGGACCTGTCTGGTAATCATTTGCAGCAGCCAAAAGTGCTCTTTAGAAAATGAGTCATTTGGTTGTTGCACACACAGGCTGGTGACCCGCAGAGAGTTTGTCTACAGACACCTTTGTGGGCAGCCGTTCGATTTCCTGAGCCCGAGGAGGCCTTTATTTCAGATTCCAAACTTTATTGCAACTTCTGAGTGACTGCCTTGACCCTATTGGTAACCTCACAGCACTTATAGTGATTCATCTCTTCAGGAAACTGTGTCTCCCCTGGGTCTGTCCCGTGATATTGGCGCAGGAATAGTGGCTGGGAGTGGGATTGGTGAGAGGGAAAAGCCTCTTTGCCATTTGCAGTCTCTTGAGCGGCCTGTGAGAAAAATATTTCCTTCGCTGCGGGATTCAGCAACTGCACACCAGAATGAAAAGGTGAGGAGCTGGACCCCAGGCCCAGCCCAGCAAAGGATTGAAGGGAATAGCCGAGCTCACTGCAGCTCTCCCACTCCTCCCTTCCAGAAATCCACCCACTGGGCCATCTTGTGATCCCTAACGATCATCATTTAGATCTGTCTACTCGACCCAACATGTCCCTGACTCTCCCAAACTTATAGAAGACAGACGGTGTGGTGTCCTTTAAGGATGGCAAGTTCTGGAGTTATGCTTTTTATTGGAGAATAAGATACATACAGGTAAGCACACAAGTCACAGGTGTGCAGCTCACTGAGTAGTCTCAAAGGCACAACTGATGCTGCATTCTCACTTCAGCTGCCCAAACTTCACAAGTCACATACCCCGCCTGAGCCTCAGTTTCCTCAGTTCTCAAGTGCAGTTAAAAACCCATCTCTTCTAATCAGGCCTTCAGCTACAAGCAAATCTAAAATGCTACCCCTTGCCTGTCTTCTCACTTGGCTTTATTGTTGTTCATAAAGCCTATCATCATCTGATGTGTTATTTGTTGTTTGTTTAGATTTGTTTATTTTCTCTCTCTCAATGAGAATGTCAGCTCCCTGGGCAGAAGAAATTGATTTCACTCACCACTCCATCCCTGCAGCTAGAACGGAGCCTGTTCACTAAATCAATACTCATTGGATGAATGCAGACAGTGGTTTTGAGGACAGCTTGTATGCTTTAAAACTTGGGAAATATCATTAAGATGGTTAGTTAAAAAAAAACAAAACAACAAATGGTTGGCCAAGCTGTGGTGCAATTGGAACCCTTGTGTAATTGCTGGTGGGATGGTAAAATGGAGCAGCCACTGTGGAAATACTATGAATGACAGTTCCTCAGAACATTAAAACCTAGTCTTAACAATGATCTGGTAATTCAGTTTCCAGGTACACACCCAAAAGCACTGAAAGTGGGGTCTTGAACAGATATTTGTATACCGATGTCCATAGCAACATTATTTGCAATAGCCAAAAGATGGAGACTACCCAAGCGTTCATCGATGTATAAACAGTCCACAAAATGGGGTCTAAATATACAATAATATTATTCAGCCTTAAAAATGAACTCAGTTTTCACGCATGCTACAAGATGGGCAAATCTTGAGGACATTATACTAAGTGAAATGAGCCAGGCGCCAAAGGATAAACACTCACGTACACGAGATGCCTAGAGCATTGAAATTCATAGAGACAGTAGGATAGTGGTTTCCAGGGGTAGAGAATGAAGGGTTGTTGTTTAATGAATACAGAGTTTCAGTTGAGGAAGAAGAAAGTTCTAGAGATAGGTGGTGGTGATGATTGTACAACAGTGTGAATATACTTAGTGCTGAGGGTTGGACAATGAGTAAGACCAATTCCTTGGCCTTTAAGGAGCTTCTTGTCAGGTGGAGAAGGCAGGTGATTAAAAAGTAAGCATAGTAGGCTGGGCATGGTGGCTCATGCCTATAATCCCAGCACTTTGGGAGACCGAGGCAGGCAGATCATGAGGTCAAGAGGTCGAGACCATCCTGGCCAACATGGTGAAACCCCGTCTCTACTAAAAATACAAAAATTAGCTGGGCGTGGTGGTGTGCACCTGTAGTCCCAGCCACTTGGGAGGCTGAGGCAGGAGAATCGCTTGAACCCAGGAGGCAGAGGTTGCAGTGAGCCAAGATCGCACCACCATATTCCAGCCTGGCGACAGAGCCAGACTTTGCCCCCACCGGAAAAAGTAAGCATAGTAACATGTGATGAGAGGCAGGCTTGCGGAGGACAGGAAACATAAAGTGGTCACATGGATATGAGAGACTGGGAAGCCGAAAGAGAGTCGGGGGTGTCCAGAGAAAATGTTGGGGAGTGTAGTGGAGGGAGGGGTGTGGGTGCACGAGATGACGCAGTGCCCTATGGACCAGGCTAAGAAATGCATGCTTGATCCTGAGGGCAATAGGGCCACTGGAGAGATTTACACTAAAGAATGAATTAGAAGGCTTGCTTTGAGTGCCACAAGGAGAATGGATTGAAGGAGGAGAGAAGGTGGAAAGAGTTTGTATTAGGAGCCAGGATGGAATCTGTGTTTATCTCCAACATTCCTCGTCTGCTTTCTACCATACACAACACTTTCTAGAATGTCAGGGGTTAGACTTGTTTCCCCACCTATCATGTCACTAATACTCAGGAGTGCTAAGCCTTCACCAGGTGCTTCCTGAGCCCCATCGACCAGCCTTGGTCTGACTTAGCGCTGAACTTCCTAGAGGACTTGGAGTGACAGAGTGCAAGCCCTGCACGCATTTTGGATGTGTGGCACTAAGCATGCGCTGAGAAGTAGAAGCGAAAGGCCATCGTCATTCATCTTTGGGAAAGACTCTCTGCTGTTGAGTTTTTAAAATAAGCTTCATGGCAGTTGCTGTAGGATTCGAATGTCACAACTGCAGTGAGGGAACTGGGGAAATGAAAGCTAAAGCTAGAAAGGGAGTGTCAAAGCTGTTGTAACTTGATTTGGGAGCTGAGACACTGACAGTCTGATTTGCATTTTGCAAAATTCTGACAGATCCTCACATGCCCACCCCATTCTCTGCTGGGGTTTATCGCATCCATTTCCCCTAGAGTGCTCCATAAAGAATTTAGGTCTAGAAGGCTTCATTTAGAATCCAGTTATTATCAGCATTAAGATCTGGGTTCCAGGAGAACATGAATTGCTCTCTGTTTAGTAGCTCAGAGCTGTAAGGGGTAGCTCTTTACTGCTGAATGCTATCACAGGCACACCCTAGGGATGTTGTACCCACCCACCTACAGACAAATTGCTGTTAGTCACTCAGAACTGAAGAGTCCTTATAGAGGTAACCATCTCACTGCAAGATAGGGAAACTGAGGCCCGGGAAAGCGATGGATAGGCATGAAGTCACTGGGAGAGCCAATCGTTAACTGGGAAAATATTTACTAAGCTCCTACCATGTGCTAGGGCACTTGGGATTTAAGTGGCAAGTAAAACACTGATCATCTTGTTGACTAGAGAGCTCGTACGCTCCTACTTCTTGTTAAGTGAGCCTTGGTTTGGATTTAAGTTGGTATCCATTTATATTTTATGGTAAGAAACCTGTGCTGATCAACTCCTTATTCTGTTTCAGAAACTATGTTGGATATTTTGTAACCATTACCTTGTTCAATTGTTGTCAAACAAAGAGATACATATTTATCATCCACATTCTACAGATGGGGAAATTGAGCTCAGAGAGGAACATTGTCTTGCTCAAGGTAGCAGAGCTGGTGAAGTGCTGAGCTAGGATTAGAACTTATGTCTGCCTGTCTTCAAACCCTTGATTCTTCATCCTAATCCTGTGTCTCTGGCCAGTGGATCTTTATACTCTTAAGCTAAACCCTCTGAATTTTGCATCTTACTTGACCTCCAAGTGGCGGAAGCCCCAAAACTCTTCATTGAATGGGAACAAGGAGTCCCCAGGTCC
This sequence comes from Rhinopithecus roxellana, assembly GCF_007565055.1. NCBI lineage: Eukaryota > Metazoa > Chordata > Mammalia > Primates > Cercopithecidae > Rhinopithecus > Rhinopithecus roxellana. The sequence continues at coordinate 168,826,746 of NC_044551.1, forward strand.
CGTGAAAATTATTCTGCAGGAGAAGGAGTTGGGAGCCCCTTTTCCTCTACTTTCCTTCCATGTGGACCCCTTAGAGTCAGAGAAAGGCAGAATTGGTATCTGCACCAGGACAGCTGGCTGAATAACTCAGCCTGATGCCTACCATTTACTACTCTGTGCCAGACACTGTGCTAAGGGGTTTCCACGCACCAACTCAAATCCTCACAACACCACCGTGAGATGGGTTCTGTCATTCTCCCTCTATTGAAATTGAGAAAACGGAGGCAGAGAGAGGTAATTCCATTTCCAGGGTCACAAGCTAGGAGAGGCAGGATTGGAGGGTCCTCATTTTGTCTGAGTCTAGATTTCAGGTTCCTTATAATTACTTTGTATGCTTAAGAAATTCCTGTTGACTGAGTGGTTGAAATTAATTTTTTCAAATCAGTCTTTCTATGTTCCCACGTCACTGGACTTTTTGAACCAGCCTAGAGAAGCCAGCAGCAGGCCAGGTGTATAGTACGTGTACTAGGTGAATGAGGAAGCCACCCAGGGGGGTTCCAGGGCAGAGAGAGCCATCCCCACACTGACAACCAGGTTCTGAGGACTCTAGTGCTCCAGGGGGAATGACGCTCTGCAGTTCATTCCAGTCTCACCCAGTTTTCCTCCCCTGCTTCAGTTCTTTGATTTGTAATGGCCTTAGCTCATGCCTTTACATTCTTCCCTTGGGGTTATGTCACTCATGGTGAACAAAGCATCTTTTCAAGGACCCTGAAGAAATCAGATTATGCTATAGGCCCCGCAAATTAGAGGCCTGGAGAGGAGGTCTCTTATTTGAGGATAATCACCATCCCTTCTCTGTTTGACAACTTATTTCAAGATAATTAGAGCTTCACTTTCTTTACTGGGATCATCTCTTTCTGTTTTCCCTTGTCCTTGCCCTACCAGCTCTGGAGCTGACTCTCATGGCAGCTTGCAGTCAGACAGGGGACATCTGTAAATTTGTGCTGGGCCACAATCCCTTACCAATAACTGTCAAAACAACTGCCACAGATACAGCCTTTAAAATTTGGCACTAGTGGCCCAGGTAGGATACGAGTTTAAATCTTCATTCATTCAACATCTTTACTAGACATGTGTTCAGCATCTTTAACACACACAACTCTAGGTGCTAGGAATATCACAATAAAAATGAAGACCAAGGCCCTGCCTCGTGCAGCTTACTTCATAGTTGTGAAGACAAATAAAGGACATGAGGAGCTTGACTAACCTAGAGATAAAATACATTTTAGAAATAAAGAAGTGTGTTCAGAAAGTGAAACTTATTACTCCCGGGTACAATAGTAAGCGTACCCGTAATAACAAAATCATTATGATAATAACAATAGTCATATTTTAAGTAAAAATGAAATTATTTATTATTAGATTAGAATTTGCTGTATAGAAACTTGCTAAAAGTAAGTGATCAATGTCTAGGACTTGGAATTATTTTGTTAAATAGACAAAATAATTGTCTGGGGAATGAAGTGTTTCATTGATTCGCTTTTCCTCTTGTTTTGTGTAAAATTCACTATTATTAATAGTAATAATAAATGATTGCCCATTATCTTTCTAGGCCCCGGATTGTTGTTCCAAATATTTTAGGATTTTTCAATTCAAGTCAATTAACATTTACATCTGTGAGGTCAGGGCTGGGATGAGAAGCAGGTGAAGAAATTGATCTCTATGAACAAGGAGACTTAGGAAATTGGAATGCCATGTACACACTCGTGAAGATTTTGCAAGTGAGAGTTTGTGTGTGTGTGTTTAGCTTGTTTTTTCCCTATAATAAATCTCAATCTTATCTAGGCTTGTGTTGTAGATGTTTACCTATGTGTCCCCCAGTAATTATTATTTACATGGTCAAATTTAAATAAGTGAATATATAGCTGCACAATGGGAAAAAAATAGAAATTCATTTAGGAATTGACTAGTTTACAATCTCCGTTAGGATATTTTAATGTACCTCTCATAAGTGGAGAGATCAAGAAAGAAAAAAATAAGAATGATATAAAAAATTTGACTAATACGCACATTCACAAATTTGATGGGATTTGACATATATTTGACATATATAGGGCCTTATATTCAATAAATATAATGTGTATGTATTTCACACTCACATGGAATATTTGCAAATATTTATTTAATAGATATCAAGCCTATTAGAAGCCTTAACAAATACTGAAGAATCAATAGCATACAGACAACACTCTCTAACTGCAACGTGATAAAATTCAAAGCAAAAAGCAGAAAAATTATATGTGTGGTATATGCATATAATATATATATATATAGACATACACATATACACAAACAACACACCTTTAGAAATAAAAAAAAAAACCCACTTGTATATAATTAGTCAAAGAAGAAATTTTAATGAAAACTACCAAAGATTTATAGCAGATAATGAAAACATTACTACTGAAACACCTAGAAGGAAATTTACAGCCTTAAATACACATATATTAGAAGGCAGGAAGATGAGTTAATGAGATAATCTTTCAGTTCAGAAACAGCAGAAACAAAGCCCATTGGTTTAGGGCTGGAACACACCTGGAATATATATATATATATATATATTTTAAAACTGACTCACTGGTAAGCAGTCTAACATTCCATTAAACTTACATAAAGGAGGGTTGGGTCTGAAGGCAAATTAAAATAGCTCTAAAGAAAATCAAACCATACTATAATGTTGAAAAAAAATAGAAAACTTTCATAGCAGAGGGTATAACAGTTAGCAATTGCTGTATAACACATTATCTCAAAATTTAGTAGCTTAAAATAACAAACAGTTATTATCTCCCAGTGTTCAAGGGTCCAGAACTTGGTGTGGCTCGGGGTCTCTCACGAGGTTGCAGTGAAGCTGTCAGTCTGGGTTGCAGTCATCTGAAGACTCAACCGAGGTGTGGAATTTGCTTTCAAGTTCACTCACATGATTTATTTCAGGCAATACTGTTCTTCACTGGGTCTTCCTCACTCACTGCTGGGTGCCTTGCCACCCAGGCCTCTCCATAGACATGCTGCCGCCAGAGTAAGCAGTCTTAGAGACAGAAAGCCGGTCCCCAAGACAGAAGCCACAGTCTCTTATGACCTAGTCTCTGAAGTGACATGCCATCACCTTTGCTACGTGCAGGGGTCACACAGACTAACCATAGCACTATGGGGCATGCAAGGGTGGGAATACTAGGAGAAAGAGATCATTGGGGGCTGTGTGGGAGGACGCCTGCCACATGGGCTTTCACTTGGCTGCTAACCCACAGCAGAGAATAGGTGAGAAAAATTAGTTCCACCTGGTCAAAATCATTAGACTTACATTTGGGATTCAAATGATATTGAAATTTGAGGAGAGGTGCTGGATTCAGGATTGGATTTCTTGGCATTTGGATTGGAATTTAGGTGAATTCTTTTATTTTGCTTTCACTATGTACCTTTTAAAATACCAATTTTCCCCCAAAATAATTTTAGCCCACCAAACCCCTTAACAGATTTTGTCAATCCACTTTTCCCATCACTTTGAAGTTGATGTCTGCTTGAAAGGAAATTTGATTTAAATGTTTTTGATTCCTTTACATAAAAGTATTGAAACTCAAGTTACTAAGAACTATTTGATGGAGAGCAAGTCCTCCAATTTCATGTGAAAGTTGTCAAGTGGATATTTCTCAAAAATATAAAATTGTGCTTTGCCAAAAAGTCAATAAAATACTGACTCAATGAGGGTTAGGTTTAGCCACCCACAAATCAAAAAGCCTTGCTAACTTTATGCCAAACTTTTTTGGTTGATTAAAAATATCGAATCGACCATTTCCACCCACTCCTGAATTTAAATGAATTGTAAATCATTTTCTGTCTTGTAGATATATATACTGGCAAAAGTAAATGCTGAATTAAGATAATTCAATTTCTTTAAATACTTCTTAGTGACTTGAGCTTCTTGTCTCCAGTTTCTTCCTGCTATAATCTATGCTACCCTGGGCACTGTTATCTTACTGAGACGTAGAGCCAATCTCACTTATCCCCTCATTTTATTTTTTTAACTTTTCACTGCCTTCTCATTACCCTCAGGTAGGTCTTACCACACCATTCGTGACTCTGCATCACATAGTCTCAACCTCTTTTCCTAACTCGTTTTCCTCATCTCTTATGTGGGCTTACTGGTATAGTAAGCAAACTTGCCATTGTTTGAATAAGCCATGCACTTTCACACCCAAAGCCTGTGCACACCCTGGGACACCCTTACCCACTCTCAGGAGTAATCCCAATCCCTCTTCAAGGTACATTTAAAATATCATCTCTAATGCACCAGCTTCTTCAGTGCCCAATAATGCCTCCAATTTGATAGAAAATGGTCTAAAATTTTTTGGTCTCAAAAGCAGGTAATTGCACCTTACCGTATTCTATAAAATTTTGCATATACCCACATCGCAGCACTTTCCTAACTGCATTGTAACTAAATACAGTATTGACTAGGGGATGCTAACTGCTTCAACAGATGTACCTCCATTTGTAAAATAAGAATGATAATATCTACTCCTGAGGGTGTTATAAACAATAGTGGAGACTCTATAGTGACTGTTTCTCTCTGGCACTGAAAGTGTTCTGGGCTTGTCTTGTCCTTAAAAAACAGAGTTTCCAGCATATTCTTCCTTTAGAGGTATTTCCATCCATCCACCCATCCATCCATCCATCCATCCATCCACTCACTAGTCTATTCAGTCACCCATCTCTCCATCCATTCCTCCAGCCATCATCTGGCATTCAGTAATTGTTTGGTGATGGTGATGATAACAAAACAGAGTAAGAAAAAATCTGTTTAGTGTGGGATAAATGATTATTAACAGTAGAGTGCCAAAACTTACCAGTTGTTGGGTTTTTGTTGTTGTTGTTGTTGTTTTCAGTTTTCCGGGCTGTGGCCAATTTGGGGGCAGGGATTTGCTTTATTTTCTTTATCTTCCTAAATAAAGACTAGCACAATGTTGTCCACATGATAGGTCCATAGACGTATTTACTAATATAGTTTTTGGTGGGGGTTGAAAAATTATCAAGAGAAGTTACTGACTCCCTTGAATTAGCCTAATGGCATCAGAAGGAGCACTTAAGATAGTAGTAGTAGAAATCCCTGAAACAGATAAAACTAGAACTCACTGGGATAGGATTGATGCTTCTGAATACCTGCCCCTACCTTCTACAAGGAGCTGTGATAATAAGCTGATTCCAAAGTAGCCTAGCTTAGTGATTCTTCTGTCGTATCTGAATCTGACAGACCCTCATTAAGAACCTCATTAAGAACCTCAAGAACCTTACAGAAATTGCAGTGCACACTCCCGCAATTCTCATGCATGTCTCCCTCCTGTGCTTTTGTTCATGCTGGTTTTGCGGGGGTTTTTTCATTCTAGAATGACCCTTGCTTTCCTTTCTCCTCCATGTCTAGCTCCGGTGTTAGCCAGGGTTCTTCAGTAGGGGTGTGTGTGTGTGTGTGTGTGTGTGTATGCACATGTGTTCACATGCACATGTGCAGAGAGAGAGACAAGACAGAGAGAAGAAAGAGGGGTAGAAGATAAATTCATTTTAAGGATTTCACTCATGATTGTTGGCACTAGACATTCGAAAATTTGCAGGGCAGTTTGGCAGGCTGCAGACTCAGGGAAGAGCTGATGCTGTATCTTGAGTTTGAAGGCAGGCTGAAAAATTCCTTCTTTCTTGGGGACCTCATTTTTTTTTCTTAAGGCCTTCAAGATTGGATGAAGTCTATGGACATTATGGAGAATAAGCTGCTTTACTCAAAGTCTACTGATTTAAATGTTAATTTCATCTAAAAAAAAATGGCCTCAGGAGCATCTAGATTGGTGTTTGATCAAATATCTGAATACCATTGCCTTGCCAAATTGATACGTCAAGTTAATCATTACAGTTTCCCTCTCCTTATGCTTGATACTCAACTCACAGACCCCTCTTCCTGGGACTTTCTTACTTCCCAGCTGGGCTTAGATGGGGCCTTCTCTAATTCCCTCTAACAAAATTCCTGATATTCAGCTTTTTTTTTTTTTCATCTGTTTATTCATGCATTTCTCCCACTACACTATAACCATCTTGATGGCAAGGATTTCCAATAAATTGTTATTGAGAAAAATGCATTTGGGGGAGTATATAAATGCAAAAATATGCACCTCCAGATCCAAAGCTTTGAGATTTAAAATTTAAAAAGGAGAATTCCTCCCCAAGCAGGTTCATCACACAGGCTGTTTTGGGAAAGTGCTGTTGTCAGTCCTGTCATTACGTGGGGTCTATGTTCCTTCCTCTTGAGCCTCGGTGGGCTTGTGACTTTCTCAACCAACAGAATGTGTGAATGGAACACTAGGTAGCTTTCAAGGCTAGGTACAAAAATGTGATACACTTCTGTCTTGTTCTCTTGCAGTGCTTGCTGTTGGAACTCATGGTGTGAGAAAGTTAAGCAGCCACAGAGGCAGACCAGTCACCACCACCAGACCAGGAAGTGAGTGCGTGAGTCTGTATGTGCTCTCAGCCCCCAGTCTCTGACTCATCCTGGCTGACATCCTGGGGAGCAGAAAAGAGCTGACTCCACTGAGCCCTGCCCAAATTTGCATATTATGAGCAAAAGAAATGATTGTTGGTGTTGTACAGCATTAAGTTTGGGGTGGTTTGTTACCCAACGGTAGATAAGTGGAAGAGAAGAGTCAAAGGGCAAACCTGTAAGGGAGGCAGAAATGCTGGAAGATTCAAAAGGCAGATATCTAGGCTCAGAAAAAAGTCACCAAATCCAGGAAGGCCTGAGCACATCTCTTCTCATAGCCTAGTTTGTGTTGTTATTGCCGCCAGTGTGACCTTTGTGTCTCTCTTTTATGCCATTAAAGTCTTGATTCGTTTGCTTTGTAAAAATGTGTCTTCATGTTATGTTGAATATAAGCTGATTTTAATCTAATGGCCCATTGGTTTTAAGTAAATAAATAGATGATGATTTTTTATTTCGCCAGAATAGCCTTGAGGCTCGAGAGATAGATGCATTCATACCTACATTCATACAGAGGATGACAGATAGATTCACACCTCTAAGGCTATTTCACAATATTCTGTGGAATGAAGTTTGCATGTCAATGACAGCTTTATTAAGTACTAATTTTCTTTACAGCAAGCACTGCAGTGAAGGCTCTATATGCATCAACTCATTTACATCCTCCCCCAAACTATTAGAGTCCTTTTTACAGATGAGGAAATTGAGGGTCAGATTGCCTGGATCACATGTCCCATCGGTAAACTGGGTGACCCCAGGCAGCGTGACTCCAGGGCCCACCCTGTTAACCCTTGCCCTCACTACCTCCATCTGCAAGGCTCTCTGAACATTGCCTGGGGCACAGATTTTCAACCAATGCCTCATTGCTTTCATTCTAAATTACATGAAACAAGCTCCTATAAGCTCCTATGTTATTATACCCTTTTCAGCCAGATAAGTCCACTGGTCATGAGCTTAAATGGTGTAGAAATGTCAAATAACTATAAACATTTATTTAAAAAAACACACAAAAAAACAAAAAAACAAGTTCTACTCTCAATTTCTGTGCTTATCTCATCAAAGATGGTTACAGCTCACTGACGAGCATGAGTTTTGTCTGCTATTCACCTAGTGGTTTGTAAAACCCTGATGCAACTGGTCACCTGATTCATGTCTTTACAGAAATCTAGCAATCTTAAAACAACAATAGCAATCATAAAACTACAGCAATAACACCATCAATTACTGCTCTGTTTAGGAAAATAGATCCATAAGGCAACAGAAATGTACACATCGGCCACAGAAAGTCTGCACTTGTTGGTTTACATTTCTATTTGTAGTTGAATTCAGGCAAAGTAGGTACCCAATTCATGTGTGTGTCAATTACCGACTCTTGTAGAGAAATGGCCTTTCGCATTTGAAGGCTCTGAGTGTATGTGGTGGAAGGGAGGTCAGTGGGTAGAGAGACTGGAGCTTCAGAGAAGGCAGGAGAAGGGCTTTCTTTGTGGATGTCTGTAGGCAGACAGCACATCTTGGACACATTAAGAAGTAGCAGGAAAACAAATGGCACCTTCACTCTATCTTCATTGCAGGGTAGGGGATACCAAGGGAGAACTTTCCCTTTTAAATAGAAAGAGAAAGAACTGAATGAAAATGCACAGTCAACCCCTGAGAACAGTGCCCCTTCAATTGAGAGGCATTTTTCACCAAGCCCTGGGACAGAAGAGGGCCCAGCACTAATGCACAGTCCTCTCCTGCTCCCACTCCCGCTTCTAATCAAGGCGATATGAAACAGAGGCCTTCAGAGAACACACGCCGAAGTGGGCTGCCTGTTCCGGCAACTGTTATAAAGCAGGCCAAAGCCACGTCACGTCCAATTAGTGTCAATGAGGAACATCTGTATTTAGGCACCCACGTTCCTTAATGCAAACATTTCGTAATTACAGCCTCTTGCACACACGGTGTGTTATGAGATGTGGTGTCCCAGTGTGAATCAGTCACATTTTTCAGAGTCGTCAGCAGACTTGGTCTGGCTGAGATGCCGCTTGCTGACTGCCCATAAGAGCATTTCTCTAAAATATTGAATTAAGCACAGTCCGGCTTTTTCCTCTTATCTATGAAATCTTGCGGTTGGGGCTTGACTGTTTTTATAAAATGAAATATATAAAATGGATAAAATGCAAATAAAGTTGAGGTCAGAGTGGCGTGTTTTTTTCTTTCTCTCTCTTTTTTTTCATTTTCATTTTTTGTTTTTTTTTAGAAAGACATCTGTTTCCCCCACGTTCCCCTTTTCCCTTTGGTGTTTTAAGCTGAAACGTAAAGGTTCAATTGTCAGGCACAGTCTGAAGGGCTCCAGTTCCGACTGGTTTTTCACCTCATCGAGAAAGCTAGTCTGGTTACAAGGACCCAACTGCTCGGAGAATATTTTCTCATGGATGTTTTCTCCTGGGCAGAGCACTCGGCTTTGGAGTCACGGGAAATCCAATAGCCCTGGGTTCAAAGTTGAAGATATTTTAAAATTCTTATGGTACATTCAGTGAGGCCTCATAGAAATAGAAGCTGCAGATTGGGGCAATGAGGATATTATGAATCCATCAATAAACCTGCAATAGTAATAGTCTGGATAGACATTTTTTATCCATAAGCCACCAAGCCTAAGGAATTTGAAACTCTCTGCATTGTCATTTTGTGGCGACACCTTGGCGTGTTCTTGATCTTTGTCTCCTGACCCTGTCCCCAATTTAGCCATCAGACAGGATCCTAATAACTTCTCTCCGTGACTGGTGTTCCCCTCCTCAGACATAATTCCTGCTCTTCCTTTGAGAGAGACCGTAATCCAATCTGGTTGCTCGGAATCCACCCCTACTGGCCCAGCCAAGGGGTTGTTCTCCAGATAGGTCCTCATCCCAGCACAGAGAAGAAGATGTCATGTCAGAGGAGAATAACTGCTGCTGAGACGGCTGAGCTTTTAGCCCCACCATCGATGTCTTGTTGATCAGCCTTCCCAGGCTCTTGAGTTGTTTTAAGGGACAAAAACTCCAGTCAGGCCGGGTGCGGTGGCTCATGCCTGTAATCCCAGCACTTTGGGAGGCCAAGTCGGGCAGATCACCTGAGGTCAGGAGTTTGAGACCAGTCTGGCCAACATGGTGAAACCCTGTCTCTACTAAAAATACAAAAAAATTAGTTGGGCGTGGTGGCAGGCACCTGTAATCTCAGCTACGCGGGAGACTGAGGCAGGAGAATTGCTTGAACCTGGGAGGCGGAGGTGCAGTGAGCCAAGATTGCGCCATTGATCTCCAGCTGGCAACAAGAGTGAAACTCCATCTAAAAAAAAACCCAAAAAAACACAAACAAACAAAAAACAAACTCCAGTCAAATTAATGAAACAACAAAGGACTTGGAAGACCAAGTTTCCGTAAGGGAAGGGAACAGATAGACTCAGGACACAAACCCATTTTCTCGTGGGGACTCATTCCTGTTTTTCTCTGTGGGTCAGCTTTATTCTCTTACTACAAATCGGGCTTCCTACTTTTTTTAACCTTCCAGTCCAGACAACAGAGTGTAGACATGTTTTCCCGTGCTCCTTCCTGCTAAGCACAAGGATGAATCCTGGAAATGGAACAAGAAATGACTCGATGGTTAATTTTTTGTGTCAACAAGGCTGACCATGGTGCCCAGATATTTTGTCAAACATTATTCTAGATATTCCTATGAGGTTGGTTTTTGGATGAGATTAACATTAAATGTAATGCTTTACTCATGTTTGAACTATGAGTAAAGCTGATTACCCTCCTTGGCATGGATGGGCCTCCTCCATTTGGTTTAAGGCCTTAAGAGGATAAAGACTGAGATCTCTGAGCAAGAAGTCATTCTGCCAGCAAATTGTTTTTGGTTTGAACTGCAACACTTCCCTGAATCTCCAGCCTACTAGCCTACCCCATTAGATTTTGGACTCACAAAACCTGCACAACTGCATGAGCAAATTCCTTAAAAAAATCTCTCTCTCTCTCTGTATACACACACACACACACACACACACACACACACACACACACACACTGTTGGTTGTGTTTCTCTGGAGACCTCTGAATAATATAGCAATCAAAAGAGAACTCTGAAATGCTGTTTTTTTTAAAAAGGCAAGCTAGTTGGGAACCCTAAGAATAGCACAGCAACAAGATATTTTGTGTCCCTCCACTTAACAGAGAAAGAGGCCACCCAGACCCGATGTTTCCCAACCTCTAACCCAACAGTAGAAAGTAGTCAGCTAGGTTCATTCCCACCCTGGATTTAATAGGGTCTCCCTTTGAAGACCACAGGAGAGCTTGACACCTCCAGCAGGGACACTGACTGGGAGTTCTGCCAGACACAGTGGGCAAAGGAGGCACTCCTCTTCCCCACCAGGCCTGGGACACCCCTTTTCCACTGATAGATACTGAGGAAGGTGGGAAGAGCTGATAGGAGAGACCCCACTATAGCAGTTATCCTGGCCCAAGAAGACTCTTTGACCGGGTAGGTCCAAGATTTTCCTTCCCTGCCAAGAAGCACCAGGGCAGTGAAGAGGCAGCCATAGGGTGATCCTACCACACGCCTTCTCCACCAAGAAGCACGCAAGTGGCCCAGCCACTGGGGAAACTCTTTCTGTCCCTTCGGGCAACCCTGGCAGGAACCAGTGAGGGCTTTCCTGACACCAGATAAATAAAGAAGATAAAAATACTACTGCAAATGATCTAAGAATTAAATTGCCTTTTGAACCACAGCCCATAAAAGTAGGCTAAGACCTACACGCTAAACCTAAACAGAGTGATGGCCTGCTAAAATAAAATATTTAAGTCTAACCTAGAACTTCTTAGCATAATACACAAAATGTCCAGGCCACAGTTAAAAAAAAAATCAACTGTCATACTCAGAACCACACAAAATAACAAATTGAATGAGGAAAGACTGTGGCTAACACCAAGATGTTGAAAATATCTGATAAGAATTTTAAAGCAGCTGTCATAAAAATGTTTTAACAATCACAAAATCTTGAAACACATAAAAAAAAAAAAAAAAAAAAAAAAAAAACAGAAAATCTCAGCAATGAAATAGAAACTATAAAAAAGAATCAAATGGGCCAAGTGCTGTGTCTCATGTCTGTAATCCCAGCACTTTGGGAAGCTGAGGCAGGCGGATCACTTGAGGTCAGGAGTTCGAGACCAGCCTGGCCAACATGGCAAAACTCTGTCTCTACTAAAAATACAAAAATTAGCTGGGCATGGTGGCACGCACCTGTAGTTCCAGCTACTCGAGAGGCTGAGGCAGGAGAATTGCTTGAACCTGGGAGGTGGAGGTTGCAGTGAGCTGAGATCGCACCACTGTACTCCAGCCTGGGCGACAAGAGCTAAACTTTGCCAAAAAAAAAAAAAAAAAAAAAAAAAAGAAAGAAAAAAAGAAACAAAGAACCAAACGGAAATTATAGAATGGGAACATATAATAAAATGGGAACAGAAATAAAAACATGCTGGATAGGCTCAATATTAGAGTAGAAATGACAGAGGACCGGATCGGTAACTTGAGAACAGAACAATAGAATTCACCCAATTCAAACAGCAGGAAGAAAATGTATTTTAAAAAAATGAACAAAGCCTGAGGACTTGTCGGACAATAATGAAATAGCCAACATTTATATTGTCAGAGTCCCAAAGGAAAAAAAAGTGGAGTTAAAAATCTTCAAAGAAATTATAGCTGAAAACTCCCCAAACCTGTGGAAAGATACGAACCTCCAGATCCAAGAAGCTGAGTAAATTCCAAAATAAGAATTTTTAAACCAAAATAAATCCACACCAGGGCACATCTTAATTAAACTTTTGAAAATTAGAAAGAAAAATGAAAAAATTTGGAAAGCCACCAGAGAGAAATGACATCTTTTATAGGGACACACCGGTTTGAATGATAAAGGATTGCTCATCTAAAACCAGAAGCCAGAAGGAAGCAGCACAATATTTTTCAAGTATTGAAAGAAAAAATTACTAACCACAAATTCTATATCCTGAAACAATTGTCAAGGAATAAAGGAGAAATAACATATTCTGAGATGAGAGAATGCTAAAAGAATTTTCTCTAACTCAAAGATTGCCTGAAAGAAATTGCTCGAACAGAAAGAGAAGATTAGAGGACTCTCAGAGCATCAGGACTAAGGACAATAGGATGGAGGAAGAAACAATGGAAAGAGTTTGAGAAATGGGCATATATGATAAGCTATCCTTTCCTCATGGAGTTTATAAATTATGTTTGATGATTAAAACAAAAATTATAATACTGTCTGATATCCAAGAAAATAATATTTAAAACTAGGGAAGATAAAGGTCTGTATATGGTCACTATCCAATCTCTCCCTCTCCAAAATCAGAATGAAAGCAAAATTCTCACACTTCACTTAGAGTGGTAGAATAGCGATACCAGTAGACTGTTGTAAGTCGTATATGTATGTTGTAACACCTAGAGAAACAAAAATCATACAAAAATACCCCAAAACACTACAAATAAATCAAGAAGGAATCCTAAAATATATTTAAGTAACCTGCAGGAAGGCAAGAAAAGAGAAATGGAGGAATGAAAAAGAGAAGAAACAAATAGAAAACAAATAATAAAATGACAGAGTTGAATGCTGGCGTATCAATAATTCCCTTAATGTAAACGGTGTAAATATCCAGTCAATGGACAGAGATTGAAAGAGTGGATAAAAAATTATAATCCCACTATATGTTCCTTATAGGAGACTCACTTTAAATTCGAAACAGGTAGATTAAAAACAAAAGGATTGAAACAGATGTACTGTGCAAACATTAATTAATTTGACTTAATTGGTTTTCCTTCATGTGGCAAAAAATGTGACTTTCACTCTCTCTCAAGCCTGACACTCACAATTACCTTGACTGTTTCTAACCCTGGGAGAGGGCTCTAATTGATATAGCTCACATCTGAGGGCTCACCCCTACACAGTCAAAGGGCAGGGTCCTAGGAGAATACGGCCTTGCTGATGGAGTCCCATCTTTGGAGAAGAGGGAGAAATGATTTTTAAAAAAAGAAAAGCACTATTCACAGGTGGCAAGAACACTGGGAGGCAAAAATAATAGGAGTCTAATATATGCATTGTGCCCCCTCTTCATATACATACTAGCCAGCTTCCCACCCCAAAAACAATCAAAATAAAGCAAAACTAAACAAATAATGTTTTCTTCCAGACGAGGGAAAATGTGCGTGCTGCAATTTTTTCTAGTTGACTGTCAGTGGTCAGCTGACACTCTTTCTTAACCTTTAACGTTCTCTCTAGGCATCTTCAGGTCAAGCAAAAGAAATAAATATATCACATGCCAACCATGGTCTTTGGTCAAATTTTGGTGTTCAGCAATAAATTGAACTAAACTTTGTATCTCATTATTTCAACCCATGAGTAAGATTTAGAGCTCACTTCTTTAAAGCAGGTAGACCACATTTTGGGTTCTTCTCTGATTTAATCAAAGTTTGTAGAAGACATTTGCTGATTTCTATGAACTAAAATTAATTATAAAACACAACTCTTCTCTCTTTTGAGAGTTTAGCAGAACTTCCACTTTGTTGGAGTCGGTTTTCTTATTCATTAGTAAATCCAGAGCTGTATATGTTTGGTGGGGAAGGTTGTGATAAGTAACTGAATTTCAATTAATGCATCCATTTGACAAGTATTCATTAGCATCTTTATGTGCCAGACCCTCTGCCAGGAGGTAGATACAGTGAGGAATGTTACCTGATCTCAAGGGGCTCGTGGTTAAGGGGAGAAAACAGATGCATAAACACATAATACTACGCAAAATACAAATATATTCCAGGGCTCCTGGTGGAGCCAGAGCTAAGAAGCAAGCGTATCTGCTAAAGAATTAAGCAATGATCTTCTCCATGAAGCACCTGTTTGGAAATGGTTCTCTCTGCTTCTTTCCTCTTCTCTCCCATCGCCCGCCCCTCTTCTCCTAGGATAAAACCTAAAGCCTGAAGGATATGTCCACAATGCCTTCAGACCTACGCAGATGTCTCTGAAGAGGGCGGGGTCCCAGAGGAGCAATGGATGCCACATTTCAGAGGGGGTCAGTGGACCCCCAAGGGAGTATTCTCTATAGGCTGGGAGGAAGAAGCCTGGAGCAAGAAACCAGATCCCAGCACGGGCTTGAGGGGAAGAGGGTCTTCCCTGTTCTGGAAAGTGAGTGGCAGCCACTAACTGAACCAGCCCCAAGCCAGTAACCGTGGAAGAGCATAGGAATGGAGAGAATCCTCACCCTACACCCCACAGCACTTCAGAGCTCCAGAAGCCCTCTGTGGCAGAAGGCAACCATGCCACTGTGATGCCATCAGGGCCAGAAGCAACAGTGGCTGGTGGAGGTAATGGGAGTTGTCACTCCAACAGGACAGAGTTTTCACCCCATCGCAGATCTTTGAGGACCAAGTGAAGCAGCCTTCATCCCACAGGCAGCATTCAGTGCAAGGAGAAGCCACATGAACTTGCCGGTGCAGTCAAGTCCTCCTTGGAGACTGGACTTGAGCATTTTGCCAGAAAGAGGGGAGCTCCCTTTCAAGGCTTTGGTTCTTATAGTACAACCGCTGAGACAGACGCTCCAGAACACAGCGAGACATGGAAGGTGGTCAACAGCTTGCTCTGCTGCCTTTTATTTTGTATTCAATATGGCATGGCACAACACAGAGCTATTTCCCCTACAGGTTCTATTAGGGCAACCAAATAATTTCCCACCCAAGCCTATAATTTAAAGAATGGAAGAGGGCGACATTAACAATTTCCCTGTGATTGCAGGTGTAAAATGAGACTATCCTGGGCAAATGAAACATATATGGCCAGTCGAATGTTGTTGCTTTGCTTTTGAGATTTCTTCTTTTTCATATTTCTGGGCTTATATGAAATCTTTCTACTTCGGTAGGGTGGGGTGGGAGTGTTGAACCTGAGACCTGAGGTTATTCTCCACAACCAGGAGGTTGCTTCAAACATGGGGGTGTTCTGTACCTTCTTGTAACCTCTCCTGGGACAGACATGATTGGCATCAGTGACACCCAATCTTTGGGCTATTACCACATTTTAGGCAGGCTCAATGAGCAACTGCCTCTCTATTCTTTAGTAGCAATTTAGTAACTGCGTAATTTAAAAAATTGAGATATAATTCACATACCATCAAATTCACCCTTTTAAAATGTACAGTTCAGTGGTTTTTAGTATATTCATAAAGCTGTACAACCAACTTCACCATGTAATTTGAAAATATTTTCATTACTCCAAACAGAAACCCTATACCTGTTAAACAGTCACTTCCCCCAATCCCTGGCAACCACTAATCTTCTTTCTGTCTCTATAGATTTGCCTATTCTAGACATTCCATATAAATGGAATCATACGATATGTGGCCTTTGTGTCTGGCTTCTTTCGCTCAGCATAATGTTCAAGTTTCATCCAAGTTGTAGAATGAATCAGTACTTCATTCCTTTTTATGGTTGAATAATATTCTATTGTATGGATCCGCTACATTTTGTTTATCCAGTCGTCAACTGATGAACATTTGGGTTAGCTGCGTGATTTTAAACACACACTGCTCATGCTTTACAAGCATCATACCTAATGTTTATTTCAACTTTACAAGCATCATATCTTATGTTTACTGCAGACAAGTGAATTTAGCTTTCTGGAAAATATGAACACATACCGCGCTATGGCTTACTTTAGAATTATCACTGATTGTCCTATCTGTGTTTGTTGCCATCTTTTTCTCAAAGGAGGAGGAAAAAATAATTGCATGTATGGAGAGTGTTAGCGGGACATGTGAAACCATAAAGGAGAACTCACCAAGGGTCTAGGGAAATAGAACACCCCAAAATGTTTCAGGATCCTATGCAGGGACTAGAGTTCCTATGCTAGCACATGGCGCTGGAGGCAGTGGAGTCCAGGGTCAGAATGAGTGCAGCATCCCCTGGCAGGCTGTAATTCAGATGACAAAAAAGGAAGCTCTAATGTGCTTTGGGAGGAGAAAGGAGGGAAGGGAGAGCAAGGACTACCATGCTGAGGAGACAGCTTCAATAAAGCACACAAGGCAGCCAGGAAAACACAGAGGGCAAGCATATTTGGGAGAAGGATGAGCGTGTACAGCAGCTCAGAGGTGTCAGAGAGCTGATCCCCGCCTCCGCTCTATTTGGAGAGCTCTCAAGCAAATCATTCATCCAGATATCCAGACACTGGAAACAGCCAGATGACAGGATTAACCCAGGATGATTTAGTGGCATTCCATCCTAAAAACACTCCATTTCATTCGTGCATATCACGTGCACTGGCATGATTCACCAGACCGGGGAGTCACAGGCTATCAATGCCACAGCAGCGACACCTACATGATGCAAATCAGGTAGCATGGAATGTAAGCAGTGATCACAGCGATGTCATGGCAGTCTTTCTGGAAAGGCACAATGTTGTCAACGTCCTCAGTCATTTGTATATTTCAGTGGAAAACAACTGTTGTGTTGGGTTGAACTGCAGATGAGAATAATGTATGTTAAATATGTGTGTGTATACATATATATGTATTTTTGCACATCTTTTAAAAATCATTGTGCTCTCTGAGAGATGACATGTTTATTGTGAAATATTACTACAGGTTAAGTCTGGGGTGATCCAAACAAGTGATCTACAGGTAAATGTAGTCAAAACCAAGGACTCCTGGGAGGGGAGAGGATGAAGAGGAGAATAGAAGCGTTGATAGGAGGCAGATTATTAACACCATCAAATCCAATCTAAGAGCCTTGGCCTTTACCCTCCTAGGCCAGGGTTCTCAAACATTAGTGTTTGATTCCTCTGGAGAGCTTACTTAATGCCTATTCACAGGGACCTCCCACTGATTTTCTGGTCAATGGGTTTATGGAGTCACTGAGCATTTCTATGAAAAGAAGTGTCCATTTTTTCCAAGATATATTTGAGATTTCTTACACTTTAAGTTTTTCAGAGGCATATATTTTCTCAACCTCTGAAACTGGTGCACAACAGTTCTTCAGCAATGTTTGGTGAATGGCTGAATGATCATTCTGGCTATCGGTACCAGTGTGGGGTTCAGGCTGAAGATGGTAGAACTGGAGGCAAGACTGATGAGGCTGTAGCCCAGTGAGTGAGGATGTGGTCTGATCAAGGACTATGGCCAACAGACAGACAGAGAGACAGACAAGGACAGAGGATCCTGTTGTCTGGCTCCCAAGAGGATTTTAGGGAAAAAAGAGAGAATCAGTGATCAGCGCAGAGCAGGGTCAATGGCCTTCCCACTAGCCCATGTGTTTCAGCTAAAGCCCACAAGCACCCAGTGTCATAGGGTGGAGAAGCTGCCCAGATGGGATCTAGAAACAACCCAGATACAGTCAGACTCTTTACCTTAAACCAGATACTCCTAACTGCTCTGAGGCTAGGTAGGCTGAGGTCACTGACGCCAGGCAATGGATTGGGGTGAGAGCAGAAGCCAGGGTCTGGTGCCAGGAGGCAAGGAGAGATGGGAGGAGAGATATGAAGAGGGAGTAGGAGGACAGCTTAGTCATGAGATAGACTCATGAAAACAGTTTGTCTTTAGAGGCTGTGGCTGTAGTAGAAAAAGCGTGCATTTTTAAATTAAACAGACTCAGCCTGGAGACCTGGCCCCATCCTTACCAGCTGTATTGTTGGCCTTGGCATTTCGTGGAATGCGAATGCCTGGAAACCTGTTTCCTCATCTGTAAAACAGAGATACAGATAATTCCTTCACAGGATACTTTAATTAAAGGTGTGTGACACATATAACATAGCCTGACATCCAATAGGTGATGAATTAACGTTTCTTGTTTTATTGTTTTGAAGTATTTGAAGCAGACATTGTAGTGTAGCCAATAATATATGAAACATTCATTAGTCACCACCTACCAATGTGAAACCCAGAATTTTGCTTGATTCCTTCTGACGTACTTTTACAGACATCAACCACTTCACATATGGTTGGCTCTCCCTGGCTACCCCTACTTGATTGGATTTCCACCTTCTCTGAAGGTGGAGATGCTGTTGCATGCTTACCATGAACAGATAGGTCTCTAAAACTGTGCAGCTTTGAGTTGTGCATGTGTTTAAACTTGATATAGCAGTATCCTAATATTTACATCTTTCTGCAGCTTACTTTTCACAGTCAACATGCTTTTTGAGATACAGGTAGCTCTAGTTCATTAGTAGTCATTATTGAGCAATAATCCACGGCATAAACATGATGCAGTTGATTTACCACTTCGCCTAAGGACCAGCTTTCAGGCTTTTGCTCAGTTATCACTAGCATGAGAATTGCCAAGATGACCGTGTTCCCCCATGTCGCCTGGTAAGCATGTGCTGTAAATGAGTTTTATTGCTTCACGCCAACAATAGACTTTGCTAGACTTTGTCATCTGTGCCCATCTGATGGGTGTCATTTCTTTTTTTAAGAAAAAAACAGATAGTAACAGGATCTGTACCTCTGGATTTTCTAGGACTGTCCTAATTCAAGTATAGTGTCCTATTGTCTCTGTGGTAGCAATCATGCTGCTTAGAAACGGTAGTGATTATTTAGATAAAGAGCTCTGGCCACTGTGTGTGGAGATCCCAGTATACTGGGAGGGTGGAGAGGGCTGGGCAGAAGATGACACTCGAGGATGGCATGGTCTTTTCCGACCTTGACCCTGCTTTTGCATGTGTTCTTAATATGCTCATATAATTCTTGTACCCTGGATGTTTTGATCTTCTCTGAGACTGACCAAGGGGGAAAAGATGAAATTCTTTAAATCAAAAGACTTTGGGTTTAGTTTGTTTCTCCTTATAGTTCTTTCTTGCTTATATGTGGAATCTTAAAAAGTTAAACTCATAGAAGCAGAGAGTAGAATGGTGGTTTCTGGGGTCTGGGGATTGGGGGCATTTGAGTCAAAAGACACATTTCAGTTAGATGGGAGGGAATAAGCTCAAGAGATTCATGGTATGCCATGGTGACTGCAGTTCATAACAAGGCATTGTGTTCTTGAAAATCACTAAGAGAATAGATTGTAAGTGTAGTCATCACAAAAAAATGATAAATTTGTTACAAAAATTAGCCAGGAATGGTCGCAGGTGCCTGTAATCCCAGCTACTCTGGAGTCTGAAGCAGGAGAATTGCTTGAATCCAGGAGGTGGAGGTTGCATTGAGCCAAGATCTTGCCACTGCACTCTCCAACCTGGATGAGACAGCAAGACTCCGTCTCAAAAGATAAAAAAAAAAGATAAATTTGTGAGATAAGGCAAACGTCTGCCTCAGTCTCCCAAAGTGCTAGGATTACAGACATGAGCCACCATGCCCGGCTGTGTATATTAATATTTATAACACTGATCATAAATACATGAAAATATTAAGACAGATCACCTGAGGTCAGGAGTTCAAGACCAGCCTGGTCAACATCGTGAAACCCCATCTCTACTAAAAATACAAAAATTAGCCGGGTGTGGTGGCAGGTGCCTGTAATCCCAGCTACTTGGGAGGCTGAAGCAGGAGAATCTCTTGAACCCAGGAGGCGGAGGTTGCAGTGAGCTGAGATTGTACCATTGCACTCCAGCCTGGGCAACAAGAGCGAAACTCCATCTCTCTCTCTCTGTCTCTGTATATATATTTTATATATATATATTTATATATATATATATATATGTATTAATATGTCCTCAGGTTTCCACACCAACATATGTGGACAGATAAACTCCCATTAACTCAAATAAGCTGGTTTCTCCTCCATCTATGATATGGTTTGGCTGTGTCCCCACCGAAATCTCACCTTGAATTGTAAAAATCTCCATGTGTCAAGGGTGGGGCCAGGTGGAGATAATTGAATCATGGGGGCAGTTTCTCCCATACTTTTCTTGTCATAGTGAATAAGTCTCAGGAGATCTGATGGTTTTATGAATGAGAGTTCCCCTGCACAATCCCTCTTGCCTACCACCATGTAAAACATGTAAAACATGCTTTTGCTTCTCCTTTTCCTTCTACCATGATTGTGAGGCCTCCACAGTCACATAGAACTGTGAGTCCATTAAACCTCTTTCTTCTTTAAATTATCCGGTCTCTACTAACCCATACATGGGTTTATTTTTTCTGCTGCATTGTCAGGCTGCAAATTTTTCAAACTTTTATGCTCTGCTTCCTCTTGAACACTTTGCCACTTAGACATCTCTTCCTTCAGATACTCTAAATCATCTCCCTCAAGTACAAAGTTTCACAAATCTCTAGGGTAGGAGCAAAATGCTGCCAGTCTCTTTGCTAAAGCATAGCTAGAGTCATCTTTGTTCCAGTTCCCAACAGGTTCCTCATCTCCATCTGAGACCACCTCAGCCTGTACCTTATTGTCCATATCACTATCAGCATTTTGATCAACAAGTCTCTAGGAAGTTCCAAGCCTTCCCACATTTTCCTATCTTCTTCTGAGCCCTCCAAACTGTTCCAACCTCTGCATGTTACCCAGTTCCAAAGTTGCTTCCACATTTTAGGAGATGTTTACAGCAGCACTCCACTACCTGGTACCTGGTACCAACTTACTATATTAATCTGTTTTCATGCAGTGGTAGAATGGCTCTCTGCTCCAGGTTATTTATCTATCTGCTTGTTGGTTTTGCTCATCATATTCATCGCAAGTCTTCCAGTTTGGCATTGGTATTGCCATGGTTGTAGCGAACATCGCATGGACTCTTACTCTCTGCTTACTGTTATCCCTGCCAAGGCTTTGAAGAAGGAGGTGCCTGCTGAGAACTCACAGACATGATGACCCAACCCAAGCCTATGCTCTGAACAATGGAACTAGCCAGGCTCCTAGTACAGAGCCTGTCCCATGGCTGGTGCCCAGGAAAAATTGTAATGAGGACATGACTGTTTAAGAGATGCAGGCAGAAATCTGTAAAACAATAATACAAGAAAATCTCCATTTAGGAGCGGCTGTCGCCTGGACCTGCTCTCACTTCCTGATACTCTCCTCTTGCATTTCAAGGCTGACCAGCTCTGTTACAGAAAATTTGAAATCAGCTTAATCATGGCTTCCATCGTACAGGCTGACTAACTTCTACCATATTTGATTATCATCATTGCCTAGTGCAGGAATGAGCTCAGTTCCTGTGTTCAGGGAATTACATCTCTCTTGGGAGCAAACATTGGCATTGAGCTCCAAGAATGTGGTGTCATTTTTGCTGTCACTGCCACAGATTTTCAGTCTCTGATGGGCTAGACTGCTCCTGTAAACAGAGAAGGAAGATCCTCCTGACATCTGGGAGAGCCATGTATGGTCAAGAAGTAGAGAGGGTCCCAGGAGGCTTCCTGAAAAGTCCACAGTTTATTGTTTATGTCATGAAGAAGACAAAGTCAAAGTCACTTCCTCCCTGATCTGTCACAACCCCCAAGCATCAGGAGGGCTGGGCTCCAGCGGGAGCAATGGCTTGGAGACATCCAAGCCATGAGCTCAGACAGGAAACCATCATCTCATGTCAGAATCCATCTAAAATGAGCCTGGGCTGTTCGGCATTGACACACCTGTGCTTTATCAGCAAAAACCTTCACTACAGGCACAGAATACACCAAGTTCAGGGAATCTGCAAATCTGTGACTAATTTTTGCTCTGCTGAGAAGCCATTAACTTACATATTATTCCTTTCTTTTGTGCAACTTCCCTTCAGCTCAGCCTTCATGTGGATTCAAGATGATTTCAGATAGAATAAATGACTTGTCTTAAATAAAAATATGTTGGGTGGTGGGTAAGACAGTGATTAAAAAGAGAATGGTGATGACCTGGAAGTTCCACTCCTGGGTATGTACTCAAAAGGATGAAAGTAGAATCTCAAAGAGATATTTGCACACCCATGTTTATAGCAGCAATATTCACAATAACCAAAAGGTGGGAACAACCGAGTGTCCATGATCAGATGAATGGATTCACAAAATGTGGTATGCACACCCAGTGGAATATTCTGCAGCATCAAAACAGAAGAAAATCCTGACCCACACTACAACATGGATGAACCTCAAGGACATATGCTTAGTGAAATAAGCCAGACACAAAATGACAAATATTGTATGATTCTTCTTATAGGAGGTACTAGTGTAGGCAAGTTCAAGTAGACAGAAAGCAGAATGGTGGTTGCCAGAGTGTGGGGAGGGGAGAAAAAGGGGAGTTAGTGTTTAATGGGTACAGAGTTTCAGTTGGGGAAGATGAAAAAATTCTGGAGCTGGATGGTGGTGATGGCTGCACAACAACGTGAAGATACTTAATGACCCCAAACTGTAAACTTAAAAAAGGTTAAGATGGTAAGTTCTATGTTATGTCTATGTTATTTATGTTTTATTATAATAGAAAGAGAGAGAGAGTAGAGCAGTTGAGGAGAGCAGGGAATTGGAATTGCTTGCATTGGAGTGGAGTTCATGCTTGGCTGCTCATTGCAATCACACGGGAAGTTTGAAAACTCTTAATGCCCAGGCGGCACCCCAGACCAATTCCATCAGCATCTGTGATTCATAAGCTTCTGGGTGATTCCAGTGGGCAGCTGTAATAGTCCACACTGCTATAAAGAAATACCTGAGACTGGGTAATTTATAAAAAAAGAAGTTTACTTGGCTCATGTTTCTGCAGGCTGTACAGGAAGCATAATGGCTCCTGCCTCTGGGGAGGTCTCAGGAAACTTACAGTCATGAAAGAAGGCAAAGAGGAAGCAGGCACACCTTACATGGCTGGAGCAGGTGGAAGGGCTGGGGAGGTGCCATACTGTACTTTAAACAAACAGATCTCGTGAGAACTCACTCACTGTACAGTACCAAGGGGGGGATTGTGCTAAACCAATCATGAGAACTCCGCCTCCATGATCCAATCACCTCCCACCAGGCCCCACCTCCAACACTGAGGATTACAATTCGACATGAGATTTGGGTGGAGACACAGATCCAAACTGTATCAGCAGTGAAGGTGAATAAACACTGCTCTAGATCCTTGCTCCCCAAAGTCCAGCCATCAGAGAAGTGTGAGAACAAAGCTGCCACTTTCTGGGCCCCTGCTGTGTGCTCAGTTCCTCACATGATTTCTGTGAGCCAGCAGCAGGCTTCATAGTAGGGGCAGGGTGCACCCCAGCCTCCCCAGCCTGGGACAGCGCTGATGTACAGTAGCATTATCAGTTGAGCTTCCTTTCCCTTTCAGAAGTGTTTCAATGTAGATGAGAGACTATATGAGCACCTGCCTATGAAGAAGCAAACCCTGAGAGAGATTTGGAAATGTACTCTAGCCTACGCAGCTATTAAGAGGTAAAACTGAGACTTGACTTGGGTTTTTTGATTCCCAAAGCCCTTGCTGTCTTGGTCCAGTGACCATCTAGCTGCCTGCCTGGGAACCAGGTTCAGAAATCCATTTTCCAGGGCAAACAGAATGATTGGATTTTTATTAGAGAATTTAAAACTTGAATTTCTGTCTCGTTTCTCTTAAGCATAGGGAAATGGTGGAGATTGGGAATCAAATGACCATTGAGTTGCGCTGTTAGTATTACTGAGCACCTACTACTTGTCAGGTGTTGCTCCAAGCGCTGGTGAGACAGCAGTGATAAAATTATCCCTATACCCTTGGAGTATGAGAACAACACGGAACAGAGTCACCTATCC